>NC_090449.1:502317318-502942318 GCF_031143425.1 Pleurodeles waltl | reverse complement strand
AGACTTATTTAAAACAGTTTATATGGCTGAAACTAGATATTTCTTATCTGTCACATCTAGTCAGCCCAATGTGTAGGATTTTAAATAATTAGGGGTTATGGAGTTTGCGAGTTTTTAGTATCTTTGGTAAATAAATGCCATAGTGCTCGCTTCACCTTTAAAACTGTGCAACATCTGACTTGTGGATAACAGCCTTGTCTTCCAAAATGTTCATTTCTTTAGATTTCTAATTGTTTCTATAGCCAGAAACTGAACTAAAAAATCTAATGTTTTGACCCTAAATTTGATAGCAAATATATCATCCATGAGAAGTGCATCTTGTTTGTGCAGAGAGCTCTAATTTAGCTGTTTCAAAGCTGATTGTGTACTAGAGACCCCACAGAGAGCGAATAGTAACTGAAAAAGGAGACATCCCTGTCTTGTACCCTTGGAAATATTGCCTGGGGCTAACCACAATTTGTATTCTGTAATTAGTGAAAGGCCGGATGAATTTAGTCAACATATATTTAGGGCTATTAGGCGCAGACCTTTTTTTCCTTAATGCCAAATGACAAAAGTACAGTATAATCTGTGGAATGTATTCTCCACCTGTAGAATTTGAAGAATCAATTGCAGTTTATCTTTTACCCTCAGATCTATCACATTCAACACAGTGACATTATCACAAACCTGACTCTCTAATAAAGACTGACTAGTTCAGCCACAACTCTATCATATCAGGATGCAATCACTTTGTGTACAATTTGGCATTGCAGTTAAATAATGCTACAGCCATATTCACCATGCTGTTTGGGATCTCTGTCTAGTTTGGTTATTAACTTTAGAGTAGGTTTTAGGGTCTTTCTGACTTTACCCATGTGAAGAAATTAGGTCAATATCTTTATCAGCTGGACAGCTAGAAGAGTGCTGAATGTTTTATAGACTGCCATTGTAAAGCCACCAGCCACTGCACCCTTATTACCATGCATAACTGTGAATGTCTTAACTTCTTCCTCTGTGATATTCCCTTTTAAGCCCTCCTTTGTACCATCGTAAAGAGCTCAGAAGGTGATTGTGTCAATATAGCCAGGTTTATCTTCTGGATTCAGGGAGCTTTTGATCTCTAATGCTTTGTTCAAATCTAACTAAACACATATTCTTGTCTGTACATAAGAGGTGCCAGTGACTGTTTATTATTTTGTGTGTGTTGTTTCTAGATTGATTTAGTATGACGTTATAACCTAGTACTGTATCATCTTTTTCAGCAGCCTTTTGATGCATAATGGTTTCTTGAGATTGTCCTTTATTGCCTCACTTTCACCCTTAAGCTCTCATTCCCCCTCACTGGCCCTGAATATTTTAGTGATAGTCTCAATGTCACCCCTAAGGGCCCTAAATATTTTTGGTAGGACACTTGCCTTCTGTCTGGCTTTGAAGTCACCCAGCTGTTACTCTTTTTTAACAATTCTTTTTTATTAAGTAGTATGCCAGTACAGGAGTAATCCAGAAAACAGAATATAACATTTCACAGTGCAATACCATAGTGATTTTTCACTCCATAGCCCCCTGAACATCTCCATACCTATCTCCCCCTGCTCCAATCAGATCCCACTTGTCAAAACCTGACTGGGCACCCAGAGTTCCTAAACTGGCCATGTTCTATAGAGGTGTAGTCTGCGTGATCCTATTGGTCCATCTTAGTGCCTTAAGTGTTGTGTGGCAAAGTTTGTGTCACAACAGCAGGACCTTTGAAAGCTGTATGACGACCCCCCCCCTCATATAGGGCATGCTGATAAACCCTAGGGTGCATGACTGGTCTCTTCATCTGCTAAGTAGGCTCAGTCACCTAAAGGTGCGTCCAATAATGGACCACTGTTAGTTGCACTGCCCAATAATATTTCCAGGTGTCAAGGAGGGCAATACTTCTATCGTACCAGGAGCGTGTCAGTTTTCGGTAAGCAATGCGGGGCTCCACTCTGTCCCAAAGTAGCAGTCACACCTCACGTTCTATTTCTGTGAAAAAGGAATCCGGGAACAGATAGGGGTATTATGTAGCGCATACAAAAAGTGCGAGAGTGCCATCATTTTAACCAGCATCGGCAAATCCAATAGGTTTTGCTGTTGTCTTTTTCTTTTGCATTCTATCTTACTATCTAACTGGATTATAAATATTGGAAAAATGTTATAACAATGTTGTTTGAAATTTATAAACCGTTAATAATTGCTTATGTTTATTATTTCAGCATGCCTCGCAACATAAACAATTAACGGTTTATCAATTTTCAAACAAACCGTATCCAATATTGTGTTATTTTCGCACCTAGTTGTAAATGATCCTCTAAATGTCTGTGCTTCAGTCTACCTTAGTTTCTCTTTGTATGGCTGTATTCTAGTTATGTATGCTTAGCAGTTCAGATCATACACAAATGTTGTTTGGCATGCATGGAATAAACTAATATTTCAGTAAAAAGAAAAAAAAAAAGAAAAATCCTCTCCGCCTGTATACAAATAGCAAGGAATTGAACAGGACGAAATACTGCCAGGCTTGTCAGACGTTTTTGTGTGACCTGGGTCAAGAACGTCAAGCAAGCGTGGGGGCCCCACTACCTGGAAACTCTTAGTTCATGCCAGGAGGTACAAGCATCAGACTTTAAATATTAAAAAATGTCTTCAAGGAAAAAGGAAACTCAACAGCTTCCGCATCTGTTGCCATCTAGTAGTATGGCCGCATTAGCGGGCTCCTCATTAACAAAAATGGCAGGTTGTGTTTCTAATTATATAAATCAATTTGTAGCAGGACTGCAGGCCTCAGAAATAACCCCCTTTTCCTTCCCTGAAACGACCCTGGATGCTGCCCCTTGCACACATCACATAGCAAAGCACAGGAGGCAGCGGCTTGGGGGCTCCACTCCATTCCTCAGTCCCACAGGGAGGCGTGAAACTGGATAAATTCCCTGGTGTTCCAGCATAGCAATCAATCAAGGCCTTCCTTCTTCTGCCCCACCTCCCCCCATACAAACTGTAAATACATTTGTAATTTCTTGCCTTTGATTCAAACTCCAGGCGCTGACTCCCGTATGCCGCTCAGCATATGCTGCTTATTGCTATGGAGTCCCGCATGCCACTGCTGAACCAGCCGCGGTGTACCACTTGTGTTCGACAGGCTCAGTAAAGCAGTAAGGCAGCGGCATCTGCCTCCGGAGCCAGCGGGGTTCGGGTGCCTTCTATAAAGGGACCTCTTGGCTGCAAAGGCAGGAGCAAGGCGTGCACACCCCCAGCCATGCCACGCAGCATGCCGCGAACACTGGAGCAGGCCGGGAGTCCTCGGAAGAAAGAAGACTGCAACAAAGAAAAAGAAGACAGGGAAAGATGGCGGCAAAGAAAGAAGACAAAGAAGACGGCATGCCCTGATGAAAGAAGACAAAGAAGATAGCCTGCTGTGAAGGAAAAAGAAGACAGCAGTGAAGAAAGACTGCATGCAGAAAGAAAAAAGTACCTTCAGTGTCGTAGCCCAAGAGGAAGGACACTGGCCAGTGTCCAGTGGGAAGTGATCGGAAGCAGTACTTGGTCCACAGGCAACCTGATGGTAAGAAAGAAGAAGAGGACAATAGGAAGTGAAGCAGGATGACGTGCTGGCCAATCAAAATCAAGTAAATCGCAGCGACGTTGGACTAGGCAAATGATAAGTTCAGGTAAGTAAGGGGCTATGTCTAAGCCCCTTTTAAGGTTTTCACATTATTATTTTTTTATTACCAATAGATTTCACAAGCTGCATGCAAGCGCACATGCAGGCGAAACCTAAAAAGGGCCTGCATTGAAAGAGGCATTTCCCTCCAATGCTGGATATCTTGCTTAAGATGGGCCAGCAGCAGAGCTAGGTTGCGCACATGAAACTGTGAGGGATCTGTCATAACATAGATCCAAAGATATTTAAAGTCTTCCCAAACAACCTGGGCATCACAACAGCGAGGGAGTCACCATTACATATGTTTATTAAAGATATTTTCCAGTTGATGGTGTAGCCAGAGTAGGTACCGGATTGGATTAGTATATGTATGAATAAGTCTAGGGTTAACGTTTGGTCGGACACATACAACAAAATGTCATCAGCGTTTAGGGATATTATTTTATGTCCTCTGTCCACGGACCAAGGGGTCCTGTCGGATCCATGCCACCAGTGGTTCTAAAAATGAGGGCGAAGATTCAAGGTGAAAGTGGGCAACCCTGACGGGTGCCACGGTGGCATTAAAAGCTAATGACAGGCCTCCATTGACTGCAACTTGGGCCATTGGGTCAGTATGTAGAAGCTTAACCCATCTCAGAAATTGAGGGTGCAAAACCCATCTTGCTGAACACCTCAAATAAAAACGGCCATTCCACAATATCAAAGGCCATCTTAGCATCTAAAGAGAGCACTGTGGTATCTTCCCGTAGAGTCAATTTGTCCCAAGACCCCTTGAAGGGGCTGTAAGTTACCTTCTTTATTTCATCCTGTCATAAAGCCGGACAGATCAGGGTGAATGAGGGATGTAATTACTTGCAGCAGTCAAGTGGCCAAGAGTTTAGCTAAGATCCTAACTTCTGCGTTTAACAGAGAAATAGGCCTATATGAGGCAAATTCATCTGGTGGTTTCCCTTGCTTGGAGATAACAATGATAGTGGGTAGCCGTTGGTCTTTCAGATGTACACCCTAGGTACAATTCTCCCTAAGCATTTTAAGGAAGTAGGGAGCAAGTTTGGATGCCGTAATTTTGTAAAGTTAAGTATGAATCATGCTAGGGTCCATTGCCTTACCAGAGTTAAGGTTCTGTATTGCCTGAGCAAGTTTCTCTACCATTAGGTTTGCTTTAAGTAGGTCTCTGTCCTTTCTGGACACTCTGGAGAGTCTGTCAGCAAATGGTTCACACAAATTAGCCGCTGTAGCAGTGGCGACCAGCAAATATAGGCGGGCATAGTAATCAGAAAAAAAGCTGCTGCCTACCCTGGAACCGCTCACCAGTGTTGGTCTGCACCTCTGGCACCCAGTATTTTACCCTGTTGCATCTGTCAAGCCAGGCTAGAAGTTTCCCAGCTCTGTCACCAACATCATAGATGTGGTGTTATGCTGCAGAGTAGCTGATCCTGGCGGCGTTAAGAACTAGATGTATGTATTCTTTCTGTTTAAGGCTCAGGCCATGCTAAGTGTTCCTATGGCTGAGTACAAAGTTCATCCTCTAGTTGTTTAATTTAATGTTCATGCGTTTCTAGTCGTGCCCGTTTGTCTTTTATGTGGCTTGTTATTGACCTTTTATTGCAGCTTTATATGCCTCCTACAGGGTTGTCCCGAGGTCTGCGGACCCCTCATTTTTGTCAAAGTAATGTTCTGTGGCTGTATGGAGACCCTGTTTCACTTTTGGTACCGTACAATACCAAGGATTCAACACAAAATTGAGTTTGGGCGACCCACCCGAGAGACCATGCATTGCCCATACATGCGAATGGACAGAAATCCCTTTGCCCAAATGACAAGGTTCACTAAATTTAGGGACCATGTTCACAAGAGTAAAGATATAATCAATACAGGAGAGGCTTCTGTGTGCCCCGATTCGTTAGTTTGTGGAAGTGCCATATATCCGTCAGTCCCCAGGCCGTTAGAAAGTTCGCCGTGGAGGGAGGGTCCTCCATATTCTAGGGGTAAACAAACTACTTGGTCATTTAACCCGAATTTAAAGTCACCCCTCCATCAATAAAGTGCCCTTGGGCATCTGGAGTAGTAGGGCACTCAGCTGTGGTAAAGCAAGGTCATGGAGTTGTGGCGGAATGTAATCCGACAGTATGTTGACTGCTTTTTCTTCCCAAAGTCCCAATATTGCTGCATATCTACTTTGTGTGTCTGACCAGGTATGTTGAACTATTAATGATAGCGCTTTGCAGACAAGAATGCCCACCCCTCTGGAGCCAGAGGTATATCCCGCATGAGCTGTTGTCTTATAACCCGATCCATTTAGGGCTTGGTGAGTGTTACCTTTGAGGTGGGTCTCTTGGAGTAAAGCGAAGTCAGGAGCCTGCCTGTTAACATATTGCAGGAACATCCTGCGTTTATATTTGTCTCCTAATCCATTAACATTCCAGGAGAGTAATTTGATAGACCTCTCTGTCAGTGATAGGACCCTTTATGTCTCCTGGCCCGTCGCAGGCCCTCAAAACATCTCATGGTAAATGGGCCATGAATGTTAGGGTGAGTGTCCCTCCTGAGGGTGAAAATTAGCACTGTTGCGACATAGTATACATAACAAACATCCCATAATTAATCCCCTGCCCTGCCTTCCTGCATGGTGAAACATGAAATATCCACCCTCCAACTCTGCAGAGTGCCTGGCGCTCCAGAACATTATATTAACAATCGGTGAACGTTACCAGCATCCGGCCTGTGTTCAACTGCTGCTTCTCCATAACTAAAAAACTCCAATAAACATGTTAGTAAAAAGAAGTGTCATTGATTGTCCCACTTCTTGTCCAGTCAGTGCATCTCATTCAAAGGAAGACCGAGCTCTGCTTGTGATCATTGCTGAACGTGATCTTGAGGTGATTCAGAACAGCGTTGTTCCAAGGGGCAAACCTTATTGGGCCACACTCCCTCTGAGTCCCCGCCGCGTCCCCTCAGGTGTCCTCAGATGAAGTAGGATGCTGTTGTTGCGATGTCTCCAATCTCCCCGACGCTCCTGGCTGGTCCATATTTCCGTCTGGTCTTCTTCCTCGGGCTCCCAATCTGGTTCCTGTGACTGTACTCACATGCATCTTCATCCATTTCGAAATACCAGATCTTACCCTCTGCCATGACTCTCAGCTTGGCTGGGAATATCATTGAGTATTTTATTTATCACTCCCTCAAAGCTCTATTGACCTCCCAAAAGCTGCATTGAAGCAGTTGAACCTTCAATCTAAAGTCTGGAAAGAAGGTTATGGTTGAGTTTTCTTAGGTTAAGGGCGGAGTTTGTGCAGTCTGGAAGATAACATCGCAGTCATGATGGTTGAAGATCCGAGCAATAATGGGTCGTGGAGGCACACACGGCTTAGCTGGAGTGCCAAGAACTCGTTGGCCCATTCCACTGAGAAATAATTAAGCCTCTGGGTTGTAATTTCTTGAGGATGAGCTCTTCGACAAATAGGTCGACCGTCGGCCCCTCCGATCTCTCCAAGGCACCTATAATCCGGACGTTATTTTTTCTGGAGTGGCCCATAAAGTCTTCCATTCAATCCTTCAGTATCCTTGTGACCGCCTTTAACTCTGGGCCACATTTTCAGTCTGGAGGGTGATAACGTCTTCAACCTCAGTCAATCTAGTCCCCATGTTACGGAGATCTGCTCTGAGCAATGTAACTTCCGTAGAGATAGTCGATCTTGCTTTCTCAGGAGGTACCGACCCCGTGATGGCTGTCGTATCGTCCTGGAGCATGGGAGCGGTTTCTTCCGTGGCAGGGTGTGCCTCAGATGGTGGCTTTGCATTGCCCCCGTTATTGTTGGCAGTCTCCTCAGGCATTTTGTATCTCTCCAGCTTAGTTTGGTGTGCGGGTCGAGCGCCCTTACCGCCCGTCATTAATTAGATCAAAGGCACCTCAGGATCTTGGTGCACCTAATTGTTACTGCTGCCCATTACCCGTCAACTGTGTTTCCTTGAATAGTGAGGTCAATCTAATTAATTCAGCCCTAATTCATTCTTTTGCAGCACCCCAGATTTTGTATCACTAACGTTTTCATCCTAATTTTGTGCATTAGTAGCTTTAATACTTTAATTAGAGATGTGGAATTCCTATCTCCCTACACCCTGGACATATTGTTTGGGGTCAAAGGACATTTTCATGTCCTTGAGACAAGTAGGCACCCTTTGGCTGCCAGTTTAGAGAAGGGAACTGTTTGCAGTTGAGGTAATGTGTGTCCATATGTTATTGGTGTTCAGACTTGTATTTGTGGTTCATTAATTAAAAGCCTTCATTATTAGGGTGAGCGCTGTGAATAATCATTTTAAGGTCACCTGTCACACTGCACTATTGACAGTGGTTCAAAAAAAAAAAAAAAGTGTTCACACTTTTGAAAAGTTTAACAATATGAGGCTAAGTATAATCTTCCAGGAATGCTCCCTGATTAGATGCAAATGTTTGCAGAAGCTTGTAAGCAGGAGTGATCAGTCTTTGCTTTAAAAAAAAAAAAAAATGCAAGTAGGAAATTATTTGATTTTAGGTGCTATTTCTTTGAAGCGTCATTTAGCAAAATGTGTTGATGCATGGTGGTATTACTAAAAAATATTCCTAATGGAAAATTAGTGTAACCGTTTTCAACAAGATTATGGGAAACATGAATATAAACAAGCTCTGGCAAAGCCAACTGATCCAACATTTTTGTGAGTCTTTTGGTTTCACCAAAGCCTGTCTTGTTTTGACCTGGCTTTTGTAGCACTTTATTAAGCTGCCATGCCCTCACCATTGTAACAAGCACTGGCAAAAAGGAAAAAAAGGTTTTGGTCTCAAAAAGCACACTTTGACACCAATAGTGTAACAAAGGCTTCACAGACACCCTCCAGGGGGCGCCCTCAAAACCGCACCTACCCTGAGTGAGTCTGGAGGATGGGGAGCTCCATGTTCTTTGCAAGGGGGGAGTCCATCCAGTTTCATTACGCCAATGATTGCCACAGTGGTTGCTGGCCCTGAACAAAACTACTTTGTGAACCAATATGCTCCTTGTAGAAGAGCAGAATGCGATCACTCACAGTAAAACCACCCGATGGAGAGAGAAATAAGTTTAATAAAAAGAATGTCTTTAAAACCAGAGCTAATTAGGGACGCGATTCTTAAAGAAAGTCACAAAAGTGCACGCATGGTATATGTCTTTGAATTAGAGGCTTTCATGAATTCACAAGAACTTACAGAAGTAGACCAGGAAATTGTACTCCTAGAAAATATTTGTGAACTGTATTTTAGCACAAGCAAATATGCATGTGTAAATTTGCTCATGGGAAAATCTACTGAGCATTTACAAGTTCACCACTTTCCCTCCAACTACTTTTCTCCCCAACCCTGGAAGATCTTCTACCCTTGTCAGGGGTAAATTTACAACTTTCTCATTATGGGAAAAGATTAGAGAAGAGGTGGTGAAAATCCTTAAAACATGCAAGTTAGTAGGTTTGCAGACTCAAAGGCACTCCAGCCCTGGAACTATTGCTTACTGCTTCTTCCAGCCCTAATATATATAGCTGCAGAAAGGTGGTAAAGTAAGGAATTTAGTAGGGATTGAAATTGCAAGTATTCAAGCCCTATTATAGTAGTAGCCCTGACATAATCCAAGAGGCTATTATCAGAGCTCTTACATAATGAGATTGCTGCTGTAATTTGTCACTGCGCTACATGACACCAGAGGGACAAGTAGATTTGTTTACTGGACAAGTAGATTTTAGAAGCAACCTGTCCCATGGAGAGTTATATGTGTTATTACATTCCACTCCCCTGATTAATGCAGGACAGGTTCCCTAAACTATGTGTTATGTCTCCATTCCTTAAATATGTTTTCCCATGTGAAAAGCAAAACCACAGGTGAATGATCAGACAAGATTTGAATCTCTTCTGCCACTATAATGGTGCAGAACTGCAGTGCTAGACCCAAAAGAAAGAAATCTATTCGAGTGACTCATGTATGTTGGCCCTCCAGTTATCCGGTGGTGCTGCCAAGAATACATCTCACTGGTCTTGATTGCACAGATGTTGCTATTCTCATGAGCCATGCACAGATTAAACTCGGTGTTGAAAACTCTGCCTGTTAGAAACTCTGCAGCAAGAGGTAATAGGGTTGTGCAAAAAAAAGATGTAATTTGGGATGTATATTGAAACCCCCTTAACACCTTTACTGACATAGTGTCTGTCAAATCTTTGCACTGATCTTATGCAGATTTTTGCAGGGGCATGTCCCATGACGTCTTTGTAGAGTGTTCAGGTTGTTTAGCGCTATAGCCACTTCCTGAGAGCATTTTCATTTCAGTGTGTCTGTACATATAATTTGATCGTTTCAACCCTGGATATTTAATGAGAAAAGTAAGCTATGCAGTTGTCACCATCAGATAAGTTTCTCACTAAGCCTGCCTGGGCAGTTTAGCAGGGCCCAGGGAAACCACAGCCATGATACATGTTGAGACTGCTCCCCCCCCCCCATCCATTCAAGCTGATCCATACATCTTGGCCCTTTAGTGTAAGCCCAGATGAGGTGGTGAGGAACTGTCTGTGCAGATCCTGGCAGTACACGTCCCCCACTCCATGAATGAAACAGTTTGTGCCACTGTGACATCTGCGCGGTCTTACTGAAAGGGAGTACAAGAAGTGTAATAATAGGCCTTTAGTTGTCGAAATGTATTTCAATTATGTTTTCTGCTTCATAATGTCTGTTCTTAGCGGGCCAGTCTGCTTCACCACTTTGTAACCTACTTATTTTTGTTTTCTCTTACAACCTACCTCCAGGGTATGAAAGTGTCCTGTACCCATTTTCAGTGTGCAGCTGGAGCCTTCGCCTACCTTCGGGACCACTTTGCACACTCCTACAGTGTAGACATGAGCCACCAGATCCTCAATTTAAACATCAACCTAATGCTGGTAAGATGCAAGTGAACGTCTATGATTGCCAGTTCCCAAGCTGTATTTCTTTGATGATTTGGGTGGGATGGTGTTGTCTCTCGAAAATGGGTATTTCTAACTTCATCTAAAGCAGTGGTCTCCAAACATTTTAATGTCGCCCCCCTCATTTAAAAAATGAAAGCCATTGGGTCCCTCACTCAGATTTTTTCACAATTATTTTATAAGATGGGAATGTTTAAATATGTCTAGACCTATATAAACATTGAATTTTAGTACCGTTCCCGTTTTTTAATGTAGTAACATGCTTCTGCTTAAAACCAAGCCCTGTTATCTGTAGAATGCTTCTTTTGGCCAGAGGCTGCCCCCCAACCCCCCCACCCCCACCCCAAGGGTCACTTGAAGTGTACCGTAGGGTTTCAGAAATGCCAGTCTAGCACTAACCATTTGATTCATGATAATGGAATTGCAAATGCTGTGAAGAAATCACCAATAACTCTGCAGAATGTTTAATTCTTCTTAGGGTTCACCCTTACTTTGGTGAAGTCCTGTTTGACCATGACAGCACCATAGGGAAACTCAAAAAGGACTCTGAGGCAGCAAAGGCTATGGGGGTGCTACTCAACACAGCACAATGGGGACATTTTGTGACCCACAATTCAGGGGAAGCTTCAAACTATCCTACACTGAACCTTACACTTCTCATAGCAAACAAGGCACCCATTTCTATAATAGAGGATCCTTCAGATGTTAATACAGAAATGCAAACAATAAAGGTAGAGGAAAGATATCCACCTCCACAGGATCTACCTCCACTACACGCCAGTGACTACTTACACCTACCGACTCACACTTCTCCAGTAGGGAGAAGACTAGTTCATTTCCACCCACAATGGTCCACTATCACCAAAGATCAGTTGGTTCTCACTCAGTTATCCAACATGGTTGCTATCTGGAGCTCACTTCCACTCCACCAAATATTCCACCTTGCACTCACAAACTCTCACAAGACCACATTACTCTTTTGAAAGAAGAGGTACAATCCCTTCTTCTCAAAGGGGCTATAGAGCCGGCTCCCTGCTCATATCAAGGGTTAGGAGTATATTCCCCATACTTCCTCGTACCAAAGAAGGATGGGTCCCGAGATCTATTCTAGATCGCAGGCCACTCAGCCTATATATTCTTTCAGAGCATTTCCATATGGTCACTCTTCAAGATGTCACTCCTACAACAAGGCGGCTTAATGACGGCTCTAGATCTAAAGGATGCATACTTTCACATTCCCATTCATCCAGCACACCGCAAATACCTCCGATTTGTCATTGCGACAAAACATTATCAATTCAAGGTCTTACCATTCACGGTCATAACTGCCTCCAGGGTTTTCACAAAATGTCTAGCAGTAGACGCAGCATACCTCCGACAACAACACATCTATGTCTTCCCCTACTTGGACGACTGGGTCATCAAAGCCAGAACCATCTTACAATGTCAGTGACCTACTCGGATCACAGTAGACCTCCTTCACATGCTGAGATTTGCAATTAGCTTTCTCAAATCCTATCTCCAACCTTTACAGATACAGCCTTATCTGGGGGCAATTCTCTGCGCTTACTCAGGGTTAGCATATGCAAGCCCAGCTCGAATACAAGCTTTTCAAACTTTCCTTTCCCAGGTACAGGAAAACCACACTTACACAGTAACATTAGTGATGCAACTACTAGGGATGATGGCATCCTGCATTGCCCTTGAGACACCAACTGCTTTGGCCCCAGCCCTACCCGCCTGTCTCCCCACTTCAAGAAAAACTGCAACAGCGACACGTTCCACAGGGTCCAGCGACCTCTGAAGCCTCCGAGGACTACCCTACATCTAAAAGGACCAAGAACTCCCGAGGACAGCGGCTCTGCTCCAAAGAAGAAACAACTTTGCAACAAAGAAACAACTTTTGAAGGACTGCACGTTTCCCGCCGGAAGCGTGAGACTTTCCACTCTGCACCCGACGCCCCCGGCTCGACCTGCGGAGAAACAACACTACAGGGGGGACTCCCCGGCGACTGCAACCCTGTGAGTAGCCTTAGTCAGAGTTGACCCCCCTGAGCCCCCCCCCCCCAGCAACTGCCTGCTTCTAAGAACCCGACGCCTGGTAATGACACTGCACCCGCAGCCCCCAGGACCTGAGGGATCCGACCTCCAGTGCAGAAGCGACCCCCAGGTGGCCCTCTCCCTTGCCCAGGTGGTGGCTACCCCGAGGAGCCCCCCCCCCCAACCCCCCCCTTGCCTGCCTGCTTCACTGAAGAGACCCCTGGGTCTCCCAGGGAACTCCACTGCAAACCTGACGCCTGTTTGCACTCTGCACCCGGCCACCCCCGTGCCGCTGAGGGTGTACTTTTTGTGCTGACTTGTATCCCCCCCCGGTGCCCTAACAAAACCCCCTCTGGTCTGCCCTCTGAAGACACGGGTACCTACCTGCTAGCAGACTGGAACCGGGGCACCCCCTTCTCCATTGAAGCCTATGTTTTGGGTACCACTTTGACCTCTGCACGTGACCGGCCCTGAGCTGCTGGTGTGGTAACTTTGGGGTTGCCCTGAACCCCCAACGGTGGGCTACCTTGGACCCCACTTTGAACCATGTAGGTGGTTTACTTACCTGCAAAGCTACCAAACACTTACCTCCCCCAGGAACTGTTGAAAATTGCACTGTCTAGTTTTAAAATAGCTTATTGACATTTGTGTGAAAACTGTATATGCTATTTTGCTAATTCAAAGTTCCTAAGTGAAATACCTTTCATTTAAAGTATTGTTTGTAAATCTTGAACCTGTGGTTCTTAAAATAAACTAAAAAAATATATTTTTCTATATAAAAACCTATTGGCCTGGAATTGTCTTTGAGTGTGTGTTCCTCATTTATTGCCTGTGTTTGTACAACAAATGCTTAACACTACCCTCTGATAAGCCTACTGCTCGACCACACTACCACAAAATAGAGCATTAGAATTATCTCTTTTTGCCACTATCTTACCTCTAAGGGGAACCCTTGGACTCTGTGCATGCTATTTCTTACTTTGAAATAGTACATACAGAGCCAACTTCCTACACTAGGGCTCTCTATAAATTACTAAAAATCTCACTTATAACCATCCCAACTACAATAATACTTGGGAGCAACACTCAACACTCAAAGAGCGATTGCCACTCCAAGCCCACAAAGAGTACAATAATTCCAAACAATGGTATCAAACATACAACCAGATCAGCACTACACAGTCTGATTTGTCATGAAACTCCTAGGCATGATGGCATCATGCATCGCTATTGCCCCAAACGCGCGGCTACACATGTGGCCCTTACAGCAGTGCCTAGCAAAACAATGGACGCAGGCACAGGGTCAACTTCAGGATCATGTGTTGATTGACCGCCAAACACACTATTAGGTTCAATGGTGGAACCCTGTAAATTTAAACAAAGGGTGGCCATTCCAAGACCCTGTGCCTAACGCCATTCTCACAACAGATGCTTTGATGATTGGGTGAGGAGCACACCTCAACAATCACAATATACAAGGACAATGGGACAATCAACAAAGACAACTACACATAAATCACTTACAACTGCTAGCGGTCTACCTAGCACTAAAAACCTTTCAGCCCCTTCTAGTTCACAAACCCATTCTTGTCAAAACAGAGAATATGACAACAATGTACTACCTAAACAAACGGGGGGTGCACACTCGTCATAACTATGCCTCCTTGCACAGAAAATGTGGCATTGGCCAATTCACAACAACATTTGCCTGATAGCGCGATATATACACCAGGCATTCACAATCAGTTAGCCGACAATCTCAGTCAATATCACCAGCAAACTCACAAGTGGGAAATACATCCCCAGATTCTACAACAGTACTTTTACCACTGGGGAACACCAGACATAGATCTTTTCGCAACAAAACACAAAATGCCAAAACTTCGCATCCAGGTACCCACACCCTCAGTCCAAGGGCAATGCTCTATGGATCAATTGGTCAGGGGTATTTGCTCACGCTTTTCCCCCTCTACCATTCATTCCTTTTCTCGTCAACAAACTGAGTCAAAACAAACTCAAACTAATACTCATAGCACCAACGTGGGCCCGCCAACCGTGGTACACCACACAGTTGGACCTCTCAGTAGTACCTCACATCAAACTCCAAGCAGACCAGATCTGTTAACACAACACAAACAACAGATCAGACACCCCAATCCAGCATCGCTCAACCTAGCAGTCTGGCTCCTGAAGTCTTAGAATTTGGCTATCTAAACTTTTCAAATGAGTGTATGGAAGTCGTTAAACAGGCAAGGAAACCGACAATAAGGCATTGTTATGCTAATAAATGGAAAAGGTTTGTTTTCTACTGCCAAGCAAACCAAATCACATTGTTAGATGCCTCCATACAAAACATTGTGAGTTATTTACTACACCTACAAAAAGTAAATCTAGCTTTTTCTTCCATCAAAATTCATCTCACTGCAATCTCTGCTTACCTGCAGATTAAACATACAAAGTCACTTTTTAGAATACCAGTTCCCTTCTGGAATCTTAATATTGTACTTACACAACTCATGGGCCCACCTTTTGAACCCATGCATTCTTGCAAAATCCAATTCTTAACTTGGAAGGTAGCATTTCTAATAGCCATCACTTCACTACGAAGAGTTAGTGAAATACAGGCGTTCACTATCGAAGAACCATTTATACAAGTACACAAACTAAAGTGGTTCTCCGTCCAAATCCAAAAGTCATTTCACTGTTTCATTTAAACCAAACTGTGGAACTCCCAGTCTTCTTCCCACAGCCAGACTCAGTAGCAGAAAGATCACTGCATACATTAGACATAAAAAGAGCACCTATGTATTATATAGACAGAACAAAACCATTTTGTAAAACTAAGCAATTGTTCGTTGCTTTCCATAAACCCAATGCTGGTAACCCCATATCCAAACAGGGCATAGCCAGATGGATAGTTAAATGCATACAAACCTGTTACCTCAAAGCTAAAAGAGTTACTCATTACACCAAAGGCACACTCCACTAGAAAGAAAGGAGCAACAATGGCCTTTCTAGGTAACATACCAATGACAGAGATTTGTAAGGCAGCCACTTGGTCTACACCTCATACATTTACCAAACACTACTGTGTAGATGTGTTAGCAACACAACAAGCCACAGTAGGACAGGCTGTACTAAAAACATTATTTCAAACGACTTCAACTCCTATAGGCTGACCACCGCTTTGGGGAGAATTACTGCTTTGTAGTCTATGCACAGCATGTGTATCTGCAGCTACACATGCCATCGAACGTAAAATGTCACTTACCCAGTGTACATCTGTTCGTGGCATGTTCCGCTGCAGATTAACATGCGCCCTCCCACCTCCCCGGGAGCCTATAGCCGTTTAAGTTGCAATTATAAATTGTATATATGTAAATAAACATTCCTTTAGCACAAACTATATACTTAAATATCTATTCCATTGCATGGACATCTTTAGTATTCTCACTCTACCACTCCTACCTCACCCTATGCGGGAAAACAATCTAAGATGGAGTTGATGCCCATGCGCAATGGAGCAGAAAGGGAGGAGTCACTTGATCCTGTGACTCGAAAAGACTTCTTTGAAGAAAAACAACTTGTAACACTCCGAGCCCAACACTAGATGGCAGGAACAGTGCACAGCATGTGAATCTGCAGCGGAACATGCCACAAACAGATGTGCACTGGGTAAGTGACATTTTCCATATATATATATATATATATATATATATCAAAACAAACCCTTTCAGGTTTAGAGTGACGCATAAATTATGCAAAAAAGAATAGAGAACTCTGGGTAGTTTCCAAGGTTAGGTGGCGAGCAGCTCTAGTTAGGAGCACCCTGCAACACCAGCGACACTCTAGATTTGCTCACCTCAAATGTCTGTTTATCTAGCAAGGTTTTTAAGCATAGGATCAGCACAGTGCTATGCACGCTGAGCTAGATAGTGACAGTATTTTGCCATTTGTACAGCAAAGTCTTTAAGCATAGATTTGACACAGTGTCCACCATGCCGAGCTGTAAAATGACAAAAGCCATTTACCACTCCAGGCACAGTATTACAGATTTGAACTGGTAAAATACCGTCCAAGCCAACCTGGATTGAGGCCCGCTGTTGGTTCTGTCTGTCTGGCCAGAGCCTGCAGCCTCTTTTCATAGTGATCTCCATTGAAACGCATTGGGCCCCCAACTCTGTTTTGCACCCGGCCGACCCCGTGCTGGTAGTGGTGTACTGGTGTACTCCTGGACCTTGCCCACTACTCACCTTAACTCCTGGAGATAGGTCTTGTAAGTCGCTGTAATCTAGCTGTGTGTGGAACTTATTTTTCCTCCCATAGGATAACATTGCAAAACTCTGAAATTGCACTGTCTACTTACGAAAATGAAAAGAATACCTATTTAATAACGTACATACCAGAGCGATTTTTCTTTGACTAAACATATAGAAAGATACTTGCTATTTTTATAAATTGGTGTGGATCTCATTTTTGAGTCGTGTGTCTCATTTATTGACTATTGTGTGCATTTGTGGATGTCTTTCATGCCTCTAGTTTAGCCTAAGGCTACTCGACCACACTACCTCTGAATAGAACATTTTGGGATTGCATAGCAAGCCCTGTCCGCTCTGTGGGTAACCCCTGGACCCGCTACATGGTATTGACATACCACATAAAGAGCCAGCTTCCTACGTCTTGCTTATGCTGAAGTGTCTATTATAGACTTTAAAGGACATAATTGTGCCTTTTTTCACCCTGTTAGAGAATTTCATAGAGTACCAAATATACATTAGTTGGTTATTCCTCTGCTGCTAGCCGTAGCAGATCCCAAAGCGTCCATCCTGTAAAGTTCCATTCCCTTTGGGACCATATTTTCTCTGCAGCCCATAGTGACCAATGTACAGAAATGCCGACACCAAAGAACACAGTTCCAACATATAAATCTGAGGCTCATACTCCATAAGTCATCAAAGTTGTTTTTCCGCAGACTAATGGGGAGTGCCTGGAAAAACGTATTCCCCAGATAAGATATTCATTTAAATAGTGTGGATCCTACCCATCTGGCAGAGGAAGAACCTTGACCTACGGGTCATATTGGTTGCTTCTAAGAGCAGAAAAAATGCTTGGAAAGTTAGCTTTATGCAGATCTGACACAAGAGTAATGTTTATAGCCAGATATTTAATAGAATCTGTTTCTCATGAGAAGGGATAAGACAACCTTAATCCCTCCACCTACTCTCAGGTGAGAGTAAGGCCTCCTTCTATGCTCATTCTAGATGGGTTTCAAGAATTAACTGTGTCCTGACCAACCCCTTAAGGAACTTGTAGAGAAAGTGCCAGTTCACCACATCGCAAGCATTCTCTGCATCTAATTTCCTTTCTTTTTTTTTTTTTTTCTTGTTGACCTGTCTTCAACCAGGTGGACAACCCGACTATTTTTAAAAAAAATTGTTTCGCTTAAGCTTTCTGTTGACTGACTGCAAAAGTAGGATTCATTTTGAACCAGTAGTCCTAGAGTTCACCCTTCAATTCAGTGCCGACTTGACTCACCACCAGGGTAAGAACACTCTTCATCAGGGGAAGAATTTTTGTTGGAAACTGTCCTCTCTCAGGCTGTGGGGCCAAGTCTGGAATCCTGAAACATATTTACGTTGTGAACTCTAGGGAATGAGACGTTGTCCTGCTTTGCTGGAGAATTTACCCTGACACTAAAAGGTGGCTTTGCTGGCTGAATATCTCTGTAAAGGACACCCAAACCCACCAACCCAGCTGACTTTAAATAAAGCTTAAGACAAAACAACACTGATGGTGCGTCACCCGGGTCATGAAGCTACCGAGTTCTTTTTCTGCATTTGAACTGATGCCTCTGCACTACCCCAGCCTTCCTCTTTTCCTTAGAATGTCTAGATTTGCCATACCCCAGATAGTGTTGGTTTCTTGTTTAATTAGCTAATTATCATCATTCTGGAACAGTGGATTTACCACCTCCACCTATATTGTATTTAAGAGTCAGTGTGCCAGTAACCCTGAGGTCCAGTTTCTAGTACAATTTTTTGGAATCCTTGGGAATCTTTGGCTGCTCTCAGTCTCATAGGTACATCCTATGGCCTCAATTGGTCATTTTTGAGATGTAGAAACTTAGTTTGGTACGCCTGGTGAATGCCATAGTTGGTGATAAACCTGTGTCCTACCATCTATCATTGAAGAACCCTGAGGCAAGTTGGGTCCATAACTCGCCATAGCACTGAGCTTTAGCTGACTAGTTACCAATTACCCTGTCTCTCATAACATATTGGACTTGACAATGAGATATTCACCATCTTAAAAGATTTACCATGGCGTTTACTTCCGTAAGACCCTTGAGTTTTGGATGGTGGCGTTTAGGTGAATGGATCTTACTATTTTGTTTCTGCTCGATCCTTGGCAGCTGTGACTTCAGGCTACATTGTGCTCCTCTTACCTGGTACTCCTGCAAACTGAGTTTGTTGATAAGTGAAATAGGAAACCCAGTGACTCCCAAAGTTATAGATGTAGGGAGCCTTACACATGAGTCATCTGTCTCTAAGATAATGAGCAGTGGGGTAATGACACTTAATGCTTTTAGCCTAATGCCAGTAAAAATAAATTGTGATTATGGTGGCACTGGTAGTGAAAGTAATTATTTAAATACCCATAAATGCTAATGACCCACCTAATGCTATGTCTGTGGTTTTCAATTTATATATTTAACTTGACAGGGCCAAGCCCAGGAGTGCCTCTTGGAGAAGTCGATGCTGGACAATCGGAAGAACTTCCTAGTGGCTAGGATCAGTGCCCAGGTGAGCGTATTCCCTCTGAAAACCATGTGTCTCGTTAAGGGTATCTTAATGCTGTGTCCACTATCTCCTTGTAAGTTCATAACCTGTGGATAGGTTAAATAAACAGAACTCACCTTCAAAGTATAAATAACTCTATTAAAAGCCTTCTTTCACTTAAACTAGGTATTACAACCCATGTATTAAACAAGCATTGGCAAAGCCAAAAGCTTGTGCCTTTGGACCTTTTGGCTTTGCCAGTACCTTTTAACCATTGTGTTCAGCATTCTCCTATTCTGTGCAGCATGGCTAAAAAAGAGAAAAAAGCCTATTGCGTCATTTTGGAGGCATGCTACTAAGCATGCACATGCTTAAATAATGATGCAGCAGATTTTCTTTTTCTTTTTATTTGCCGATCCAGTTTGGATCAGCAGATAAAAAGAAAAAAGTGCTTGAAGGGGAGTCAACAGGACAGGGGGGGACAGGAAACGCCATAGGAGACTGGTGGAAGCTGAAGCAACATTAGTAGCAGGACTCAACACAGAGGGTGTGGGTGGGGGGGGGTGCAACACAGGGAGGAGGGATGAGGGGCAAGCAACATGGAAAGCATGAGGGGGTGCCAATGAGGGAGAGCACCATGGAGGGCATGGGAAAAAAAACGCAAAAGGACGCTTAGAGGGTAGAAACACATCAGAGTGGGGGTGTGCACATGTGTGAGCACACCACAGAGGAGGGCTTCTGAGAGCACCGCAAGAGGCAAAGAGAAACACACAGTTGAAAAAAGTGCGTGAACAAAAAGGAAAACGTAGCACCAGAACAAAGGAACAATTTAAGGACACAATGTGTCCATGCTCCAAGGAACGGACATACTTGGAAAAAGGTAGGAAAGCTCACACAAGCTAACAAAGAACAAGCAAGCAAATGAGTGACAATGAAACCAACGGTAAGCAGTGGGTGGGATTTAAGACCACTGTTTGATAACAAGTCTTGCAACATATGCATCGCAAGCGCTATCTAGTAGACAAGACTTTAAAAAAATTGAAAATTGGAAGATACATATAGGCAGCTAACCATTAGCAAGCAATTGAATAGTTAGTTTAAGGGATCCAGGTTTCTACCAGAGTCTCGAAACAGTGTTAGCCGCTACTGATCTGCATGTATGACAACTCAAGAGTGAGAGCCAAGACTGTAGTGATGGGTGAAGGAGTGCACCTAACTCCTAGTTGCTACTCTGCAATCCCTTCAGAGTAAGCATTTTTAAGAGACAGCATTGGACGATTTACTCCAGTAGAGATTAGCAGCTACTCCACATGAGTCCTTTGACTTTTGGTATCAAGTGGATGCATTACACTATCCGCTTGGCTATGGATGTTTGGAAAGAGCATCATGTTCTAAAGGCCCCATAATTTTCAAAGAGCTATATAGTCTTTCTCTTTGATCTTGTCAAAAACACTCTCTTCAGACTGAGAATTTAAAAGAATTGTTTCCCGGAGGGAAACTGTTGAAATAATATGATTGTTCTAAAAACATTGTAAAGAAGAGAATGATGAAATCTAGAGGAGTTCTTCTAGAAGTCTTCAAAGAGTAAAAGAACACAGTGATAGTCAGGGCTTGGATTTAAAATTCTAAATGATATAATGACCTCTAAGAGGTTAACTTCTAAGATGGGTATTAGAATTTTGAGTAACATGTAGACAGTTTGACTTTTTGATTGCGGAGAACCTATATTTTAGAAGGGAATGTTTGGAGTGGTCCTATTTATGAGGTGGCCTGTTCTTGTTGGACGTGATGTTTGAATGAAGGGCCATATTGTATCCAGAGAACCTAGTCCTAGAACGTTGAATTTTCAGTTGGTGTGTCCAGAGGCCTAGTGTCACCTGGAAGTGACCTCAAAGAAGCGTCTTGCCCATGTCAGTAACTAGCACCCTGTATTAAATTCAGAGTACATTGAGATGTTCTCTGTGTGTGCTGACAATTCTGTAGACTGTTGGAAGCAGCATCGAATAAATTGTTGCGTTATGGGATCATGATGTTGAGATTCTTAATGCCAGCATGTATCTTGACATTTGCAAGTAGCCTGTAAGACACAAGATGTGTTTCTTTAATAGCAGCAGTAATACCAGTGAAATTCTGAGGCGTCCCCGGGGTGCTTCTGATTGAGGCAGCCAGTGCTGTTGTTTCCTGCTTCTCTTCCACGACCTTTATTCCACCTTGCAATGCTGTTCCCAGTTTATTTTTCTGGTTACTAGGCCATGCACTCCTGTTTGGATTATGACGACACTGGTGGTTCCTGGACATGCTGTGTCCTAGGAACTGTTCTATGAAAGTAGGAGAGTTAGTGTTTTGAATTGCCACTTGTGGCTTGGGAGGTAGCAGAGAAGTAAAAGGCATAGATTTGTCACCAGGGTGTGAGTGAATTAGTATGTCTAGGCGAGTAAAGAGAGCTTTTGCATTGGCATTAGTGTTTTCCTTAGGATCTCTCTTCTGTGTATTTTGCCCCACCTTCGGTACCGACTGTGCCGGCCACTGTGCTTTGCTTCTTTTACAAAGCATCAAGCATTTTTTATGAATTTTCAGAACATTTATTATTATTTTTCTCAAATGCAGTCTCACAACATGCTAATTCACACCATACAACTGTTATGAAGGCTTCTGCTGGTCAAATGTCGGCATATTCCATGGCCTTTTGTATATGAGTACTGTACAGCGTGGGTTCGATCCCTGGTTTCATATCTTGCCCACCGTTGTATGTCCATGAATAAACTAAATTGTGCATAATATTCTGTGTGGTCTGTAATCTTTAGTTTTCTAAAGCTCATTTCATATTGGGTCCCATGCTTCCAATAACTGTGGGTGTCTCAGTTGTACATTGAACTACCTCAATGGTGTACAACTGCTTCAGTCCACTTTCGAGATTCCTGCAACCAGACATTTGTCAGGTGGTAATAACGACCTCTATTAAGAAGCTGTACAAATTTCACTAACCATGCCTAATCAGCAAACTTGTTTTCACATTTTTTTTATTTGGGTTTTGCCATCAGACTTAATAGACATGCTTGGATCACAGCGTGTAGTCTTTTACCTCTCTGCTTGGTTTTCATGTCTGTCACTTACTGACATTAGGGTGGGATTAGGGTCCTAGACCATGTGGAAGAACCCAACATTGTCACTTACATCTGGAACACATATACATGACCACTGTGTATATTTTTCTAAGTTTCTTTAAGGTTATAGCTGTGTAGTGTAGAAAGTTAAAAGGAATCTGTTTGATTTGGGTGGTCTGGGATAGCCTAGCAGTAAAGATCATTACCACTAGCACAGGTGTCTGTCCAGTTTGAGAGCAGTTGAACATCTTAACTAGGGACCAAAATAAATAATCCCCTCTTACCCCCTTCCCGGAACAACTGCTCCAAGTTACTTGGATCAATAAGAATAATAAGCCTTCCATCACCAGTGGTAAATAACTCAAGTTCCCAACAGTGTCGCTGGCCTTTGCCGCATTGTGAAATAATAGCTACCCAGTTTGGAGCCCTCCAAAATGGTCAGTGCTTGCAGCCTTTTAGGGCAACTGAGTTCTTTATAGTCAGCGCTAAATAAATCTAGCAGGCGGCCTCAATGTTTGGAGAACTCTGTTTTTTGGCATATGTGGTGGTAGATACAGATGCTCTGCATACGCCTGCCATCTAGTGTTGGGTCCAGAGTGGTGCAAGTTGTTTTTCTTCAAAGACGTGTTTGGAGGCACAAGACCGAATGACTGTTCCACTCTGATATTGGGCATTGACTCCTTTGTTAGATTGTTTTCTCTCTGCCGTCTGGTTCGGACTCCATTTGGTTTTCAGTCTCTTTTCATTCCTGCGGTATTGTATTAGATTGCGTTTCTCATATCTCATTGCTCTCTCTGCTTTAGTCTGTTCGGGCTTCGACCAACCGCCCTTCAGGACACCAGCTCCCATCTCCGGCTTACCTTCCATGTCGCTCCAGCATCGACAGGTGTGGTTCCCTGATGGAACGCATTCCTTTCCGCTTCTGTCCTTGGTGCTATGCTAAGTTCCTGCACACTGAACAACACCTCGTGTTCAACCTTTGCCTCTCTCCAGACCATCGTGAGGCCGACTGCGATGCCTGCAAGTGTTTTTGTGTAAAAAAAATAATAATAAAAAAATACAAAAATACCCTTTGTGATCGACTGGCTTGTCAGCTAAAAATGCCTTTGAAGGTGCTGGACTACACCCCAGACCTCTTCGGAGAAGAGCTCAGTCAAGAGGTGCAGGAGGAGGAAGCCGTTTCCGATCCAAAACTGCTCCGAGTAGGATGTGGAGTTCAACATCGAGAGGCAAGAACCTTTCTGTGCCTAGCGGGTGAGCATTGTGGCCCCTGATCTCCCACAGAAATCCTCCTAAAAGACACTACAGCTTTCTATGGCGGTCTCTGGTCCTCCACTGCCATCCAGCCATGGTAAGTACCGAAAATCTGCTTTTGCTGTCCTGCCTCCTGGCTCAGCATTGAAAATGGCTGCTAGGGTTAAGGCCACAATATCGGCTTTGACCTCAACAGCCTCAGACTGAGAGAGCGTTTCGGTGCCGATCTGAACCTCAGGACCGATCTGACAACTGTCAGCTTAGACCTTGGCACCGACCAAGTTTATGAAGCACAAAAATTTGATTCTGAAGTCTTCGTAACCAAATACTTCGGAAGCCAGGGAGTCAGGCCAGTCCTCCACCAGCCCTTTTCCGGTCGAACCATTTCGGGAAAAAATTGAACCTAGACAGCACAAACTCCAGATTCAAGTAGACATAGGTCGAATTATATCTACATCTTCCTCTCCTGTGCTCCCAAAGAGGGAACTATCTTTTCAGGAGGCCCTGGACATTCCTGTCATTCCAAAGAGGAGGGCAAAGGACAAAGCTACTAGCCCACTACGCTGGCCTTCTCCAACATAACCTCCTTTACTGCCTTCATCACCGCCACCTCCTTCCCCTCCCCAATCTCCACCTCAATCACCCATACAGGTGGATGACACACCTCAGGGGTCATTACAGTCTTACACTGGTGGTTTAGGGGCTCCTCCTGATGCTGCAGACCCATGGGATGCTTACAACCCTGATCCCATTGCACCAAATGATCCTGATCTTTATCCTGCTCGCCCATCACCTCCAGAGGATACTACTTCCGATCAGCAGGTAGTTTGTTAGGGCAGCTGCATTCCACCACGTAGATCTGCACTAAAGACCAAGACTTTTTATTTGACACACTTTCCTCCATGAATTGGGACACCCAGTACCTTTCCATGCTCTCGGGCATGCTTTGACATGTGAAGGATATACTTAAGGAATCTGAGCGTTACAGGGTGATCACATCACGGGCGGGCAAAAAGTATACCGCGGTCCTTCTGACCCACTTTATATCAGGGCACAGGTACCACCCGATTAAGTAGTGGCCACCACTGCCCATAAATTGGCTAACAGCCAAGCCACTGGGGACTAGCCTCTCCCAGAAAGAGTAAAATAATTGATATTGATAATTGGTGCTCCAGGCTTTAAGCAGGTGGTCTTTGTTTCTCTGGGTGATATCCCCTCACCCAGTAGAGAGACTAGCAGGCCTTGGCCTGCAGTTCTGGTCACTGGCAGAAGTCTTCCTGAGCGTCTCCATCTCACAAGCCCATTTGGCTGCTTGGTAGAAGACAGTTTTTGTTGTCTGAACCTCTCCCTTTCTTGTAGTCCATTTACAGACAACAAATATGATTTAGGGTCTGTCTTTGAAGTTTTATGTTTTTGGTTCTACTTCTTTTGAAGTACATGCTTCTCCTAATTTCTTGTTGAAAAAACGTCTCTCACAGCAGGAGTCATCCTGAAGCTGATAGTCTCACAAAACAGGCCATGAGAGTGGTGAGTTCACACTTTGATGTCAGCCACAGTGATATGTGGTTAATAATCTTGGGCTCCCAGTCCCACTCTTTATAATTACCATATCAGCCTCATCTCTTTCCTACGATGTGTCTATGCCCATTCCTTGTGACCTCTCTGAATCATATAGCTTAGCCTGGAGACAAAAAGTAATTGGTGGAAGGACAAAGATGGTGAACTGGCATGTGTTAGAACCCCTTTCAGAGGGCCAGTGACACCAAGTTTCTAGTTACTGGACCCAGCCGTGTGGGTTAAGGCCTTTTACTCTTGATGTCCTGGGGTCTGTCCTACTATGGATCCTGAGCAACTGGGCCAAGTATAGGTGAACGAGCAGCCTAAGGCGCACTCAGGCGTGGATGGGGTGCTGTGTATACAGGTTAGTGAACACAGCTCATAACTCATTCATGCAGCAGAAATAAATCGATGTACAGCCAAATACTTACTTTTGTGACAAAAATATTATATTTCTAACTCTACTCATTCAGTGGAAAGTTACAGCATTCACACAAATTGGTCCTCTTGTTTCATTGGCAAATCCCTGTCCAACTCGTTCCT
Source organism: Pleurodeles waltl (assembly GCF_031143425.1). Taxonomy (NCBI): domain Eukaryota; kingdom Metazoa; phylum Chordata; class Amphibia; order Caudata; family Salamandridae; genus Pleurodeles; species Pleurodeles waltl. The sequence goes on along the minus strand of NC_090449.1, from coordinate 502,916,428 downwards.
CAAAATGTGACTGGGGTTATTCCCCATTCACTGGTGGCCCATCCAGGGAATGCGCAGTAATGGTCCTTAACTCAAGAACCCACTTGGACTCTTTGCTTACAGTCAAAAGCATCTTAGCGCTGCAGCACTTTTAGCAGTGAGTCCCACAGGACCTGGTAGGCCCCTAATAAGTCTTATCTGCTCTGGCAGAGGGGAAACAGTCAGCATTTTGAAGTTTGATCCGTCCCCAGGCACTCGGGATAGCTCCGGTAAGTTGGATGAACATGAACTTCATGGCAGGACTCAGCAAGCACAGGCTCTCTCCATAGCCTCAGTGGTTGTGCTACAGCAGTGATCAGGAGTGTTTCTGCACTCCCAAAGAGGGAGAGTGTGATCCCAATTCTCTTAATCTTGATCCCACTGATGTTCTCACAGCATCCTCACTTGATCCACTGGGTCTGGCAGTTAGTTTTGGTTGCTCCTAGTCAACTATAGGTCACAGCTGCTCACAGTTCAGGGGCTCCTGCCCAAACTACATGGCACAGTTTTTCCCGGCAGCCCATTCTGGCAGACAGGGCTGCCGCACCACTGCCACTCAAGGCTACAGCTCTTACCGCACAGCAGTCCTTACCAGTGGCCTCTTCTGGTGTGCAGAGTCGCTGTTGCTGTGTCACACATGCTTCCACGCTGAACCCAAGGCAGACTTGTCCTTGAGGCTCTGCCTGACTCATGGGGCTGCCTCTGTGGTCATCATAGGCTTCTGCACTTACTGCACATGCTTCTGCACTTACTGCACATGCTTCTGCACTTACTGCACATGCTTCTGCACTTACTGCACAGCAATCCTTTTACACAACTAGCTTTAGCACAGCCCTCTCCTGGCATATGAGGGTCGCCAACTCAGTTCTGTGCATAGGCAATGGCCCAGTCATTTCAGCAGCAGTCTTTTGACACCGCACACCGGGAGTCCACTTGACAGTGCTCCCCACTGATCCTTGCTCCCTCAAATGCTCACAGGGCACACTGGTCTTGGCAAGCAGGCACTGGTGTTCCAGAGCTTGTGGTCTTGATTTCTTTGGGTGATGCTCCCTTACCCAGCAGGTAGACTAATAGGTTTTGGCCCCCAGGCCTGGTCACAGGCAGAAGTCTTGCAGAGTTGGCTCTCCAAAAAGCCTGTCCGGTTTCTTGGCAGATGACCATTTTTGGGGTCTTGACCTACCCTTTTTATAGTCCATTTCCGAACTCCAAATGTGATTTAGGGTCTGTGTCTTTGATATTTTATGTTGACGTTCTGCTTCTTTTGAAGTACATACTTCTCCTCTCCTTCTGAAAGAGCTGTCTGTCGCCGTAGGAGAGACTCTGAAGCCAATAGTTCTACAACATATGCCATTGGAGTGACAAGTGATCACACCTGGATGTCAGCCGCAATACGATGTGCATCTAGAGGTTAATCTCGGGCTTCCATTGCCACTCTTTGATTACTTTATCAGCCTCATCTTATTCCTGAGATGTCCAGCATCGTTACCTCCATGTATTGTACCACCACAGGCACATATATACTCAGCACACATATTCACTGTGCTTGGTGCTGCAGCCTTTCTGTACTGTGCCACTTGCAGGCACACCTACACTCAGCACATACTGTCATCATGCGCTTCTTGCACAACACTGCACCCTCCATGTTTTGTACTCTTTGCAGGTACACATGCACCCAGTACATGCACTCACCATGCATGCACTTCTCAGCACCACTCTGTCCCTGTATTGTACCCTTCCCAGGCACAATGCAGTGTCACAACTCCTGCACTGCACAGCACTACACATCTAACTCACTTAGGCCAAGGGTGGGTTAAGTACCAAGCAGCAGAACTTTAAAAAGTGAGTGAGCCTGTAATCCCATTTCAGTGACAGATTAAAAAGCGTCTGGTCACTCCTACTGATCTCTACACAGCATGATGCCACCACTGCTCTTGTGCTGTTTAACTTTTGTTGAAAGCAATAACCTTCCACCACTATGAGGGTCGTGCTTTCGGCACAATTAAATTAAGACCATTTTTTCTTGTATTTATTAGTTAGTGTATGAAAAATGTATGTATAAATTGATGAACTTGCCCTCAAGAAGGTGGTGTGAACCAAATGAAAAACCACCGAAACGCCGCTTCATCAGTTTTCAGTCATATGAGAAATATATTTTTAATGGGATTGTTTTATTATAAAGGATAAGATAAAAGCATTTTTTATGTTAAAATATTGCAAAGTATTATACATTGAAGATATTTTTGTTGTATGTTTATTAAATTTTTTGAATAACATAAAAATAAAAAGATAAGAAATAACAAGAAAAACAATGTGTAGAGTATGGCCTTCAATAGCAATGCTTAGAGTATAGTGACATTGGAGAATGGTCAATATCCCTTTATTTTTTCATTTTGTGTGTGTGTATATATATATATATATATACAGGGAGTGCAGAATTATTAGGCAAGTTGTATTTTTGAGGATTAATTTTATTATTGAACAAAAACCATGTTCTCAATGAACCCAAAAAACTCATTAATATCAAAGCTGAATATTTTTGGAAGTAGTTTTTAGTTTGTTTTTAGTTTTAGCTATGTTAGGGGGATATCTGTGTGTGCAGGTGACTATTACTGTGCATAATTATTAGGCAACTTAACAAAAAAAAATATATACCCATTTCAATTATTTATTATTACCAGTGAAACCAATATAACATCTCAACATTCACAAATATACATTTCTGACATTCAAAAACAAAACAAAAACAAATCAGTGACCAATATAGCCACCTTTCTTTGCAAGGACACTCAAAAGCCTGCCATCCATGGATTCTGTCAGTGTTTTGATCTGTTCACCATCAACATTGCGTTCAGCAGCAACCACAGCCTCCCAGACACTGTTCAGAGAGGTGTACTGTTTTCCCTCCTTGTAAATCTCACATTTGATGATGGACCACAGGTTCTCAATGGGGTTCAGATCAGGTGAACAAGGAGGCCATGTCATTAGATTTCCTTCTTTTATACCCTTTCTTGCCAGCCACGCTGTGGAGTACTTGGACGCGTGTGATGGAGCATTGTCCTGCATGAAAATCATGTTTTTCTTGAAGGATGCAGACTTCTTCCTGTACCACTGCTTGAAGAAGGTGTCTTCCAGGAACTGGCAGTAGGACTGGGAGTTGAGCTTGACTCTATCCTCAACCCGAAAAGGCCCCACAAGCTCATCTTTGATGATACCAGCCCAAACCAGTACTCCACCTCCACCTTGCTGGCGTCTGAGTCGGACTGGAGCTCTCTGCCCTTTACCAATCCAGCCACGGGCCCATCCATCTGGCCCATCAAGACTCACTCTCATTTCATCAGTCCATAAAACCTTATAAAAATCAGTCTTGAGATATTTCTTGGCCCAGTCTTGACGTTTCAGCTTGTGTGTCTTGTTCAGTGGTGGTCGTCTTTCAGCCTTTCTTACCTTGGCCATGTCTCTGAGTATTGCACACCTTGTGCTTTTGGGCACTCCAGTGATGTTGCAGCTCTGAAATATGGCCAAACTGGTGGCAAGTGGCATCGTGGCAGCTGCACGCTTGACTTTTCTCAGTTCATGGGCAGTTATTTTGCGCCTTGGTTTTTCCACACGCTTCTTGCGACCCTGTTGACTATTTTGAATGAAACGCTTGATTGTTCGATGATCACGCTTCAGAAGCTTTGCAATTTTAAGAGTGCTGCATCCCTCTGCAAGATATCTCACTATTTTTGACTTTTCTGAGCCTGTCAAGTCCTTCTTTTGACCCATTTTGCCAAAGGAAAGGAAGTTGCCTAATAATTATGCACACCTGATATAGGGTGTTGATGTCATTAGACCACACCCCTTCTCATTACAGAGATGCACATCACCTAATATGCTTAATTGGTAGTAGGCTTTCGAGCCTATACAGCTTGGAGTAAGACAACATGCATAAAGAGGATGATGTGGTCAAAATACTCATTTGCCTAATAATTCTGCACTCCCTGTATATATATATATATATATATATATATATATATATATGTTCGATGGCATGTGTAGCTGCAGATACACATGCTGTGCACAGTCCGCCATCTGGTGTTGGGCTCGGAGTGTTACAAGTTGTTTTTCTTCCAAGAAGTCTTTTCGAGTCACGAGACCGAGGGACTCCTCCCACTTCGATTCCATTGCGCATGGGCGTCGACTCCATCTTAGATTGTTTTTTTTCCGCCATCGGGTTCGGACGTGTTCCTTTTCGCTCCGTGTTTCGGGTCGGAAAGTTAGTTAGAATCTCGGAACAAAACGTCGGTATTGTTTGCGTTCGGTATCGGGTTAGTTAGAACAAATCGACACCGAATTTTGAAGAGCTCCGGTGGCCCTTCGGGGTTTTTTCGATCCCCCGTCGGGGCCTGGTCGGCCCGGCCACGTGCGACTTCAAGGCTGATGGAACGGACCCCATTCCGCTTCTGCCCAAAATGCCATAACAAGTATCCGTATATGGATCAGCATCTGGTCTGTAACTTCTGCTTCTCCCCCGAGCACAAGGAGGATACTTGTGAAGCCTGTCGAGCGTTTCGGTCGAGGAAGACGCTGAGAGACCGAAGAGCCAGGAGACTACAAATGGCGTCCACGCCAACAGGTCAAGAACGTTTCGAGGAGGAAGAAGAAGCTTTCTCCGTCCACGAGTCGGATTCGGAAGAACTCGACGCCGAAGAAACACACAAAACCGTGAGTAAGACGTCGAAAATCAAGACTCACGAGAAGTCCACAAAAGCCCAGGGGACGCCACCGCCAACAGGCCATGGCTTAACCCGAAAACTAGGTGACCGATCCAAGGCACCGAAAAAGGGCATGCTGGTGTCGAAGTCATCCGACTCCGGTCGAGATACCGCCACACAGCAACCTCGGACCCGAGACAGCGGCTCCGAGAAACTTCGGCACAGAGACAGCGGCACCGAAGAATTTCGGCACCGAGACACCACACCGAAACCAAAGAAGGTTTCTTCGGAGCCTAAAAAGACTTCAGAAAAGGTTTCGGTTCCGAAACATCCAGCCTCGGAGCCGAAAACTAGTTCCTATACAGAGGAACAAGGATTAACCTCCCAATTACATAGATTGGTAGAGGAGCTTCAAGCTGTAGAACCAGACTACACGCAAAGAAGGCTTCATATTCATGAGGACACAGGGAAGATAACCACTCTTCCCCCAATCAAAATAAAAAGGAAACTTGCCTTTCAACAAAAGGACAAGCAACCACAGGCAAAGGTGGCAAGGAAAACAACCCCACCACCGTCTCCACCACCATCAATACATGCATCACCAGCAACAACTCCACCACTGATGCACTCACCAGCTCATACTACAATGAGTCAGGATGATCCCGATGCATGGGACCTTTACGATGCTCCAGTGTCTGACAACAGCCCAGACTCATATCCTACAAATCCGTCACCACCTGAGGACAGTACATCCTACACACAGGTGGTCGCAAGGGCAGCCGAATTTCACAACGTCACCTTACATTCTGAACCAATTGAGGATGACTTTCTGTTTAACACCCTATCCTCCACCCATAGCCAGTACCAAAGTCTTCCCATGCTCCCAGGAATGCTAAGACATTCAAAACAAATATTTCAGGATCCAGTTAAAGGCAGAGCCATAACTCCAAGGGTGGAGAAAAAGTACAAGCCACCGCCAACAGATCCAATCTATATTACAACACAGCTAACACCAGACTCAGTAGTTGTCGGGGCAGCTCGTAAGAGAGCCAACTCTCATACCTCGGAAGACGCACCACCTCCAGACAAGGAGAGCCGCAAATTTGATGCTACGGGAAAAAGGGTTGCAGCACATGCAGCAAATCAATGGCGTATTGCCAACTCACAAGCACTTTTGGCAAGATACGACAGAGCTCATTGGGATGAAATGCAACATTTCATCGAACACTTACCCAAGGAGTTCCAAAAAAGAGCGCAACAGGTGGTGGAAGAGGGACAAAGTATCTCAAATAATCAGATATGGTCTTCCATGGATGCAGCAGATACAGCTGCAAGGACAATAAACACTGCAATCACGATACGAAGGCACGCATGGCTGCGCACTTCAGGGTTCAAGCCAGAAATCCAACAAGCTGTGCTCAATATGCCATTTAATGAACAGCAATTGTTTGGGCCGGAGGTCGACACTGCCATTGAGAAACTCAAAAAAGACACCGATACAGCCAAAGCCATGGGCGCACTCTACTCCCCGCAGAGCAGAGGCACATTTCGAAAAACACCTTTTAGGGGAGGGTTTCGAGGTCAACCCACAGAAACCACAACCTCACAAACAAGGCCTACTTACCAGGGTCAATATCAGAGGGGAGGTTTTCGGGGGCAATATAAGGGGGGCCAACTTCCAAGAAATCGAGAAATTCCAAGGCCCCAAAACTCCTCAAAATAAACAGTGACTCACAAGTCACACAACCCCATCACATAACACCTGTGGGGGGGAAGACTAAGCCAATTTTACCAACTTTGGGAGGAAATAACAACAGACACTTGGGTCTTAGCAATTATCCAGCATGGTTATTGCATAACATTTCTCCAATTCCCTCCAAACGTCCCACCGAAAACACACAATATGTCAAAACAACATATAGATCTTCTAGGACTAGAAATTCAAGCATTGCTACAAAAGGATGCAATAGAATTAGTACCAAATCTACAAAAAAAACACAGGAGTTTACTCACTGTACTTTTTAATACCCAAAAAGGACAAAACTCTGAGACCAATACTAGATCTCAGAACACTAAATACCTACATCAAATCAGACCACTTTCACATGGTCACGTTACAAGACGTAATCCCACTGCTCAAACAGCAAGACTACATGACAACATTAGACCTAAAAGATGCGTATTTCCATATACCAATACATCCTTCACACAGGAAATACCTAAGGTTCGTATTCCAAGGAATACATTACCAATTCAAAGTGTTGCCATTCGGAATAACAACTGCGCCAAGAGTTTTTACAAAATGCCTGGCAGTAGTAGCTGCACATATCAGAAGGCAGCAAATACATGTGTTCCCGTACTTAGACGACTGGTTAATCAAAACCAACACGCTAAGACAGTGTTCACAGCACACAAAATATGTCATACAGACCCTTCACAGGCTAGGTTTCTCCATCAACTACGCGAAGTCACACCTTTTGCCGTGTCAAACACAGCAATACTTAGGAGCGACAATCAACACAGCAAAAGGGATTGCCACTCCAAGTCCACAAAGAATTCAAACATTTCACAAGGTAATACAGGCCATGTATCCAACACAAAAGATACAAGTCAAAATGGTAATGAAACTCCTAGGCATGATGTCTTCAGGCATAGCCATTGTCCCAAATGCAAGATTGCACATGCGGCCCTTACAACAGTGCCTAGCATCACAATGGTCACAAGCACAGGGTCAACTTCTAGATCTGGTGTTGATAGACCGCCAAACATACATCTCGCTTCTATGGTGGAACAGTACAAATTTAAACCGAGGGTGGCCTTTCCAAGACCCAGTGCCACAATACGTCATAACAACGGATGCTTCCTTGACAGGGTGGGGAGCACACCTCAATCAACACAGCATCCAAGGACAATGGGACATACATCAGAGGCAGTTTCACATAAATCACTTAGAACTGTTAGCAGTATTTCTAGCGCTAAAAGCATTTCAACCCATAATAACCCAAAAATACATTCTTGTCAAAACAGACAACATGACAACAATGTATTATCTAAACAAACAAGGAGGGACACACTTGACACAGTTGTGCCTCCTAACACAAAAAATATGGCATTGGGCGATTCACAACCACATTCGCCTAATAGCACAATTTATTCCAGGGATTCAGAACCAGTTGGCAGACAATCTCTCTCGAGATCACCAACAAACCCACGAATGGGAAATTCACCCCCAAATACTAAACAAGTACTTTCAAATTTGGGGAACACCTCAAATAGATCTATTTGCAACAAAGGAAAACTCAAAATGCCAAAACTTCGCATCCAGGTACCCACAAGATCAATCCAAAGGCAATGCTCTATGGATGAACTGGTCAGGGATATTTGCGTACGCTTTTCCCCCTCTCCCTCCCCTTCCATATCTAGTAAACAAGTTGAGTCAAAACAAACTCAAACTCATACTAATAGCACCAACATGGGCAAGGCAACCTTGGTACACAGCACTACTAGACCTTTCAGTAATACCTCATGTCAAACTACCCAGCAAACCAGATCTGTTAACACAACACAACACAAACAACAGATCAGACATCCAAATCCTGCATCTTTGAATCTAGCAATTTGGCTCCTGAAATCCTAGAATTCGGACACTTAGACCTTACACAAGAATGTATGGAGGTCATAAGACAAGCTAGGAAACCTACCACTAGACACTGCTATGCAAATAAGTGGAAAAGATTTGTGTATTACTGCCATAATAATCAAATTCAGCCATTACACGCATCTCCAAAAGATATAGTAAGTTATTTACTACATTTGCAAAAATCAAATCTAGCTTTCTCTTCCATAAAGATACATCTCACCGCAATATCAGCTTACCTGCAAATTACTCATTCAACTTCACTATTTAGAATACCAGTCATTAAAGCGTTTATGGAAGGCCTAAAGAGAATTATACCACCAAGAACACCACCTGTTCCTTTATGGAACCTCAACATTGTCTTAACAAGACTCATGGGTCCACCTTTCGAGCCCATGCATTCTTGTGAAATGCAGTACTTAATGTGGAAAGTTGTATTTTTAATTGCCATCACATCTCTAAGAAGAGTGAGTGAGATTCAAGCATTTACCATACAAGAACCATTTATTCAAATACATAAAAATAAAGTAGTTCTAAGGACAAACCCAAAATTTTTACCAAAGGTTATCTCACCGTTCCACTTAAATCAAACAGTAGAATTACCAGTGTTCTTCCCACAGCCAGATTCTGTAGCTGAAAGAGCACTACATACATTAGACATCAAAAGAGCACTAATGTACTACATTGACAGAACAAAACTAATTAGAAAAACAAAACAACTATTTATTGCCTTTCAAAAACCTCATACAGGAAATCCAATTTCAAAACAAGGCATTGCTAGGTGGATAGTTAAGTGTATTCAAACCTGCTATCTTAAAGCAAAGAGAGAGCTGCCTATTACACCAAAGGCACACTCAACCAGAAAGAAAGGTGCTACCATGGCCTTTCTAGGAAATATTCCGATGAACGAAATATGTAAGGCAGCAACATGGTCTACGCCTCATACATTTACCAAGCACTACTGTGTAGATGTGTTAACTGCACAACAAGCCACAGTAGGTCAAGCTGTACTAAAAACATTATTTCAAACTACTTCAACTCATACAGGCTGAACCACCGCTTTTGGGGAGATAACTGCTTACTAGTCTATGCACAGCATGTGTATCTGCAGCTACACATGCCATAGAACGGAAAATGTCACTTACCCAGTGTACATCTGTTCGTGGCATTAGTCGCTGCAGATTCACATGCGCCCACCCGCCTCCCCGGGAGCCTGTAGCCGTTTAGAAGTAGATCTTGAACATTTGTACATTTGTAAATATATTACTTTACCTTTATTATGTACATACGTATTCATTCCATTGCATGGGCACTATTACTAACATACACAACTCCTACCTCACCCTCTGCGGGGAAAACAATCTAAGATGGAGTCGACGCCCATGCGCAATGGAATCGAAGTGGGAGGAGTCCCTCGGTCTCGTGACTCGAAAAGACTTCTTCGAAGAATGGCATGTGGCATGCAGATACACATGCTTTGCACATCCCGCCATCTAGTGTTGGGCTCTGAGTGTTACAAGTTGTTTTTCTTCGAAGAAGTCTTTTCGAGTCACAAGATCGAGGGACTCCTCCCATTTCGGCTCCATTGCGCATGGGCGTAATCGAAAAGCTTAAAAAGGACACCGATACGGCCAAAGCCATGGGCGCACTCTACTCCCCACAGAGCAGAGGCACATTTCGTAAAACACAGTTTCGAGGGGGGTTTCGAGGACAAAGCACGGAACCCACAACCTCACAAACAAGGCCCACTTATCAGAGCCAATATCAGCGGGGAAGTTTTCGGGGACAATATAGAGGGTGACAGTTCCAAAAAAGTAGAGGGAAGTTCCAAAGTCCCAAAACTCCACAAAACAAACAGTGACTTTCACGTCACAAATCCCCAACACATAACACCTGTGGGGGGGGAGGCTAACCAAGTTCTACAAACAATGGGAGGAAATAACAGATACTTGGGTTCTAGCAATTATCCAGCATGGTTATTGCATAGAATTTCTCAATTTCCCTCCAAATGTCCCACCGAAAACGCAGAATATGTCAAAACAACACATGGATCTTCTACAACTGGAGGTCCAAGCGTTGTTACAAAAAAGAAGCAATAGAATTAGTACCAATTTATCAGAAAGGAACAGGAGTTTACTCTCTGTACTTTCTCATACCCAAAAAGGACAAAACTCTAAGACCTATATTAGATCTCAGACCTATATTAGATCTCAGAAATACCTACATCAAATCACATCACTTTCACATGGTGACATTACAGGACGTAATCCCATTGCTCAAACAACAAGACTACATGACAACACTAGACCTAAAGGACGCATACTTCCATATACCAATACATCCTTCACACAGAAAGTACCTAAGGTTTGTATTCCAAGGGGTACATTACCAATTCAAAGTGTTACCATTTGGGATAACAACTGCGCCAAGAGTTTTTACAAAATGCCTGGCAGTAGTAGCTGCGCATATCAGAAGACAGCAAATACACGTGTTCCCGTACCTAGACGATTGGTTGATAAAAACCAACACACAAGAACGGTGTTCACAACACACAAAGTATGTCATTGAAACCCTCCACAAACTAGGTGTTTCACTCAACTACACAAAGTCACACCTTCAGCCGTGTCAAACACAGCAATACTTAGGGGCGACAATCAACTCAACAAAAGGGTTTGCCACTCCAAGTCCACAAAGGGTACAAGCATTTCACAATGTAATACAGGCCATGTATCCAAATAAAAAAATACAGGTCAAGATGGTAATGAAACTACTAGGCATGATGTCCTCATGCATAGCCATTTTCCCAAACGCCAGATTGCACATGCGGCCCTTACAACAGTGCCTAGCATCACAATGGTCACAGGCACAGGGTCAACTTCTAGATCTAGTGTTGATAGACCGCCAAACATACACCTCGCTTCTATGGTAGAACAATATAAATTTAAACCAAGGGCGGCCTTTCCAAGTCCAGTGCCTCAATACGTAACAACTACAGATGCCTCCATGATAGGGTGGGGAGCACACCTCAATCAACACAGCATCCAGGGACAATGGGACACTCATCAAAGACAGTTTCACATAAATCACTTAGAACTACTGGCAGTATTTCTAGCGTTGAAAGCATTTCAACCCATAATAACACACAAACACATCCTTGTCAAAACAGACAACATGACAACGATGTGTTATCTAAACAAACAAGGAGGAACACACTCCACACAGTTGAGTCTCCTGGCACAGAAAACATGGCATTGGGCGATTCACAACCACATTCGCCTAATAGCACAGTTCTTATTCCAGGGATTCAGAATCAGTTAGCAGACAATCTTTCTCAGGATCATCAACAGATCCACGAATGGGAAATTCACCCCCAAATACTAAACACTTACTTCCAAAGATGGGGAACACCACAAATAGACCTATTTGCAACAAAAGAAAACGCAAAATGCCAAAACTTCGCATCCAGATACCCACAGGATCAGTCTCAGGGCAATGCGTTATGGATGAGTTGGTCAGGGATATTTGCATACGCTTTTCCCCCTCTCCCACTCCTTCCATATCTGGTAAACAAATTGAGTCAAAGCAAACTCAAACTCATACAAATAGCACCAACTTGGGCAAGACAACCTTGGTACACAACACAACTAGACCTCTCAGTAGTGCCTCATGTCAAACTACCAAATAAACCAGATCTGTTAACTCAACACAAACAACAGATCAGACACCCAAATCCAGCATCGCTGAATCTAGCAATTTGTCTCCTGAAATCTTAGAATTCGGACACTTAGACCTTACACAAGAATGTATGGAAGTCATAAAACAAGCAAGGAAACCAACCACTAGACATTGCTATGCAAATAAGTGGAAAAGATTTGTTTATTTTTGCCATAATAATCCAGCCATTACACGCATCTGCTAAAGACATTGTAAGCTACTTACTACATTTGCAAAAGTCAAAGCTAGCTTTTTCATCCATTAAAATACATCTTACCGCAATTTCAGCTTATCTGCAATTTACGCACTCAACTTCATTATTTAGGATACCAGTCATAAAAGCGTTTATGGAAGGCCTGAAGAGAATTATACCACCAAGAACACCACCAGTTCCTTCGTGGAACCTCAACATTGTCTTAATTCGACTCATGGGTCCACCTTTCAAACCTATGCACTCATGTGAAATGCAATACTTAACATGGAAAGTTGCATTTCTAATTGCTATCACATCTCTAAGAAGAGTAAGTGAGATACAAGCATTTACCATACAAGAACCATTTATTCAGATACACAAGCATAAAGTAGTCTTACGAACAAATTCTAACTTCTTACCAAAGGTCATATCACCGTTCCACTTGAATCAAACAGTAGAACTACCAGTGTTCTTTCCACAGCCAGATTCGGTAGCTGAAAGAGCACTACATACATTAGACATCAAAAGAGTGTTAATGTACTACATTGACAGAACAAAACAAATTCAGAAAACAAAACAATTATTTATTGCTTTCCAAAAACCTCATACAGGAAATCCAATTTCAAAACAAGGTATTGCTAGATGGATAGTTAAGTGCATTCAAACTTGTTATCTCAAAGCAAAAAGAGAACTGCCAATCACACCAAAGGCACACTCGACTAGAAAGAAAGGTGCTACCATGGCCTTTTTAGGAAATATTCCAATGACTGAAATATGTAATGCAGCCACATGGTCTACGCCTCATACGTTTACCAAACACTACTGCGTGGATGTGTTAACGGCACAACAAGCCACAGTAGGCCAAGCAGTACTACGAACATTGTTTCAAACAACTTCAACTCCTACAGGCTGAACCACCGCTTTTGGGGAGATAACTGCTTACTAGTCTATGCAAAGCATGTGTATCTGCAGCTACACATGCCATCGAACGGAAAATGTCACTTACCCAGTGTACATCTGTTCGTGGCATTAGTCGCTGCAGATTCACATGCGCCCACCCGCCTCCCCGGGAGCCTGTAGCCGTTTCGAAGTTAATCTTCAACATTTATAAATTTGTAAATATATCACTTTAAACTACATTATGTACATACATATTCACTCCGTTGCATGGGCACTATTACTATAATACACAACTCCTACCTCACCCTCTGCGGGGAAAACAATCTAAGATGGAGTCGACGCCCATGCGCAATGGAGCCGAAATGGGAGGAGTCCCTCGATCTCGTGACTCGAAAAGACTTCTCCGAAGAAAAACAACTTGTAACACTCCGAGCCCAACACTAGATGGCGGGATGTGCAAAGCATGTGAATCTGCAGCGACTAATGCCACGAACAGATGTACACTGGGTAAGTGACATTTTCTCTCTATATATATATATATATATTCGATGGCATGTGTAGCTGCAGATACACATGCTGTGCATTATCCTGCCATCTAGTGTTGGGCTCGGAGTGTTACAAGTTGTTTTTCTTCGAAGAAGTCTTTTCGAGTCACGAGACCGCGGGACTCCTCCCTTTTGGCTCATTGCGCATGGGCGTCGACTCCATCTTAGATTGTTTTCTTTCCGCCATCGGGTTCGGACGTGTTCCTCTTAGCTCCGTATTTCGAATTGGGAAAGTTAGCTAAACATCGAAAATTCGACAGTATTGTTCGCGCTCGGTACCGGTTTAGTGTTAGTATATCGACACCGATAGTAGAAGTGCTCCGGTGGCCCTTCGGGGCTTCCACTCTTTAGCGGTGCCTGGTCAGCCCGACCGCGTCCATCATCGAAACTAATGGACCGGGACCCCCTTCCGCTTCTGTCCGAAGTGCCACGCAAAGTATCCTTATACAGACCAACACTTGGTCTGTAATCTGTCTCTATCACCGGAACACAGGGAGGATACTTGCGAGGCCTGTCGGGCATTTCGATTGAAAAAGACCCTAAGCGATTGAAGAGCCAGAAGACTACAAATGGCGACGACACCAAGAGAACAGATCGACGTTGAAGAGGAGGAAAGAATCTCCATCCAGGAAACTGACTCAGACGACTCCGAAAGTGAGCAACTGGCAACAATGCAGAAAACTGTGAGTAAAACTGCCCTGTCCAAGACTCACACCAAGATAGTAAAGGCCAAGGGGATGCCACTGCCAGCAGGCCATGGCTTAACCCAGCGAAAAGACGGTGACCAAACATCGGCACTGAAAAAGGCCACATAACTGCCGAAGACATCCGACTCCGGTCGAGATTCAGGCTCCGAACGATCTCGGCACCGGGAGTTCGACACACCCAAGGTGAAGAAAGTTACCTCGGAACCGAAAAAGACTGTTTCGAAACCTTCCGTACCAAAAAAAGCAGCCTCTGAGCCGAAATTAGGCTCTTACACTGAAGACCAAGGACTTTCCGGCCAAATGCATGATCATAGATTTGAGCAGGAAATAAGTGTGGGGCAACCAGACTATACCCAAAGGAGGCTGCATATCCAGAAAGAGACTGGAAAAATACAAACTCTTCCTCCAATTAAAATCAAAAGAAAGCTGGCATTTCAGGAGTCCGAAATGCAGGCAAAGGTGGCAAGAGATAAAACACCACCACCAAGGTTTTCGCCACAGCCTTCTCCACTACATTCACCACAGCTGTCCCCGGTAACAACACCCCCAATGCAGTCACGACACATACAGGAATGACACAGGATGACCCGGATGCATGGGACTTATATGATGCACCGGTATCCGACAACAGTCCTGATTGTTAACCAACAAGGCAGTCACCTCCAGAGGACAGTACTGCATACACGCAGGTACTATCATGGGCAGCTACATTCCACAATGTAGCAATGCATTCGGAGCCAATAGAGGATGATTTCCTATTTAACACCTTGGCATCCACCCACAGTTCCTACCAAAGTCTGCCAATGCTCCCAGGCATGCTCAAGCACGCAAAACAGGTCTTCCAGGACCCAGTGAAAGGAAGGGCTATCACGCCTAGGGTGGAGAAAAAAATACAAACCTCCCCCAACGGACCCTGTGTTTATAACACAGCAACTGACGCCAGATTCGGTGGTCGTGGGAGCAGCAAGAAAGAGGGCAAACTCTCAATCATCAGGAGACGCACCACGGCCTGACAGAGTAGGAAGTTCAATGCAGCGGGCAAACGAGTGGCAGCACAGGCAGCAAATCAATGGCGGATCGCAAGCTTGCAGGCCCTACTGGCTCGCTACGACAGGGCACACTGGGACGAGATGCAACACATTATACAGCACTTGCCCAAAGAACACCAGAATCGTGCCCAACAGGTTGTTGAAGAAGGACAAGCAATTTCCAACAACCAGATAAGATCTGCATTGGACTCGGCGGACACGGCATCACGGACAGTCAACACTGCGGTAACCATTCGCAGGCATGCATGGTTACGGAGCTCAGGGTTCAAACCCGAAATCCAGCAAGCTGTGTTAAACATGCCTTTTAACCAGGAACAATTGTTTGGGCTGGAGGTTGACACAGCAATTGAGAAATTAAAGAAGGACACAGACACTGCCAAAGCCATGGGCGCGCTCTACTCCCCACAAAGCAGAGGCACTTTTAGAAAGCCGCAATTTAGAGGAGGGTTTCGTACGCAAACACCAGATCCTTCCACCTCACAAACCAGACCCACCTATCAGGGGCAGTACCAGAGAGGAGGGTTTCGAGGCTCATACAGGGGTGGACAATTCCCAAGAGCAAGGGGAAAATTCCAAAGCCCTAAAACAAGTCAAACCAAACAGTGACTTCAATGTCACAAACCCCCAACACCTAACACCAGTGGGGGGGGAGACTTACTGCATACTACAAAAACTGGACAAACATAACTACGGACGCATGGGTTCTAGCCATTATCCAACATGGTTATTGCATAGAATTCATAA
The DNA here is from genome assembly GCF_031143425.1 of Pleurodeles waltl. Classification (NCBI taxonomy): domain Eukaryota; kingdom Metazoa; phylum Chordata; class Amphibia; order Caudata; family Salamandridae; genus Pleurodeles; species Pleurodeles waltl. The sequence goes on along the minus strand of NC_090449.1, from coordinate 502,900,227 downwards.
ATTTCCCACCAGATGTGCCCCCAAGAGCACACAATATGTCCAAACAACACTTAGACCTGTTACAACTAGAAGTCCAAGCATTGTTACAAAAACAAGCAATAGAATTAGTACCCAACCATCAAAAAGGAACAGGTGTCTACTCACTATATTTCCTAATTCCAAAGAAGGACAAAACGTTGAGACCTATATTAGACCTCAGAACGCTGAATCTCTACATCAAATCAGATCACTTCCACATGGTAACAGTTCAAGACGTGATTCCCTTGCTCAAAAAACAGGACTACATGTCAACATTAGATCTCAAGGATGCATATTTTCACATACCCATACATCCTTCGCACAGAAAATACTTAATGTTTGTAATACACGGCGTGCATTATCAATTCAAGGTGTTACCGTTCGGGATAACAACAGCCCCAAGGGTATTCACAAAGTGGAACCCTATAAATTTAAACCAAGGGCGTCCATTCCAAGACACAGTGCCTCAAGACGTGATCACAACAGATGCTTCCATGATGGGGTGGGGAGCACACCTCAGCCAGCACAGCATACAGGGACAATGAGACAATCAACAAAAACAACTGCACATAAATCATTTAGAACTGTTGGCAGTGTTTCTAGCATTAAAAGCATTTCAACCACTGATAGCCCACAAACACATTCTTGTCAAAACCGACAACATGACGACAATGTATTACCTCAACAAACAAGGAGGGACACACTTGTCACTACTGTCTCTCTTAGCACAAACAATTTGGCATTGGGCAATTCACAATCACATTCACCTAATATATACATCCCAGGCATTCAAAACTATTTAGCCGACAATCTCAGTCGAGATCACCAACAAACACACAAATGGGAAATTCATCCCCAGATCTTACAAAATTACTTTCTACGCTGGGGAACACCAAAAATAGACCTATTTGCAACAAAAGAAGACACAAAATGCCAAAACATCGCGTCCAGGTACCCACACCCTTAGTCCAAGGGCATTGTGTTATGGATCAGTTGGTCAGAGATATTTGCTTACGCTTTCCCCCCTCTCCCACTCATTCCTTATCTGGTAAACAAATTAAGTCAGAACAGACTCAGACTAATACTCAAAGCACCAACCTGGGCTTGCCAACCATGGTACATAAAACTGCTGGACCTATCAGTAGTACCTCACGTCAAATTACCAAACAGGCCAGATCTGTTAACTCAACACAAACAACAGATCAGACACCCAATCCAGCATCGCTAAATCTAGCAATCTGGCTCCTGAAGTCTTAGAATTTGGACACTTAGACCTTACACAAGAATGTATGGAGGTCATTAAACAAGCTAGGAAACCTACTACAAGACATTGTTATGCAAACAAATGGAAAAGATTTGTTTACTACTGCCACAATAATCAAATTCAACCACTACATGCTTCCGCAAAGGACATTGTAAGTTACTTATTACACTTACAAAAGTCTAAACTAGCATTCTCTTCTATTAAAATACATCTCACAGCAATATCTGCAGATTACACATTCAACATCGCTTTTTAGAATCCCAGTCATCAAAGCATTTATGGAGGGATTAAAAATAATAATACCCCCGCGAACACCACCAGTACCTTTGTGGAACCTTAATATTGTATTAACACGACTCGTGGGACCACCATTTGAACCCATGCACTCTTGTGAAATGCAATACTTAACTTGGAAGGTAGCCTTTCTCATAGCTATCACATCACTTAGAAAAGTAAGTGAGATACAAGCATTTACTATACAAGAACCCTTTATACAAATACATAAACATAAAGTGGTTCTCCTAACAAATCCCAAATTCTTACCAAAGGTTATATCACCATTCCACCTAAACCAAACAGTGGAACTCCCAGTCTTCTGTCCACAACCAGACTCAGTAGCAGAAAGAGCCTTACATACATTAGACATAAAAAGAGTACTAATGCATTACATTGACAGAACAAAACAGTTTTGCAAAACAAAACAATTGTTTGTAGCTTTCCAAAAACCTCATGCAGGAAATCTTATATCCAAACAAGGCATTGCCAGATGGATAGTGAAATGTATTCAAACTTGCTATATTAAAGCAAAAAGAGAACTACCTATTACACCAAGAGCGCATTCCACTAGGAAAAAAGGCGCCACAATGGCTTTTCTAGGAAATATACCTATGACAGAAATTTGTAAGGCAGCCACCTGGTCTACGCCTCATACATTTACTAAACATTACTGTGTAGACGTGTTAGCAACACAACAAGCCTCAGTAGGACAGGCTGTACTAAGAACATTATTTCAGACAACTTTAACTCCTACAGGCTAAACCACCGCTTTTTGGGGAGATTACTGCTTTGTAGTCAATGCACAGCATGTGTATCTGCAGCTACACATGCCACCGAACGGAAAATGTCACTTACCCAGTGTACATCTGTTCGTGGCATGAGACGCTGTCGATCCACATGCGCCCTCCCACTTCCTCTGTAGCCTGTAGCCGTTTTTAGTTGCATAAAAATTGCAAATATGTAAATAAATAGTATTTTAATAGACATTAGGTACATACATTACTACTCCATTGCATGGGCACCTCTAGTATACTCCCAACTCCTATCTCACCCTCTGCGGGGAAAACAATGTAAGATGGAGTCGACGCCCATGCGCAGTGGAGCCGAAAGGGAGGAGTCCCTCGGTCTCGTGACTCGAAAAGACTTGTTCGGAGAAAAACAACTTGTAACACTCCGAGCCCAACACTAGATGGCAGGATAATGCACAGCATGTGAATCTGCAGCGTCTCATGCCACGAACAGATGTACACTGGGTAAGTGACATTTTCCATATATATATTGTGTATGTGTATGGACTTTTAACCCTGTCCCTTTGGTGTTGGAAGGGGTTCCTCTCTGATTTATGTCATGGCTCATACACATTCTCTTTGTTTACCTATGACAATAAAAGTCACTATCAGTTTCTAGACCACAATACAGATAGACACTCAGGGCAGTGGTGTAGACGTCCATTACCATGCACAGGACTTTCCCGTCCCAACAACCACACTGTCTCCTGAGGCCTTGCAGGGCGTGGCCTGACTGGCCAAGTTGGCAGATGCACTTGAAGTGTGCTCTTGGACCTCCTCCACCATCTGACGGCATTCGCCTCGCTGCGGGTATAATCTTCTTCGAGAGACCCCTGCAGGGAACCTCTGGCTGTGCAGTCTGTCATTCCCTATGCTTAGCTGCCTGATGAAGAGGCGGTTTGCAGACTATGGACCGCCCCAATTCCCCATGTGACCTTATGCGAACATACTGCTTTGATTTTGTTCTCAGCAGTGAGAAATGGCTACTTTGGCCTGATGATCTCTTGGGGCCTTGATTAGACCTGCAGATGTGCCTAGAACAATCCCTGGAGGTTTAGCATGTGCTGCCCCTGGAATAACAGGATTGGGGGTGGGAGGGGATGCTGGGGGGGGGGGGATGCACTGAACAACCATGACACTAGTAGAAAGATATTGGTATCCCTTTGATGGGCCATTCTTCTGTTTTTTAAACAAACTTTATTGAAGACCCAAGGCTGAGATTGGTGTCAGACCTGGGCTCTATGAGCTGAACCTGTCGCCAGTGCAGCCCAGACTGGGAGTGTTCCACTCTACTAGAGGGCGATGCATGGCAGCTCCATGCACAAGCACCTTATACCTCACATTCTAGTTTGGTCTGCACTGTTCCCTTTAAAGCAGGGTCAAGACAGATTTGCATATGGGTGGGTCCAAACCGATGTGGCATGATGTGTAAAATAACAGTGGACTGGGATGCAGCCCTTAGTAACTACCAGTGGCTGAGATTAATTCAAGCTTTCCATCCAATGCTTTCTTTTTAAAATAATATTCTTGGGTGTGTCACCCTAAGTGGGATGGGTATTCCCAGATGTGACTCTCATGCACACTGTGCCGGTGGAACTAAGTTATATCTGGCGAATGAGCCCTGATAAGGGTGAAACCTGTTCTGGGTTGCTTGCTTTCTGGTTCAGGGAGGACTCGGCTTGGCCGTTCGGGCTTGACTGTTTCCTTTGGAGCAAGGCCAAGAATGATTTGCGTATGGCTGGGTCCAAACTTAAGTGGCATGGTGCACAATATAGTGATAGTGATGTATTCAGATGTGGGCCAGATACGTTTATCAGACGGATTCACATCCCCCAAAGCAGAAATAGGAAGAATAAGTTGGTCCATTAGATGATCTTGACTGGCAATCAGCCTGAATGGCCCTCCAAGAGATCGCCATATCTTCTCGCCTCGGACTGATCCATCTAAATTTGCATACGACTTACCTTACTCCTCAGTGGCTATGGCACGGTAGCAATATGCCACACCTTACCTGCTTCTGCTGTACATTTTTAGACACAGACTTTTTTCACATGACATGGCAGTGTCCTCCAATTGCTGAATAGTGGCACTAGATCAAGTAGGCTTTGACACTGGTTTTAAGAGGACTGATAGAGTTGTTACATAAGCAGGCCCTCATTGGAGTGTTAGAGGACCTGGGTGACACCTGTGGGGAATGGTACCAGGTGGGCATTGTGACTGGTATTGCCAAATGGGAGATGGCCCCTAAATAGAGATTCCCTGAACCACACTCACTATCTGAATGGCAGACAAGAGTGAATTGGTGTGCAAAGGTGAAAGAGTGTATTTACATCGCAAAGGGTGGCCCCAAAAACATGCCCAGATCTGCTGTGAATGGTGGGGATATTATAGACTTGGGCTTATGTGATTACCTGTGTAATTGACACAAATTATCTGAATTTGTATCAAAGTGATTGTGTAAAGATGGTGTTATATGTTTTGTTAAAGGTATGAAATCAATAAACCTGATTATCAAAAAAAGTATTCTGGGTCCTTATGGCCATAACCCCCAGGAGAGGTTTCTCTGAATTTTGCTCTTGAGATCGGGGGTGTGGGGACAGCTTGCTGTTGGTCTTCTAGTTGGACTGTAGAAAGTAAAAGTGTCTGACACACGTTTTTAATCTGTAAATGCTTTATTGACAGTACTGCCTATGGACACTGCAATGGTTATACCTCAAATTAATGCAATTGAAAACGGTTATTGTCCCCTTTTGATTTAATGATGATGCAATAGTGAATCATGGCTTGTGACTGTTATACTAATGAAATGATAGCCTGACAAAGCCAGTTTTCCATCCTTATTTATGTTGACACCCCTTATATAGTGATGTGTGTCTGGTGTAGGTGGGGGACATGGTGATAATAAGGTTTAGGACCTTTTAGGGGTGTAAAATGATATGAGGCTGTCGCCTGATGTATATACTTGTAAATTACTGCATAGTAGTGTGTATCGGTATGTAATAAAAGTACTTTTTCCGTTTTTAAAACATTGAAAGGACAATGATTTATATTGTTGTGTGCCTCTGTAGAGTAGGCCTTGGATGTCTCTGCTTTGCTACCCTTAGAAATTCAGGTGCTACAGGTGGGGTACTTGGTTCCCAGTTAAGGGACAATTATGGACCTATTACTTGTGGGGGGACCCACATTCTTCACAATTAACACCCCAGTTTCGTACAATTGTTTAATTCAATTGTTATTTAACAAGTTTCATTTTCAAGGAGGACATGGGGCAGTCTATTTGCATACTCCATTATATGCAGCATGGCTGATAATATCTGGTGTTTTTCCTCACCCTGGTCCATGTGAGGCAATAGCTAGCTATTGTCTGCAGACTGTTCTTTGGCATTGATCTTCTGTACGTGTTGGAAGACCCTGGCTCATATTAGCCATGTCTTTATTAGAAGGCAAGCCACCCTTCCATGTGCATTTTGCTATCTGACAAACCTGTCCTGATCCCTAGGTAGGGCCTGCTTTTTCTCCATCTTTGTCATATTCTGCGGTACTTCAAATCCACAGAACCTTCTGTGCTTTCCACAGAGAGAGTACCACTGGTTTATTGTTTTAAAAAGTTCATATGAAATGGAAGGTTTCTTCCACAGGTAAGCTAACTTTTGCTGTTGAATATGATGAGTATTGGGGTAAAAGTCTCTGCGCTTAAGGAGAGTTGTTCTGGGTCGGTGTTGGAAAAGCTGAAGTCTGTTTTATTTTTGTGGATGACTCCTTCTGCTGGTTGTGCAGCTCTGTTGTTGTGGAACACAATGAGAATAAAGAAATCTTAGACTGCAGTGCACACTTCTCTATACTTGATGATTTTAAGTGTTTTTCTTCCTGTCCACAGCTGTATTTATGAGCAGTGCTAGACTTGACCCTATTCAAGACTCAGATTTTCCAGAGTCCCATCTGCTGATTTCCATGCATAATTTTGCTACGGCGGCATTCAAGTAGGGAGTGCTTGGAGGTGCCTTTTCCTTTCTTTTTCCTAGAAGTTGTTTTTTTGTACATCTGCAACAAGACAAATGTAAACCATTCTTGAGAGTCCTTGAGCTGGAATAATGTTCTTTTGGTTGTTGTTGAGTTGTCAACATTGTGGGCTTCATTTTTGTCTTGGCATCTGTAGTTGTTTCTAAGGTAGAGGTTGTTTGTCAGTTGTAATTGCAGTTATTTCACATTGCAACAGTGAGTACATTTGTGAGATAGAAGCATCTGTCCTACTATTGTATTAATTGCTTAAAAGGTACTTGTCTTAAACAGACATCCACATCCAGCCATGTTTGAAACTCCTTGTGTCTCATGACAGGTGGTGGACTATTACAAGGAAGCCTGTCGTGCTTTGGAGAACTCTGAGACAGCCTCACTTCTGGGAAAAATCCAAAAGGACTGGAAGAAGCTGGTGCAGATGAAGATTTACTACTTTGCTGCTATAGCTCATGTAAGGTGGAAGACAACCTATCTTCAAGACCAAGGGACATATTTAAATAAGTTATATTGCAATCAGCTGTGCCTGCTAGAAAGTATAGCTCTCTCCAGAGAAATCGCTGCCTCTCCAGAGAAATCACTTTCATTTGGATTCAACCATAGGAATGATGCTTATTTTCAATCTGAGCTAGTTTCAGATATCATCTTTTCCACCTTGAATGGTTGAGTTTTGCACTGTGCACCACATGTCAGCCCTTCTCTGAGTGGCAAAGTAGCAGTCATAATACATCTACATTACTAAGTTCCCATCTATGTCCAGAGTTGCCAGTTTCGTTTTGTGTATGAAATCAGCTGATCAACACGGCAGACAGCATAAGTAAAACACGTTTAAATGCCTCGGTTATAGGTAGAATCCCACTGTGGACCCTACTTATAAGCTTTATTAACACCAAATCTATCCAAATGTTTTACTAATACTCATTGTTTGTGATGCTTTGCTGCAGATTCTGTCTTTGTACCTAGACAAGTCAAATTAGCCAAATGCCTCTTGTCACCTCAGAATAGTGTCGGGTCACTTAGAAATATTTGGGTGAAATAGAAACATTGGGCAATAAAAAAAGACTACCACTTCATACCTTGCATGCTGTGTTCATACTTAGGTTGAATTCCATTGTTGTTCAAAGTTTGAACTAATGTTGATGTTTTTGGTCCTGTGAGTTGACTGGTGAGCCCCAACGTAAACGAAATTCCTGATAAAGTGGTTTGCTGTTGAGCAAGCTAACAAAGTAGTACCTAGTTAAGTTTAAATATTTGATAGAGGATTTTTAAAAGCTCTCAATTCCTGACAGCTGTTCAATTTGTACTTCGCATGGTAGCTTTGTTAGTATATATTGGGATGATTTATAGGAAGGAAAAAGGTTATTGCCACAGTGTTTAGTCCAGAAAACTAAATGATCCTCAGAGTGAAGGTGGTACCTTGCCCAAGACAATGTTGCTTCCTTGATACTGATTACAATTTATTTTGAAGAGGTGCCTGAGGGTTACATTTTTACGATTTGCTCAATACCTAAGCAATTACTGCAAGGCATGAGGAGCAGATAATAATATAACTCAATTTAAGTATAAGCAAGATCATTACTTACTTTGAGATTAGTCTCAAGGAAATAATCATGGTAAATAAGTTTGGATCACTGTTTTTACTTGTTTTTGCATTAGGAGCTGATTGATAATATTGCTTTAATGTGATTTTAGTCTTGATTTTATTAGGTCTTTAACGTGGGTGACCCGTTTATACCACCAATTTAATTGTTTTCATTGATTTATTTATGGGGGAACCCCCACCTCACCTACCCACCCACCCACCCCAATCTCCTTTTGTTCACCTCCTTAGCTATCCCAAATCTGCTTACCGGTGCCTCTTTCACTTACCCATCCCTTCTCACTGTTTTTTCCCTTTATTTTTGTTTGATTTTGTTGTCTAGATGTTCTAAAACCTCCTATGCTCCAAAGGGTGTTTGGCCTAATTTTTTCACACTACACTCGTGAACAAATAGAAGTGATATTAGTACTGAGGCTTGAGATATTGAGATATGAGACTGTGATTGAGATATTTTTAAGTGTTTAGGTTGAGCGTTAGCGTTCAACTTGTTGTATACTTTTAAGTATATTTATACTCTGGGTTCAAGTGATTTCATTTGTTGGTTCCAGTGTCCTTAAGAAATCCTTGATTGCTAGTGGTCAGTTCTGCCTCTTTGTCCTGCCTTTTTCTCTTTGGGAGCAGCACAAAGTATTGTAGAATTACGCTATGTCCTTCTTATCTCTTCTAAAAGGGATTTTTTTCCTTTTTTTTTTTTTAGTATTTGCCTGTTTGTCTTACACTGTGGGTGTGTGTTCAGTCCCTCCTCCCCACCAGCTCCCTCTGTAAACCGAAACCAACAGTAGAGGGGGGCTTTTCCAGGGCTAACTCACCCTCGCTCTCTTTCTCTTGCTATTTTCAGTCTGTGTTGCAAGAAAAATCCAGTCATTAATTCACAACTCTAACAGCTCCAACTCAAGCAAACACGAGACCATTGCATTCCAAATGCTTGTTTTTTATTATGATCTATGCGAGTGGCATATATGCAAGTGGCATATATGCAAGTAAGGTATACTTGCCCTGTATGTTAAGATTTTTTGGGGATTTTTTTTAATTGCCAGCATCCTTGTAGATACTATTTTTAATATTCCAACATGCCTTGAATGTATTCTAATAGTTGCTCGCACCTCTCAGACTTGGATAGCCAGAATTTTCTGCATTGTACAGAAGCTTTGTAATATTACCATAGTGTCTCCCTCTTCCTTTCCCTTGTTTCTTTTTATGATTGTCAAATCCGTGAACAGGTGGAAACCTGTTTATACTTCAGCTTTGGGAATTACAAGTATCCAAACTAAGTTTGCCTTGCTTTCCTTCCTCTTTGCAGCTGCACATGGGCAAACAATCTGAGGAGCAGCAGAAGTTTGGGGAAAGGGTAAGTGCAAACAGCATTTTGATCAAATCAAAACAGACTTTATTCGGCTTGATAACACATTTAGTAATAATAAATAGATATGTATAAAGGAAATAAGTAATAAAAGGAGGGGAAGTACATGCACATTCTTGATTCATTCAGTACAGGTATATAGACCCCTACACCAATACTAAGTCAATATCCTTACAGTTTTTGCTTTTTTCTCTTTTGTATTTTCCATAAGATAAGAAATTCTAGGCGATCCAATAAAATTAGTGCAAAACTCCCATAGACTTCCTTACAGTCAATACTGAACATAAAAAGTTTGCTAAAATTCCATACATTTCAATTGAGGATAAAAGCTGTAAGCTAAAATACGCGTTGCGACACCGACGCAAATTAATCGACCTTAAGAGGCAGTAAAAAACGTTTTCTTTGTGAGTCATAACATTTGCAAAAAAGGACCACATGCATTGTGGATTTGGGGGCCCTCGCGTCGCAAGGACAAACTCTTAAAATTGTACTCCAGTCATTCATGGTCGGGAAAGTTACTAACTGATGGAAGATACCTAAACGGAGTCTAGTAAGAACAAATCGATGTCGGGGGTTTACCATGTTTACTAGGTAAGGCTGAATGGTATCCGTAGTCAAAATTAGTTGGTTAGACATTACGGTCGATTTTTTTATTTATTATTCCTCTTCCCATCTCTGTTCTTCCAAATGCTTCAATGACATGGCCCTCAGTTCTCTCCTGGATATTTTTTCCAGTAATTGTGGATTTAAGTAATAACCTTTGCAACCCATTTTTTTAAAAGAAGTCATGATATAGTTCAACCAGGGAACTCTGAGCGAGTATGTTAGCCTTGTGCAATCAGATAGAATGGCCTTGTTTAGTCCAGTATGTTCAGTGGTCCACACCTTGTGCCATAATAATAATGGCTGGATTTTTATCAAATCGATCATAGTGGACCCCAAGTTCTGCATGTCTAATATATGATGATGTGCTATTTGGTGTCATTAACAAATGTCTAAGGAAATCGTTTTCCACTGTCTGAATCGTGTTACAGTTAGTATACCCCCAAATACATGCTCCGATAGTGGCCGCCGGGATACACTTGGCCTTGTAGATCTTCACCATGTTTGTCGGGGTAATCCCCCCTATCTTTTTTAAAAAGATTTTTAAGGTTGCCGTTGTTTTAGAAAGCTGATCTTTTTTTTAACTTCACGCAGTGTGCCCAAGTGGCCTGTTTGTCAAACATTATGCCCAGATATGAAAGGGTAGGGGCTATCTTCACCTTATCCTCGTGGATAGTAAAATTATAGGGCTTACTTAGTTTCCTGCCGCAATTCATTATAAAAGTTTTTGAGCGGTTAACTGTAAGTCCCAGATCTGTCATATAATTTATGCAAGTAGTTAAAAGTTTCTGGAGGGCTAGCAGTGTCCTGGCCATGAGTACTGCATCATCTGCATAAAGAAGTGTAGGGAATGGGGCGATTACCTATTTGGGGAAGGTCTTTGCATTTACCTGTCAATTCTCTTTCTAGATTATTTATGTATAATGAGAATAGAAGTGGAGCAAGAACGCAACCTTGGCGCACCCCTCTGTGTATTCCAAAGGACCTGGTATATTCCCCTCTCATCCCGTACCTTACTCTTGCTCTACAGCCTGTGTACAAATCCCTTATAAAATGAACTATAGTTGGTTCGACTCCCATTCTTATTAGAATGTCCCATAGCTTCTCGTGCAGGACGCAGTCAAATGCTGACGATAAGTCTATAAAGGCCAGGTACAAGTTACCCTCTCTGATCTTCGTGTACTTCCCCACTAAGATGGTTAGATTCAGAGCCTGTTCTACAGTGCCTAGTCCTGTACGGAATCCGTACTGCACTGGGGATAAAATATTATTTTCTTCTGCTCATGTTTGGAGTCTATTTAAGATTATTCTCCCCACTAATTTAGCTGATGTGTCAAGGAGAGATATAGGCCTATAACAGGATGGGTTGAGGCAATCGCCTTTTTTGTATTTGGGTATAATAATAGAGTCGCGCCAGGTCGATGGGAGACCTTGTGAACAGAAAGCCCTCAATACCTGCGTCAATAAAGGGCCCCATAAAAGAATATTAGCTTTGTATAAGTCAATTGGGACACCATCAGGCCCCGGCGCTTTCCCAGCTTTGCTTATGTTTATGGCTTCCGCTACCTCCTCTAAAGTAAACTGAGGTGATACTTCTGGGTGTAGGACTCCCTGGGAGTCCGAGGCCATTAAAGGGTCCAGGCCTCTGTCATTGAATTGGCAGTATATCTTTGAGAAGTACGTAATCCAATCCTCCTCAGGGATTGCAATTTCCATTATGGGAGTATCACTGTTACCTAGAACAGGTGTATTTATTACTTTCCAGAAGAGGACATTATCTTTCATAAGACTGGCTCTGTGTAGGTTATCCCATAACTCCCCTCTCAAAGCAAGTTTCCTCTTTTGTAAGGCTATTTTGTATGCCTGTCTGCAGGTGCGTATTTCAATCGAGCATCTTGTAGGGGCACTTAGGGCTTTTTTAAGTCTTGTATGGGCTTTCGTGCAGTCATGGTCAAACCAGCCAGTTTCCTTTTTTTTTTTTCCCTGCCCCTCCCGTCCTAGTCAGAAGAGTTTCTTTCACGGCTTGAGTTATCTGTAGGAAAGCACTTATGCGTTTTCCTGGGGCTGTGTCTTCGCCAAGGCAATCAATGAACGCTTGCTTATGTTCACTTAATATGTATTTCAGTAATACCTGTGGATCAGTCCGAGACCATCTTAATATATAGCCATTACCCGGAGTTATTTCAATATCATTTGCTGTCGTCACCTTTCCAACTTTGGCCTCTAGGGCAGAAGTTAGTAACAGTACCAAGCTTTGAGGGAAGTGGTCACTTATTGCAATATCGTGAATTGTGTAATTAGTAAGATAATGTGCAAAATGAGTTGACATTAAGGTATAATCAATCACTGTATTAGCACCCCTTCCATTGAATGTTGGTTTAAACTGTAGCTCCTTTGAAAATAAATCATTTGCAAAAGACAAGTTGTATTTTTGGGCAACTAGGTTCATTGCATCTCCTTGGGTGGTATATGAGAAGTGCGGCCCTATGCCAATATCTTCAGTATACCAGCCACACACCCTTCCCGTGGATTCCTTACAAAGGTGTACTTAAAAATCACCCCCCCCATATGATGAGTCTTGCGTCTGTTGCTTGCACATATTCTCTCTAAATCCTCGCTCATCTCTGTTAAAAATTTGGGAGCGTCCCTTGGCAGTGCATTATTATAAAAGTTAATGAGTATTAAATGCGTATTCTGATCGAAATTAGACTCTCTAGCGTTTTGTTTTACATCCCGTGCAAATAGATGGCCTTGTAACATCTCATTTGTGTGGAACCGAAACGTTTTTGATTCTCAAGGAGAACTGAAAACTTGTGTACATTTACTCTCAGGTTTAGAGCAAATTTCTAATTTTTAGCAGTCTCAAAATATTCCTGTTATTCTCCCGGGGACCTGTGACAGCCAGTGCTTTCTAGGGAAACTCTCATTACACAGCTGTAGATTTCTACACGTGGAAGTACCAGAAAAAGAGCATTTGCATTTGAACATGCTTTTTTGTTTCTATCACTGGGGAAATTATTGTTTGTAACATGTATTGGGCGCGGGCATTGCAAGTTGTTTTTGTTAAGCGTTTTGGAGTTACACGGTACCCTGTGACTCCTTCCTTAATTGGCAATGTCCGGGGACACAGATTCCATTGTTAGATTTGTTTTTGTTTTCTCCCTCATCAAGTTTGGAGATCTACAGATGGGGCTCTGAGATAAGCACTTTTGCGTCCTTGCTTTTAATCCTCACTGTTGTTCCCTCCACTCCTGACTATGAGGAAGTCTATCAATGTTTTGGTTCTGACATTGTTTCCCTCTACTCTACTGGACTTTGGAGACCGCCTTGTATCCTTGGTCCTCATCCATCAGACGCCCCTTTGGGACCCCTTGCCCCTGATTTATCGTCTTTTAGGACTGAGAATGCCCATTTGTGGTAGGTGATGGGCCCGGGATCTGTCTTGGTGGTAGCAAAGGATAATTTTGCACAAAAATGCAACCTGGCAGGGACACTTAGCATCGTTGTGCTCTAGGAAAGGCAAAGGTTGCTCATGCTATGAAGGTCACCCCAGGTGTATTTAGTGTGGCAACCAGGACAAATATGAATGAGGGTTGGTCCATCACCTACCTCACTTGGGGAAGCGGCCAGAAAATCTCCTAATATCTTCATCTTCAGGGAAGCAGACCCCTCAGGGCTGATGAGGAATATCATCTTGAATGTCCCTGCATTCCTGTTCACCAGCCGAGCCCAGTAGTCATCTTCTCTGGTGTATCCACTGCAAAGCTGGAGGACAGGAGGCACACCTCCATTTCAGTGGAGTCAATGCCAGCAACTAAGACCGTGCCCAGGACATTGAGTGTAGCTGACTATGGCCAACACCCAGAGACACAGCAGGTCTCAAGAATTCTCACTTGGAGCTAGAGCACTACTCTCAAGGCTTCCTGAGGCCCTCCTCCGCCATTTGGTCACCACACAGCAAAGGCAACAGAGCCGAAACAGGATCCAGCCAACACAGTGGATTGCCTGTTGGTGCCAAAAAAAGGTTGACACCTGTTTAGGTCGAAGTCATCAGCTACCCCTGCACCTTCTTTGGTGACGGAGAAAGCGGTCGCGTTGAGAACTCCCTCTGTGGCCAATTTTGACAGGCTGTAGTGGACAGTTCTTGAGAAACTCCAAGAACACTAGAGGCAACCAATGAGGGTTTCTATTTTATGACATCCCGATGTAATAGTGTGTTGGTTATATCCCCGCTTGAGTTTGTGCCACTGCCCAGTAGCCTCTCCACACACTGAGTTTCCCTCGGGAAGTGGGACATACTCAAGCAGGTTTGTGACCAACATACTCTTACTTCAGGGATGCCCATCGGATTTCATGTAAATGACAATAGGAATGATCACCGACATCATAACTTCCCTCCTTCAACAGATGCGAGTTAGATCAACTTCACTTTTTATTTTTCCGGCAGTATATGTTTATAGCAAAGAAGGTGATTACACTCCTGAGGAATGCTGATTACACCTCGATAAAGGGTAGAAAGGGCAGAAACATGTTGCCCTCTGCTATTGGATTGAAGTATACTTTTTTTTTTTTTTTTTAATGTCACCACTGGGGGATTTAATAAAACAGATATTTCCACCCAGTAGGTGTTTTTAACCTTCACACTATTTTTGTTTCTCCTCTGCACATAGTCTTTATTTCGGAGAGCCCATATGAGGGGTGTTAGAAATGGGGTCTCTAGTTGTCAGTGGTTTACACCCTGTCCAAGTAGGGGCCCTCACACTAGTCAGGGTAAGGGAGTCACACACCTAAGATAACTCCTGCTCAGTCCCTTGGTAGCTTGGCTCAAGCAGTCAGGCGTATCTCAGAGGCAATATGTGAAGTATTTGCACACACATACAGAGTAACCCAGTGAAAACACTATAAAAGGATTCCACATCAGTTTAGAAACATAGCCAATATTTATCTGAGTACGACAAGTCCCAAAAAAAAATCCAACATACACAAGTCGAGATATCACTTTTAAATGATTAAGAAAGTTTAGTCCATAGAAATCAATGGATGTATCTCCTAAGCACAAAGTACCTGGAATGATCAAAAACAAAGACAATGCAGGCCACATGGGAGGTGAGGCGCTGGAAAAGCACAACCATGTGTTGGTTCCTTACTGCGCAGGGGAAGCAGTGCGTCAATTCTCACAGGTGAGAGAATGCGTCGGTTCCTTAGTGGCAGGGGAGGTGATATGTTAATTTCTGGATGCCCAGCCTCGGTTCCTTACTGCAGTATGTGATTGATGTGAAATTGGTGCCCAAGGATGATGCGTGGAAAATCCAGACACTCTGTGTTGTTAAACTGCAGTGAAACAGGCACTGTGGTGATTTTGCAGCTGTGACATGGGCGCTGCGTCAATTTGTCAGCCACGAAATGTGCTGCGTCAGTTCTTCTAATGCGGTGCATTAATGGATGGATCTTCTCATTCAGATCACCAGCTCTCACTTTCATGGGCCCAGGGACTGGAGCTGGCGCCACTTGGTAAGTCCGGACGGAGCAAGAGTGCCCAGGTGCAGACATTTGAAATCTTTAATGGCCCTGAGACGTCTTAACAGGAGACAAGCTCAGTTCAAGGCCTTGGAAAACCTTGGAAAGCAGAATGTAGAAAGCATAGTCCAGTCCTTTTACTCCCAGAGCCGAAGCAGCAGGCCAGCACAACAAAGCAAGAGGCAGAGTGGCAGTCCCTCTTACAGCATCCAGCTCTTCTTCCTGGCAGAATGTCCTCAGTCCAGAAGTGTTTTGACTAAGTGGTGTCGAAGGTCTAGTACTTATACCCATTTTTGTCTTTGAGTTGGCAAACTTTGTAGTGCACAAGACCCTGCCTTTCCTTGCCCTGGTCCCAGGCACACTCCAGGGTGTAGGAGACTGCTTTGTGTGAGAACAGGCACAACCCTATTCAGGTGCAAGTGTCAGCTCCTCCCAACACTCTAGCTCAGGAAAACCCATCAGGAAATGCAGGGCACACCTCAGCTCCCTTTGTGTGACTGTCTAGAGTGAATTCACAAACAGCTGAACTGTCATCCTGACCTAGACGTGTATTCCACTGACAACAGGCAGAGCCAGCCCAGAATGGTTACGCAAGAAAATGTCCACTTTCCAAAAGTGGCATTTTCAAACATACAAATAATAAACTAACTTCACTAAAAGAAAGCTGTATTTTTAAGTTGTGAGTTCAGAGACTGGCCCCAAACTCCATGTCTCTATCTGCTCCCAATGGGAAATTATACCTAAAAGCTATTTCAAGGCAATCCCCAGATTACCCTATGGGAGAGATAGCCCTTGCAATAGAGAAAACCGAATTAAGCAGTATTTCACTATCAGGACATGTAAAACAAACCGGTACATGGGCTACCTTTTTAAATACACTTCACCCTGCCCATGGGGTTGACTTAGTCCTACTTTAGGGATGACATACATGTAGGAAAAGTGAAGGTGTGGGTCTGGCAAGTGGGTGCACTTGTCAGGTCGAAATGGCAGTTTACAACTGCCCACACATACTCTGCAGTGGCAGGTCTGAGAGATGTTTACAGGGCTATTCAGGTCGGTGACAATCTGTGCTGCAGGTCCGCTAGTACCATTAGATTTACAGGCCCTGGGCACACATGGTGCACTAGACTAGTGACTTACTAGTAATTCAGAAATGCCCTGCATGGATAAACCAATCACCAATAGAATTTAGACAGAGATCATATGCACTTTAGCACTGGTTAGCAGTGGTAAATTTTCCAGAGTCCTAAATCCATCAAAAAAGGTCAGAAAAAATAGGAGGAAGAAGGCAAAAAGTTCATGGATAACCCTGCAAAAAAGACAATTTTCCACAAGTGGGTGAGCAGTACAGCCATCAAAATATCCTCCCTAAGCTCCCAAAACATTTTACAGCTTGGTAGTAGCTTGCACTCTAGAACCCATGTGGGCAGATGCCTGGAGGGGCCCAGTGATGAAGCATGCCACCCATTGGGTGGATGAGAACGTTTGTCCTCCAACTATTTTAGTTCCCATCCTAGAGTACTAGCTCTGTGTTTGTCCTACATGAGTGACAGTCAGTTCTTTGGTGTGTAATAATATTGAAATGAGGACTTAATTGACTGCCCTGATCTCTCCTGATCCTTTTCTGTTAGATTATTAAAGACCTGCTAACCAGCCTATGCCCTTTTGCCTCCTGCCACCTCCACCACCACCTTTACTCTGTACACTAAATCGTATGCCCACTACCCCCACCCACATCTCCACTAGATTCACTTCAGGGGCACCATACTCAGATTTGGAGCATGGGAGACAATATAGCCCATCACAGGAATATGATGGCTAATGACATTCAATGGAGATAAATGTTTTTGGACCACTGGTTAATGGCATCCTAGAAAAAAAGAAAAAAATATATGGAAAACAGGATGTCAGTGTGTGCCCCTACAGACCCCATACACTACAGGATAATTTGGAAAGCAGCAGTACAGGATAGGGGGAGGGGTTAATCCAAAACCACCTCTACTGACCAGCCTAAAGCCTATCAGCCTATCGGTGGCAGCAGCACACTTACCATAATAAGGCAGTAGGGAATATATGCAAGGGTCCTTCAGGGTAAAAAAATCCACCAATGGCACTGGGTAGACCTGTACATCTAGGCACAGACTTGCCCTGCATACACCCCACGATCATACAACACCTATCAATTGCAGTCTAAAAGATTTTCTTCCACTGTTGAAGAAAAACTCCTCAGATAGATGGGTCCCAACAATAGTAGAAGACTGGTATTACTTGGAACTCCACTCAGCCACATCAGACTTACTCCACGCTCACAGAATCGTATACTGGACCACCTTCAACTTCTTCATGAAGGGGTTCAGTTGCTTCTTTTCAAAAGAGTCATAGTGGGTGCCTCCACAATGTCAAGGCACAGAGGTGTACTTTCTCTATTTGTTATTTCCGAAAGACGGATCGCTCAAGCCAGTCATCGATCCCGGGCCTCTGAACAGGCGACATTTTCAGATGTTTCCAGCTGCTCTGGCAAGTCGACTTCTTGCTTGCCCTGGATCTAAAGGATTCATATCTCCACATCCCAATTCATACAGTTTATCACCTCCTTTCATTCTTCATAAATGGACAACACTACCAATGCAGGATACTACTACTCAGGATTACTGTTTTCTAGTCTTGCTATGATATGTTCTAATCTGCACTTCTAGTGAGAAACTGGATGTTCCAGAACGTCATTTAAGTGGACAGTTTGCAAGGGGTTGGATAAGTATGACAATTATCTTGATTAAACCTGTCTTGCAACTTTTAAGGATTTGAGCACTTCTTAAAAGTTACCATAGCTCCAAGAATATTCACAAAGTCTAGCGGTCATAGCTGCCCACATCAGAAGCGCAGCCATACATGTCTTCCCCTGTCTAGATGATTGGCTAATCAAGAGCTCAAGCAAAGAGAGACACTCAGGAGGCCATCTCTGTGACACACAACCTGAGGTTTGCAATAAAACACCAAGAAGTTGCATCTACAGACCCAACACATTCAACTTTTCTTTGGGTCAATTCTCTGTGCCTTCACAGGCTGGGCATATCCCAACCAACAAATGGTGTTGACTTTTCAGAAGCTTCTGTCTCTTTTTTTTTCAGCCTGAATGTTGACTTCAGTGGAAACAATTGTGCCTTTAGGTATGATGGCATCCTGCATTGCTTTTATTTCCCATGACAGAATATACATGTTCCAGTTTCAGGAGTGTCTCTTAGCACAATAATCAAAAGAAGAGTGTCTTCTACAAGATCTAGTTTTGTACTCGTCACGATCTTCTGTGGTGGAAGGCTCCCTAGTTGGTTGGAGAGCACATGGTTTCAACTTGGTAGTCCAGGGACTTCGGTCAGATGGGTAGCAGGAGTACCACATCAACTACTTGAATCTCTTAGCTATTCAACTAGCCTTCAAATCCTTCTTTCACAACATTTAAGGCACGCTGATACTCATAAACACAGACAATATGACTGTCACGCACTATCTCCAGAAACAAGGCAGCACCCATTCACAACAACAATTATCAGCACTAGTGCAAATGATTTGGCATTGGACAATTCATTGTTACTGGAGTAACTACCTGGAGTGGACAATTACTTTTCATTCATGCTTCTCAGGACACATCAACAAGTTCACAAGCTGGAGTTTTACCCAAAAGTCCTATTCCTCTACTTGCAACCTTAGGGGGTTCCGCAGGTAGACCTCTTTCCACTCATGAAAATGCAAAATGTCAAAACTTCTCCTCCAGGTTCCCACACTGAAAGTCCATGGGCAAAGCTGTGTGAGGTATCTGGTCAGGGATATCTAGCTATGCATTTTCTCCTTTGCCGCTCCTTCCGTATGTGTTTAGGAAGCCGCTACAAATGCCACTCATCCTTAACCTAGTAGCTAACACGTGGGCCAGACAACCATGGTTCTCAACACTCCTTGACATGTCTGTTGTTCCTCACAAGAGGCTTCCCGACCTACCCAACCCTCTCATCCAGGAACATGGCAGGATCAGGCACCAGGACCCCAGGCAACTCAATCTAGCAATTATGCACCAGTGCCGTTAGATTTAGGTTTCTTAAGGCTGCCATAGAAATGTACGGACATTCTTGAGGAATGTCGGAGATCCACTGCTAGAGCTTGCTATGCTGCAGCAAAGTGTAAACGATTTGTCCACTTTTGCACTTCTAAGAACCTTGACCCCATTAAACTAGCGTTTCCAGATATTGTGTGTTATTTACTCCACCTACAAAAATCAGGGTTAGCGTGCATTTCTACACATCTATATCTTGCGGTATTGCCGCCTACATACTGACTAGGGAACATTCATCTCTATTCAGAATTTCAGGAATTAAGCCCTTTGTTGAAGACCTTGAAAGGCTTATTCCACAAAGAGTCTTACCTGTCCCCCCTCTTTAGCATAGTTCTCAGTCATGCGTCACCCATTTGAGCCAATTAATTTCTGCAATATGCAATTCCTCTCACGGAAAGTAGCTTTTCTCACAGCTTTTATCTCACTGATAACCTTTCCTTCAAGTTCATGTAGATAGGGATGTACTCCAGGCCGACCCTAAATTTCTCCCAAAAGTGACCTTTCCCTTTCACATCAACCAAGCAATTTAGCTACCAGCCTTTTTCCTTCAACCAAGTAGCAGATAGGGCCCTTCATACACTGGATTTCAAAAGGGCTCTTATTTACTACATTGATATAACTGAATCTTTTTGCAGAATTCACTAACTCTTTGTTGCTTTGCAAAATTGCACAACGGATGCACAATATCAAAAGATGGCATAGCTTGATGGATAGCTGAGTGTATCCAAACATGCTACTTTAAAGCTAAAAGGGTATTCCCTTCTCCCTCTACACCATGCTCTACTTAGAAGAAAGGGGCAACCACGGCTTTCTTTGGAAAGGTCCCCACAGCCGAACTTTGTAAAGTAGCTACATGCTCAACTCCACACACTTTTACTAAGCACTACTGTGTGGATGTTCTTGCCCGTCAACGGGCTAGAGTTGGTCAGACCGCTTTAAGTATTTTGTTTCAGACATTTAAGCCATCATTTAGGGGAGAACCACTTTACAGTTCATGCAGAACATGTGTATCTGCAACCACTCATGCGGTTAGCGAAATATGTTACTTACCTTGTAAGAAACTGTTTGTAGCTTATAGTGCTGCAGATTCACATGCCTTCCTTTTCTGAGCAAATTGGTGCACCTGTCTCCAACATTAATAGTTGTTCCTATTATAAACAATTTGCATGGCCACGAGGTTTTACACTAACACTCCACACTAACCGTGTGTTGCAAAAACAGTCCAGTACTGGAGAATGGGTTTGATGCCCATGAGCATTTTCAGTTAAGTGAGGAGTTATATGCTTCCTTTTTACTCAAAAAGACCTTTGAACAAAAACAGCTTGCAGGTTCAGAGCCCAGCACTTGATGGCAGGAGTATGTGGAGATCTGCATGCTGCGAGCAAATGATTACAGGGTAAGTAACATAGTCTTTTCACTGTGGAGAAACCCCATCAGGTACACAACCAATTTTGAGAGGGTTTTATCCTAATTCCTAGAGCTTCTGATTACATCTTGGGACAAAACATGCCTTTCAAAGGTTTTTAAATGCCTATCTACTTTTCATGATCACCCTGCTTTACTTCTAAAATGTACATGTGGATAAATGAGTCTATAGTGTAAATTCCAATTGGCTGGATAACAAATGAGTGTTTGTGAATCAGCACTGCTGTATGATGCCCTGAGATTGCCTTTTCATCCACCTTTTTTAATGTGGTACTTTTAGGCTGATTAAATCTTTTAAAATTAATCAACACAACATCGCTCCCATAATGAAGGTGAAATGAAACTCATTTTTTTACACAAGGTGTCCTGTCAACATGGTAACTGCCATTACTATATATGTCTTCTTATCGGAGGTGTTGAAGTTCAGGATTGTTCAGGACAGAGTTGAATGTCAGATCAAATTGGTGCTGTGTGCTCTCACAGAAAGCCAAATGCAAAAGTGATGGAAGGAATGCTGAACAATGTCAAAACATTCACCCCCAATACAGAGATCTGGGCCTAAATCCTTTGTATTTTTTGCTACCCATGCCATTGCAGTTTGTACCCAACCATAATAAAATCAGTGTTGACCCTGCTCCCCATGGGAACAGTCCAGCCTGAACTGCCAAGCCAGGTCCTCCCTGGACTGGAAACAAGCATCCAGGGACTGGTTTCAGAGTATCACCCTTCATCAGCCAGGCTAGCTTGACTCCAGTGGGATGGGGAGCAAAGGACCCACGTCTGCGCATACCCTTCCCACTTGGCGACAGATGTAAAAACAACAAGTGATGAATGAAATGCTGAACAATGTCAAACATGCACCCCCAGAGATCTGGGCCTAAATCCATTTTTATTTTGCTATCCGTGCCATTCCAATTTGGACCCAGCCATATGCAAATCAGTCTTGACCCTGCTTCCCATGGGAATAGTCCAGCCTGCACTGCCAAGCCAGAAAGCCAAGCATTGACATTTTTAAACTTTTGGATTTGTTGCTGCTGCATTTATCATGATACTTGGGTGTTGAGATGAGATAGTCGCACATGTTCTATCAAAATAGTAATTGACTTTTTTTTTTTTCAGGTTGCCTATTTTCAAAGTGCTCTGGATAAACTAAACGAAGCCATCAAGCAGGCAAAGGTAATATTCACTTCCCAGTTTTGTTATCTTACTGTAGTTTTTTGGATAACATCTATACTATCCAGCCCATGGTTTATTTTTTATTTATTTCATTTAAAGTTCCCAAAAGATAAAGGAAAAAGAAACAAAAACAGATAATTCCACCAGTATTCAGAAGTACATACAAGGGGTGCCAAATACATTATTCATATATTACAATTTAGAGACACCACCTGTGTGGTATTGCAGCGATAATGCTAGGGGACTAGTTTTTAGAAACATAAAGCATTTATCCTCTTGCCTTGTGGTTACACTGTGTGTTACTTTAATATTTTCCTTTGCATACCGTAAGAGATCGAAGTACACAGCCATCTATGTTCAAATCATATTTTCAGTACCGGAAGCTCAAGCACCCAGATATGACCGTAATGATGCCCTTATGTCTCTTGGTTTCAGTTTAGCAGGTATAAGTATACTCTGATTATGTTACAGTATGTCAGATCTTTAAACCAGACTGCAATTGTTGAAAGGGGCCCCCCTCCCTCAGCGCCTGGCCACACGTCTTTTCGTCAGGAGCAGCACCAGCGCAGTAGCCAGAGTATCTTTCACATAACCAAAAAGAGCTGCAATGGGATTTGGAGCCCATGCAGTTATGAAAACCATGGCTTATAGTAAAAGAAAGACGAATGAGGCAACAATGAGGATGCACGGGGTAGATGGTAGTGATTAAGGTAATGTTATGAATTGTCAAATATCAAGTTGAAGTAAAAAAAGATCCAGAATTAAAAATACACCATTCTATTCAGTCAAGCTGTGTGGCAAATTTAAAGGGATACTTTAAATAGCTGTACTGAAGCATTGTTAGGAAATGGAAACATTAATTGAAGTATTTTTTTCAAGTAAAGAAAATAGACATTTCTCCTGATCTCCAGACGTTTATGCAATTTGAATGTTTATCTTGAGAAACCTTTAGCAGTGAACTTCGGACTCTGAAATGATTTAGAGATTAAAGTAAGGGGCCCCATTGGAAAACTTCTTTGTCATGCATAGGCATTCAGATAGCTACTATGTGTGGTATCCTAGGCCACTTTAGATACAGATTTCATTTTTGAAAAAGATTAAATACATTTTGACTCTGTAAAATATCTGGTCTTTGAATTTGTGGCTATAGATGCACATGCTCTGCATACTCCTGCCATCTAGTGTTGGGCTTGGACTGTTGCAACTTGTTTTTGATGAAAGAAGTCTTTTGGATCATAAGATTGTTTTTCTCTGCCATTGGTTTTGGACGTGTATAAGGATTGCTCCCAATATGTTTGTTGCCCATCAGGGCTCTGGTGCCTGTTGTCTTCCTTTCTGTCACTGAGAAGACTTTTAGACACCTTTCAGTACATTCAACATCTACATCTCTTATTGAGTTCATGTTTGTCGAATAACAGGTCCACTTGGCCCTCTCCTCCAGACCGACCTCTGAGAATGCAGATGCGCATGAAGTAATGTAATGGTCACCCTCTAGCAGATCAGTGCCATTCCAACAATACCAGAGCTGAGCACCACGGCTTCTGTAACTTGTGCCTCTTCCCCAAGCAGGGTGAGAGCCAGTTGTACTCTTGCTTGGCCATCAGAAGCAAGAAAACCCTTTATCACAGACGAGACAGGTGGTGGGTGCACAGCCGAATATATAGGTCCTCCTCTGAGACACAAAACATCTGCTGAGGTGAGACCGGCTCAGTGCCAAAGAAGAGGAATTGAGTGAACCATCTGACCTTCTGGTCTGCCAACCCCGTCCTGAGATCATCTCCTCTGACACCTTAGAGCCCAAGAAGGAGTCAGGTCTCCGAAAGGAAGAGGTGCCCGAGGATAGTCCATCTACCTCTGTTAACCCCAGATCTTGCCAAAAAACCACGCCAAGAGGCGTGAGTACAGTCAACACCCAAACTTCTTTTAAACTTCATAAGCATTTGCATGTCCAAGCCGAGCACTGCCCCTCCAGGGGACGGATATCGACCCCTGCGCTTAAGCCTCCACCGCTTTCAGGTATGCCACCGCCTTCAATCCCTTTTCTTTCTTGTGAGTTCTGTTCCATTGTGTATTGTTGTATTTCAGACCACCAGTTGCCACACCTTGTCAAGAGTGTCTATTTGATTACCAGTGTAAAAGGAGAAGAGTTGCACTGATGCAACTACTGGGTCTGACACAGTCAACCCCCATAAGTTGTACAGTGTTACCATTGCAGTCCCATTGAAAAAACGAACCTGTTCAGATTTTGTTTAATCAGCTATAGATACAGATGTCTCTTTGGTCGGTGTACTGACAAGGAACAGTTGACGGCCCATGGGGAAAAAACAACCAGAGATGTCCACATCCTGGAACTGCAGACAGTTCATCTAGCTCTGCGGTCCTGTCCTCAATAACGTCAGGACTCATCTTTTGCATGCTGTAATGCAAGAACTAAACATAGTAGGAAAGACGAAATGAAAGATGCTTAAATAAAACTGTGTGGCTTTATTTTGGTAGACTCTCCAGATAACAATTTCCCTGCAGATCTTTCCGAACAGCAACGCAAACCGGCTAAGCAGACATCACTTTCAGCACTCACTTGTGCTCTTTAATGTCTCAAAATTTACAAATACATCTTCTCTTTTGAGTGGGGGGACTGGGGGTCACACAATACTTATCTTTTTGTAACTGTAAAAACATTTTTAAATGGCAAGGCTTTGCATCGAGATGTGAAGTTCTATTCTCTTGAGAAATGTCCTTTTGATAGATTAATCAAGTGCAGAGCTGTACACATTTCTACCAACTTTGTTGCTAGCAAATATGATCTGTTCAACTAAGGCACAACAAGACTGTGATGCTCTTCATTGCTTCAGCTGGTCACACGAGTGGTGGGCTTTCATACATGGCTGGACTGCCATCTGTTTGTTCTGATAAGTTCCTACACTACAATTTTCCATTGCTGAGCTTGACCACTTAGCTTCTAAAAATAGCTTAAAATGCCTTTTCTTGAGAACATTGTGTCTTAAAGTGGAAGAGGATCTGCATGTATTGTCTTAAGGAGCAGATAGATATGAAAAAAACAATAAGCGTTGTAGTGGCTTCTCTGCCCAATTTGACAAAATCTGGCCTTCAGTGTACACCTGTAAAAGTGCAGTTGGATGCTGTTACTTTGGTTCACATATTTTTTCAGACCTCTCTTTTTTTCACTATCTCTGTGAGTGAAGATTTCCTGGATTGCTTTAAGGTGGTCTTGGTATGATTAATATGTTAAATCGAAAAAATACTTGGCTGCTGTGCTTAAACACTGGCATGTAGGAGCAAATGGGGAAGCTGTGCTGTGCAAAGTCTGAAAAACCTATAAACATCTAATTAAAACCAAAAAAGGAACTATTGCCACAGTGCATACAAACAGTAGTTGGTGGGAAAAACGCCAGAGAATTTTGGGAAATCATAAAATTGAGGCAGCAAGGTTATGGCCAAAAACCTGGAAGCAAATGTACGTCTAGGAAGATGGGTACAGCACTTCTCTACATGTTACCAATAAAACTAGTGAACTCACTTCTGGGAACCCGGATGTTTCAGAGGAGTTGAAGGGTAGGCACAAGCAAAATCTGGGAGCACTGTAGCAAATGTCTCTGAGGAAGAATTTCAGGAAAGAGAGGTAGCTGGAGCTGTTATGGCCCAAAAATCACAAAGCCCCAGGCCCAGACAGAATCCCATTAAGTTGTTTAAGAACAACTCAAGATATGTGGCTAAATGAACTAACAGCTGGATTTAATGCAG
Source organism: Pleurodeles waltl (assembly GCF_031143425.1). Taxonomy (NCBI): domain Eukaryota; kingdom Metazoa; phylum Chordata; class Amphibia; order Caudata; family Salamandridae; genus Pleurodeles; species Pleurodeles waltl. The sequence goes on along the minus strand of NC_090449.1, from coordinate 502,874,322 downwards.
TCTGATCCAAATAAAGAGTTCCTGACGCATTGAGCTCCATCATTGTGCCAACTCATAAAAAAGGGAGGCGAGATGATCCAGCAAACTGTTGCCCCATCTTGCTCCTGGATGGTGCGAGGGCAAATCTTTGGGAAATTGCTCCTTCAGCATCTGGAGTACTGGATAGATGAGAAACATATTATATTTCATTTACAAGCAGGATTCCGCAAAGTAAAATAGATAAGGTGAGGAGGCTGTACTTCATATGCCTAATTTATGGGGTCCTGCGAAGGTCTGCGATTATATATGATTTTTATTGATTTAAAGACTGCTTTTGACTGTTGATAGACCTACATTTTGGAAAAAGGTGCTTTACCAGCCAAATGCCTGACATTAATAATGGATTTTCACAATGGTAATAAAGAAAGAGTAAAGTACCAGACCAAAGGGAGACTGTACAAATGTATTTGAAATAAATGTATTCTTATTTTATATTAACTCTTTAGATGCAGTACTAGAATCCTGTGGTAAGGATGTTCCCAAAATCAGCCTTCGTCCGGTGCTTTTATATGCAGACGATGCAGTTCTTATAGCCCAAACAGCTAATGGTCTGCAGAGTCCTTTAATTGATTTTAATGCTTTTATGATGAAATAAAATTTGAAGGTTAACTGCTGAAAATCATTTATTTTGACCTTTAGCCCTAAAAATACCAGATATATAAGCTTTTTTATTTGGGAGACCCCTATTGCTACTTTGACCTGGGAAAGGCTGATTAGTCGGAGAGCACAGAAGATAGCAGTATCTTGTGAATCTAGTTAGTTGTACTAAAAAGTTAAACCATAAGCTTCTTAGTTGTTAGTGTTATATAAGAGCATGTGCCTTTCAGTTGGGGCTTATGGCACAGGTGTATAGAGATTTGCTGCGCTTAGTGACTTGCAAGTGATTGAAAACAAATTTTTGTGTAGACTCTCAGCTATCCCCAAAACAACGGCAAGTTTTATTTGACTCCCAGAGCTTGCGTAGGCTTCTTGGAGGACTAAGTTACAATGGGTCCTTTATTACTGTGGTTGAAATTATAGGGTGCTCCCGAGACTAGTTTTTCCAGAGACTAACCGTTCCTTGGTTAGCATACATCAAGAACACCTTATGATCTGGGTTTAAACTTTCTATTCCACTCCCCAGGATGTATTGGCCCCCAATCCAAGGATCTGGTTAAACAAAGATTTAGGTCACTTGATATGGCCTCAGTTCTCATCTTATCTCACATGGATTGCGATTCCTGAATATAGTTTTTTTTTTTTTTTTTTTACCTGGTTAAGATTAAACACTTCATTTTCTGGTTGTATTTCCCTTGACAGGTGCTTGGTTTTCCTCTCTCCCAGGTTGCCATGTACTGCTCCTTCTACTCAATCCACAATACAGTGTATGCTCTTTTGCAGTTTGTACCACACTTTAAGATCTCATTCGTTTTACGCCCTATGTTAAACTGTATACACTTTATTTCACCCCAAGAAGGGTTGCTCTTTTTACAGTGTCTAGCTTCTCCCATAACCTGTTTTGCTGTGCTCAATTACATTTTGGCAGCTGTAAAACTAAGAAGGAAATACGCCAAAGAAGTTGTTGAATCACAGCTCATTTCAAATGTATCTTTCTTCAATCAGTATGATAAGATCACCTGCTGGTTTTCAAAATTTTTATATACTGCTTTTTATATTGAATGTATATAATGGATTATTATGCTTATGAGCGATAAGAAATATATTTTATTTTTTGTGCTTTTATGGTCGAGTTTTTGAACGAATAAAGATGGTTGACTAACTGACTGAATTCTAAATACATACTAGAGTAGGACAAGGATGTGTTCTTGCTCCAGCCTATTCAACATCCATATAAATTGAATATGTCAGTTCCTCATTGATCCTAACCTTGATGTGTCAAAGATAGAGGACAATTGTATACTAATTCTACTTTTCACAGATGATACGGTTTTACCTCAATGCTTTGTTTACTATCTGTCCTCCGGCACTTCTGACGTAATAAGAAATTAGCCATCAATACAGCAAAAACAGGTTTGAGTATCAATCCTAAGGTAAAGCTTACCTCCACTTTCAAAATATATGGGAAACCACTTGAACGAGTAAGTTTCTATGATTATTTGGGTATCCATTTAGTGATAACCTTAACTGAGCAGAACAATTAGGAAAAGTAAAGTGACCCTAAGTTAACATAGAGGTGCGGTTTTAAGCTTTCTAAATAAGTCTGGCAATCGTTTAAGCTGGCACTATCCTCCTATAAATAAAAAAAAATGGCAGCTAGTATGTGTGGTGCAGAAATATGGGGCTACAGGAAGTCGGCCTTGCAAAGTGTGAAAAACTCAGTTTTGCAACTACTGCTCCATACAGGCCTAGGAACGCCATTGGCAGGCTTTGAGATTAGAACTGGGCATGACTAAACTAGAAGACCGCATAGGCTCTACTTTGCTCCTGGGTTTGTGTGTGGACAAACCCTACTTTGACAGTGTTCCAGAAAGCCTAAGCTTTGCGAGGAAGTTGGAAATAGGCCTCTCTACCATGTGTGAGCACATGAACAACACTCTTACCAAAATTGGGTATGAACATCTATGGCGGACACTTGGGCATATGAATAAGGATGTCCTACTAAGGGTAAAAAAATAATTTTGGGGCCAGGTGAACCTAGAGGACATGGCTGGGAAAACATCGCTGCAATATTTATCTGAATCATAAACTAGAGCCCGGTTTTCAGCCTTAGATCAAAATGATATTTCCTGCAGTAAAAAGATTTGTATGCATGCAATTCAGACTTGGTACTCTGCAGGTATTGTCGCTCACTACAAAATGGTTGAAGACTGCAGACAACATTTCAGGCACCTGTAACTGTGCCCTTGGAGGCCCAGAGACAATAGCTCACTTCATGCTTTTGTGTACAATACTTTGCAGCATAGAAGGTACTTGTTACATCCCTTTTATTAATATAACACATAGCACTACAAGGAATCCCTCAACCTTTGCTATAGGACAGACTCAAGAGAAATATACTTTGCTGTAGCAGCATACATTTGCTCAGCATGGAAAGTAACAAGATCACATCTGAGACCTTTTTTCCCCTACAGTGGCTTCTTTGTAAAGTACGAATGTCAAAGTTTAAATATGAGTAATTTATTTAATGGTATTGTGTTTCATCCATTGTGGGGTCATACCATGACCTTGGGTTTTTAAAGAAAGATTGCCTTACTAGATGCTTTGACTTGTACTTGTAAAATTGCTTTGGACGCAGTATTGAATGGAGTTTATGTATTTGCATTGTGACAACAGTTAAAATGATTTTCACTTTATAAACAATAATGTATGTTTTTATTGTGTGGCTGTTTTGGCTGAAACAGTAACGGATTATCACTGACTAACTGATGTCAAGCCGGTCTACCTTGTCATTAAAGATATTTCTCCTTGAGAGCATGTATTTTATCAAAATCCACTGGCCTCCATTCTGAACCATGCCTAAGGCAGCATGCATTATTTGTTGAAATGTGACTTGTCTAGTGTTATAGCTTCTGCTAAAGAGTAGGTTAGATTTCATTTTTTTGAATCTTATAAACAATACATGCATGTGTATCACAATAGTGTTAAGAACTCATTCTCCTTTCAGCCAAAGGTGTCAGGTTTTCAGAATAATCAACCAAACATAGTTTGCTTCTTTCTTTCCGTGTCAAACCTCTCCACTAGAAACTTCTCTTCATTTCTTAAGTCATAAACTTTCTTGTCTATTACCATGACAAAACAAACAACATAAGTTGATTAAAACAGCCACTCATTCCTTGAAAATCTATCAACAATTTCTGCATCCTCATTACCATCCCTTGTTTGATTTAAAGTATTCCGTGTTACAGCATGTTTCAACAAACGTACACCGATGCCAGTGAAACCTTCAACTCATCCTACATGGGTCTGAGCAGTTACTGGTGCAATTATTAAATATCAGTTCCCATCTTTGCAAAAAGTATTTGCAGTGACTTAAACCTCAAAACGGACACCTTATTGGATCTTGCCTCTCTGTGCTATTTGTTTGCTTGATTGGTTTCTCACCTTTTGTCTCTGATTCTTGTGGTGTGCTCTAGGTTAGCTTGGAATGATGAACTAGCTACTCTTTGTAATGTTAGTGGCTGTATAACAAGATCGCATGACCGTTCAGGAAGTTAGTCCTGTTACTAGTTCTGTTTCATGTGTATCTTCTTTCTGGTCAAACATTTTGTCGTTAGCTTACAAGGTATAGTTGGAAATGTGTTGATTTGCGTCCAAAAGTGGTATGCTTAACTAACACTGCTTTGAATTTTACAACAGTGGTGTTACTGAAATTGTAAGAGAGCAATCTCAGAATTCTTCGAGGTAACGGGTGATCTGTATGTAAATTCTTCCCTCCTTTATTTTGCTGGTCTTTCTAGTTGGTCAGTGGGTACATTATAGTGGCAACGCGTATTTTTGGCTGACTTGAATGAATTAACCAAACAGAGGAAATGCTACCACATAGCTGAATATTTTCTTTATGAGATTGTTTTAAAAATATTAATTGAATGTGTCTTGGAATCCCATAAATAATTGGCGATTTTGTATAGTTTGAGTTCAAAGAACATACTCGGGATGAAGAACTAGGATTACAGGTATCCTTTGTGTTTTTATCAGTGCAAATTGTTGCTCCATTTTCTCTCAAGACATGTTGTATGCTATTTTAGCTACAATGATTGAGCTTAGTCGATTTTAGGACTAATATTTTTCATGGAGTGCTAGTGGGAAGGTAGAATTGCCAGATGGTCGCATAGGCAAAAAGGATTCCCTTTTAGCAGCGAGCAATTGGATTCCCTACAGGAAATGGTTGTGTACTAATGTAGAAAATGTCTGAAACCCCTTCTCCTTCAAGTTCCCGACCAATACAAATTTATATAATAGGCTTATCCATAAACACTATGCCTTTAGTTTAAGTGTGAGTCTTCCATAGGATTTTATTACTGTATGTGAAGGATGCACATACCTGGGTGTCAAAGATAATCTTTGAAAAAAGATTTCAAATTAAATATGTCTAGGGTTCCAGTTGATATCACTATGGTCTTGTTAAATACTGTAAAAGCCTAGAGGTGTTTTTAAAAAAAAAAATAGTTTGGGTGAAACAGTTAGCTGACAGAAGTACTAATTTTTGTTACATCTGACTTCATATGGCCTTTTCCTGTTACTCCATCTGTTTTGTTGGTGTGATAAGCCCTCTTGATATTGTTTTTCTGGGCTGTGGGTTTTTCTGTGCGAAGTGCCTATTTCCGATTTTCTAAAAGTTACATCTAATATAAAACATCCACTTAGTTTTTGCTGCAAATAGTTCCCCATAGGTTTTTTTGTGTATGACAGCAGACTTCTGTGTTCACTTGCATACCTTTTACCTGTTGGTTTCTTTTGCAGGGTCAGCCAGTAACTGTACAGGACGCGCTCAAGTTTACCATGGATGTGATTGGAGGAAAGTGAGTTGCAAGTACAAAGTCTGCCATTTATGGTCAAAGTAATCAACTGCCCAAAAATACTTACCGCAAACTTTTGAATAAACATTTTTCAAAACTCATTGTTTTGGAGCTATTGCATTGCCCTGTTAAAAGGCTTGTCGTTCAGACATTAGTCATCAGCCCCATTAGACCTAGGGGTTCTTTGATCATACAAGTTTACAATATGTAATGTGGGCCATCGTTCCACTAGTAGCTTAGTGGTCTTGTAATACTAAGGATCACACTTTTGCTGATGGAGCAGTTTGTGTCCCCAGTTTTCACAGTGGCACACTGTCTGGAATTGTGTACCCTTGTGTTTTGCCTGTCCATTGTTGTTTAGAATTAGGACAAATTTGATCCTGTAAATGGCTGATAGGGCTGTGAAAAGTAGAGTAAATTTTCATTCAGTTGTTAAATTGTCACATGCATTAGGTATAGTGCACTTTTGGTTTGTTGATATCTGCTTGCGATAAATTAGCTTTTTTTATGTCCCATTGCCCGCTGCTGGGCTTTAAAGATGATCTGAAATAGAGAAATACTTTAAAAGTGCTGTAGTATATGAAAAAGGTGGATGCTTGCAGAGAAAGTTGTTCTAAGATGCAGGTAGCTTGAGGGTAATATCTTGGAGATTGGAATGCTTAGAAATGGTTAATAGGGAGTGTCTGATGTTTATGGTATGACACGTTTGTGAAAGAAAGACCACTCAAACTTGTGTTTGCTAATCTTCAGCATCACAGCTGTTACTCTTTTGGGGTCTTTTTGTCAAAGGGAATAGGTTGATGCTTGGTGGGGGGTAGTGTTGCATTTGTACATTTGCTACTTCAGAACAAGAGCCATTTAAAGAGGCTACTGTATTTGCTATAGCATGGCTGATCTCTCATCACAACTTATTTAACCACTAAATAGGTCTCCTGTCATCTATGTTGGAGCAGTTTTAAATAGAACAAACGTGAAAATGGGTAACAACTTTAAATTATGCACCACATCTGCCACTTGCATGGCTGAGTTGTTGCATTTACCTTTATAATTATAGGCAGGTGCAAAAGTTTAATTTCTAGTTTGTGTCTCTTTGAGCTTGGGAACTAGAAAAAGTAAGTGGGAGGTTTGTTCTCTTGTTTAGGAACTGATAGAAAGCTGGCATGGGGATTCCTGCCCTTACAGCTGCTTTAAAATGAGATTAGAAGTTTTCAGTTTTTCAGTATCTCGTGAATGAAAGACAACACCCATGAGACTGCTAGTGAGGAAAAACTTTCTGTGGGGGAGAGACCAAAGAAAGGTTCTTAAAGAAAACATCCCCCACCAGCGAAGCACATTCAAGATGTACCCGACCAACAAGCCATGTGGATGAAGAGCCTAAATGAGGATTGAGTTGTGTGACTGTGGCCCACTGGCCTACTTTATGCCACAAGAGGACCCAGGGTATGAACCTGGAGGCCCTGGAAAAGAACAGGGCAGAGCATGACATGATGAGCAACAATTGCATCCAAAACCAATGGACGCTTGCAGCCATTTGTGCTTGGTGGGGGTGTTAGCGGGGGGCTCTGTAGGTTTTCCAGCAGTGTGTTGCAGGGTACCCCCCCTCAAAAGTATGTTACCTTCTGCCCCTTAGCTCTTTCTCTCTAGAGATTGATGACACACACAGAAATAGAATGTTTCTTGACCAGCCCAAACATGGATGCCATCTTAAGCAGAGCAAGAGCCTGCCTTTATTTAGAATGAATTTAGTCGGTTACAACACATGGAATGGGGGGAGAGAGAGTTTCCTGTTCGCTGGCAGAGACTCATCTACATATCAACTTGCTGGAGTTGTGAGCAATGTGCTTGGCATCAGGGGCATTCTGTCTGTCCATCAGGGCACAACAGATACAGGTTCACACAGACCACACGACCGTCTTGTGACATTGCAACAAATAGTGACGTGGAGACCTGGACCCAGTGCCAGGATTATCTACGTTTCTGGAAGTGGCTGAGCACTAAGGGTATCTCTCGCATTACACAGCACCTGGCAGGATCTTTAAACACCAGGGTGGACAAGCTCAACCAACGTTGTGTAGTGAATCACAAATGGCATTTACACTCTGAGGTGGTGCAAGGCATCGTCAGACCATGGCTTAATCTGTTCGTCACCAGAGAGGATGCACCATGTCCAAACTTTTGTGCGTAGGAGTACCTCAATCAGAGATGACGTCTACTTGAATAAGGACTCTGATATCCCATATGTCATTCTGCCACTACCTCTCCTACTAAGAGTGCTGAAGAAAATTAGGAAAGATCTGGTCCAAGTAATCCTTGTGGCTTCAGGCAGGGCGAGGCGAATGTGGTACTCATAACTTCTTGCCATGAACAAGTCCTCGCATTTGGCTGTCCCTTTGTGACAACCTCCTGTCGCAGGAACAGGACAGGATTCTCCCCATGAACCTGTGCAACCTATTAACCCATGCATGTAGATTAGTGGCAGTTGATGGCCTTTGATCTTCCTACTGAAGTAGTGGATGTCGGAAAAGACAAGCCAGGTCCCCCGGGACGGGCTGATGTCAATGGACTGGTCCATAGGGGCCCCCATAGCAGGCTTAGACCAGGCCTTAATAAAAAATCATATAGTTCTTCACTATTTGGGAGCACAGGCTTTATTCCTGTTTGGCCCAGGTGAAGCACTGTTATCTAGGGGTCAGTGGTCACCCACACAGAGGGGAGCTGCAAATCTTGGACCACAGTTGCCTCTTCAGCACCTAGGCGAAGGAGCTCACCTCTGACTCAAGGCTGGGGAGCGAGGATGGGAGGAAGAGGCCGGAGATGGCTTAACGCCAAAAGCTTCACTCAGCTCCATCAGCCAACTACACTCGGGTGACGGATGCTCTCTGCAACGACTCCTGAGTCGAACTTGCAAATACTCCTTGGATCTAGAGCGACACCAGTGACAACACAGGACCTCTGCCCGACATGCCACCAGGATCTTCATATGCTGTTTCTGCAATGCCTTCGGTCGAAGAAGACTGTAGGAGCCGCAATCCTTGGAGTCATGGTGTACAAATGGTATGAGGTTCTGTGGCTAACATCTACTTGCCACAAGGCCCCCAAGGCTTGAACCCCCGAGGACATGAGAAAAAAAGGGAGCCCCTTATTCCTTCAACAAAAAGATTTTTTTGAGGTAACCCAAAGCGGCGTGAGGAACTCTGGATCCACGTTGTAGCGCAGAAAAGAAGGAACTGACGTCACCAAATCGGAGAGGGGATTAATGGACTCTGTCAACGTCACATCTGGTGGAGGACGTCACTACGAAGTCGCACAACACCCTCTTCCGTTGTGCAGAGGTACTGCTGGGGAAAAATATTCCGGATCCAGTCTAGCACTTGGGAGAGAATTCTAAAGTAAATAATCTGCAACTAGGTGTCTATCAGATCAATCACTTTATCAGCTTTTTATGCACAGCCTCATCCCTCCAAGAAGGAAGAGTGGCTCTAATATCTGGACTCAAATAGGGCCTTTGGGCTTTTATTTTTATTTTATTTTTTTACTTTTTTATTTTTAATCGCACCAGAGGACCACTGACAGAGCAATCACCTTTTTTGTCAGCCTCTCTGGAGTGAAGAACTGGAAAGCAGTACAAAAGAGAGCCATATCCTGATGGTTTGTTTTAAGTGTTAAGTTGTGCTGTGAGCTATCTAAGAAGCAGCCACCAGAAGGCTTGCAAGCTCATTCCACTAGAGCAAAGGCTTCTACCACTTTGCTGAGGTGTGGTGTGATAGTCTTGGGCACCTGCCAGAATGGCATGTGGGTGTCCCTTCACAAGTTCATGAAGCACTACTACCTGGATAACCAGGTCTGGGTGGACAAGCATTTTGCTTAATTTGTCCTGCAGGATTTTGTGGTCTAAGCCACTCCACAGACTCACCACCTAGGGAGGTACTGCTTTGGTACCTATTTACAAGATGAGGAATATGTGGTTAGAAGTCTCTTTCAGAAGAGCACATTTCTTACCTTTGGTAATGCCTTTTCTGGTACAGTCTCTAGAGGACCGGGAGTAGCTAAAGGTTACTAGGGGGTACCTTGTGTGGGCATGGTTGTTCACCTGTAATGTACCAGAGCCACATCCTGATATGACCACAAAGTCAAGCAGTTCAGGCTTTTTCTAGGAGTAGATGTGAGACTCCTCAGAATCAGTAAGACACAGTATGTGGTACACAGTAACATCAATGTTCAGTCAGTGCTTAACTTTGTAAAAATAACATTTCTTTAATTAGCAGTTAAGTATATAAACCAGTCAAATCTATAATTAGTAAGAGAAAACCAGATGAGGTGGTACCTTCTAGGGGTGAGTAACCATTCCAAATCTTTAATTACTTTTTCTTTAGCACTGGCTCTGTGGTCAGTGTTATCCTTTGTGGCCTCGTTTGAATTGACTATAAAATCTCCAGGACCATTTGGGTCCTTTTTTAGGTCATTGACAGTGGTATAGCTAAGCATATTGACATTTATGTTTACATAATGCCCGATTCAAAAGGATGCAAAGTAGAAAAAAATAAGATAGTATATGTGCAATACATATGAATATAGCTATTCCTAAAAACCAACCACCCAAACAGCAGTTTCTCTAACCACAAAGGTTTTAGGTGATCCATGTAGTGTCCTGGTGACAGTGTTCAGTTTCTAGTGTCTGCCTGGGGACACATCAACGTATACCAGTGAACAGGGACCAGTTAAGGGTCCAACTGGTCCCTTTGCATTTGTTTGGGGACCAGTGGATAACTGTGGGCCAAGTATGGTTGTAGTATCCCAAAGGTGCCTTAGGTTCAGGTACCTATGTGTTATTATCCACTAGTCACGGTTAAGATAGTTTGGTGGTGGAGCTTGCATAGCAGGCAATGGTAATACCAATAGCAAATTGTTATTGGTCAGAAAAATGTTGGGGAGGACAGTGCCTGCGACTGGTAATATCTTTGGAACCGTTCAAATTGCTCCTGAACCGGGGCAACCTTTTCCAGCGATTGGAACCAGACCCCACCCTGTGGGTGCAAAGAGTCCTCAAGGTTCTTTTCCAACTGAAGTGCTGATAGCTGTACCATACATATATTGGTTTGGTAGGGAATGATACAGCGTCACTTTCCTTAATCTGAGAAGGTGGCGGGGCAGCTCCTTTACTCAGATATTATATTTGCTTTCCTTTCGAGCTGCTGGTCCTGGGCTTTCTAATGGCCCCTAGGGAACCTCAGACAGTGAAGCTGTCCTCTTGTGTTGGCCTTCTAGGGAGTAGGATCACTTCTGCTCCTATTTGTGGTCCGGTTCTTTCACATAACATGCAAGTTATTCCTTCTCTTCCTAGGTGGCAGCGCCTAGGTGAGTCAAAGGCTTTCCCACACTTGAATCCATTTGGAGTGAAAGGTGGGAATCCAGCAGCGATTTATCCTCTCTCCTGCTCTGGTATGCAGGCATTATCCATATCAAGATTTTAACATATCAAGTACTGGCTGAGGAGTTCTGCACTAAAATGCCTCTGATGGTCAGGGCAGGGTGCCAGAACTTATCTGAGGGTCCTTAGATTAAAAAAACAAAAATGGTGAACTCCTCCTGCCCTTGTGGAGCATCATGTTGTTGCTGGGCCAATATGTGGACTCCTGGACTCAGGGGCGAATGTTAAACCAATTCTGACTGGTCCAGGTTCAATATGTATTTCCTTCTGTGAGGAGGCTTGCATCCACTCCCATTGCTAAGGCAGACCTGTTACACCCTGACATTGGAATGTACAGTGGATAAAAGGAATGGGATGACTACCTTCCTCCAGCCAGCTAATGATCCAAATGTCACATACTGTGCACAGTAGGTATACACACATGCTTAAGGTACACATCTCTGGCTCAGCACAGAGTAAACTGTCATTTTCTGCAGGACAACAATATGGCATCAAAAGAGCACTATTACTTCTTGTTTGCTGTTTGTTTTCATTCTACTTTGGTTTGCAGTTCTCTGATGTTTGGCTTCGTGTAACTGTTTTGTTTCTCATCATCCTCACCAACATATGTCTTTGGAATGCTATGTGCATGTAGGTGTCACAAATTTTCATTCATATCTTTAAGCTGAAATAATCTTGGAGTGTTGTTAAGGTGGTTAATTCTTTAGCAACTATTTAACTTGGTGTATGTATGTCTCTTGTTGACTTTGGTCACCATGTATTTGTGTGAAAGTTCCAATGTGTATTTATAGAGCCTTGAGGTTTTCTGTGGAAGAAGAGGCTAGAGGAGTAGCACAGTTTTACAATTATCGAAATAGTAAACCTGTAGCAGTCATTTAGTTAGGAGCAGTTTGTAAACCAGTATTGAAATAATTAGATGGCGCTGTTGCCATGCCTTTTATATTAGGAAGATAATGAAAGTCATTGAGAGTCCCAACGCGATCTTGTCATTATTGGAGACAGACATATTTCTGATGGTCAACCGAAAGCCCACAATGCCCCAGATTTCCCGCTATCGTCATATTCTCTTTTCTATCTTTGGGGTTAGAATCATATTCATTGTGAACATTGAAATTTCTCTTAATTGAAAATTGCAGCTAAACTTAGTTTAAAAGATGTATTGACATACAAACATCAAATGACAACAGCAATCATACAGTCATACAGTGACATATGTGGCATACTGAAGCAATAGATTTATTGTTTTCATGCACTTACAGCTGTATCTTTGATTTTAGGTATAATTCTGCTAAAAAGGACAATGATTTTATCTATCATGAAGCAGTTCCTGCACTTGATTCTCTCCAACCTGTAAAAGGTAAAAGCAGCAGTATGATGTAAAAATGATTGTGGGATTCTGTAACCTGTGTAATGTATTGAGATTAAAAAGTATTGGTTCGATGGCATGTGTGGCTGTAGATACACATGCTTTTTGCATAAGTCCACCACCTAGTCTTGGGTCCGGAGTGTTACAAATTGTTTTTGTTCGAAGAATATTTTCGAGTCACAAGATCGATTGACTCCTCCTCTTGGTGATACTGCACATAGGCATAGAGTCCTTTGTTCGATTGTTTTTTCTCTGCGTTCAGGTTCAGATGTGTGTTCCTCTCTGTCCGGTATTCCTTGGCCTGGTCTGTTCCGAACCGTTCTCTTCCGTCTTTCTGTTTGTGACGGTATTGTGATTTGATTGTCTCTTCTCAATATCTTGTAGTCAATTTGAATTTCTGCACCAGGAGTCGGTTCAACGCCGTTCGGGCACTGGTGCCCGTCTAAAGCTTACTCCTCCACCTGGTGTTGGGATATGCAGGGCTAATGGAACAGACTCAGTTTCGATTTTGCCCTCTATGCTATTGGAAATTCCCACACACCCACCAACACCTGGTGTGTAACCTGTCGCTCTCCCTGGACCACAGCAAACAAAGCTGCAACGTGTGCCGTTCCTTTTGATCAAAGAAGACTCTGAGACGGAAGAGCACACCGATTGGAGATGACGTTGAAAACACCAGACAACACTCTGGATATCTTCGAGGAAGAGCACACGCAGGAGGAGCCAGAGTAGGAGGAGACCTTTTACATAGAAGACTCTGAATCGGACATCCAATCTGACATTGCAAGTCAACCTGTTAACTCTGGGCAGCCCGTGAGTTCATCAGCCCCGACTCCCCATACAAAGACTTGTGGGAGGGGGGCCAAAAGCAGGTCGCCATATAGCCAGTGCCTTCGGGCCATTGTGGAATCCCACCAACCTTTTCAAGGGCCCCCCCCCTTTCAGGACACTGTGCCTTAAATCACTCTGATTACAGATGCATCACAGACAGGTTGGGGAGCTCAACTCAACAACCTCGCCATAGAAGGAATAAGGGATCCCATACAACAAGCCTCTCACATCAATTACTTGGAGTTGCAGGCAGTTTTCCTAGCAGTCAAAGCTTTTGTGCCATAACTCTTCCACAAAGTGGTTCTTGTCCGCACAGACAACATGACAGCCATGTATTATCTGCAGAAACAGGAATGAGACACACTCTTTTCAGTTGTCCCACCTTGGTCAAAATCTGTACCACTAAATGAGTTTGGTGGTGAATTGCCTACTTCCATATTATCTCCCAGGCATGGACAATCAGTTTGCAGGCCTCCTCAGCATGGTTCAGCAACAAGTCCACGAGTTGGAACGCCACCCACAAGTCATTCACTAGTACTTTCAAAAGTGGAGAACATCTCAAATAGAGCTGCTCGCACCACAGAAAATACAAAATGCCAAACCTTCACCTCCGGATATCCTCACCCGCAGTCTAAGGGCAATGCTTTACGGATAAATTGGTCAGGGATATTTGCTTACGCTCTTCCCTCTCTCCCAGTCCTCCTGTCTCTAGTGCGACAACTGAGGCAAACCTCCCTCACTATGAACCTTCTAGCTCTGACATGGGCACGTCAACCTTGGTTCACAGCACTTCTGAAACTGTCCATAGTTCCCAGCAAAACAAACTCCCCAACAGGCTGGACATTCTCACTCAAAAACAAGGTCACATCAAGATTCCAGACCCCAAAACGCTCAACCTTGTGTTATGGCTCCTAAAGTTCAGTTATTTAAACTTACTGCCAGGATGCACTGACATTCTTAAAGAGGCATGTAAACCTACAACCAGACAGTGTTAAGCTGTGAAATGGAAACGTTTTGTATTCTACTGTTTGCCTAAACACAATAACCCACTCAAAGCTTGAGCCCAAGACATAGAGGGTCATTCTGACCTCGGCGGTAAAATGCGCTTACCGCCGGTCAGAAGACCGCCATAACACCGCCGTGGCCGCGGTAAACCGCCACGGTCATTCTGACCCGCAACTGGCAAACCGCCAAAAACCCGACATCAACAAAAGTCCACCACACCAACGGCCAGTGGGAAAGTGGCGATGACCAAACCTCCACTGTCACGCCAACAGAAATACACCCATGCCATTCCGACCCACGAATTCAAGCGGCGGTCTTTCAACCGTGGTATTCCATTGGCGGTACACACCGCCGCAGTCGAAATACACACACTTCTACAAAACACAACCACATTTTACAATTCGAAATACACACACAAACAACACTCCCACACACCCAATACAATATAAAACACACACCCACAAACCCCTACGACCAACAAAACCGACAGAAAGCCAGAGACAGACAGCACTGCTTAGATAACACCATCACACAGAGGCAAACCACACCATCACCCACACAATATCCACGCACAAAACACCACACATCACCACACTCACCACACTCTACAACACATACACCACCCCACACATCATCCACACCACCCTATGGCACCCCAAAGACACCCCCGGTTCTCAGACGCCGAACTCCGGGTCATGGTGGAGGAAATAGTTCGGGTAGAGCCCCAGCTCTTCGGGACACAGGTGCAGCACACCAGCATTGCCAGGAAGATGGAGCTATGGCAAAGGATAGTCGACAGGGTCAACGCTGTGGGACAGCATTCCAGAAATAGGGACGACATCAGAAAGCGGTGGAACGACCTACGGGGGAAGGTGCGTTCCATGGTATCAAGGCACAACATCGCAGTGCAGAAGACTGGCGGCGGACCCCCACCTACTCCCCCAGAATTTACAGCATGGGAGGAGGAAGTCTTGCACATCCTGCATCCTGAAGGCCTCGCAGGAGTATCTGGAGGAATGGACTCTGGTAAGTCAAATCTTCAATACTTCATCCCCCCTACCCCACCTGCATCCCAAATCATACCCCCACCCTCACCCTCACCCCCACCCCCATCACACCTACTCCCTGCAAATGTCTCACCATCACAACCCACCCATCCCAACACCTAGCCCTGCATGCGTCCACAAAGCATGGACACCCATCACCAAAGCATGCCCACTGCACATACACATCTCCCCCACAAGCCACCCGCACAAAAGCCTCCACACAGGAATGCCAGCCCTGGGGTACACGGGAACCCACCCATTGACCGATATGGCACACACTGAAGCAATAACCATACCTCTATACCCCTGCAGGACCCGAACGCCACCACACCGCCCAGGAGGGTCCAGAAATGTCCATCCCACCCCCAGAAGAGGCCACCAGTGATGACAGCAGCTCTGTCTCCCTGGACCCAGATGACCAGCCCAGACCATCGGGGACCTCAGGACAGTCGGTTCCCCTCACACAGCCACAGGCCACAGCAGACCCAACCCCCTCTGGGAACACCAGCACAGCTCCCACCCAGCGGGCCCATGCCTCTGTCTCCAGGACACGTCAATCAGCGGTGTGTCCACCACTACAGGGCACCCAGGTTAACCCACCACCCCAACAACAACAGGGACCTGGGGGCAGTGGTAGTGGGCACACGGTCCAGGGGACGGAGGCCCAGGGAAACAGGGGAACTGGGAGGGCTGCTGTGCGACTGGGGGGGGGGACAGGCCCAGGGAACCCACTCTCCACAAGGCCCTCACCTCCATCATGGGAGCATACCACCACTCCCAGGAGACGATGGCGACGGTACTGGCCAGGTTCCAGGAGATCCAGGTCATGCAGGAGCAACAGTACATGGGGTTCAGGGAAGAACTCCGAAGCATCAGTTCCGCAATGGGCACCATCGTAGGGGCACTCAACCAGATTGTCACCACATTGCGGGACCATGTGGCACCACAAAGGGACCCGGTCACTAGCATGGACCAAGAACAGGCAACCACCTCCGCCGGCGCTAGTGGACAGGAGGCCCCCACACAACAACAGGCCACCAGAACCCCACCTCCTGCAGAAGAAGAACCACCCCGCAAGCAGGGCCTGAGATCTCGTAAGAAGACAGAGTAGGATGTCAAGACCCCAGCCAGCAAAGGATACCCCCTGATGTCATCCCACTGTCCCACATTGTCACCCTGTCCAACCTTAAACTGCCCCTGCTCCATCCTTCCACAGGCATATGGACAATGCACCTGTGAGACTGAAAAGCTGGACTCTGCCATGGACATTCCTCCACCATCACCGATTTTCAACCATGTCCCTAAATTCAGCACTTTAATAAAAACACTTATTGCACCAAAAAAAATCTGGAGTCTGCCTGTATTGTGAACAAATGTATTAAACATAATGCTGCCAAAATGTCCAGTTACACAGTGATGAGAACATACCACTGTCACACAGCTGTAGTCCATGGGTAAACAAAGCAGAGGTCACGCAGTGGGGGCCACATCTCTGAAATTTGAAGGGAAAGTCACAACTCAGTTAACATACACTGGGGGAATAGGACAGACAGTAGAGAGGCTGGAGAGTATAAGTAATTGTAAAATGCCGATGTTGAATTTTACCTGTGTGTTATTGAAAATACTGTTGTATCACTCTGTCCCTGTTGTCTGTGTCGTCCCCGTCGTCTTCTTCCTCTTCACTCTCCACAGGTTCCACCGCTGCCACAACACCACCATCTGGACCATCCTCCTGCAGGAAAGGCACCTGGCGTCGCAAAGCCAGGTTGTGAAGCATACAGCAGGCCACGATGATATGACACCTTCTTTGGTGAGTACATTAGGGATCCACCTGTCATATGCAGGCACCTAAACCTGGCCTTCAAGAGGCCGAAGGTCCGCTCGATCACCCTCCTAGTACGCCCATGGGCCTCATTGTACCGTTCCTCTGCCCTGGTCCTGGGATTCCTTACTGGGGTCAATAGCCAGGACAGGTTGGGGTAACCAGAGTCGCCTATTAGCCACACACGGTGTCTCTGAAGTAGTTCCATCACGTAAGGGATGCTGCTATTTCGCATGATGTACGCGCCATGCACTGACCCCGGGTACTTGGCATTTACATGGGAGATGTACTGGTCTGCCAAACAGACCACCTGAACATTCATCGAATGATAACTTTTTCTGTTCCTGTACACCTGTTCACTTCCTCTGGGGGGAACCAAAGCCACATGGGTCCCATCAATGGCACCAATGATGTTGGGAATATGTCCAAGGGCATAGAAATCACCCTTCACTGTAGCCAAATCGCCCACCTCAGGGAAAACAATGTAGCTCCGCATGTATTTCATCAGGGCAGACAACACTCTGGACAACACCTTAGAAAACATAGGCTGAGACATCCCAGATGAAATGGCCACTGTTGTTTGGAATGATCCACTTACCAAAAAGTGGAGTACTGACAGAACCTGCACTAGAGGGGGAATCCCTGTGGGTTGGCGGATGGGTGATATCAGGTCTGGCTCCAGCTGGGCACACAGTTCATTAATAGTGTCTCTGTCAAGTCTGTATGTGAGTATGACATGTCGTTCTTCCATTGTCGACAGGTCCACCAGCGGTCTATACACGGGAGCAGTCCTCCATCTCCTTGCAAGTCCCAGCGGACGGTGACTAGGAAGGACAACATGGAGCACAGAGTCAATCAACCCACAGGTACATTCACACAGCTTGCACAGTACACGATTCTCTATGCATTGAATGGCTTGTATGAGTGGCAATGCAAGGCCTAGGCCTGTGTGACGCAGTAGAAATTAAGCCATGTGGGCCCTTGAAATGGCGGCTGCCTGACCTGTGAAGTGTGACAATGGGATGTGAGGTCAATGCGCTGGCGTGGCACACAGTGGCGGTAGGCGGTCGAAGACCGCGGTGCTAAGCCGCATTGGTTAACATTGAACCCTATGGGTTTCAGGAGCCAATGAGGAAGTGCGCCGGCGGTCGCGGTACGCACCGCCGCGGCCGTGACCGCCATTTTCTAACTGCTTAATCACTCGAGACCTGTTCATCCACAGGAGAGGACCTATACTGCAAGTGCTGCTGTGACCTCGGTCTGGAAGAGACAATGGCTGCTGCAACTGGGGAAAGGGCCCCTGCCTTCACTTCTGAAGAGTTGGAGACACTCGTGGATGGGGTCCTCCCCCAGTATGCGCTACTCTACGGTCCTCCAGACCAACAGGTAAGTACACTTGGACCATGTTTTGTGGCCAATGCCTGGGTTGAGTGGGGTGAATGAACGATGGTGGGAGCGAATGAGACCTGCATTGCACGACAGATGAGAGCATGTGCCATATGGCAAGGTTGGGGAGGGGGGGGCCACTCACATCGACCATGCAGAAAAGTGATGATATTTATTTTCCCACCCTGTACATGTCACATAGGTCAGCGCCCATCAGAAGATCGACATTTGGCGTGCCATCGCCAAGGACGTCCGGGCCCTGGGGGTCCACAACAGACGGGGCACCCACAGCCCAAAGAGGTGGGAGGACATCCGCCGCGGGAGTAGAAAGACCGCGGAGGCTCTGCTGGGGATGGCCTCCCAACCTAGGAGGGGTGCCACATGGCAATTGACCCCCCCTGATGTCCCGGATCCTGGCGGTGGCCTACCCCGATTTGGATGGGCGCGTGAGGACATCACAGCAGACACAAGTGGGTGAGTATTTGCAAATTCTGCTATATTAGCGCACAGTGGAGGTGTCTGGGTGGGGGAGGAAGGCTGTGGCTATCTCTAGGCCAGGGCGTTTCCTGTAGGCTAGGCCCCTCCGTACGGCATGGCCCTGTGCCCCCGGCCCCCACCTCTTTAGGGTGCTAACTACAGCTATCCATGGCCCTGGGTCACCTATGTGTGCTTTAGTCATCCATAGACTTGTAGGCCAAGTCACAATAATTGAGTAGTGTACACCGAGTGCGCGGCGTAGTTCAGGGGGCTTCTGTGTCTGTCCTCTCCGCCAACGGTGTCGCCAATGCATGCACTCAACATGTCTTTCTTTCTCTCCCCCCCCCCCCCCCCCCCCCCCCCCTTTTGTTGGTCTTCCTGTTCATGTGTGCATTAGCATCATCAGGCGGAGGAGAAGTGGCATCGGAGCACGAGGGAGCTGCATCTCACATGGCCATGCAACCGACTCCGAGTTCACCAGTGAGACGGAGGGCGAGGGGAGCTCCACAACGGGGACCTGTGGAGACGTCAGCGACACAGACACGTCCTCGGAAGGGAGCTCCTGCACCCAGCGCACCAGCTCCGCCCTCCAAGCAGCCCCACAGCGTTCGCCCCGTGCCCGCTCGGCCAGGAAGGCGGGCATCTCCTTCGCCCCAGGCACCTCAGGCCCTGCCCCAGTTACCCCTGCTGCCCTCAGTGAGGAGATCATTGACCTCCTCCAGACGCTCATTGTTGGGCAGTCTACCCTTTTGAGTGCCATCCAGGGTGTAGAAAGGGAGGTGCACCGGAGCAATGCATACCTGGAGGGCATTCATTCGGGTCAGGCTGCCCATCAGCGATCGTTCAAGGCTCTGGCCTCAGCACTGACGGCAGCCATTGTCCCTGTCTCCTGCCTCCCCCCTCCAATTTCCTCATCCCAGTCCCACTCCCCTGTTCCTCTGCCTATCCCAGCCACACCTACAGACCAGCCTGCACACACATCAACACCCAAGGGCAGCTCATCCAGACATAAGCACCACACATCACACAAGCATTCACACAAGCAACATCCACATGCAGACATGCCAACAGCCACTGCCTCCTCTGTGTCCCCCTCCTCCTCGTCTCCCTCCTCCCTCCCTGTGACGTCTCCACTCACACCTGCATGCACACCACCATCAGCCAGTACGTCCATCACCAGCACACCCACCAGAACACACTGCACACGTGCAGTCACCACCCCCACTGCCATTTACTCGTCCCCTGTGTCCTCTCCCACTGTCTGTCACCCCCTCTTCCAAACCACACAAACGCAGGCAGCCACCCACCCAACAGCCATCCACCTCACGACAGCCTCCGTCACAAGCACCTGCACCCAAAGACCGCACACTTGACTCTCCTACAACCACATCCTCTTCCTCTTCCTCCACTCCCATACCCACTGCACCTACCCTTCCCACTGCTCCTAAAAAGTTTTTCCTCCCCAGAATTAACCTCTTTGCATCACCTGACCCACCCCCTCCATCTTGTAAGAGTCCAAACAGCACCTCAGCCACCACAAGCCCTGCACCTACAAGGAGCATAGTCCAGGGCTATTGGAGTCCACCAGCTCCTAGGGCAGCAACATTGGCCAGCAGCAAGGGGACAGCCAGCCCACCCCCTGGGAAAAGAACTAAAAAAGGGAAGGGCCGACGCGAGAGGCCTGAGACGGCAGCCCCCAAAGACAGTACCCTGGCACCGTCACCTGCCACATCCACAAAGGGAGGCAAGGGCCCCAGAGAATCGGCGAAGGAGGGCAAGGGCAGCAGGGCGGACAAGTCCGGCAGCAGGCGAGCTGCCCAGGAGGGCCCCACCAGCCCCATTTCGGGTGTGAAGGAGGACACCCACGGGCCCAGGACTCCAGCACAGGAGGGCCCCGCAAGCGAAAGGTCGCATGGCGACTGAGCGGGAAATATTGGCCCGATCTGGTTCCCTGGGAACACGTCAAGCACCGCTGAACAGGGCCCCGCCGTGACAAGCACCGCTGAACAGGGCCCCGCTGTGACCAGCACAGCTGAACTGGGCCCTTCAAGACAAGCACTGCTGAACTGGGCCCCGCCGTGACCAGCACCGCTGAACAGGGCCCCGCTGTGACCAGCACCGCTGAACAGGGCCCCGCTGTGACCAGCACCGCTGAACAGGGCCCCGCTGTGACCAGCACCGCTGAACAGGGCCCCGCCGTGACAAGCACCGCTGAACAGGGCCCCGCCGTGACAAGCACCGCTGAACAGGGCCCCGCCGTGACCAGCACCGCTGAACAGGGCCCCGCCGTGACCAGCACCGCTGAACAGGGCCCCGCCGTGACCAGCACCGCTGAACAGGGCCCCGCCGTGACCAGCACCGCTGAACAGGGCCCCGCCGTGACCAGCACCGCTGAACAGGGCCCCGCCGTGACCAGCACCGCTGAACAGGGCCCCGCCGTGACCAGCACCGCTGAACAGGCGGCACCGCTGAACAGGGCCCTTCAAGACAAGCACCGCTGAACTGGGCCCCGCCCTGACAAGCACCGCTGAACTGGGCCCCGCCCTGACAAGCACCGCTGAACTGGGCCCCGCCCTGACAAGCACCGCTGAACAGGGCCCCGCCCTGACAAGCACCGCTGAACAGGGCCCCGCCCTGACAAGCACCGCTGAACAGGGCCCCGCCCTGACAAGCACCGCTGAACAGGGCCCCGCCCTGACAAGCACCGCTGAACAGGGCCCCGCCGTGACAAGCACCGCTGAACAGGGCCCCGCCGTGACAAGCACCGCTGAACAGGGCCCTTCAAGACGAGCACCGCTGAACTGGGCCCCGCCGTGACAAGCACCGCTGAACTGGGCCCTTCAAGACAAGCACCGCTGAACTGGGCCCTTCAAGACAAGCACCGCTGAACTGGGCCCCGCCGTGACAAGCACCGCTGAACTGGGCCCTTCAAGACGAGCGCCGCTGAACTGGGCCCTTCAAGACGAGCGTTGGCTCTTCATCTCAAGCACCGCTCAGCTGGGCTCTTCATCTCAAGCACCGCTCAGCTGGGCTCTTCATCTCAAGCACCGCTCAGCTGGGCTCTTCATCTCAAGCACCGCTCAGCTGGGCTCTTCATCTCAAGCACCGCCGTCTCTGAACCGCTCCACTGGGCTCTTCATCTCAAGCACCGCTCCGCTGGGCTCTTCATCTCAAGCACCGCTCCGCTGGGCACCGCCATCTCTGAAATGCTCAGCTGGGCCCTTCCTGTCAACCACCGCTCAGCTGGGCTCTTCATCTCAAGCACCGCTCAGCTGGGCACCGCCGTCTCTGAACTGCTCCGCTGGGCCCTTCCTGTCAAGCACCGCTCCGCTGGGCCCTTCCTGTCAAGCACCGCTCCGCTGGGCTCTTCATCTCAAGCACCGCTCCGCTGGGCACCGCCGTCTCTGACCTGCTCCGCTGGGCCCTTCATCTCAAGCACCGCTGGGGGGGGGCTGTTGTGTATGTGTGTGCCAGTAACCTTTTCTCCTCCCCCTCCCCTGTGTCGTAGGTGCAGTACTCACCGTTGTCGTCTGCGCCGGCGTTCGTGCTCCTGGTAGAGGAGCAGGTAGACAATAGCTGGTAGGATGTTTAATTCGGGTTCCATGCTGTCCAGATTCCTCGTGGAGTGTGTAGAG
Source organism: Pleurodeles waltl (assembly GCF_031143425.1). Classification (NCBI taxonomy): domain Eukaryota; kingdom Metazoa; phylum Chordata; class Amphibia; order Caudata; family Salamandridae; genus Pleurodeles; species Pleurodeles waltl. The sequence goes on along the minus strand of NC_090449.1, from coordinate 502,851,831 downwards.
GTGAGCGTTTTCCCGTTCGTAGTCTGTTTCTGCCGTGTTTTTATCGGCGGGGCTCCCGCTCCGGAAAAGGTGGCGGATTGGGGAGTTGTGATAGGGTGGGCGGTACATTGTCTGCCGCCTGCCTGTTGGCGGTGACCGCCGCGCTGTTTGTTTGTCCCGCCGTGGCGGTCGGAGTGTTAAAGTGGCGGTCTCTGTTGGCGGTTCCCGCCAGGGTCGGAATTCAAATTTTTTAACCGCCTGCCTGTTGGCGGGTTGGCCTCCGCTTTAACACCGACCGCCAGGGTTGGAATGACCACCATAATTTGTTATCTGCTGCATTTGCAAAAGGCAAATTCATCATACCTATCTGTTTGTCTTCATTTAGCAGCTATAGCTGCTTACCTCCAAAACAGACAACATCTCTTTATTCAGAATTCCAGTTATCAAAGTCTTTGTGGATGGCCTCAAAAGAGTAATTACACCCACCCAGGGTTCCTCCAGCACCATCCTGGAATCTTAATATTGTACTTACTAGGCTCATGGGTCCACAGTTTGAACCTATGCATGCTTGAACGTTAGTTAATTTCATCAAAAGCTTTTTTTTGTGAGGATCACTTCCCTAAGAAGAGTCAGTGAACTCCAGGCTGTCACTTTAGAAGAACCATTTTACTAGTGACATGAAGATAGGGTAGTTCTCCACACAAACCCTAAATTCCTTCCAAAAGTAATTTCACATCAATCGAACTACCAGTCTTTTTCCCACACCCTCAGTTGCAGCGACCGCTCTTCACACTTGAGATGTAAAAAGGGTTTTTATGTATTATATTGACAGGACTAAGCATTTTAGGAAATATAAGCAACTTTTTTGTAGCATTTTCAAAGCCTCCTAAGATTACCCAGTATCAAAAATGGTATAGCCAGGTGGGTCGTCAAATGTATTCAAACTTACTATGCCAAAGCCAAACGGCAGTTACCTATTACTCCTAGAGCACATTCCATCAGAAAAAGGTGCTTCTTATGGCTTTTTTTGGTTACTTTCAGACAGGTTTCTGACCATATGGTGTAAGAGCCTTCTGCTCTCTGTGGCCAGAAACAAAGCCTGCACTGGGTGGAGGTGCTTCACATCTCCTCTCCCCCCCCCCCCCCCCCCCCCCCCCCACACACTTTGCAGGGAGTGCAACACCCAGCGGTGAGCCTCAAAGGCTCAAGCCTCTTGTTACATTGCCCCAGGGCACTCGGGATAGTGGATATGCCCGCACCCCGGACTTAGCTCCACTTTTGACAGCGATAGTTTGGAAAAACAAGGAGGAGTGACCACTTCAGCTAGGACCACCCCTAAGGTATCGAGAGCTGAGTGACCCCCCCCCCCCCCTCCTTGCAGAATCCTCCATTTTGGTTTGGAGGACAGGGACCAATAGGGTTAGGTCTGTGTTTCCCTTCCCCCAAAGGGAGTGGACACCGGAAAGGGTGTAGTCACCCTCAGAGACAGTAGCCATCGTCTTCTGCCCTCTGACCCCTGTAACACCCTCAAGTCTAGGATTTAAGGCCCCCCTGAAACTAGCTCGTCAGATTCCTGGTGACATCAAGAAGATGACAAGAAGAAAGGAGGACTGCTAAGCTGACCCCCAGCAGATAAGACTGAAGGCACCAACTGACTTGGCCCCAGTTCCACAGGCCTGTCTCTAGCTTCTGAAGTCCTGCTACAAAAAGGCAACGCATCATGCAGGACCAGCAACCTCTTAAAAGCCTCAAGAGGACTGCCTGCACCCCTAAAGGACCAATACCTCCCATGGACAGCGGCCCTGTCCAGAAAGAAACTTCAACAAAGGACTTCAGAACCGCCCCAGATCTGTGAGTCCTGCCCACTGCACCTGACGCCCACAGCCCGTCTCAGGTGGGCCAACCGACTATAGCTGGTCCCCAGACGATTGTGACTTAGACCCCTTCTGTCCAACACGATAACGCTTGCAGCCTAAATCCGGAGGAAATCGCCCCCCTCCCTGACCGTGAGATAACCAGAGGAAGATTGCCGACACCTAAAGGTACCTGTTCACCCGCAGCCCTCAGGCCTTGGGGAATCCGACCACTGGTCCAGCAACATTCAGCGGCGGCCCTCATTCTTGTCCAGCCTGTGGTTTTCTGGATCCGACCACCTGGACTTAGCCTGCAGCATCTTTGTGACCCCCCTGTTGAAGAGCATTGGGAGCCCGACAATGTGTTTGCATCCTGCACCCGGCCGCCCATGTGCCGATGAGGGTGTGTGTTTGGTGCTGATCTATGGCCCCCGGTGCTCAACTAAACTCCTCAGGCCCGCCCTCAAAAGACGCGGGTACTTATCTGCAAGCAGGCCTGATTCCAAATGCCCCCAGTCTCCTTAGGACTCAATTTTACATCCTGCATCATCAGTGTTGCTGGTGGCATGTGTTTGGGGTTAACTTGAACCCTAACCTGTGGACATCCTAACTTCCCAAGACTGGAACTGTAAGTCTTGTACATACCTCAAAACTGTACTAACCTTTCTTCCCCCTAGAGCTGTTTGAAAATTGCACTCTCAACTTTTAAAACGGATATTTGCTATTTTATTAAAAACAGATTAACTTGCCCAATCAAAACAAAGTGGTGTTGATACATATGCTTGGTACTTATTTGCAAATGTACTTACCTGCACACTGAATTTTATAGTTCTAGAAATAAAGCAACAAAGTATGTTTTTGCTATGTAAAAGCTATTGGCCTGGAGTTAGTCATGGAATGTGTGCTTCATTTATTGCCTGTGTGGGCACAACAAATGCTTTGCACTACCCTCTGATAAGCCTAACTGCTCAACCACACTACCACAAAAGAAAGTATTAGTATTATCTACTTTAGCCTCTGTTAAGCCTCTGGGTAACCCCTGGACTCTGTGCACACTATATCTTATTTTGATATAGTATATACAGGGAGTGCAGAATTATTAGGCAAATGAGTATTTTGACCACATCATCCTCTTTATGCATGTTGTCTTACTCCAAGCTGTATAGGCTCGAAAGCCTACTACCAATTAAGCATATTAGGTGATGTGCATCTCTGTAATGAGAAGGGGTGTGGTCTAATGACATCAACACCCTATATCAGGTGTGCATAATTATTAGGCAACTTCCTTTCCTTTGGCAAAATGGGTCAAAAGAAGGACTTGACCGGCTCAGAAAAGTCAAAAATAGTGAGATATCTTGCAGAGGGATGCAGCACTCTTAAAATTGCAAAGCTTCTGAAGCGTGATCATCGAACAATCAAGCGTTTCATTCAAAATAGTCAACAGGGTCGCAAGAAGCGTGTGGAAAAACCAAGGCGCAAAATAACTGCCCATGAACTGAGAAAAGTCAAGCGTGCAGCTGCCACGATGCCACTTGCCACCAGTTTGGCCATATTTCAGAGCTGCAACATCACTGGAGTGCCCAAAAGCACAAGGTGTGCAATACTCAGAGACATGGCCAAGGTAAGAAAGGCTGAAAGACGACCACCACTGAACAAGACACACAAGCTGAAACGTCAAGACTGGGCCAAGAAATATCTCAAGACTGATTTTCTAAGGTTTTATGGACTGATGAAATGAGAGTGAGTCTTGATGGGCCAGATGGATGGGCCCGTGGCTGGATTGGTAAAGGGCAGAGAGCTCCAGTCCGACTCAGACGCCAGCAAGGTGGAGGTGGAGTACTGGTTTGGGCTGGTATCATCAAAGATGAGCTTGTGGGGCCTTTTCGGGTTGAGGATGGAGTCAAGCTCAACTCCCAGTCCTACTGCCAGTTCCTGGTAGACACCTTCTTCAAGCAGTGGTACAGGTAGAAGTCTGCATCCTTCAAGAAAAACATGATTTTCATGCAGGACAATGCTCCATCACACGCGTCCAAGTACTCCACAGCGTGGCTGGCAAGAAAGGGTATAAAAGAAGGAAATCTAATGACATGGCCTCCTTGTTCACCTGATCTGAACCCCATTGAGAACCTGTGGTCCATCATCAAATGTGAGATTTACAAGGAGGGAAAACAGTACACCTCTCTGAACAGTGTCTGGGAGGCTGTGGTTGCTGCTGCACGCAATGTTGATGGTGAACAGATCAAAACACTGACAGAATCCATGGATGGCAGGCTTTTGAGTGTCCTTGCAAAGAAAGGTGGCTATATTGGTCACTGATTTGTTTTTGTTTTGTTTTTGAATGTCAGAAATGTATATTTGTGAATGTTGAGATGTTATATTGGTTTCAATGGTAATAATAAATAATTGAAATGGGTATATCTTTTTTTTTGTTAAGTTGCCTAATAATTATGCACAGTAATAGTCACCTGCACACACAAATATCCCCCTAACATAGCTAAAACTAAAAACAAACTAAAAACTACTTCCAAAAATATTCAGCTTTGATATTAATGAGTTTTTTGGGTTCATTGAGAACATGGTTGTTGTTCAATAATAAAATTAATCCTCAAAAATACAACTTGCCTAATAATTCTGCACTCCCTGTACAGAGCCAGCTTTGTAGTAGTTTTAGCACGACAGCAAGCCAATGTTGGCCAAGCAGGACTCGGTACACTTTTTCAAGCATCTCCAACTCCTAAAGGCTAGCCACTGATTACTTGGAGAGACTGCTTTCCAGTCTATGCAAAGCGTGTGTATCTACAGCCACATATGCCATTGAACGGAAAATGTTACTTACCCAGTAGACATCTCTTTGTGGCGTGGCATTAGAGCATATCAGTTGTTTCATCCTGTCGGTTATATTAAGTGAGAATCTGAATGTATTTTTGCTTTGCGTAACAAAAGGTGTTCAGGATCCAGCATCAGAGTGCTCATTATCAGTCAGATTTACCATAGATACAAGTACCCCATTTCACACCATTTAAAATATTGCAAGTGACTGAGTGTTCTTTCACCACATAAAGGAATAATGCTGAATTTGTGTGCAACCGCATGCTGAGACCTTGCATGCTTTCTGATATCCTTCAATCTATTGCTGAAATTCTGTCACTGCGATTTGGTGATTTGGAAGATTACTCTGCATCTTCAATCACTCTTATCAAAGTCTGCATATAGGCCTTATTTCTCCATGCGAAATGGTGAGCATAAGGAGGGATTTGTTCTTATTGATTAGTGTTTCTGGAAATTATTTTTCTCTATTTCACCTCAAGGAAAGATATATCCCCTTTGAAAGGAAGCACAATTTAACCTTTTATTACAAATCATGTTTCAACCCTGTCGCTGTTTCCTTATGTAGACTGTTTGTGCCTTATGATAGTCATACACAATGGCACATTAGATCTTCTCTCATCACGCAAACAAGTTAATGCAAATTAGAACAAAGCTGTATATGTCACACTGGTGTCCCAAAATGATTTATGTAGAATTCTCTTCTTTTACATACCTGTATGCTGACATGCCTGCCGTTCTGTGGCACTCTAGCCCAAAAAATACCATGTCGTTATAACTTGTAAACTCCATTTTGCACTCTTATCTTTCCCCTCTCTTACTGCTTGTGTTCTTGATGATACTCAGTATACCAGTGTCCCTGCAAATTCAGTTAGCCTAAATATTTTATTATTCCTTTTGATGTTTTTGAAAAAAACAGTTTGTCATACATGTACTTTTCTTAACTTTAGTTGAACCTGCCTATTCCTCTTTCCCTAGGAGCCCCCCTTGTGAAGCCGCTGCCTGTAAATCCCACAGACCCTGCTGTGACCGGCCCTGATATCTTTTCAAAGTTGGTGCCAATGGCTGCTCATGAGGCTTCCTCCTTGTACAGGTGAATGAAAGAACCCTGCTCAAGGGCTCGGGTGGTACTTTAAAGTACTTTACCCAACTTTGATAGCTTAGGCAATTTGGGTATAGGTTAAAGTAATACATATATTGAGGATAGGTATGAGACAAAGTAGCTTTCATCAACAGCTTCTGGTTCTTCATACCCATCTAATTGTTACTTATAAATCAACTTTGTGCTTTCACAATGTCCCTATTAGAACGCTTTGCATAACATGCACATAAGTTTGGCTGCAAGGGAAAGGCCTTTTAGTCATGCATGATATTAGTAGTGCATGTTTGTTCATAAAACTTGTTGTAAATATTTCACTGTGATATCTCTAAAAGCCTGAAAGGGAATTTGCTATCATGGGGTGCGCGTGCAGAGCCCTCTAGCCACCGCAAAGAATCCCAATACAGACCACTTACCGTTCTCGCCAAATCTCTTCCTATTGATTTTAAATTGCCAAATAATGTAGCTTTGACAGTTACATCTTCTCACAGATTTCTCACCTCATGAATTTCCTTCTGGTGCCAGATTAGACCCAGAAACATTTTACCCAGCTGATAACTCTTCACCATCACTGGGTAGCACCATGCAATTTCGCATACCCTGGGTGTAATGATGCGGGACACATATAAGTCATCAGTAGGCATGCTTGCATTAGTTTTGGCTTTCCGACCTCATCAATACAGATCCACAGCTCCTGTTGTTGCTTCACTGATGAAATTCCTCAGCTTTTCACAGCGATTAGATCAAATGTCTCTTCCTAAGATTTTGGGGTTTAAACCTGGTCTCCTGTACCTTAAGAAGATGTCCATATCTGACCCACTAAACTTCTGCATATGGTGTCTAGGATATAAATAGAGCCTGTTCTGGGATGTGCTCAAAATCAGTAAGAAATGGAAGCCATATTTTTAGTGTCTAAGGCCCGCAGGGACAATCCAAATCCAGCCCTCACCCCTAAAAGCAAGCCTCTCTGACAGGGAATGATGTTCCCCTAGATCTTCCCACAAAAAAGTAGAAAGTGGTGCTGTTCCTCTCCTATGGAATTTCAGAGACTTTGAGCTTTCCCCTAATGTCTGTCCCTTCCTTATCATCTGAGCTGATTCCTCATTTGGGGAGAGGGTATGACGTTGTGGCCATAGCTGTTGACTTTGGTAGTGGTGAAACAGGTTTGTGTCCTGGTGTAGGCTCACATCCTCTGATTCTGGGTAAATCACTTAACCTTCCCGTGCCAATTTTTTTTATCTGACCTTGTGTAATATGACTGATGCTCATGTAAAGTGCTCCAGTGCCCTTGTCCTGGGTTCACACTATTTAAAACTTCAAAGAAAAGATGAGTCAAGAATTTGACTGAATCGACCGACTCAGTTCAGGTCAATGCCTTCCAGCAGGACTTGCTGGACAATTCCAGGGGGGACCCCTTTTACCCTCTCGGCCACTCTCTAGGACTGGGCTCACTCCTGAGGATTTGATGATTGTGCTGGCCTTAATACTGTCGGACAGTCTGGCTCAACAGGCTTTTGCCTGTTTGCTGCTACTGAGGAGGTCAGTGCCATTCAAGGCCCTGTGTGTTTGGCATCACTTACAGTGCCATCACCGGCACCTCCCTATGAGACAATTTTAGCACCACTTAGTCCTTTGAACTCGGCTGATACACATGTGGCAAAAGACAATATCCATGCCTGCTTCGTGGGCAAACCTCTGGCAGAGTACCTCAATAGGCACAGTATGGATGAAATTAGGATACATTTGCCACACCTAATGAAGACTATGGCAACAATGAAGATGAGTAGCAGAGACTGACAAATCCATTCCCAATTAAAATGCAAATGCTGACTTCCATCTGGATTAAGAAAATACAGTTGGTCCCAGCACATCTCCAGAAGGAGACCTCTTTTAGCCCCAGACATCCTTCAAAAAATTGCCCTCCTTCGCTTTGGTGGTACTAAAAGCACCTCTGAAACTGGAATTGACCTTGCCAAACAGAGGAAGAAATCTAACATTTTAACCAAAATTCTGCAGACTTCCTATGCTGTTTTAAGAATCTCTGCTGCTTAACGAATCTCTCTTGCAGCTTGTGGTTGCTGCTTGGGAGGGGCCCTTTTGGGGCCTAGTAGACCTCAGGCAAATTGAATGAAGAGACAGACTTGCACTTTGTGATCCACTGTTCCTGTCATTACATCCTTGTCTGGGGAGTCTGGCGGAGGAAACTTCTTCTGCTAATCAACCCACATGTTTTTCCTAGAGCCCTTCCAGAGAAAGAGGTTGGGCTCTATGGGCTAAAAAATTCTCATCTATGGCAACCTCGTTATTCATACTGCAAGTGCCATATGCCTTCATCCATGCTCTGTGGGAGCTGCTAAAAATGACATTTATCAGTCTCCCTAGCCATATGAAAAAGCCCAGTTCTTAACTATTTAAAAAGTTGGTCTTGATTTTGATGCTTCCAAAAACATCTTAACGCACGGTCTGGATTCTGTAGGAAAAGTTGCTCAACCCATGGCCATGACCATGGCTATCACCCTATGCCGAAATGCTTAGATATATTCCACTGGCTTTTTTGGGAGAAGTTCAAGTGACCCTCATGGACGTGTCCCTCTGAAGGTGAGCAGCTATTAGGAATGAAGGCTGTCTCCTTGAGAACGTCAAATACAGCAGAGCCATGGCATCCTCTCACTGGGTCTGACCTCCATGGCAAAAGAGTTCCAAAAATGTAAGCGCTAGTCTATGGCACTAGAGTCCTATCATCATTAACAGTCACAGCCGGGCCAAACACTCCAGTATACGTATCATTCTCTTCAGGGCAGAGATGGATCTTAGAAAATGCTATCACTGGCAACTCTGGCAGCCCCATTCTCTGCCTCCCCACCCCCTTAAACCACTAGGTGGTTTGGGGTTGATAGCACCCTTGTATGAAAAGGGCCCTCTGTTCTTCTCCATTTTCTTCTTAGTTCAAAGAAGACCCATCCTGGACCTTCAGGTTTTGAACTTGTTTATTCAACATTTACAGTGCTGTCTTTGAACCTAGTTTTGTAGGTTTTTATTGCGACTGATGTTGAATGAGGGCCCTTCAGTGGTGCCTGAAGAAACAATGGCTCCTGGATCAAGGGAGCCCTTTAACTTAGGTGCAGGTCTATAATACTGTCATTCCAGATCTGCACTGGTGGACATGCACCTTGAGTCTTTTAGTGGGTTGCCCCTTCAGTACCCCTCCCCCTTCACCCACAGCCCCCTTGTAGGCTATCATAGTTACTAAGCTTCCTCTTGGCCTGGGTGCTCACTTGGAGGCAGTTAGTCTGTCTTGTCATACGAGCCTTCCTCCATTCTGTCTCAGAGAACATAGTTCAAGTTCTGTTGGATAACACAGCCCTCATTTGTTATATGAGCAAAAAGGTCAGCGTTGGGTATTGGACGTTGTAGTGGGAGTACATCTTCCTGTCAGCCCATTGTGTGAGCACCCTCAACAAGAGGGCAGATGCCCTGATAGTCTCTCCATAAAGGACTCAGATTGCAAACTTCTTCTCAAAGTGATAAAAATGATCTTCTTCAGATTAGGGTGTCTATCCTTGGATTTCTCTGCCACGGCACAAAACTGAAATTGTCCTCAGGTTTGTGCCATTAACCATTTGAGTATTTCCCTGGGGTTGCCTTCAGGTTAATTTGGTTATGAGGCCTGCTTTATGCATTCCCACTGATCCTGTTTCTGTTAAAGGTTCTAGTGAAGGTGCAAGAGAGTAGAGGATAATTTATCCTGATCAACCAGACTGGGTGTGAATACTTTTGCACAGCGGTCTGTGAAACTTAGCACTGTTCCCTTTTTCACAGGGTGGACCTGCTTTCACAGTTGCTTGATTTTGTCTTCCACCCAAGTCATCTAAACTCAGTCTACGATTGAGCCATGCCAGCTACAAGCCTTCTGTTTGCAAAAGTCATCTTGCTCCCTAGTAACCCACAAGGAAATTCTATTCAGCACCAAGAGACCTGTGGTTGGTAGTTCACAATATATATTGCGGGTAGCTTCAATAAGTTAAAAAGAGGGTCGTAACATACTGCCTGTTATCCCAGCACACAGTTTGCCCCAAAGCATTATGATAAATGAAGTGCATGATAACACTTACTTCAGTGACAGTCATTAGATTTTCACCCTTGTTGGTGCAGCCAGTGCTTTGTATCTCTAGACACGTGTTTCGGGATAGTTGTCCTTCTTCCATGGAGAGCAGCACTTAGTTTACCTAAAGACTGTCACGGAAGTAAGTATTGTTATGCACTGCGGTTTACCATGATGCATTAGTGCAAAGTGAGTGCTGGGATGTGAGGCAGTGTGCTCTTACCATCTTTTTGCTTAAATACGTTTGTTCCTTAGTGTAAGTCATAAGGTCTGAACTCCCTTTTAGTCCTGCCTTTCTGACACTATATGCTTCATAATCTCTTTTGCCCTGCAGGGCCTTACAGTGGCATTTGTTTCACTGTCCGGCCTACTTTATTTAAGTATCCACTAGTGACACATTTTCTGTAAATTCTACTCTGCCTTTTTATTCGATCACAGTTACTTGTTTCACACTGGGATTTGAATCTTAACATTCTGCATGGCATCTCCATTCTGAGGAATACTTCGAACTGCAGATGCATCACCTGTTGAATAGCCCTAGGCACCAGGCTGGATATAGATTTTTTCCTGCAACAGCTCTTTGATGCTGATGGGTGGCATTCTCAGACTCCCATCATTTTTGTCGCACCTCTGGAGGCAGTGTTGCAGAGCAGTATAAAGGCGCCACACCTGCACGCTGCTGTCAATTTGGTTTTTTTTCTGACTCCTTCGATGCAGATTTGGATCTCTGTTTCCAAACTTTTCTTTGGTATTCACCGACTCTGAGTTGACTTTTACAGAGGACAGAGTGCTAAAGGAAAATGTCTCCTCTGAAGACTACAGGTTTTATACTTTGCAGTGCCTACAGGAAGCAGATATCACAGGTCCGCAAGACTTCTGCTTTCCTTCTTAGGCTCCGAGCATGATTTAAAGCCCTGCCTTCGGTGCTCCCTGATGTGCTCCAGAACTGTCAGGGAGCGTGAAACAAAGCTGTGTCGCTGAATTCAAGAATTGAAGCTGGTCTTGTTTGAAGTCCTGGGCCTTCTCCAAGTTTTAATCGCAGATCAGATCCCCGTTCTCTTGCTAATGCAAGATAACATTGAAAATCAAATGTCTGTGCAAGCACCACCCCCTATCCTGCGGTATATGTTCCACAGGGAGGTTGTTCATCTATTTGTTTTTTTTATTTTTGGAGAGTAATAGAGCTCATACTTGCCCTGAAAATATCTGAGCACTTTACAGAATTTGCCCAGCAACATCTACAAGGAATACATAGGAGAAAATACTGGGTAACAAAATATACAATTAGATGGTATGGTAGATGGAAAATATAGTTCAGTGGTAGTGATGGTAAGTTATTACATTGGAAGGAGGAGTATATCCACAGTTATTTCTAGAGGTTGAGATGTTCAGGCTTTTTAAAGGTTGAGGGGAAGATGTTGGTTATTTTTGGATGGAGGGTTTAGGTATTTGTTGAGAAGTAGTCTAAGGCTTTTTCTGAAGTGTAGGAGAGATTGAGTGTTACATAGGTCCTGCAGCAGAGCATTCCAAATTCTTGACGCATTCACAGAAAATGAGCAGCTGAGTGATTTTTCTTTCTTTCTTAAATTTAGTTGGAGTCAATAGTAGAGTGTTTGAGCTTCGTGAAGGCCTCTCTTGGCCAGCTTTAGATGGATTGTTTGCGAGGTAGTTAGGTTTTTCAGTGTAGAGAGCTTTGGGAGTTATGCAAGCCATTTTGAATAAGCTTCTCACTTCGTACTTCACTGGTAGCCAGATGAGGTTTTTTTTTTTTTTAAAGTGTGAGAGTGTTGTGATCATAGCAACTCTCTCCGGAGAGGAGTCTAGCCGCTGAGTTGAGTGTGGATTTCATGGGTATGAGGTAGATTTTTGAGGCAGAGGACATTGTTCGGTTACCGTAGTCCTCCCTGGAGAGGACTAGTGAGTGCTCTATAGTCTTTAGGTTTTCGGGAGGGAGAGGAGTAGGGTAGAGGGGTTTGAGATATATATATATGTTCGATGGCATGTGTAGCTGCAGATACACATGCTGTGCATTAGTCTGCCATCTAGTGTTGGGCTCGGAGTTTTACAAGTTGTTTTTCTTCGAAGAAGTCTTTTTTTGAGTCACGGGATCGAGTGACTCCTCCTCCTTTTCGGTTCCATTGCGCATGGGCATCGACTCTATTGTTAGATTGTTTTGTTTCTGCCATCGGGTTCGGACGTGTTTTCTCTCGCTCCGAGATTTTGATTCGGAAAACTTTGCAAAACTTTCTTTCCGTCGGTATTGTATCGGTCGGGTTAATATTCTTCCATCGACACAGCAGCACTGTCCAGAAACAACTTTGTTCGCCCTTCGGGGCACGCGTGCCCAACTTGGGCCTATTCGGCCCGACCGCGTGGAGAGCCTCATGGATCAGACTCCATTCCGATTTTTCCTTCGGTGCCATGCGAAGTACCCATATACAGACCTGCATCTGGTTTGCAACCTCTGCCTTTCTCCAGAGCATCAGGAGGAAAACTGCGAGGCCTGTTGATCCTTCCGATCGAAAAAGACTTTAAGAGACAGAAGAGCAAGAAGGCTCGAAATGGCATTGAAGAGTGGAGAACATTTCGACGTACAGGAAGAAGAACTACTGCAGACAGCGGTCTCAGTCTGAGATTCGGTTTTAGAACAGGACTCTGAGGGAGACAGACTCGTCACAGCCGGCCAGCATGTGAGTACGTCTGCCCCAGCACCCTCACAAAAGAAAAAACAAAAGGCCTTGGGTACGCCACTGCTGGAAGGCCATGGCTTGGCCCAAAAAAAGACTGTCAGTGACCAACCCTCCACTTCGGCACCGAAAAAGGCCACCCCTCTGAAAACCTCGGAGTCACCAAAAATCTATGTTTCCAACTTCAGTAAAAGCCAAATTTCGGAGTCGAAAATAAGAAAAACTGTTTCGGAGCCGAGACCTTCCTCAACCTTTTCGATCCCGAAAAAACACACTTCGGAGCCAAAAAAGCAAACCTATACAGAGGAACACAGACTTTCTAAGAGACTTAAAGCCACAAAACCTCTATGGAGGAGTCAGAAATAGAACCAATACTTCAAATTATGGATGAGAGGCAATCCAGGATCCACAAGGAAACCGGGAGAATTGTCACAACAACTCCTTTAAAAACATAGAGGAAGCTAGCATTTCAAGAGGAATTGGACACTATGCAGCCTCCAGCTAACGTGCCAAAGCAGAAAGAGAAGCCAGCACCTCCTCAGTCTCCTCCTCCTCATTCTCCGCACCTGCTGACCTCTCCTCACACCAGCCCTACACCAATGCAGTCGCCACCCCATTCATGTGATTAACAACAGGACACTGTTGATCCATGGGATCTTTATGACCCTGATCCCATCCCAAGCCATGATCCAGACAGCTATCCCTCTAAACCATCACCACCTGAGGATACTACTGTATATAACCAGGTCATAGCTAGGGCTGCGGCCTATTATGGGGTTACAATGCATACAGAACCATTAGAAGAGGATTTTTTATTCAACACATTATCCTCAACTCATTTTAGGTACCAATGCCTCCCTATGCTCCCAGGCATAATAAAACATGCAGGTCAGATTTTTAATGAGCCAGTGAAAGCACACATTATAACACCTAGAATAGAAAAGAAGTACAAACCTGCACCTTCTGACCTTGATTATGTCACCCATAAGGTACCACCTGATTCTATTGTGGTTAGTGCTGCCAGGAAGAGAGCAAATAGTCAGTCCTCAGGAGATGCACCCCTTCCTGATGAGGAAAGCAGGAAATTCGATGCTGTAGGGAAAAGGGTTGCGTCCCAAGCGGCAAACCAATGGAGGATAGCAAACTCACAGGCGCTACTAGCTCGTTATGATAGAGCCCACTGGAACCAGATGCGAAATTTAATACAGCATCTCCCCAAAGAACACCAGAAAAGAGCTCAACAGGTAGTTGAGGAAGGGCAAGCTATCACAAATAACCAGATAAGATCTGCTCTAGATGAAGCAGATACCACTGCAAGGACAGCAGTCACTATCCGCTGACAGGCATGGCTCCGATCTTCTGGATTCAAGCCAGAAATTCAACAGGCTGTATTAAACATGCCCTTCGATTTAAAAATAAATAAATATATATATATATTTTTGGCCCAGAGGTAGACACAGCAATAGAAAAGCTACGAAAGGACTCCAACACAGCTAAAGCAATGGGTGCACTCTATTCTACACCATATAGAGGGTCATTTAGTAAACCTCAGTTTTGAGGTGGTTTCAGACCACAGCTCTGAGTCATCAACCTCCCAAACAAAACCAGCCTACCAAACACAATACCAACGAGGTAGTTTTAGAGGCACATATGGAGGACAGTATTCCAGAAATAAGGGAAAATTCCAGACCTCTAAGCAGCCTGCAACACACCCAAAACAGTGACTGATCTCACTCCCTTACACTCCTCTCCTGTAGGGGGAAGACTACAACAGTTCCACATACATTGGCAAAATATTACCACAGACAACTGGGTGCTATCAATTATCCGCAATGGTTATTGCCTAGAATTGATGAACACTCCTCCAACTATTCCCCCAAGGTTCCGCAAACTAACCACAGAACACACAATTCTGTTACAAGAAGAGGTCCAGTCTCTACTACTCAAACAAGCAATAGAGTTAGTTCCACAATCTCAGATAGGAACAGGAGTTTGACTATACTTTCTTATTCCCAAAACAGATGGCACCCTCAGGCCAATATTAGACCTCAGACCCCTCAATCTTTACATCCTGTCAGAACATTTTCACATAGTAACTTTACAGGATGTCATCCCACTACTACAAAAACAAGATTTCATGACAGCCTTAGACCTCAAGGATGCGTATTTTCACATACCCATCCATCCTGCTCACAGAAAATACCTCAGATTTGTCATTCAGGGAAAACACTACCAATTCTAAGTGTTACCCTTTTGAATAACAACAGCACCAAGGGTATTCAGAAAGTGCTTGGCAGTAGTGACAGCCTACCTAAAAATATAACATATACATGGTCACAGGCACACAGTCAACTTCAAGATCTAGTGCTGATAGACCGCCAAACATATATGTCCCTTCAGTGGTGGAAGTCTACCAATCTAATCAAGGGGCGGTCATTTCAAGACCCCGTGCCTCAGACCATAATTACAACAGATGCATCAGTGATTGGTTGGGGAGCTTACCTAAACAATCACAACATTCAAGGACAATGGGATGTCAAACAGAAACAGCTACTCCTAAACCACTTAGTTATTAGCTGTCTTTCCAGCACTCAAAGCTTTTCAACCTCTTCTCACACAGAAGATTGTCATGTTGTTTGTTTTGCTAAGAACAACCATGTATTTTCTCAACAGGGAGGGATACAATCATCCCAACTGTCCCTTCTAGCCCAAAACATTTGGAAATGGGCACTCCACAACCAAATTCATCTATTAGCACAGTACATCCCAGGGATAGACAATCAGTTAGCAGATATCCTCAGCAGAAATCACCAACAAAGTCACGAATGGGAGATTCATCCTCAAGTACTTCAAAAGTACTTTCAAAAGTGGGGACCACCAAACATGGACCTGTTCGCAACAAGCGAAAACACAAAATGCCAAAACTTTGCATCCAGACACCCACATCCCCTATCCAAGGGCAATGCTCTGTGGATCAATTGGTCAGGGATATTTGCGTACGCTTTTCCACCTCTCCCACTCCTTCCATTTCTAGTCAACAAGTTACGTCAAACTTCACTCAACATGATACTCATAGCAGCATCGTGGGCACATCAACCGTGGTACACAACATTACTAGATCTATCAGAAGCACCACACTCCAAACTCCCTTGTAGACCAGATCTATTGACACAAAACAGAGGTCTAATCAGACCTACAATTCCCAAAGCACTCAATATACCAATTTAGCTCCTGAGGTCATAGAGTTTGGATATTTACAACTCCCGTCAGAATGTATAGAAGTTATTAAACAAGCAAGAAAACACACTACTAGACATTGCTATGCAAACAAATGGAAAATATTTGTATATTCCTGTCAATCTAAAAATATAGACCCACTTACAGCATCCATACGTTATTTACTTAATTTGCAAAAATCAATTTTAGCATTTTCTTCAATAAAAATACATCTTACTGCTTTTTCTGCATATTTACAAAATATACAACATAGCTCTTTATTTAGAGTTCCTGTCATTAAAGCTTTCATGGAAGGCTTGAAACTCGTCATTCCACCCAGAACACCGCCAGTTCGATCTTGGAATCTAAATATAATGCTTACAAGGCTTATGGGACCACCATCTGAGCCAATGTACTCGTGTCAAATTCCATTTCTAACATGGAAAGTTGCCTTCCTTGTAGCAGTTACTTCTCTAAGAAGAGTAAGTGAAATCCAAGCCTTTACTCTTGAAAAACCTTTCTTCCAAGTACACAGACATAAAGTTGTACTAAGAAAATATCCAAAATTTCTACCAAAAGTTGTATCACCTTTTTATATTAATCAAACAGTGGAACTGCCAGTCTCCTTTCCACAGCCAGATTCTGTGGCAGAAAGAGCTTTACATACATTAGACATCAAAAGAGCTTTGGTGTACTATATAGACAGAACTAAACCATTTAGAAAGACTAAACAACTATTTGTAGCTTTCCAAAAAACACATACAGGCAATCCTATATCAAAACAAGGTTTAGCAAGATGGATTGTAAGGTGCATACAAACATGACATGCTATATCAAAGCAAAAAGACAACTTTTAGTTACTCCCAAAGCACATTCTACACGAAAGAAAGGTGCAACAATGGCATATTTAGGGAATATACCAATGGCTGAAATATATAAAGCAGCTACATGGTCAACACCACATACATTCACTAAACACTACTGTGTAGACGTATTGTCACAACAACAAGCCACAGTAGGTCAAGCTGTTCTAAGAATATTATTTCAAACAACTTCAACTCCTACAGGCTAGCCACTGCTATTTTTGGGAGGACAAACTGCTTTGTAGTCTATGCACAGTATGTGTATCTGCAGCTACACATGCCATTGAACGGAAAATGTCACTTACCCAGTGTACATCGGTTCGTGGCATGTTCTGATGCAGATCTGCGGAGAACCTCCCTCCTCCCCGGAAGCCTGTAATTGTTTAAGTTAATCATATTTGTATTTACATTTGCATGGACATCTCTTACTTTATACCTATTGTAGGAAGTTGGCTCTGTATGCACTATTTCAAAGTAAGGAATAGTATGCACAGAGTCCAAGGGTTCCCCTTAGAGGTAAGATAGTGGCAAAAAGAGATAATACTAATGCTCTATTTTGTGGTAGTGTGGTCGAGCAGTAGGCTTATCAAAGGAGTAGTGTTAAGCATTTGTTGTTCATACACACAGGCAATAAATGAGGAACACACACTCAGAGACAACTCCAGCCAATAGGTTTTGTTATAGAAAAATATCTTTTCTTAGTTTATTTTAAGAACCACAGGTTCAAATTCTACATGTAATATCTCATTTGAAAGGTATTGCAGGTAAGTACTTTAGGAACATTGAATCATTACATTAGCATGTATACTTTTTACATAAAACACAATAAGCTGTTTTAAAAGTGGACACTTAGTGCAATTTTCACAGTTCCTGGGGGAAGTAAAGTATTGTTAGGTTTCACAGGTAAGTAAGTCACTTACAGGTTTCAGTTTTTGGTCCAAGGTAGCCCACCGTTGGGGGTTCCGAGCAACCCCAAAGTTACCACACCAGCAGCTCAGGGCCGGTCAGGTGCAGAGGTCAAAGAGGTGCCCAAAACACATAGGCTTCAATGGAGAGAGGGGGGTGCCCCGGTTCTGGTCTGCCAGCAGGTAAGTACCCGCGTCTTCCGAGGGCAGACCAGGGGGGTTTTGTAGGGCACCGGGGGGGACACAAGTCCACACAAAAAGTACACCCTCAGCGGCACTGGGGCGGCCGGGTGCAGTGTAGAAACAAGCGTCGGGTTTTCAATGGTTTCTTATGAGAGATCAAGGGATCTCTTCAGCGTTGCAGGCAGGCAAGGCGGGGGGGGGGGCTCCTCGGGGTAGCCACCACCTGGGCAAGGGAGAGGGCCTCCTGGGGGTCACTCCTGCACAGGAGTTCCGTTTCTTTAGGTGCTGGGGGCTGCGGGTGCAGGGTCCTTTCCAGCCGTCGGGAAATGGAGTTCAGGCAGTCGCGGTCAGGGGCAGCCTCGGGATTCCCTCTGCAGGCGTCGCTGTGGGGGCTCAGGGGGGACAACTTTGGTTACTCACGGACTCGGAGTCGCCGGAGGGTCCTCCCTGAGGTGTTGGTTCTCCACCAGTCGAGTCTGGGTCGCCGGGTGCAGTGTTGCAAGTCTCACACTTCTTGCGGGGAGTTGCAGGGGTCTTTAAATCTGCTTCTTCGAAACAAAGTTGCAGTCTTTCTGATGGATACAACTACCTGTGGATTCCTCACCTCATGAATACTCCCATGGCGCCAGCATTCGACGGAAATCTTCTTACTAGTCTCTGCACGTCGACGAGGACGTCACTGTCGCCCACGCGACGCCGTCTGACGTCATACAGGCAATAAGAGGTCCTCGACGACGTGCGGACGTCAGTTCCCTTTTTTCCGTGCATTCGAAACGGTTATCTTCGAGGGAGCAACTGTTACTCTTGCGGTTACAGTGTATATCTTGCTGCGTAGTCTTTCGCTGTGGAAATAATGTCGCAGAGAAAGTCTGGATTTAAGCCTTGTCGTGAGTGTGGAGGCAAGATGTCGGTGACGGATCCTCATTCCGATTGCCTTTGGTGTTTGAGCTCCGACCACGACGTCTCGACTTGTGATTCATGTCAGCACATGAATCCAAAGGCTCTTAAAGAACGTGAGGCGAAGCTGTTTATGGCCAAGTCAAAGGAGAAGCATCACAAGAAGTCTTCTCCAAGACATCGGCGTCATCGAGACTCCCGGCGCCGTAGAGAATCTCGGCGTCATTCAAGGGAGGCTCGTTCCAGGTCTCCGGATCGGCGCCGAAGAACATGGGAGGTCAGCCCCACGGTTACGCCGCATCCTTCGACGCCGTTGCCTTCTCCAGCGTCTCCAACTTCACCTGGACAGGCGTCGGTGATTGAGGTATTGGAGCCTCAAGTGTTTTCTCCGGCGCAGACGCCGAGGCCGGCGTCGGGGTCGCCTCCGAGACAGGCACCCCAGTATCCGGCTTTTCCCACCCCTGGAGCCGATAGTTCCGCATTCTTGAATGCGATGTATGCCATCAACCTGCCTCTTCCCATCCCTATAGATCTTTTAGGGGGAGAGGTAGGGTCCGCACCAGAGGAGCCTCTCAGCAGCACTCTGCCTCTTCCTCATCCTCTGGCGGGGTGCAGCAGGGGAAGCAGCCTTAGGCTTCCACCATTCCCAACTCACGCCTCTCCTGTAGGGGGAAGATTACAGCATTTTCTCACCAAATGGGAGACTGTTACGTCGGACAATTGGGTTCTCAGTGTTGTGGGAAAAGGCTACACCCTTCCTTTTCGGGAGTTTCCGCCCCTCATCCCGCCCCGCCCTTCGTATTGTTCACAAGAACACCTCCTGTTGCTAGAACAGGAGGTAGAAGTCCTCCTTTTAAAGGGCGCGGTGGAGTTGGTCCCGGAGCAGGAAAGGGGTCAAGGAGTTTACTCAAGGTATTTCCTGATTCCCAAGAAGGATGGTCGTTTGAGACCAATTCTGGACCTGAGGATCTTGAATTGGTTCCTCAAGCAGGAAAAGTTCAAGATGCTGACCCTAGCACAGGTGCTTTTGGCGTTGAACATGGAAGACTGGATGGTGTCTGTCGACTTGCAGGATGCTTACTTTCATATCCCGATACTCAAGTCACACAGGAAGTATCTCCGGTTTGTGGTGGGATCGCAACACTATCAGTTTGCGGTCCTTCCGTTTGGTCTTACTTCAGCACCTCGAGTCTTCACGAAGGTGATGTCGGTGGTTGCGGCAGAGCTCAGAAGGAAGGGGATAGCAGTATTCCCTTACTTGGACGACTGGTTGATCAAAGCCAAGTCCCCGGAGCTTGTGTTGCGTCATCTGCAGTCAACAACCCAGTTGTTGTTCGACCTGGGTTTTTCGGTGAACGAGCCCAAATCTCACCTAGAGCCCTCTCAGCGCCTCCTGTTCATAGGGGCAGTACTGGATACAACATTGGGTCGGGCCTTTCCTCCGCCTCAGCGGATTCAAGATATTCAGGATTTGGTTCCAATGTTTCGAAATGGAGCGGTAGTTCCAGTCCTCAAGGTCCTTCGTCTGCTCGGTCTTTTTGCCTCCTGCATTCTGTTGGTCACGCATGCTCGCTGGCACATGAGGGCTCTTCAGTGGTGCCTCCGAAGGCAGTGGTCTCAACACAGAGGGGATCTAGAGGGTACTGTCAAGATCTCCAGAGATGCTGCTGTGGATTTGAAGTGGTGGATTGTAAGCAACAATCTTTCGCAAGGAAAGCCGTTCCAGCAGTCGCCACCAGTGGCCACAGTCATAACGGATGCTTCCACTCTAGGGTGGGGAGCTCATCTGGGGGATCTGGAGATCAAAGGTCTTTGGTCTCCAGAGGAACAGATTTTTCACATCAATCGGTTAGAATTACGGGCTGTACGTCTGGCTCTCAAGGCCTTCCTCCCTTCCCTTCGTGGTCAGTCGGTACAGGTCCTAACGGACAATACTACCACGATGTGGTACATAAACAAGCAGGGAGGAGTGGGGTCGTACCTTCTCTGCAGAGAAGCTCTTCGACTATGGTCCTGGGCAAAGGACCATCTGATTTGCTTGATAGCAAACCATCTGGCCGGAGTTTTGAACGTGCGTGCGGACAGTCTGTCGCCACTTCTCAGCAGACCACGAGTGGCGTCTCCATCCAGATCAAGTCCGTTTAATCTTCCAGAGGTGGGGGTTTCCTCGGGTAGATCTGTTCGCCACTCGAGAGAACGCGCATTGTCCGTTGTTCTGCAGCCTTCAGTATCCGATGCAGGAAGCGTTGGGGGACGCGTTTCAAATGACCTGGTGCGGCCAGTTGCTTTACGCGTTTCCTCCCATACCCTTGATTCCTCGAGTATTGAGGAAGATTCGCCAAGACCGGGCTCTAGTAATCTTAATAGCTCCGGATTGGCCAAGGAGGGTGTGGTACTCCGACCTTCTCCAACTCTCAATGTGCCCGCCGCTCCGTCTCCCTTTCAGGGCAGACCTCCTCTCGCAGTCGCAGGGGCAGGTTCTACACCCCAAGCTCCAGAGTCTGCACCTACATGCCTGGAGATTGAACGGGGCAACCTGAGTTCCTTCTCTCTCCCGCCTGAGGTAGTGGATGTTATATTAGCGGCCAGGCGACACTCCACTAAATCTATCTACGCTAATAGGTGGTCTAAATTTGTTGCGTGGTGTGGAGAGAGGCAGATTGATCCTTTGCATGCTCATCTATCGGACATTTTGTCTTTTGCTCTATCTCTGGCGCAGAAAGGTTGTGCAGTGGCTACCATTAAAGGTTATTTATCGGCCTTGTCAGCCTTCTTATGTCTTCCAGACCAACCATCTTTATTTAAATCCCCTATTGTTATCAGATTCTTGAAAGGTCTTCTAAATCAATATCCTCCAAAGCCATTCGTTATGCCGCAATGGGATTTGTCCTTAGTCCTGACTTTCCTTATGGGGTCCCCTTTTGAACCTATGCATTCTTGCCCCTTGAGGTATTTGGTTTTAAAAACAGTCTTCCTGATAGCTATAACATCAGCAAGGAGAGTGAGTGAGTTGCAGGCCTTATCAGTAAAACCCCCTTATACAACTTTTTATGGGGATAAGGTGGTGTTGAGGACCAAGGCTGCTTTCCTCCCGAAGGTTGTTTCACCCTTCCATTTGGCTCAGGCAATTACTTTGTCCACGTTCTATCCTCCGCCTCATCCTTCCAAAGAGGAAGAAAGACTGCACCGTCTGGACCCAAAGAGAGCGTTGAGCTTCTTTATCGATAGAACAAAGGATTTCAGGCTGGAGGATCAGCTGTTTATTGGATACGTGGGCAAGAGGAGAGGAAAGGCAGTCCACAAGAGAACACTATCCAGGTGGGTTGTTCTTTGCATTAAAATATGTTACTCTTTGGCAAAGAAGGATCCTCCTGATGGCATTAGAGCTCATTCCACCAGAGCTAAGTCGGCCACTTCGGCCTTGGCCAGAGGTGTTCCTGTGGTCGACATCTGCAAGGCCGCAACTTGGTCGTCCCTTCACACTTTTGCAAAACATTACTGTTTGGATTCTGAGGTTAGAAGGGACGGCCATTTTGCACGGTCAGTGCTGCAGGATTTCTTGGTTTGACCATTTAGGCACCCACCGCCGGGCGTGGTACTGCTTTGGGACTCTATTCATGAGGTGAGGAATCCACAGGTAGTTGTATCCATCAGAAGAACGAGTTACTTACCTTCGGTAACGACTTTTCTGGTGGATACATTAGCTACCTGTGGATTCCTCACGGTCCCACCCGCCTCCCCGTTGCCTTTCTGGTCTTACCAAGTAATCCTTGAGTGCGCTCCTCTTGGTCTTTGAGGGTGCAATAGATGTATATATAATATATTTATATATATATATGTATATATGTATATATCTTTATGTATATACTTGGTGTGTGTATATATTTTAAAAGAGAGAGTTTTATATACATATATATGTACATAAAAAGATTTACAGTTATTCATACAATGTGGTGTATTTTTACAATATAATGGATGTTGCCTTGCTCTTTCATTGCATTGCCTGGTTGTTCTCATGCACGTAAAAAATGATTGGTACTGACGTCCGCACGTCGTCGAGGACCTCTTATTGCCTGTATGACGTCAGACGGCGTCGCGTGGGCGACAGTGACGTCCTCGTCGACGTGCAGAGACTAGTAAGAAGATTTCCGTCGAATGCTGGCGCCATGGGAGTATTCATGAGGTGAGGAATCCACAGGTAGCTAATGTATCCACCAGAAAAGTCGTTACCGAAGGTAAGTAACTCGTTCTTTTGGAGCAGTACCGCTGTCCTCTGGAGTTTCTTGGTCTCTTGGAAGCAGGGCAGTCCTCTGAGGATTCAGAGGTCACTGGTCCTGGAGAAAGCGTCGCTGGAGCAGGGTTCTTTAGAAGGCAGGAGACAGGCCGGTAGGACAGGGGCCAAAGCAGTTGGTGTCTTCTTTCTTCTTCTGCAGGGGTTTTCAGCTCAGCAGTCTTCTTCTTCGGTAAGTTGCAGGAATCTAAATTCTTAGGTTCAGGGGCGCCCTTAAATACTAAATTTAAGGGCGTGTTTAGGTCTGGGGGGTTAGTAGCCAATGGCTACTAGCCCTGAGGGTGAGTACACCCTCTTTGTGCCTCCTCCCAAGGGGAGGGGGTCACATCCCTAATCCTATTGGGGGAATCCTCCATCTGCAAGATGGAGGATTTCTAAAGTTGGAAGTTGGAGTCACTTCAGCTCAGGACACCTTAGGGGCTGTCCTGACTGGCCAGTGACTCCTCCTTGTTTTTCTCATTATTTTCTCCGGCCTTGCCGCCAAAAGTGGGGGCCGGGACCGGAGGGGGCGGGCAACTCCACTAGCTGGAGTGTCCTGCGGTGCTGGCACAAAGGGGTGAGCCTTTGAGGCTCACCGCCAGGTGTGACAGCTCCTGCCTGGGGGAGGTGTTAGCATCTCCACCCAGTGCAGGCTTTGTTACTGGCCTCAGAGTGACAAAGGCACTCTCCCCATGGGGCCAGCAACATGTCTCTAGTGTGGCAGGCTGCTGGAACCAGTCAGCCTACACAGATAGTTGGTTAAGGTTTCAGGGGGCACCTCTAAGGTGCCCTCTGGGGTGTATTTTACAATAAAATGTACACTGGTATCAGTGTGCATTTATTGTGCTGAGAAGTTTGATACCAAACTTCCCAGTTTTCAGTGTAGCCATTATGGTGCTGTGGAGTTCGTGTAAAACAGACTCCCAGACCATATACTCTTATGGCTACCCTGCACTTACAATGTCTAAGGTATTGCTTAGACACTGTAGGGGCACAGTGCTCATGCACTGGTGCCCTCACCTATGGTATAGTGCACCCTGCCTTAGGGCTGTAAGGCCTGCTAGAGGGGTGACTTATCTATACCTGCATAGGCAGTGAGAGGCTGGCATGGCACCCTGAGGGGAGTGCCATGTCGACTTACTCGTTTTGTTCTCACCAGTACACACAAGCTGGCAAGCAGGGTGTCTGTGCTGAGTGAGGGGTCTCCAGGGTGGCATAAGATATGCTGCAGCCCTTAGAGACCTTCCTTGGCATCAGGGCCCTTGGTACCAGGGGTACCACTTACAAGGGACTTATCTGGATGCCAGGGTGTGCCAATTGTGGAATCAAAAGTACAGGTTAGGGAAAGAACACTGATGCTGGGGCCTGGTTAGCAGGCCTCAGCACACCTTCAATTCAAAACATAGCATCAGCAAAGGCAAAAAGTCAGGGGGTAACCATGCCAAGGAGGCATTTCCTTACACAACCCCCCCCCCCAAACGAAAGAGGATGAGACTAACCTTTCCCAAGAGAGTCTTCATTTTCTAAGTGGAAGAACCTGGAAAGGCCATCTGCATTGGCATGGGCAGTCCCAGGTCTGTGTTCCACTATAAAGTCCATTCCCTGTAGGGAGATGGACCACCTCAATAGTTTTGGGTTTTCACCTTTCATTTGCATCAGCCATCTGAGAGGTCTGTGGTCAGTTTGAACTAGGAAGTGAGTACCAAAAAGGTATGGTCTCAGCTTCTTCAGGGACCAAACCACAGCAAAGGCCTCCCTCTCAATGGCACTCCAACGCTGCTCCCTGGGGAGTAACCTCCTGCTAATGAAAGCAACGGGCTGGTCAAGGCCATCATCATTTGTTTGGGACAAAACTGCCCCTATCCCATGTTCAGAGGCATCTGTCTGCACAATGAACTGCTTGGACTAATCTGGAGCTTTTAGAACTGGTGCTGTGCACATAGCTTGTTTCAGGGTGTCAAAGGCCTGTTGGCATTCTACAGTCCAGTTTACTTTCTTGGGCATTTTCTTGGAGATGAGTTCTGTGAGGGCTGTCACAATGGATCCATATCCCTTCACAAACCTCCTGTAGTACCCAGTCAAGCCAAGGAATGCCCTGACTTGAGTCTGGGTTTTTGGAGCTGCCCAGTCCAGAATAGTCTGGATCTTAGGCTGGAGTGGCTGAACTTGGCCTCCACCTACAAGGTGTCCCAAGTAAACCACAGTTCCCTGCCCTATCTGGCATTTGGATGCCTTGATAGAGAGGCCTGCAGATTGCAGGGCTTTCAAAACCTTCTTCAGGTGGACCAGGTGAATCCTGCCAGGTGGAGCTGAAGACCGCAATATCATCAAGATAAGCTGCACTAAAGGATTCCAATCCAGAAAGGACTTGATTCACCAACCTTTGGAAGGTGGCAGGGGCATTCTTTAAACCAAAGGGCATAACAGTGAACTGATAATGCCCATCAGGTGTGGAGAATGCTGTCTTTTCTTTTGCTCCAGGGGCCATTTTGATTTGCCAGTACCCTGCTGTTAAGTCAAAGGTACTTAAGAATTTGGCAGCCCCTAATTTGTCTATTAGCTCATCAGCTCTAGGAATGGGATGAGCATCTGTCTTGGTGACAGAGTTGAGACCTCTGTAGTCCACACAAAACCTCATCTCTCTCTTTCCTTCTTTGGTGTGAGGTTTGGGGACTAAGACCACTGGGCTAGCCCAGGGGCTGTCAGAGTACTCAATTACTCCCAATTCCAGCATCTTGTGGACTTCCACCTTGATGCTTTCCTTAACTTGATCAGACTGTCTGAAGATTCTGTTTTTGACAGACATGCTGTCTCCTGTGTCCACATCTTGGGTACACAGGTGTGTCTGACCAGGGGTTAGGGAAAAGAGCTCAGCAAACTGTTGTAGGACCTTCCTACAGTCAGCTTGCTGTTGGCCAGAGAGGGTGTCTGAATAGATCACTCCATCCACTGAGCCATCTTTAGGGTCTGATGAGAGGAGATCAGGGAGAGGCTCACTCTCAGCTTCTGGTCCTCATCTGTTACCATCAACAGATTTACATCAGCCCTGTCATGGAAGAGTTTTAGGCGGTTTACATGGATCACCCTCTTGGGGCTCCTGCTGGTGCCTAGGTCCGCCAGGTAGGTGACCTGACTCTTCTTTTCCAGGATTGGGTAAGTGCCACTCCATCTGTCCTGAAGTGCCCTGGGAGCCACAGGCTCCAAAACTTATACTTTCTTCCCTGGTTGGAATTCAACCAGTGCAGCCTTTTGGTCATACCAACACTTCTGGAGCTGTTGGCTGGCCTCAAGGTTTTTGCTTGCCTTTTCCATGTACTCTGCCATCCTTGAGCGAAGGCCAAGTACATAGTCCACTATGTCCTGTTTAGGCTCATGAAGAGGTCTCTCCCAGCCTTCTTTAACAAGAGCAAGTGGTCCCCTTACAGGGTGGCCAAACAGAAGTTCAAAGGGTGAGAATCCTACTCCCTTCTGAGGCACCTCTCTGTAAGCGAAAAGCAGACATGGCAGGAGGACATCCCATCTCCTTTTGAGTTTTTCTGGGAGCCCCATGATCATGCCCTTTAATGTCTTGTTGAATCTCTCAACAAGGCCATTAGTTTGTGGATGATATGGTGTAGTGAATTTATAAGTCACTCCACACTCATTCCACATGTGTTTTAGGTATGCTGACATGAAGTTGGTACCTCTGTCAGACACCACCTCCTTAGGGAAGCCCACTCTGGTAAAGATACCAATGAGGGCCTTGGCTACTGCAGGGGCAGTAGTCGGCCTAAGGGGAATAGCTTCAGGATACCTAGTAGCATGATCCACTACTACTAGGATGTACATATTTCCTGAGGCTGTGGGAGGTTCTAGTGGACCAACTATGTCCACACCCACTCTTTCAAAGGGGACCCCCACCACTGGAAGTGGAATGAGGGGGGCCTTTGGATGCCCACCTGTCTTACCACTGGCTTGACAGGTGGGGCAGGAGAGGCAAAACTCCTTAACCTTCTGGGACATATTGGGCCAGTAGAAGTGGTTGACTAACCTCTCCCACGTCTTGGTTTGTCCCAAATGCCCAGCAAGGGGAATATCATGGGCTAAGGTCAGAATGAACTCTCTGAAACCCTGAGGCACTACCACTCTCCTAGTGGCACCAGGTTTGGGATCTCTTGCCTCAGTGTACAGGAGTCCATCTTCCCAATAGACCCTATGTGTTCCATTTTTCTTGCCTTTGGACTCTTCAGCAGCTTGCTGCCTAAGGCCTTCAAGAGAGGGACAGGTTTCTTGTCCCTTACACAGCTCTTCCCTTGAGGGTCCCCCTGGGCCTAAGAGCTCAACCTGATAAGGTTCCAGCTCCGTAGGCTCAGTTCCCTCAGAGGGCAGAACTTCTTCCTGAGAAGAGAGGTTCTCTTTTTCTTGCTGTGTTGCAGCTGGTTTCCCAGCTGACTTTCCTTTTCTCTTGGTAGGCTGGGCCTTTCTTCCAGACTCCAGCTCTACTTTTTCACCCTATGCCTTGCACTGTGCCCTTGTCTTGACACACACCAGTTCAGGGATACCCAGCATGGCTGCATGGGTTTTCAGTTCTACCTCAGCCCATGCTGAGGACTCCAGGTCATTTCCAAGCAAACAGTCTACTGGGATATTTGAGGAGACCACCACCTGTTTCAGGCCATTGACCCCTCCCCACTCTAAAGTTACCATAGCCATGGGATGTACTTTAGTCTGATTGTCAGCGTTGGTGACTGGATAAGTTTGTCCAGCCAGGTATTGGCCAGGGGAAACCAGTTTCTCTGTCACCATGGTGACACTGGCACCTGTATCCCTCAGGCCCTCTACACTTGTCCCATTAATTAAGAGCTGCTGCCTGTATTTTTGCATGTTAGGGGGCCAGGCAGCCAGTGTGGCTAAATCCACCCCACCCTCAGAGACTAATGTAGCTTCAGTGTGACACCTGATTTGCTCTGGGCACACTGTTGATCCCACTTGGAGACTGGCCATTCCAGTTTTAGCTGGAGTGGAGTTAGAAGTGGTATCTTTCTTGGGACAGGCCTTGTCTCCAGTTTGGTGTCCAGAGTGACTACAGTTACGACACCAGGCCTTTTTGGGATCAAAGTTTTTACCCTTGTACCCAGAATTGTTTTGTGAAGAGGCTCTGGGCCCACCCTCCTGTGCAGGTTTTTGGGGGCCTGTAGAAGACTCTTTACTATTTTTGTTTTTGGCTGTCTCACCACCCTTCCCCTGGGGAGGTTTTGTGACCCCTTTCTTTTGGTCTCCCCCTGTGGAAGTTTTGGACACCCTAGTCTTGACCCAATGGTCCGCCTTCTTTCCCAATTCTTGGGGAGAAATTGGTCCTAGGTCTACCAGATGCTGATGCAGTTTGTCATTGAAACAATTACTTAACAGGTGTTCTTTCACAAATAA
The DNA here is from genome assembly GCF_031143425.1 of Pleurodeles waltl. Classification (NCBI taxonomy): domain Eukaryota; kingdom Metazoa; phylum Chordata; class Amphibia; order Caudata; family Salamandridae; genus Pleurodeles; species Pleurodeles waltl. The sequence continues at coordinate 502,823,545 of NC_090449.1, read as the reverse complement.
ATTGTACAGCCCATCATAATTACTTACACCACTGCCTTGAATCCAACCATCTAGTGTTTTTACTGAGTAGTCTACAAAGTCAACCCAGGTCTGGCTCGAGGATTTTTGAGCCCCCCTGAATCTAATCCTATTCTCCTCAGTGGAGAATCCAAAGCCCTCAATCAGGGTGCCCTTCATGAGGTCATAAGATTCTGCATCTTTTCCAGAGAGTGTGAGGAGTCTATCCCTACACTTTCCTGTGAACATTTCCCAAAGGAGAGCACCCCAGTGAGATTTGTTCACTTTTCTGGTTACACAAGCCCTCTCAAAAGCTGTGAACCATTTGGTGATGTCATCACCATCTTCATATTTAGTTACAATCCCTTTGGGGATTTTCAACATGTCAGGAGAATCTCTGACCCTATTTATGGGTCCTAGGCCCATCTCTTGTCTTTCCCTTTCTATGGCTAGGATCTGTCTTTCCAAAGCCAATCTTTTGGCCATCCTGGCTAACTGGATGTCCTCTTCACTGGAGTTATCCTCAGTGATTTCAGAGTTGTTGGTCCCTCCTGTGAGGGAACCAGCATCTCTGACTATTATTTGTGGAGTCAGGGCTTGAGAGGCCCTGTTCTCCCTAGATAGGACTGGTGGGGGGGAATCACCCTCCAAGTCACTATCATCATCCTGTGTGTTGCCATCCTCAGAGGGGTTGGCTCTTTCAAACTCTGCCAACAGCTCCTGGAGCTGTAGTTTGGAAGGTCTGGAGCCCATTGCTATTTTCTTTAGTTTACAGAGTGACCTTAGCTCTCTCATCTGTAGATGGAGGTAAGGTGTGGTGTCGAGTTCCACCACATTCACATCTGTAGTAGACATTATGCTTCTAAAAGTTGGAATACTTTTTAAGAATCTAAAAACTAGTTCTAGAATCTAATTCAAACTTTTACCAAACTTTTAAACTCTAAAAGGAAATGCTAACAGGGACTAACACAAGGCCCTAGCAGGTCTTTTAAGAATTTAGAAAAATTTCAAATTGCAAAAACAATTTCTAATGACAATTTTTGGAATTTGTCGTGTGATCAGGTATTGGCTGAGTAGTCCAGCAAATGCAAAGTCTTGTACCCCACCGCTGATCCACCAATGTAGGAAGTTGGCTCTGTATGCACTATTTCAAAGTAAGGAATAGTATGCACAGAGTCCAAGGGTTCCCCTTAGAGGTAAGATAGTGGCAAAAAGAGATAATACAAATGCTCTATTTTGTGGTAGTGTGGTCGAGCAGTAGGCTTATCAAAGGAGTAGTGTTAAGCATTTGTTGTACATACACACAGGCAATAAATGAGGAACACACAATCAGAGACAAATCCAGCCAATAGGTTTTGTTATAGAAAAATATATTTTCTTAGTTTATTTTAAGAACCACAGGTTCAAATTCTACATGTAATCTCATTTGAAAGGTATTGCAGGTAAGTACTTTAGGAACATTGAATCATTACATTAGCATGTATACTTTTTACATAAAACACAATAAGCTGTTTTAAAAGTGGACACAGTGCAATTTTCACAGTTCCTGGGGGAAGTAAAGTATTGTTAGGTTTCACAGGTAAGTAAGTCACTTACAGGTTTCAGTTTTTGGTCCAAGGTAGCCCACCGTTGGGGGTTCCGAGCAACCCCAAAGTTACCACACCAGCAGCTCAGGGCCGGTCAGGTGCAGAGGTCAAAGAGGTGCCCAAAACACATAGGCTTCAATGGAGAGAGGGGGGTGCCCCGGTTCCGGTCTGCCAGCAGGTAAGTACCCGTGTCTTCCGAGGGCAGACCAGGGGGGTTTTGTAGGGCACCGGGGGGGACACAAGTCCACACAAAAAGTACACCCTCAGCGGCACTGGGGCGGCGGGGTGCAGTGTAGAAACAAGCGTCGGGTTTTCAATGGTTTCTTATGAGAGATCAAGGGATCTCTTCAGCGTTGCAGGCAGGCAAGGGGGGGGGGGTCCTCAGGGTAGCCACCACCTGGGCAAGGGAGAGGGCCTCCTGGGGGTCACTCCTGCACAGGAGTTCCGTTTCTTTAGGTGCTGGGGGCTGCGGGTGCAGGGTCCTTTCCAGGCGTCGGGAAATGGAGTTCAGGCAGTCGCGGTCAGGGGGAGCCTCGGGATTCCCTCTGCAGGCGTCGCTGTGGGGGCTCAGGGGGGACAACTTTGGTTACTCACAGACTCGGAGTCGCCGGAGGGTCCTCCCTGAGGTGTTGGTTCTCCACCAGTCGAGTCGGGGTCGCCGGGTGCAGTGTTGCAAGTCTCACGCTTCTTGCGGGGAGTTTCAGGGGTCTTTAAATCTGCTCCTTCGAAACAAAGTTGCAGTCTTTTTGGAGCAGTACCGCTGTCCTCGGGAGTTTCTTGGTCTCTTGGAAGCAGGGCAGTCCTCTGAGGATTCAGAGGTCGCTGGTCCTGGAGAAAGCGTCGCTGGAGCAGGGTTCTTTAGAAGGCAGGAGACAGGCCGGTAGGACTGGGGCCAAAGCAGTTGGTGTCTTCTTTCTTCTTCTGCAGGGGTTTTCAGCTCAGCAGTCTTCTTCTTCGGTAAGTTGCAGGAATCTAAATTCTTAGGTTCAGGGGCGCCCTTAAATACTAAATTTAAGGGCGTGTTTAGGTCTGGGGGGTTAGTAGCCAATGGCTACTAGCCCTGAGGGTGAGTACACCCTCTTTGTGCCTCCTCCCAAGGGGAGGGGGTCACATCCCTAATCCTATTGGGGGAATCCTCCATCTGCAAGATGGAGGATTTCTAAAAGTTGGAGTCACTTCAGCTCAGGACACCTTAGGGGCTGTCCTGACTGGCCAGTGACTCCTCCTTGTTTTTCTCATTATTTTCTCCGGCCTTGCCGCCAAAAGTGGGGGCTGGGGCCGGAGGGGGCGGGCAACTCCACTAGCTGGAGTGTCCTGCGGTGCTGGCACAAAGGGGTGAGCCTTTGAGGCTCACCGCCAGGTGTGACAGCTCCTGCCTGGGGGAGTTGTTAGCATCTCCACCCAGTGCAGGCTTTGTTACTGGCCTCAGAGTGACAAAGGCACTCTCCCCATGGGGCCAGCAACATGTCTCTAGTGTGGCAGGCTGCTGGAACCAGTCAGCCTACACAGATAGTTGGTTAAGGTTTCAGGGGGCACCTCTAAGGTGCCCTCTGGGGTGTATTTTACAATAAAATGTACACTGGTATCAGTGTGCATTTATTGTGCTGAGAAGTTTGATACCAAACTTCCCAGTTTTCAGTGTAGCCATTATGGTGCTGTGGAGTTCGTGTAAAACAGACTCCCAGACCATATACTCTTATGGCTACACTGCACTTACAATGTCTAAGGTATTGCTTAGACACTGTAGGGGCACAGTGCTCATGCACTGGTGCCCTCACCTATGGTATAGTGCACCCTGCCTTAGGGCTGTAAGGCCTGCTAGAGGGGTGACTTATCTATACCTGCATAGGCAGTGAGAGGCTGGCATGGCACCCTGAGGGGAGTGCCATGTCGACTTACTCGTTTTGTTCTCACCAGTACACACAAGCTGGCAAGCAGGGTGTCTGTGCTGAGTGAGGGGTCTCCAGGGTGGCATAAGATATGCTGCAGCCCTTAGAGACCTTCCTTGGCATCAGGGCCCTTGGTACCAGGGGTACCACTTACAAGGGACTTATCTGGATGCCAGGGTGTGCCAATGTGGAATCAAAAGTACAGGTTAGGGAAAGAACACTGGTGCTGGGGCCTGGTTAGCAGGCCTCAGCACACCTTCAATTCAAAACATAGCATCAGCAAAGGCAAAAAGTCAGGGGGTAACCATGCCAAGGAGGCATTTCCTTACACCTATATACTCTATTACTCCTTCCTTTACCCTCTGCGGGAAAACAATCTAACAATAGAGTCGATGCCCATGCGCAATGCAACCAAAGAGGATGAGTCACTCAATCCCGTGGCTTGAAAAAATACTTCTTTGAAGAAAAACAACTTGTAACACTCCAAGCCCAACACTAGATGACGGACTAATGCGCAGCATGTGAATCTGCAGCAGAACATGCCACGAACAGATGTACACTGGGTAAGTGACATTTTCCATATATATAATAAGAACACCTTCTTATTCGTCGGTATTGTTTCAATTGCGTTTCCCATCTAGCATCGAACCGGTAGTAGCGTTGGAATCTTCATTTTGCCATTCGGGGCGCGTGCACCCAACTCGGGCCTGTTCGAGCCTACCGCGTGGAAAGCCTGATGGATCGGACTCCATTCCAATTCTGCCCTCGGTGCCACGCGAAGTACCGCTATACATACCAACACTTGGTTTGTAATTTGTGCCTTTCTCCAGACTATCAGGAGGAAGATTGCGATGCCTGCTGATCATTTCGGTCAGAAGACCCTGAGAAATCACAGAGCCCGAAGACTAGAAATGGCATCAAAAAGCAGTGAATATATAGACGTCATGGAGGAAGAGCAGGCACAGACAGCAGTCTCCATCCGAGACACAGACTCCGAACAGGAATCGGAAGACAGCAGACCCATCACAGCTGGCCAGCATGTGAGTACGTCTGCCCCTACACCCCTGCAGAAAAAACGTTCAAAGGCCTTGGGTACACCACTGCCGGAAGGCCATGGTTTAGCAATAAAAAAAGACTGCTGGTGACTGTCCTTCGGGGTCGGTGCCGAAAAAGGCCACTCCTGTGTCCACCTCGCAGTCGAGCAAATCCATTAAAAGCACCACTTCAGACTCCAGTAAAAGACCCCATTCCTCGGAGTTGAAAATTCAGCAGTCGGCTTTGGAGCTGTGACATCAGACTACTTTTTTGGGACCGAAAAAGATACACACCTCGGAGCCAAAAAAATTCTCATATTCAGAGGAACAAGGGCTTTCCAAAAAATGTAAACAGATTGCAAAGTCAATTATGGAATCTCATAAGACTTCTGAAGAAGAGACTGAGATTGAAACAATATTACAGGTTATGGATGAGAGAGTCCAGAATCCATATTCATAAGGAGACCGTAAGAATCATCATTGCACCTCCTTTAAAAACCAAAAGAAAGCTGGCTTTCCAAGAGGAATTAGACTCTGTGCAACCACCAGCAAAGGTGCAAAGACAAAAGGAGAAGTCACTACCTCTCCATACTTCTCCTCCTCAATCTGCACAGCTCTCTTTCTCACCTCGGAATAGCCCACCACCGCCGCCTTCTACAACACATTCTTTATACTCACATGGAGATACAGCAGACCCATGGGCCTCTATGTCCCTGATCCCATCCCGGATAATGATCCAGACATTTATCCATCAAAACCTTCTCCAGAAGATACCACCTCATACACCCAAGAAATATTTAGGACAGCAGCTTATCATGGCGTACCCATGCATTTTGAGCCATTAGAAGAAGACTTTTTATTTAATACACTGTCTTCTACTCATTCCAGATACCATTGTCTCCCAATGTTACCAGGAATGGTTAAACATGCAGGCCACAATTTTAATGAACCTGTCAAAGCTAGGAACATCATCCCTAGAATTGATGAAAAGTAAAAGCCTGCCCCTACTGACCCAGATTACACCACTCATCAGGTCCCTCCAGACTCAGTAGTGGTCAGTGTGGCGGGCAAGCAGCCAGTCATCAGGAGATGCACCGCTTCCTGTTAAGGAGAATAGAAAATTTTATGCAGCTGGGAAAAGAGTTGCCACACAAGCAGCAAATCAGTAGAGAATTGCAAATTCTCAGGCACTTCTAGCCAGGTGTGACAGGGCCCACTGGGACAAAATGCAACATCTTATACAGCATCTCCCAAAGGAGCATCAAAAAAGAGCACAACAAGTGGTGGAAGGGGGACAAGCTATTAGCAGTGATTAAATTAGATCTGTCCTCGATACATGTAATGCTGCAGATTTCACATGCACCCTCCCTCCTCCCCGGAATCCTGTAGTCATTTAAGTTTTTCATTTGTACATATGTATATACATTTACAATTGCATGATCATCTCTTTGTATTCCTATACTCTATCACTCCTTCCTTCACCCTTTGCGGGAAAACAATCTAACAATGGAGTCGATGCCCATGCGCACTGAAACCGAGTGGAGGAGTCACTCTATCCCGTAACTCCGAAAAGACTTCTTTGAAGAAAAACAACTTGTAACACTCAGAGCCCAACACCAGATGTTGGAAGAGCTATGGATAGCATGTGAATCTGCAGCACTACATGCCACAAACAGATGTACACTGGGTAAGTGACATATATATATATATATAGAGAGAGAGAGATATTTTTTTTTATTTTAAAGGTGTTTCAACACGAAGGCACTTTTTGTTGAGGCATTGATATGATCTTCCATGCTCAGGTTTTTTTCGAGTGTAATGCCTAGTTACTTGACAGAGTTGGAGATAGTTAGTTTACAGTTTAATGTAGGTAGGTTGTCAAGCCAGTTACGGACAGGATAGACATTTCTCTTATGATTGGCTGAAGAAGAGTTTTGTTTTGTTGGGGGTGAGCTTTTAGTGGTTGTTTGTTAGCCTGGATTGTACCATGGAGAGAGTGTTGTTTAGGTGCTGGATGTCTTTAGATGACAAGATTTTAAAGTATATTTGTGTGTCATCTGCATAGAGGTGGTAGACAAATGTGGCTTGTTTCAGGTTCACAGCAAGGGGTTCCATATAGAGTTTCAACAATGTAGCAGACAGGATTGAACCTTGGAGAACTCCTTGTGAGACTGATACTGCTAATGAGGTGGAACTGTTTAGTTTGATTAGGTGAGATTTTTGATGCAGATATGAGGCGAACCATTGAAGAACAGTACTGTTGATGCCTGCACGTTTTGAGTTTTTAGGAGAATTTTGTGGTTGATAGTGCCAAAGGCTGCAGAGAGGTCTAGGAGGATTAAGAGGCCTGGCCATCGTCTAGAGATCTGTGTAGGTCTTCTGTAATGTTTAGAATTAGTCTCTGTACTGCAGCCTTTCCTGAACCCAGATTGGATGATGTTGTGTAGGTTGAATTTTTCAATTTGGTTAAGTTGTGAGAGCACACCTTTTTCAATTAGTCACCGTTTAACGGTGTGGCAGTGGGGAGGCCATCAGTGATAGAAGGGCGGGGCGGGGTCTTTGGTGACCACATAGGAGGTGAAGGAGTCCAGTGAGAGTTCAATGTTTATTTTTTCAGCAAAGAATTTGGTGAACTCTTCACAGCTCCTAACAGACATTGGTTGGATGTTGTGGGAAAGGGGAGGTTTGCTGTTTGATGATGTTGTGAAGGTCTTAAGGTCTGTTTCTAGAGTGGTAAAGTTGGGCTCAGAAGAAAGATAAATTCTCTCTGTAGATACTTTTTTTGTAATTTAGGCATTCAGCTCGGATTAAAGAGAGGTGGGTAAGGGAGGGTTGTTGTCTCCAGGTTCTTTTAGCCAGCCTTAGTTGTTCTCTCTCTTTATTAAGGTCTTTTTTGAACCAGGATCTGGAGGGGATACTGCTTCATTTTTTAGTTTTAGAGGAGTGACAATGTCAAGAAGTTCTGCCTTTTGTTGGGTGATAGTGGAAGGTGAGGACGTCGGCAGAAGTAAGGTTGTGAGGAGGTAGAATTTGACAATTGATTAGGGATTCTAACTCTGAGTGATTTGGTCGAGTTCCTCACCCAGTACTTAAGACGATTAGCTTGGATGTGGAGCTTAGGTTTGTTGACATTGGGGTTGATTAGAATTAGGCAGTGGTCGGTCCAGTCAGTGGGTAGGTTGGCATGGAGGGATCTGCTATTAGGGTTTGAAAGGATTGCATCTAGGGTAGAGTCTTTATTGTGAGTTTGTTTTTTGCAGTGTTGAGTGAGATAATTTGTTTCAAGGAGGGTAGGTTAGACCTGTACTGTTGTATCTCTAGCATCATTCAAGTACAGGTATAAGTCTCCTAGTATGCCTGTGGTATCCTTCAGGGAGTTTTGCATTATTAGGTCTGTTAAATCCTTGAGCAATTGTTTTTTTTCACCAGGTGGGTGATAGATGATGTGCAATTTGAATGGGTTGGAGTCTATGGAGGGGAGATCAACTCCTAGGTTTTCGAAGGAAGAGGATCTGGCTGTGTGGAAGGGTTTTAGGGACAGATCGATTTTGTGTGTGATGGCTAATCCACCGCCAATACGATCCTTACAGTTGCAGCAAATGATTGAGAAGCCTAGTGGGGTGAGGAGATTGATAATGGGGGTTGAGTGGTCATTTAGCCAGGTTTCGGTAGGAAAGCAACTTTCAGTATTGTGCACTAGAATGGTTTCCACCATTTTGGTGGCATACTTGACTGCTGACCTACAGTTAAATGCAAAAAGAAAAGATGATGGACGGAATGCAGAGCAAATCAAACATTCACCCCAAGTAACAAAGATCTGGGTTTAATCCATCGTTTTTTTGCTCACCACACCACCCCAGGTTGGACCCAGCCATATGCAAATCAGTCTTGACCCTGTTCCTCATGGAAACAGTCCAGCCCGAACTGCCAAGCCAGGTCCTCCCTGGACCGGAAACAAGCATCCTAGGACCGGTTTCAGGGTATCACCCTTCATCAGCTAGGCTAGCTTGAATCCAGTAGCGCAGTGAGCACGGGACCCACGTCTGGGCATACCCTTCCCACTCGGGGCGGCAAATGGAAAAATAAAAGATGATGGAATGGCATGGTGAGCAAAAAAACTGATGGATTAAACCCAGATCTGTTGTTAAGGGCGAATGTTTGATTTGTTCTACATTCCGTCCATCAACTCTTCTTTTTGCATTTGTCGCCCCAAGTGGGAAGCGTATGCCCAGACGTGGGTCCCGTGCTCACTATGCCACCAGATTCAAGCTAGCCTGGCTGAAGAGGGGTGATACCCCGAAACCGGTCACAGGATGCTTGTTTCTGGTCCAGGGAGGACCTGGTCTGGCAGTTCGGGTTGGACTGTTCCCATGAGGGACAGGGTCAAGACTGATTTGCATATGGCTGGGTCCAAACTAGAATGGCATGGTGAGCAAAAAAACTGATGGATGAAACCCAGATCTATGACTGGGGGTGAATGTTTAATTTGTTCTACATTCCGTCCATCAACTCTTCTTTTGACCTACAGTTAAGTAGCATTCAGTTTAGCGCAGGTGATGATCTCGGTTCATATTGATTAGGTTGGATGGTAGCCAGTTTGGCAGGTGACCTGGGAGGGCTATTAGTAGAAGGGATCCTAATAGTGCGAGGATGACCGTAATCTTAAGGTAGCAGGGTTGGGTGGGAGCATTGTCATTTGTTGCTCAGCACTTCTGAGTTTAGTTGCAACATTCCAGTAGTAGTGCATCTAGTGGATATAAGCATCTAGATTCAACATTCCAATAGTAGTGCATTTAGCGGACATAACGGGTAGTTGAGAAGGCGGGAGAGCATGGAGCTTCGAGGTGGTTGTTCGTGTCAAGATTAGTGTTCGCCATAGTTGTGAGAGAAGGAGGCGAGTTGGAGCGAATCTTTGTGTCCTTTCATAGTGAGGTGATTTCATCCAATATGGTGTTGAGTTTAAGTTCAAGGTTGATGCAGAGGTGTGAAATTCCTATTGCCCGACGTCCGGGACATATTGTTTGCGGTCAAGGGAAACAAGTTTTCATGTTTATTTTGTCCGTTGGACAAGTAGGCCCAACCCCATGCAGCACAAACCCTTTGGCTGCCAGTGTACAGAGAAGGGGACTGTCTGCAATTGAGGTAATGTGTGTGTCCATATGTTAATGTTGTTCCAACTTGTATTTATGGTTCATTAATGGAAAGCCTTCATTGTTGGGGTGAGCGCTGTAAATAAAAGTTTAAGGTCACACTGCATTACTGAAAGTGGTTCCAGTAAAAACAAAAAAGTGTACACACATTTGAAAAGTTTAACAATATGAGGCTAAGTATAATGCTCCCAGAGTGATTATTCTTTGCTTTCAAAATAAAATGTTCAGGGAAAAATACAAGCAGGAAAAAATTCACAAAGCAGGAAAGAAAACGTGTTTGCTACTATGAAATTTTAGGTGCTATTTCTTTGAAGCGTAATTTAGTAAAAGTTGTTGATGCATGCTAGTATTTCCCAAACATATTCCTAATGTAAAATCAGTGTAAACATTTTCAACAAGATTATGGGAAGCATTAAAATAAATCAGCACTGGCAAAGCCAACCGGTATGACATTTTTTGTGTGAGTCTTTTGGTTTCGTCAATACATGTCTTGTTTTGTCATGGCTTTTGTAACACTATTGTGAGAGGTGCCAGACCCTTACCATGGTGACAAACACTGGCAAACAAGAAAAAAAACATTTTTGGTCCCAAAAAGCACACATTGCCACTGGGGGGGCCCTCACCACAGCACCTGCCCTGACTTAGCTTAGAGGGGGAGGGCCCTCCATTATCTTGACAGACGGGCCCCCTCCAGTTTTTGGCACAGTAGTTCCTGGCACTAAACAAAACTACTTTCTAAGCCAATATGCTCCAAGTGGAAGAGCAGAATGTGATTGCTCGCAATAAAGCCAGATGGTAGATAGCAAAATAAGAGTTTAATAAAAACAAAATGTCTTTAACGCCAGATATAATTGGGGACCCAATTCCTAAAGTGACAAAAGTGCACCCATGGTATGTGTCTTTAAATTAGTGGTTTTCATGAATTCACAAGAACTTACAGAAGTAGACCAGGAAATCGTACTCCTAAAAAATATTTGTGAACTATATTTTAGCATGAGCAAATATGCATTTGTAGATTTGCTTATGTGAAAATCCGTTGAACGTTTACAAGTTCAGTTTCCCTCCAACCACCTTTTTTCCAAACCCTGGAATAACTTATATTTCTGCCATTGTCAGGAGTAAATTTCCAACCTTTCTCATTATGGGAAAAGATTAGAGAAGAGCTGGTGAAAATCCTTAAAATATGCAAGTTAGCTGTTTGACAGACTCAGAGGCATTCCAGCCCTGGAACTATTGCATACTGCTTCCTCCAGCTCCAGTATGCAGATCTGTGAAAAGGTGGCAAAATAAGGAAATTGCTATAGTAGGGATTAAAATTGCAAGTATTCAAGCCCCACTATAGTAGACGTCCTGGCACAATCAGAGAGGCAATTATGATGAGATTGCTGCCATAATTTGTTGCAGCACTACATGACACCAAAGGGAAAAGTGGATTTTTTTTTATAGGGCAAGTAGATTTAAGAAGCAACCTGTCCCATGGACAAGTAGATATTTTATTAAATTCAACACCCCTCTGGATGATTATGGGGAACAAATGAGAGGCTGGGTGGTAAGTAATGTGGTAGACTGGTAGTCGTCATCTGCTGGAGTGGGGACTCGGGTGAATCTAGCCTGATGTGGTTTGAGGACTGTGACAACTCAGATGTGGTAGGTTAGTGTCTAGCTGCGTATAGGAAGTGTGTCTTGATGGAGGAGGAGATAACTCTTGAGAAATGATCAAAGCTTCATGGGGTTTAGGTATTGGGTTGTGGTGGCATTGTACGTGCTGTTGGAGTGAGAAGATTGGTTAGTGGTGGGTTCTGGTGGGAGAGGAGAGAAGGCAGGAATATGTTCTGTGGGGGAAGGAGGCAGAGTGGTGTTAAGAGTGAATGGCATGGTGGCGCAGAGAGTGGGGATATGGCAGTCAAAAATCAAGAGGTTCTGTTCTGGGGCTTGGATAAGGATGTTCCAATTTGTGTATATAGATATGGACAGTTCTCTGCCACATTTGTGGCAAGGGAATACAGTGAGTTTTGATCCAAATGGGATGTTGATTGTGTTGGTTACGTGCCGGTGCTATAGGAAGATTTCTATTGCTGGGTTTCTTGGTGTAGAATATGAAGTCCGTTATAAGGCCTCTGTATCTTGAGCTGTAGTAAATGTCAGTTATTAGTGTTTCTGGGTGTTCTTTGAGGAGTTTGTGCTTGTAGTTTTTCGCAGCATGTTTGGAGAGGTTTTGCAGAAATTTTATTGGGTAGGAATTAGGAGCATATCTTTCCATGACTTTGGTGTGTGAGACCATAGTAGGGTGTGAGAGAATTTGTTTTAAGATAATGAGGGGAGTGTTTATTGGGTAGGGGCAACATAGTAGGATGGTGGTATTTAAGCATGTAAAGAAGGTTAATTGCGAGAGTTACTGGGTAGAGAGAGACTCCAGCATCTACTTTGTGTGTGGAGCTTGAACTTTGCGAGCCAGGTTCAATTTAGTTGTTGTTTTAGTGGAATGGAGAGGTGGTTGAATTTAAGGCTAAGGGGTGCCCATGGGAAAGGTTCAGTGCCTAAGGACAGTTCAGAAGTTTGTAATTTGGTGGATCCAGGAGGTTTTATAATGGAAGTCACCATTCATAGGTTAGCCACTAGGTGGAGCTCCAAGTGTTTAGGGCATAGTTCTCTTTTTGTTGCCCGGAATGTTTAGAGCTGGGCTGGTCTGGCGTAGAAGTCTTTTATTTTGGGGTGGAGGGGATTGTAGGAGAATGAAAGGAAGATAGTAAGAGGATAGAGGAAAAATGGCTGCTGTATATGAAGAGAAAGCATGCGGCATGGAAGGGGCAGTGAGCCCCAAAATGGTGGCAGACACCTCGGGCCACTCCAGAGTATATTAGTTGCCTGCTCACAGGCAACCTAGGATGATCGCTCAGCCTCATCAGCTATCGAAGTTTCAACTAGTTGAATATTGGCAAACAAAAATGAAGCAGTGGACTGTAAGTTGGACGTAAAAAACAGATGGTGTATACAAGTCCCCAGTTAGAGAATATGTAAAGACCAGAATGACCCCTGAGATGAAAGGCCCACATTCTGTGAGCTTCGAGCTCCCAACTCATAGTGAATTTCTTGTGAGGTGTGTAGAATAGGCAGGGCATGGCAGTTTCTCTGGGCGCCACTTGTCTCAGCTTCAGTGATGTGGTGTGAGGAGGTTAGGGGGCCGCTGCAATGAGGGGGGCAGCGGAGGAACGCTCATCAGGAGAGAAGGCTCACCATAAGCATAGCAGTTTTGGTCACCTCTGATGTGGTAGCCTGCTTGTAGAGCTCCTTTGTTCAGCAGCATGAGGTGGGCCTTGGCTGTATCACGGGCGCTGGGGGCCAATGAGACACTGTCACAGGCAGAGCAGGGCTGTTTTCTAGGCGCCACCAGACCCAGCTCTGACTATTGTGGAAATTGTGGCAGAGAGACCAAAGGTGGGTTGGCCAAGTAAAGCGTGCCACGCGGCAGGCGAGAGCACGGGGGAAGCGGGTCCACTATAGGGAGCATTGTTGCCTCCCTCTCCCTAGTCGCAGCAGACCCTGGGTCCAAGGCGCTGCTTGCCAGAAGTGGATTGTGGAGGGCAGCATTGGGGAATTTCAGCAACTGCGTGGCAGGGGCTCACTGCAGGGAGCACTGTTGCCTCCCTCTCCCCAGTCGTGGCAGACCATAGGTCAAGGCACTGCTTGCTGGAAGTGTATCGTGTAGGGAGCGTTCGTGAACTTCAGCAACCGCTTGGCAGGGGCTCACTGCAAGGAGCTCTGTCGCCTCCCTCTCCCCAGTCGCAGCAGTCCTTGTGTCCATGGCACCGATTGCCAGAAGTGGATCGTGTGGGGCAGCATAGGTGAGCTCCAGCAGCTGCTGTGTGTCCGTATGGGTTCCTCTGCTGTCATGCAGCCAGGGACCAGGCTGTATGGGTGGACCAGGGCTGGTGGCACCAACAGTTCCTGGTAGTCGCTTATTTTGATCTCTGATAATATCCCTTAGATCCGTAGGTTTTCAACAAGAAAAGCTATGGATCTAAGGGATATTACTGGAGATGGAAACAAGCGACTTCATTTGTTTCCAGAAAGGGGGGGCTCGATGTTGGGGCTTTCACATGGATTTACATTGATATCGATCCCTGGCTCTGGGAGCTTCTGGAGGGAGCGCCTTCACTATCAGCCATCTTAGTGGAACCATCATTTCAAGGACCCGACTCTGCTGCCATGGCAGACACCTTTGATTTTTCCACAGTGGAAGCTGATGTCCCCTGAATTCCCCAGACCATCAGTGACTCTGTAGCAGGTTGAGGCCTTCAAGGACGTGATGTAGCAGCTTTTTCAACGTGTTCCGGGCCCACCCTTAGTGCCTTTGAGTCCATCATATGTCAGGACCTCCAGGTGGACATCTTCCAGTGGGGTTGTCTGGAATCGACTGCCTCACTAAGCCCTTGAATGGCTCTGGCACCAGACCGCACCCAAACACCTTTACTGAAAGCCACAACAGTTCTGGTGAGTTTGAAATCATCCTCAACTCCAAAAGCACCGGTTCAAGGCAAGATTGGATACCACTGTTGGCTCCAGAGTTGAGTTTAGATAGTTCTCAGTTGATGTCACACTAATTATCAAGCCCAGCCTCTAATTTGGGAAGTCTCCCCTACGATGCCATTGTCTCATCATCAGTATTCCTGGGAGCTGGGGCTCGTTGTATATCCAGTTTTGATGATATACACTGCAGTCCGCATGTTCACCATGATGAAGATGAGAATGAGGAGGTGAGCAATGTGCCCCCAAACTTCCTATCCATCTCACTGACCATGGTCGATATTTGGACCTGCAAAATGGAAGTGGCTTTGATGCTTCTCTTGAGACGGAGTTGTACTCACCATTGGGCCACTCTTCTGAAGAGAGTGCCTCTTTTGCTGAAGTAGTTTTCAGAGCAAAAACAAATGATGTGCAGTTCTGAAAAATAAGGTCCAAATCCTCTCTTGCAATGAGAGGACCTCATTAGGGTCAAACACAGCATTATTGTTTAGGAGCATGTTCCCTCACCCACCAGATCAGTGGCATACTTTATCATTGGGCATATGCTCCTCGTAGGGTTGGCGCTGTAGTGGCCTACGGCCCCTCAAGGAGTCACTTTGACATAGATCTTTTGTATTTCAGTGTCCACTTAAATGAACTTCTTGTATAGAACAGACGAACTACAAGGATGGGTTAATGAGATTTTTCAGAATAACTACAGAAATCTCTTAAAATCATTTTAATTCACGGGGGCCTTTGTTAACGTTAAACACAAGGGTGATCATAGGGAAATAATATTACCTCAGATATGATCACAGGGACACGTGTCCGAAGCCAATGGCAGGGAGACAACATTCTAACAATGGAGTTGATGCCCATGCGTATTGTCACCAAGAGGAGGAGTCACTCGACTTTGTGGCTCGAAAGCCTTCTTTGAAAGACAACTTGCACAACTCTGAACCCAACCCTAGATGGTAGGAGTATGCTTAGCATGTGAACCTACAGGGACCATTCTAGCGGACAAGTAGTTTGTGCTGCAGTGGGACCAGATCTTTCCAGGGTCCCATGTTGTACAGCAGCACTAGAACCTCAGGACCCGGGTAATTAAGTTCCCTAAACATTAATGATATGCTTGAGCCTAATGAGGTTCTCTCACCATAAGAGCTAATTTGGACCTTTTTATCTGAAGCTGCACACCACATGTTTTTGCTATAATAATCGGGAGGTAGAGTGCTGTACCAACCCTAATCGGCTCTTCCCTTCTTTGTCAATATAGTCTGCAGACCTTCAGAGGTGCTAAATTTGTATTGCAGTTGCCTATTGTGGAAGCAAAGTCAAAGTTGCTTACAGCAAATTTCCAGCCTGTTCCTTCAGCTTCTGAACTGTTGTTGTTTTTCAGTGATACCCTGACAGAAGCTTTGTTTGTTTGTTGGCAGGGGGGGGGGGTTCATGGTCCATACTAAGTTAAGGGCTTCCAGTGAGCTGACCTATTGCTAGACTCCATAGCTCTATACTAGGTGACCTAGTTTTCCCGACACAATATCTAACTACTTAAAATTTAGATTTACAGTCGTCTGCAAGTAAGATCATCTCAAATGCTTTTCCCACTGCTCTGCCAGAGAGGGAATCATAGTGCTTACTCTATTGGGAAGTAGCCCTCTCCTCCACCAAATCTGGCTTTGAGGTCCTTTAATGTTTGGCTCTTGGGCAATATACACAAGCCCCAATCAACTGTCAAACGTCTTTTTGGCATCTAATAACAGGATTAGCATAGGAATCGCCCTATAGGTGGCTTTTTCTATGAGATGAAGTTCCTTCCTCATATTATCGGCTGCCTGTCTTTGTGCGACAAAACCAGACTGATCTGGGTCTATAAGGTACAGCAAATGGGGTATTAATCTGTTTGCCTGCACTTTTAATTTAGATTTTAACATCAGTGTTTAATAGTATTTTCAACTGGTAGGCCTCTCATTAGTCAGTGGGTTTGCTAGGTTTATGTAGAAGTATAATGTTTGCTTCTGCTATCCCTGGGGACACCATATGGGATTGTGAGAAGGAGTTAAACAGTGTGTCCAGGTGTGGGCATAGCGCTGGTTTGAAGAGTTTTAAAAGTGGTTTGTTAACCTTTCTGTATCTGGGGATTTATCGGTGTGTAGATCCTGGGTTGCCTTAGACACCTTGTCTTCAGTAATAAGCTCCTCCAGCTTGTACCTTTCAATCTTCCCCTTTAAAGGGAGAGCGTGCTTCAAGCAAGTCCTTCAGGAATCCCATGTCTGTGGCATTCCGGTGCCCCTTTGAGGTCAGTTTCTTGGGAGCTTCTAATGAGCATTACCGAACGGTGCATCTGTGCCCTCTTAGCAATGTATTGACCTCGAATAACCTCTTTGAAAGCGTCCCATACTACATTGGGGTGGGCTCATTGGAATTGCTCATCTCAAAGTACCTGGTTACCATCTTGCTAAGCACCTGTCTTATGGGTCTACTCTTCAAGAGGGAATTACAGAATTTCCAGTCTGGGCGGGTGTTATTGTTTGTCTCTTACCTTCTGAGCAAATTAAAAGGTGATCAAAAACCATCATTGTCCTGATAGTAAATAATGTCATCTAGCATATCTTGGGTCCTCCACATCAGATGTATACAGGAGCTGACCTGTGAATGTGGGAGGAAAAGGTGAATTCCTGGACTTCCGGGTACTTAGATTCCCACAAGTCTACCAGGCCCATATCCAGCACCCCGTGCAACAGTGCCAGTGACATTGTACTATGTAAATATCGATCCTGTGGGTGTCTTATCAAGTAGAGCATTAGGGGCCAGATTGAAATCTCTGTCCACAGCAAGGTAGGCGGATCCATTTTCCCTATCATGATTAGCAAGCGGGTTAAAAAGCTTTCCGCTCCCTGAGTTGGGGCATATGTTACACAGAAAGCCAAGGTTCTTCCCTTCTAAATAAATGAAGCAACCCTTCTTCGTGGCTCTAATCACTCTGTTTTTTTCAAAATGAAAATTTTTAAGAAGCCAAATCATCATTCTCCCCTTTTTGACCGATGTGGCTGCGAAATATTGTGTCTAGTGCTTGTGAGCCATTAGGTGGGTATATGTAATTATTAGATAGGTTTCCTGCAGACAAAGGATATCTAGAAGGGTTCTCTTCACTTTCCTCCAGATCTTATGCTGTTTCGTTACAGAATTCAGATTGTTTGTATTCCCCAAAATAATCCTAACAATTCTCCTTGGTGTATGGATGGTTCCAATGACCCCTCCAGAACCTCTGTTCTTGTTTCACCTAGCTCTCACTTTCACTGTTTAAGTAACAAATACTTGTTTGCATCAAAAACTCACACATATCATTGAACAGGCATTGTTTCCAGACAGCTTCTGACATTGACCCACCCGCCCCATCCACCCCACCAAATAAGGTCTCTAAACATTCCCTTCCCAAGAGTAGGCATCAGCTACCTCGTTAACTCGAGCATGAGTCTCGTTGTAGCCCGATTACTTCTCCCCAGCCATGCCCAGTGGTAATGAAGAATCACCTCACAGATCAGTACATGTGCACTTGTAGGGTTGTTGAGCATTGCCAGGGATTCATATAGTGAGGGTTAAGGTCATCTGACATCACTTCCTGGGAAGATTCAGAGTTTATAATTCACTTCCTGCTATATCCCTGCAGTCAAGTGGTGTGTTGTCACTTCTGCTGCCCAAAGCATTTTGGCAAATCTGTGTTCCCATATAGCTGCTTAAAAAAACTGAAAAAGAAAGATCTATCAGAAAGCTGCAGACAGGTTTGTTCTTGCTTAAATATAGGCTTTCACTGTGTTGATGAAATTTAAATATGCAATCTGATGTTTGCTTTACTCTTACTACCTAGCGAGGAGAAAGCCAAGCTGCTACGGGATTTGATGGCGAAGATAGATGCCAAGAATGAAGTACTGGAGTAGGTTGTTGAGCATTGCCAGGGATTCATATAGTGAGGGTTAAGGTCATCTGACATCACTTCCTGGGAAGATTCAGAGTTTATAATTCACTTCCTGCTATATCCCTGCAGTCAAGTGGTGTGTTGTCACTTCTGCTGCCCAAAGCATTTTGGCAAATCTGTGTTCCCATATAGCTGCTTAAAAAAACTGAAAAAGAAAGATCTATCAGAAATCTGCAGACAGGTTTGTTCTTGCTTAAATATAGGCTTTCACTGTGTTGATGAAATTTAAATATGCAATCTGATGTTTGCTTTACTCTTACTACCTAGCGAGGAGAAAGCCAAGCTGCTACGGGATTTGATGGCGAAGATAGATGCCAAGAATGAAGTACTGGAGTAAGTACAAATTTACATTTTTTTCCCTCTTTTAATAAATCTCTAATGAATTTAGTTTTTTGGGGTTGAAAGAAATAAGTCATTGCTCTCTGCAAGGGACGCATGGCACAAACATGAATTTGTAGTTTATGTTACCATTTTTAATGTCCTTGATACCAGTCATAGGCATAGAACTGTGGTAGTTATGAAGTATAACCAAGATTCTCTTCCAGGGGATCCTCATCAAAGTCATAAACATTGAATATTCCCGCCCTTGTGCGGGGACCCCGGAGCATATATATATAAAATACATACATATTATCATGTGTAAAACAGCAATGCAGGCTATAATCATAAATAGGCTAAAATGCTTTATTTCTATGCAAGTTTTTTTTTTTTTTTGTTGTTTTTTTTTATATTATAAAATCACAATAGATCATAAATATCTACCTAAGCCCCAAAAACTGGACTTAGGGAAGTAAACAGCAGTAAATATCAGAGAAAAATAGAAAAAACCACATTGAAAAACAATGAAGCATTCTTAGCCAATAGGCTGCATGCAGGTTAACACAGGAGAACCATAAAAACTTTGGCACCGTGCCTTTAAGACCCTGAGCACCTCCAGTATCCCACCATGCCTCAGGGGTGAAGGGAAGGTGACAGTTGGTTCACAGTTAGGTCAGTTCTTTTTTCCGGCTTCTTCTGAGAGGATCCTGGAGCATTGAGCTCTCAGTTTTTCTGAGTTTTCCTCAGAAAAATTCTTTAAAAAAGCGTTTTTTCACTTTTCACTCGACAAGTAACATCTTTGTCTGAGCTAGGAAGGTTTTTTCTGACAGAAAAATGCCATCTCTTTTTGTAAAATGTCCCTCTTGTGGGAAGAAGAAAGCCCAGTCAGACCCACACTCTCTGTGTATTGTCTGCCTGCCACAGAGTCACTGTCCTGACACCTGCAAGTATTGTAAGAACATGTCAAGGAGGACTCTCAAAGACAGAGAGAAGATCAGGCTACATGGGCTTCAGGAGAGGAAAAAGTCAACATCCTCTTCACTTCCCAGACCTACAGCAGAAGGAATGGCCCGATCGACGTCGACAGGTAGGATTGTACCTGTTTGTTCTCCATCGACGTCATCGGCACCACCGTCTCACCGGCATAGATCGCCGTCGACGGCGACCAGAGCGACGTCGAGGGACAAAACGTCGAAGCATGGACACAGGGGTACATCTCTGTCGACGGCAGGCCGCCGTTCGGCGTCGAGTCATCTCCGGCGCTCCCGTTCGCCGTTGAGAACGTCTCACCCCTTGGCGTCGAAGGACACGACACCAAAAACACCTCGACGGCATGAACATCCGCCGTCGACCACTCACCACTCAACGTCGAGACACACGACGGCGAGTAGGTCCAGGTCCCGCGATAGGCGATCGGCGATCGGCGTCAAGACACTCGACGGCAAGACCTCCGACGTCAAGACCTTCGACGTCGAGAGCAGACCAGCCATCGCAACCTTCGACGTCGAGGATACAATCGACGTCGACACAACCTTCAGCTGTGTCACAGGCAGTAGAGCCAGCGGACAAAGCTCCCTCACCGGTGGTCTCTATAAGGAGTGCATCATCCCATTCCAGAGCATCGGGGCATGTTTCTCCCATCACAGCATCCCCGGATTCACAATACTCGAGGATGTATTCTCCTACTGCCTCATTACCGAGAACGCCATCGCCTACAGCTAGAGCAGGACGGGCTCGTTCTGCTTCTCGTCAGCCGACCACAAGACCTGCACACTCTGCTACAGCTTCTCGGAGCAGGTCCCGTTCCCGAAGGAGAACCAGGTCACGAACACCACGCAGAAGATCACCTTCTTGGTCTTCTTCAGGATCGTCTGTGGGGCGCTACTCCCCCACACTCACAGATTCTCCACCTGCTAGGATTTCCCCGGTGGATGATATCACCACTTTTAATGAGGTTCTTCTAAGGGGAGCGCAGAAGCTAAATATTGAGGTACCGGAGCCGGCCACCTCATCCTCAGTTATCTTTGAGACCCTACAACACAGATCAGTCTCGAGAAAACTGCTGCCACTAGTACCGGGTTTGCTGCAACCGACTATGGACACTTTTCTGTCTCCAGCCACTCTCAAGTCTGCCCCGGCTAGGATTCAAAAGAAATACAAAGCTCCGGAACAAGATCCTTTATTCCTGCGGAAGGATCCGCCACCGGACTCTGTCATCTTAGCCGCAGCCAGAAAAACACACTCTGTGGCATCATCTTCCACAGTCCCCCCGGATAAGGAGAGCAGACACCTAGACTCTCTGGGGAGAAAGATGTGCGGTACGGCGGCATCTGCTATGAAGGTCTCCAGCGCCTCAGCACTTCTGGGCAGATATGACCGCTCTCTGTGGGACTCACTCCACAGATTTACAGAAAAGTTGCCCAGGGAAGATAGACAGGACTTCCAGGAAATCTTGCAGGAAGGGGGCCTAGTATCTAACCAGGTCATCAGCGCGGCGGCGGACGGGGCGGATTTGGCTGCGCATGGGTATGCGCACGGAATCTGCGCTAGGAGGTCTTCCTGGCTACGGCTCACGGGTCTGAAACAGGAAGCACAGCAGCGCATTTTGAACCTCCCATTCAGCGGGAGTTCGTTGTTCGGTACCCACGCGGATGAAGAGATGGCCCGAATGAAAATGGAAGTCGACACGATGAGGGCAGTGGGCCTGGAACGTAAAAAAGACTTCAGGCGGAGGTACAGGCCGTATGACAGACGACCATTCCAGCAGAGGGTTCAAACCCCTCACTGGTCTCAAAGGCCACAACAACGACAGGGACGTCCCCTGTTTCAGGCACGTAGACCCACAAGAGACAGAGGGTCAAGTAGACCTCAACAGTCTACAGCAAAGACACCATCAAAGCAATGAGGCATTGCTTCCCTCAGCACTGTGCACCACTCCGGTGGGGGGAAGTGTTACGCATCATCTTCGCGAGTGGCACTCAATCACAAAAGACAAATGGGTGCTCAATATTGTCGAACATGGCTATTCTCTCCTTTTCAAAAAACCTCCTCCACACTTGCCGCCAGCAAGGTGTTTTCCTTCTCATCTCAGCCTGCTACGCAAGGAAGTTCTCGCACTCCTACAAAAGAAAGCTGTAGAAAAGGTTCCTCCGGCACAAAAAGGAAAAGGGGTGTACTCCCGTTACTTTCTGGTGGCGAAAAAAGGTCAACAGGGCCTCTTCAGACCAATTCTGGACTTACGGCTCCTGAACAAGTACAAAGGAAAACAAAAGTTCAGGATGCTAGCCCTTCACCAGATTGTCCCGCAACTGCATCAGGGAGACTGGATGTGCTCCATCGACCTACAGGATGCATATTTTCACATCCCAATAGCAACCAAACATCGGAAATTTTTACGTTTCCAGATAGCGTCACAGCACTACCAATTCAGAGTCCTTCCATTCGGCCTGAAGTCTGCACCCCGAGTCTTTTCAAAATGTGTAGCAGTGGTAGCGGCACACCTTCGAAGACAAAAAATATTCGTCTACCCCTACCTGGACGACTGGCTAGTGAAGGCCTCATCTCCGGATCAGGCGAGAAAACATCGAGATATCGTTCTAAGAACTTTCGAGTCTCTAGGTCTTCAAATCAACCACGACAAGTCAACCTTGATTCCAACACAAAACCTCCACTGCCTGGGAGCGATACTAAACACAGAGCTCCAAAGAGTGTATCCTTCGGAGGAACGACTTTTATCAATCCACAGGAAGTGTCAACATCTATTAACAGCCGATGCACCTACAGCTCGTCAGGTGACATCGCTTCTGGGCTCCATGGCTTCATGCATCTTCATTGTCCCGAATGCCAGGCTACGCATGAGGCCCCTTCAGGAGGCATTAGAGAACAATTGGAGCCAAAAGACTGGTCACTGGGAGGACAGAGTTCGACTACCAGCAGTGGCTTTTCAATCACTACAATGGTGGATGCACAGACCTCACCTGTCGATAGGTTCTCCGTTTCACCAGACAATTCCAGTCGACACTCTGGTAACGGATGCGTCTCTTCAGGGTTGGGGTGCTCATCTGGGTTCCTTCCAAGCTCAGGGTCTGTGGTCCGACAAGGAAAAGAACTATCACATAAATCTACTGGAACTCAGAGCAGTCCATCTGGCTCTCAAATCTTTCTCTCCATTGGTTCAGGGGAAATCTATCCTAATTCAGACAGACAATACAACCACAATGTATTACCTGAACAAACAGGGGGGAACAAGATCACTACCTCTGTCTCGAGAATCCCAAACGATATGGCATTGGCTCCTGGCCAGGGGAATGTCTATCACAGCGGTACACCTGCCAGGTCAGCAAAACGTAGAGGCAGATTTCCTGAGCAGACATCTGGAAGACGCGCACGACTGGGTGCTACACGACGAAGTCGTCGAGGACATCTTCGGTCAATGGGGTCGACCTCAGTTGGATCTCTTTGCAGACGAAACAAACAAGAAATGCCCAGACTTCGCGTCCAGGTTCTGCCGTCCGGGATCTCAAGGGAATGCCCTGTTGATCAACTGGTCAGGGACATTTCTCTACGCCTTTCCACCGATTCCCCTCATACCGGCAGTAATCAACAAATTTTACAACTCCAGAACCAGAATGATTCTGATAGCGCCACAATGGCCCCGCCAATTCTGGTACACGGACCTACTCAACTTATCGGAAAGACCTCACAGGAGGTTGCCGTGCAGACCGGATCTCCTGAGCAGAATGGAAGGCAGAATCCTACATCCCAACCTTCCCTCTCTGAGCTTGACAGCATGGCTCCTGAATTCCTACAGTATGGGCACCTAGGGCTCTCACAGGAGTGCATGAGCATCTTGAAAGAGTCAAAACGACCTTCCACGCGGCGTTCTTACGCTTTTAAGTGGAAGAGATTTTACATCTGGTGCTCTCAACAAGGTATAAATCCCATACGAGCTCAGGAGGACGTCATACTATCCTATTTACTTCATCTGGCGAAGTCTGGTCTGCAGGTATCTTCTATTAAGGTTCATTTGTCTGCAATTACAGCGTATCGTAAGTCGCCTTCTCAGGAATCCTTCTTTACGATACCTGTAGTCAAGGATTTTTTAGAAGGCTTGAAAAAGGTTTTTCCTCCCATTCGGAGACCTTCTCCTCCATGGGAACTGAATGTAGTCCTGTCAAAACTTATGGGCCCTCCCTTTGAACCTATCCACAAGGCCTCTTTACAGCACCTTACGTGGAAGACGGCTTTTTTGGTGGCCATTACTTCAGCGAGGAGGGTCAGCGAAATTCAGGCTCTGTCTTGCAGAGAACCGTACACGGTTTTTCACGATAATAGAGTGGTTCTGCGAACTCACCCATCTTTCCTTCCGAAGGTGGTGTCAGAATTCCATATCAATCAGACTATATCTTTACCGACTTTCTTTCCCAATCCGGAGACTCCGGCTGAGAAAGCATTGCATTCTTTAGACTTAAAAAGAGTGCTGAAATTCTATTTGGACAAAACAAAACCGATTAGACATTCTAACCATTTGTTTCTGAATTATGGTCATTTAAGAACAGGAGAGGCAGCGTCTAAACGAACTATATCAAGATGGATTGTGTCTTGTATTGTTAACACTTACCAACTGGCTAATAGGCAATTACTGGCTAGGCCAAAAGCGCATTCCACAAGGGGAAAAGCGGCTACTGCTGCCCTCCTTAACAATGTACCAATTTCCGAGATTTGTAAGGCTGCTACATGGAAGTCTGTGCATACCTTTACTAAGCATTACTGTTTAGACTCGGATGCAAGAGCGGATGCCCAGGTGGGGCAGGCCTCTCTTAGAAATCTATTTGCATGAATATGTATTTTTTCCTGCACTTCTTTCGGACAGTCCGCAGAGTTTAGGGATGGGCTTGCTAATCTATTCAATGTTTATGACTATTGATGAGGATCCCCTGGAAGAGAAGGATTAGTTACTTACCTGTAAATCCTAGTTCTCTTCCAGGGGTATCCTCATCAAAGTCATAAACAACCCACCCTCCTCCCCGGACTTAAGTCTCCTAGAAGTGCAGGACAGATTATCTTTCTGATCAGTTACACAGATTGTCACCGTAAAAAAGTACTGACCTAACTGTGAACCAACTGTCACCTTCCCTTCACCCCTGAGGCATGGTGGGATACTGGAGGTGCTCAGGGTCTTAAAGGCACGGTGCCAAAGTTTTTATGGTTCTCCTGTGTTAACCTGCATGCAGCCTATTGGCTAAGAATGCTTCATTGTTTTTCAATGTGGTTTTTTCTATTTTTCTCTGATATTTACTGCTGTTTACTTCCCTAAGTCCAGTTTTTGGGGCTTAGGTAGATATTTATGATCTATTGTGATTTTATAATATTAAAAAAAAAAAAAAAAAAAAAAAAAAACTTGCATAGAAATAAAGCATTTTAGCCTATTTATGATTATAGCCTGCATTGCTGTTTTACACATGATAATATGTATGTATTTTATATATATATGCTCCGGGGTCCCCGCACAAGGGCGGGAATATTGAATGTTTATGACTTTGATGAGGATACCCCTGGAAGAGAACTAGGATTTACAGGTAAGTAACTAATCCATAACCACCATTGTGTTTATTGTATGTCCTGATAATGGTTGCCACACTGTTTCTTTCTAGAGAAAACCTCCAGTACTTCTTGGGACATGAAGAACTCGTTTTTTAAAGTGCCCTTTCTAGCAACAAATACATAAGTGAACAAACATCTGTAGGACACTGTTCCCAAATATATAGCTCATAGCTATGAAATGAATAGCAGAAAACCTTCACATCACCCTTAACAGAAAACAAATCTACATAGTATTTCTTTTATAAAACTGCATTTATTCCCCTTGATTATTGCAGGGTTTATAATTTTAAATGGTGAATGAAGCCAGAGGTGTAAAACCTGAATGGCAAAGTTATATGAAAGGTCCTGTGAAGATTGGCAGTTGTGGGTGAGATCACTGAGCTGGAAAAGTAATGCACCTTTTCCAGCAATACCTTGGTAGCAATATCAACTAGTCCTCAGCATTAGAAAATATTTCTGTCATTCAGACTGGGAATCTTTGAAAGGAAAATCAGTAGCAGTACATACATTCATCCACACTGTTAATTGAGCTGCTTGATATCAGCTCCGCAGTGAATGAGCCCCAAGTCGTCCTTGTGAAGACTTTATAAATATCTTGAGACGTTTGAATAAGCATATCCTCTGTAGCACATTGCTTTTTCTTTTGACTTTTGTAAGATATTTAAAGTTTTGACGGTAAATGGTAAACCCTCTGTTTTTATGCTCTGGTTCGCTTTTTAAATTGTGTATGATCAGTAAAACTGGGGCTTAGGCAGTGTGAAATTTTGAATTGTGGTCCTGCGATAGCAACACATTTTCAAGATATGGCTTATTTTCTAGGTATGGTTGAAACAAAAAAGCAATCTTTTCAAAGTTAACAAATTCTGCAAAAGCCCAAAATGTCAACAAGCCACTTCCTTTTTATCTTACATTCTGACCTCATGAAGGGGATTATCAAACCTGAAAGAGAAATTCCATTAAAACAAGTAACCACATTGGAACAATTGTTGCTGAAGCCTTTTTTTCTTAGCAGCAGATTTCAGTCTTTCAACTCGCTTTTTAGACACATCATGAGAAAATTATTTTAAAGACAGCATACAGAATAGAACTAGTATCTGGCAGCTTATTCCAGGTAAAATATCCATGTTTCGCCTGTTGAAAATAGTTGGCTGTTTACTGGTGTGATGGCGGAAGTTGCAATTGTGTGTCAGAATGCCATTACATTGAGGTTAAAAACATTTATGTACAAAAGGCTCCCTTAGTGCAAAGTCAGCAGCAATATGGCATTGGTTTTGGAGTTCTGTTGATCCTATTTTGTGTGAAGTTTAAGAAAACTTTTCACCCGGCAAGTGCCAAAAATATTGACTTCCAAAACTTGTAGAGTGGGTAGGACACACTTCTGACTGATGGGAAGCATAGGACCTTGGTCTGAACAGTTTGGACCCGAATTGAGGGCTAATGCTTGATTTGTGTGAAGTGCTTGTCTCATGCTTCCCTCAAGTTACTTGTTTTGCATTTGAGGGTTACATTACTTCCGTTGTGAACGTTAGATGGGCATGCTTGATGGGAAAACAACCTTGCTGTTAGGCAGTTTAATTTGTTTTTCTGTTTCCCCCTTATGTTCAGGAAGTCACTCTGATTACTCCCTGGGAATACCAGTATTTATGTAAATGATGCAGGCACATTGCTCTTCTGATCAGACTTCAATTACTTCTCTCCCCTGTAGTCAGTTCACTGATTCATTGCAGCTGGACCCAGAGACGGTTGATAATTTGGATCTGTATAGCCACATTCCACCTGTTCTGATGGAGAAGTGTGCAGCACTGAGTGTCAGGCCAGACACTGTCAAGAGCCTTGTGCAATCTATGCAGGGTAAGATGTCACTAACATGCAGCTGATGCTGCTTAACTATTGCTGTGTTTTCTGGTCTCCACCTGGTAATATTCATAATTGTACCTCCTAGAATCCAGTTTGATATCTTCCTGCAAACCACCATGTCTTTCCATACTTTCTCAGGGGCATATTGTACTCTCTAAGAATAGTGTGAGTTTTAAGGAAAGAGTAACATGGGATGATCCAATGGTTCTTTGCAGGAATTGTAACAATTGCAACTCTAGGTCAAAACATTTTTTTTTTCAAATTCATTTTTACCCTGACATTAATGCTGCCATTGCTGTGGTCTGTTCAAAGTGAGTTCCCGAAGTCACTACAGCATACTGTAAAGTCTTTTTTGCATATAATCTATCTTTCATTGTGGAAACATGGCACGACTTAACGATGCAATTTGTTGTTTCTGAAAACCTGGCCTTGTGCCTTCAAAAAAACCAAGGGCTGACTGGACATGGATATAGGGCAGCTCCGCAGAGCAAATTAGAGGTGCACTTGTGAGCAGAGTGGAAACGTTTGTGCTGCTGTGAAAGACTAAAGGAGCTGGATGTTCTGAATCCAATACCTTTCATTAGAAGCAAAGAAGACTTGGTAACTGTGTCAGTGCCCTGAACAATTAGTGTAATTTTATTAGCTTACTCCGATCAACCACATTCAGTGTAGTGGTTCTTCTTCTGTGGTTCCATTGTGAAAGTGACTGAATCTTCTGTTTTCTTCTTTACTTGCAGCCCTTTCAGGAGTTTATACAGATGTTGAAGCAACTCTGAAAGATATTAAAGAGCTCTTGGATGAAAATGAAGTGCAAGACCAAAAGCTTCAGGAGATGTTGGGAACCCAGCTTCCTCAAAGTCAGGAAAGCCCCCCAGCAGCTGGCATAGCAGGGGTCAGCAAGGAGTGGGCAAGGTACATGGAGGTGCATGAAAAGGCCAGTTTCACCAACACTGAGTTGCACAAGGCCATGAACTTGCATATTAGCAACCTACGACTCTTGAGTGGGCCTTTGGAGCAGCTTCGGGCAGCTCTTCCCTCTCCATCCCTTACTGAAGGTGAGCTGTCTTCCAAGATTCATCTGTCTAATGCAGTTTTCCCAAACTGTGGGTCGTGACCTGATTTTTGGGTGGCTCACAAACGTTAATGCTATAAAGATGCCTTTAAATTCTGTGTTTAAGTTGTCACATTTGTAAGTGACTTAAAGACAGATATCACATATCAGGCTTCGTTATTCTTTCAACATGGTGATCACTGTTTACTTTTCTTTCTTGGACTGAAAAATGAGAGGGGTTTTTATAGTGAATTGTGACAGAGTAGGATGTTGTGACTTTTTTTTTTTGCAACACAACAAACTGTAACTACCTGTAAATGAACTGTATATATACAGCAGTTAGGAAAAGAAAAATAAGGCACTTTTCTGTAATTCTGAAGTGTGCTGGAAACATATTTTAACAGAATCAAACAAATCAAGACACTTGGTGATGTACAAATGATACACTTTCACAGAAACCTGATTTCCATTCATTAAAATTTGTGTGCTGTATAGTTTTATCAGTAAAAGTGTATGTGTGAGAATAGTAATGGACATTTAAATGGAAAATGCAGTGTCTGTAAATGATGATGCACTACTATACAGTGCTTCAGTTACATAAAACAATTGTCCTGCCTCGTGTCCATTAAAGGTAATTGGGTCAGGAAAGTTTTTTTATTCTAAAAAGTTGGTAGTGTTTCAAAAAAGCTTGGGAACCACAGATCTAATGTAGCATCCCCAAAAAAGGGCCCATCCTCATTGAGATGCCCTAAAGAGCTCATGCAATATCCATGCCCATGCAGAAAAACAGACCCTACAAGCAGGCCAACAGGGGCAGATGTGCCCATCAGTGGATTGTATTGGTTGAGAATCGCAAAGTAACATGAATTCTGAATCTAAGCCTGTGATGACTGTAGGGAGTTGGCTCTGTATGCACTATTTCAAAGTAAGGAATAGTATGCACAGAGTCCAAGGGTTCCCCTTAGAGGTAAGATAGTGGCAAAAAGAGATAATACTAATGCTCTATTTTGTGGTAGTGTGGTCGAGCAGTAGGCTTATCAAAGGACTAGTGTTAAGCATTTGCGGTACATATACAAGCAATAAATGAGGAACACACACTCAGAGACAATTCCAGGCCAATAGGTTTTTGTATAGAAAAATATCTTTTTTTAGTTTATTTTAAGAACCACAGGTTCAAATTTCACATGTAATACTTCAAATGAAAGGTATTGCAGGTTAGTACTCTAGGAACTTTGAATAATCACAATAGCATATATACTTTTCAAATAAATCACATATAGCTATTTTAAAACTAGACACTGCAATTTTCAACAGTTCCTGGGGGAGGTAAGTATTTGTTAGTTTTTGTAGGTAAGTAAACCACCTACGGGGTTCAAGTTTGGGTCCAAGGTAGCCCACCGTTGGGGGTTCAGAGCAACCCCAAAGTTACCACACCAGCAGCTCGGGGCCGGTCAGGTGCAGAGTTCAAAGTGGTGCCCAAAACACATAGGCTTCAATGGAGAAGGGGGTGCCACGGTTCCAGTCTGCCAGCAGGTAAGTACCTGCGTCTTCGGAGGGCAGACCAGGGGGGTTTTGTAGGGCACCGGGGGGGGGGACAAGTCAGCACAGAAAGTACACCCTCAGCAGCACGGGGGCGGCCGGGTGCAGTGTGCAAACACGCGTCGGGTTTGTCGTTGAAATCAATGGGAGACCAAGGGGTCTCTTCAGCGATGCAGGCAAGTGGGGGGGGCTCCTCGGGGTAGCCACCACCTGGGCAAGGGAGAGGGCCTCCTGGGGGTCACTCCTGCACTGGAGTTCCGATCTTTCAGGTCCTGGGGGCTGCGGGTGCAGAGTCTTTTCCAGGCGTCGGGATCTGGGAGTCAGGCAGTCGCGGTCAGGGGGAACCTCGGGATTCCCTCTGCAGGCGTCGCTGTGGGGGATCAGGGGAGGGGCAACTCTGGCTACTCACGGTCTCGTAGTCGCCAGGGAGTCCTCCCTGAAGTGTTTGTTCTCCACAAGTCGAGCCGGGGGCGTCGGGTGCAGAGTAGCAAGTCTCACGCTTCTGGCGGGAAACGCAGTTGTCTTGAAGTTGCTTCTTTGGAAACAAAGTTGCAGTCTTTGGTGAACAGGGCTGCTGTTCTCGGGAGTTTCTTGGTCCTTCTAGGGCAGGGCAGTCCTCTGAGGATTCAGAGGTCGCTGGTCCTGGGGAAAGCGTCGCTGGAGCAGTGTCTTTTAGAAGTGGGGAGACAGGCCGGTAGAGCTGGGGCCAAAGCAGTTGGTGTCTCCGTCGTCTCTGCAGGGGTTTTCAGCTCAGCAGTCCTCTTCTTAGGTTGCAGGAATCTGAATCCCTAGGTTCAGGGGAGCCCCTAAATACAGAATTTAGGGGGGTGTTTAGGTCAGGGAGGGCAGTAGCCAATGGCTACTGTCCTTGAGGGTGGCTACACCCTCTTTGTGCCTCCTCCCAAGGGGAGGGGGTCACATTCCTATCTCTATTGGGGGGGGATCCTCCATCTGCAAGATGGAGGATTCCTAAAAGTCAGAGTCACTTCAGCTCAGGTTGCCTTAGGGGCTGTCCTGACTGGCCAGTGACTCCTCCTTGTTTTTCCTCATTATCTCCTCCGGCCTTGCCGCCAAAAGTGGGGCCGTGGCCGGAGGGGGCGGGCAACTCCACTAGCTGGAATGCCCTGTGGTGCTGTAACAAAGGGGGTGAGCCTTTGAGGCTCACCGCCAGGTGTTACAGCTCCTGCATGGGGGAGGTGATAAGCATCTCCACCCAGTGCAGGCTTTGTTACTAGCCACAGAGTGACAAAGGCACTCTCCCCATGTGGCCAGCAACATGTCTCGAGTGTGGCAGGCTGCTAAAACCAGTCAGCCTACACAGGTAGTTGGTTAAGGTTTCAGGGGGCACCTCTAAGGTGCCCTCTGGGGTGTATGTTACAATAAAATGTACACCGGCATCAGTGTGCATTTATTGTGCTGAGAAGTTTGATACCACACTTCCCAGTTTTCAGTGTAGCCATTATGGTGCTGTGGAATTAGTGTTTGACAGACTCCCAGACCATATACTCTTATGGCTACCGTGCACTTACAATGTCTAAGGTTTGGCTTAGACACTGTAGGGGCACAGTGCTCATGCACTGGTGCCCTCACCTATGGTATAGTGCACCCTGCCTTAGGGCTGTAAGGCCTGCTAGAGGGGTGACTTATCTATACTGCATAGGCAGTGTGAGGTTTGCATGGCACCCTGAGGGGAGTGCCATGTCGACTTACTCGTTTTGTCCTCACCAGCACACACAAGCTGGCAAGCAGTGTGTCTGTGCTGAGTGAGGGGTCCCCAGGGTGGCATAAGACATGCTGCAGCCCTTAGAGACCTTTCCTGGCATCAGGGCCCTTGGTACCAGGGGTACCAGTTACAAGGGACTTACCTGGATGCCAGGGGGTGCCAATTGTGAAAACAAGAGTACAGGTTAGGGAAAGAACACTGGTGCTGGGGCCTGGTTAGCAGGCCTCAGCACACTTTCAAATCAAAACATTGCATCAGCAAAGGCAAAAAGTCAGGGGGTAACCATGCCAAGGAGGCATTTCCTTACAATGACTTTGAGGGTCAAGAGCATCCAGAGGCTACTAGGCCTTCCTTGTATAATTGATTTAGTTGGCTACTAGCATCACCAGGGTCCCTGTGCTCATCTCATCCTCCCCCACCTCCCCATTCTCCCCAGGAGTGGCCCTAAGTAGACCTACTGCAATAACATGAACTCTTCACAATCAACTTGTTCTGGCCCACTCACTTTGAGAATATAACCCCCGCCAATCACAGACCTACTGCCTTTGACAAATCACATTTGTTAAACCAGAATTGCAAGTTTTACCACAATTGAAACTGTAAGAACTTTCGCCTAAAGAAACTTAAAACAACGTTCTGGTAGACTTAATTTAAACCTTAACAACAAATCCTCACTTGAGATGAAAACAGTATTTGGCCAGACTCAAGAAAATATATGATAGCAGTAATAATACATTTCATTCAAAGCAAAACACTTTCCGGACTCAATTGTTTACAACAGTTACTGCATGCGATCTGCAATTTGCACCTTGTGTACCTCTGTTTTCTACCAACCCTCTTGAATCCTCTGCTAGGGCCAGCCAAAGTTATACCCAGACAAGGAGCTTTGAACAGGCACTTCCTTTTTCTGAGCGCTTGTTTTCTTCCTGGTGGCAGGCTTCAGCCACCACCACCACCACCTACCTAGGGTTCCTTGACTACCATATTTGGTTATACTCAGTACATTGCCCTTCCCGCACAGCTATGGTCTTCTTTGCTAGACATTATGCTTCCGCAGGGCATGGTTGGAGAGCCGGCTCTTTGCTGTGAAATTAGCCTCTTCCTTCAGAGTAGAATCAGCTTCTCCTTCTTGGTTAGGCCCAAAGTCCCAAATTCAGCTCTTTAGTCACTAGGCAAATGGGTTGGTGAATTTACAAGGTACGCTTCTCTAGAGGATGCAGTCAAGCAATCCTTTTTCTCCAGGTCTCAAGTGATTAAGCTGTTCTGCTTATTGTACTGTTAATTAAAACCATCACAAATGGAATACACTATTAAAAGAATACACAATGCAAAGCAATTCACAATCACAGGGGAAAAGGAGTGGATTAACACAGTGGTAGCTGCAACTGGCTGTTATTTGTTTGTTGATGGAGCCAAGATTTTATCCTGAGTTGCAAGCATGAATTTTACAAATCCTGCCAAAAGTTGTTAGTCATTGCATTTAAAACACTATCTTCATCCTCTCTTCACTTTCTGACTCCCAATCCTAAATTGGCAGGTTTCAAGAACAATTTGCAGTCATTTTTCAGGGCTGATCAATTACATAGAAAGTGAGACATCCTATTAGATTTTATGTTGCACAAGGAGACATGTAGAATGATCTGTCCATGGCTTCCAACTTAGTCCTGCCTCACTGAAATCAAGCACACCTAATCTCAGTCGGAGATAGTCTGTTTTAGTAGACCGTCACATTGGCTATGCTAAATATGGCTGTAAACCTGCTTTTATGAATGGGTGTCCCACCCTTCTAGATATTTTGTTACTACTAAACATCAGTAAAATCTTAGTTGAATGATATTTGTTCCACCTCCCTCTGCTAAAAATGATTGTGACAGGGCTGGATTCCACAGTGACATTATGTCCAAATTTTGAAGAGTGTTTAAGGATCACTTCCAGTTCATTAGATTCTTATTTGTGGCAGTCTGCTCTTCCAATAAAATTGTTTTTAGTGTACCTTGTCTAGCAAATTTGTTTCTCTACTAGTACCTCTATAATCCTGCTTCACCTACCTGAAATTGATTTAACATGTGAAATTGAAGCCTGTTCTGGATTTGCATTGTCAATGTAGGTAGGACGACAAAATAAACTCCTGTATAATTTACATTGTGCAGTATTAAGACATGAGGAAAACATGCACTAAAAGGTTTCATTCCCATAGCTGAGGGTTTCAATCCCATAGCGGAGTGTAGGCATAAAGTTTGCCCTTATAACATTTAGTAAAGCGCTCAGGGACGTGTCAGTTCTTTCAATAGCCACAGCCTTGAAGTTAGAATCAATAATTTTAATTTCAGAGTGGTGTTATGCGTGTTGTAGTTACCTCTCTTGTGCAACCAGCGCAAGGTAGTTTATATATGGGGGACCTACCAATGTTTGATCCTTTGAAGTACCACTTTTCAATTTGTTCCATTTTTGGTAAATGTAACTATATTTGTTTTACCATTACTTACTGACAGAGTTAGCATCATAGTCTGCTTTCAGGCCCATGAGTAAATGTTGAAAACATGCAAATTACATAGCATTAGATCAAACAAGAATCCCTCTTTTAGGCCTTTATTTGTTTCTGTTCGATCAGAGATAAATTAACCTTGTCCTAGATAACACTTACCCAGGTCTCCTAATATATAATCACTTCATGGCTCTTACTAATGTATTAGGAATCCTCTAGCATGTAGAGTTTTCCAAATATTTCCATTGATATTATCAAATGCTGTTTGAATATCTGAAGCATACTCTATAACTGGTCTGAGGCAGTTCCTGACATTTTGTTTTAGTCCCAGACCAGTCAAGGTGAAGTCTTTGTCACTTAAAATTCAACAGAAAGAGCTGTGAAAATGGGACTTCCTCGTCAGAGAATCTCAAAATAAAGACAGCGAAGAGGGAGAGACTTTCTTACTTCCCTACTACACACTGCTGTCTCTAGTAGCTTCTGTGAGGGAGAAATGAAGCAGGAAGAGGATTGGGACTGGTATTGCCTTTAGAGGTGCATCTTTCTCCCTTATTCCTTTAGTAGGAGTCTGATATACTTCAGATATCCTCAGGAATGTTTTACAATCTACACCCACCCCTTTCTGACAGTCTCTCTTCATCCTTTATCAGGTGTACAGTTTTCAGACATATAGGATCCAATATGGATTCTTATCGCCATGCAGTTAAGCACAAGACGCACTTGCCGTTCACCATAATCCGCACACATAACATGTACACTACACCCACACTGTTGGCACACTCTCCAAACATGGCCCATTCGACCCACTCAATGCTTCTTACCCTTGCTGTTCACTGTCAGATGGCCTTGTATAGAAGGCAGGACCTTCAAGTTGAGCTCATAATCCAATTTTTAAAGATTTTACAGTTGTTGAGTCTCCATTAGTGAGGCTCACCACACAACAGAGGTCAGAAAGTGAAAAACCCTGGGTTTTCTCTGGTTAGAACCCATTTTCTTAACAAATTCACTCTTGTTTTTTTGTGTTGTTGAATGGGCTGCGAGTAGACAACAACATTATTGGTGATCTAAGTGCAATAGGAATAGTCAGAAACTGTCTGGTTGACATTTGAAAAACTGATCCTGTGGGAAAAAGTCATAACAAGTTGAACTTATTTTAATTTTGTGCAGTAGTGTCCTGTGAGCATGCATAAATCTAGATTAGAGTTTGCTAGCATCTTCACTTCACTAGTGCACAAAGAGCTCTAGCAAGAGTTCTTGTTCATTGAATCTTTGGAAGGAACACTATCACAAGTGCCTGCTTTCTTGACCTCAGTACTATAGCAGGAGATGGAGAGAGACAACTTTTAGGACTATATGACAAAAAAGTAGGCTACATGGAGCAAAGGACCTATTTTTGTATACTCTTCCTCCCCCCCACAAAAGGTTTGGAGTGGTGCTGCTAGTTTTTCCGACTCTGTAGTGCACTGAGCCCTGCTTTTCAGGCCCCGGTGCATGTGTTCTGACCCCCCAAAGTACGTATATTGTGACCCCCAAAGTACGTGTACAATTGGCTAATATCTGATTGACTCATTTAACTGTCAGTCCTAATATATGGTACCCAAGGTGTCCGGGAATAGTAAATTAAATGTCATTAGTCGACTGCAGTTCTTAATTGTGCTATGGGGATGTGGCCAAGCCCAAGATGGCACCAGATGCTTAAATCCAGAGCATTCGCCATGTCCACTAGCCAGAGCAAGGGGAGGAAAGGCACAGACAGATGTCAACCTGCTGTCTGCCTTTGGTCTTACGGCATATGATGATAGCAGTGGCAGTTGGCAGCACAATCATGCTCAGGCACACCCTGGGGGCAGCTCTGCACACTGTGGTAGGCCCAGTGGCTCAAGACTTCCCTCCTCTTCTGGTCAGGAAGAAGGAGAGAAAGGAGAATTCACACAGCTCCCTCACTCCCACTGTGACCGCCGAACGGTCCGGATAGCCCGACCAATGTCATCCCCAAGAGACCATTCTGAGGACTGAAGAGAACTGGGAGGCTACACTGAGACCCTTTAAGGAGATCCCACTGCGCCGATCTACTACTCCTGCCTCACTAGGGTCAAGTATTCATTGACTACAGACTCGTGTCGGAATAGTATATGGGCAAAAAGTGGTCGCTGCCTACTCGCTGGGGCGGATTGCCAGCTAGAGTAGAGACCTAGTGATCTCCAGGAAACATTGTAGTTTGCAACAAAGAAACCATGGCCAATACAAGACCTTAAAGGGAATCCACCATTAGGAACATGTTTCAGGGCCCGTCTTTAACCCCTTTGCTGCTAGGCCTACTCCCCCCCACCCCCCATATGGTATGCCTTTTTTTGTGCTATTTGGGGTCGTTCAAACTTGGGCCCCCATAGCTTTTTGTCCGCATAAGCTATCCATGCCAAATTCTGAAGGTACCTAGGGTTTGTGAATACGCAAGGCGGGGACAAAGAAATTAGCTAAAATATAGCTAAATTTTGTTTTCTTGGGGGAAAATGCAAAATAAGTGCAGCTGAAGAAAGTGTCTAAGTCAAGCCTAAGTGTACAGCCTCTTATATATTTGTAAGTATACGTCTTCTGTGGGCTTAAAATCATTTTATTTGCTTGTTTCATTGTCATTTATAAATCCTTCCTTGCTAGTGGTCAGTAATGCCCGTTTGTCCCTCCTTTTTCTCTTTGGGAGCAGGATCAACTACTATATAATTACGCTTTGTCCTGTTGATCTGTTCTTTAAGGGTCTTTTTTTCCCTTTGTTTCCTGCTTGTGTTAAAGGAAGCTTCCCTTTTCATTTGCATAGCGTTCTTGCTTTCAGCTTAGCTGTAAACAAGGCTGTAAATCAGGCTGTTATCTTGGTCACATTTGCCCTGTTTCACTGCTCTCTCTTAGCTGCCTGGCTCCCACTCCTCCTTGGCTTGAATTCTGTTTGCCGAGTGTGCCTGCCTGGTGTGTTTATTTAATTACTTGTTTGCTAAGTAGCCCAAACTCTACCTGAAGGTATTCAAGGCTTTACAGGAGTACCAGCTACATTACACAAGGACATATTTGTTTTTTGTAGGCACAGCAAGATAAAGTGATGTTGAGCAGACAACGTGACTCAAACACGGGTCCTCAGTTCCAAAGTCGGCAGCTCTAGTCATTGCGCCACACCTTCTCCATGTTCTACTAGGTTTCCGTGGCGTGCATGAGGCATTCCAGTTCCTTTCATTGATACACCGCAGCACGCCACGCTTTGTTTACATATGCCGGCTGCGCCCTTCTTTCGTTTTGCACAGCTCGTCCTTCTACATTCTTTAGTTCCAGCGTAAGCGTATGACCTCTTGTATATTTTTAAGTATACTTCTTCTGTAGACTTCCAGTTATTTCATTTGTTAGTCTGTCATTTAAAAATCCTTGCTTGCTAGTGGTCAGTCATGCCTCTTTGTCCCTCCTTCTGTGTGGGAGCATGGACCAACTACTGTATAATTACGCTTTGTCCTGATTATCTGGTCTGTAGGGGACATTTTTTTACTTTGTTTCCTGCTCCTGTCCAGAGAAGCTTCCCTTTTCATTTGCAGAGCATTGTTCCTAAGAGCTGGGCTATAAATCAGGCTGTTATCTTGGTCACCTTTGGTCTTTGTGGGCTCTCTGCACCCTCTCTCAGCTGCCTGGCTCCCGCCCTCCCTTGGATTTTTGTTTACCAAGTGTGCCTGCCTATGTGCTGAGAGCAAGGGCAGAAGATAGCTTGTAAATGCTTATAGCCTAGACACCCAGCTCTACCAGGGCTCTGTAATCCTTAGAGACAGTGCCCACTTCTGCTCCATACTGGGATCCCACTTGCAGGTCCATCAGTGCACCGCAGTTCACACACTCCAAGCTGTCAGCCATGCCAGTAATACCACACATGCTGCCTGCCAGAGCACCTCAGTTCTTGCAGTCAGTACACTCTGCTGCTCCAGTACTGGGACATAGGTTGCAGCTCCATCAGTGCACCACAGTTCACATACTCCAAGCCCTCAGGCATGCCAGTGAACCCACACACACTGTCTGCTAGTAAACTGAGCTGTTCCTGTACTGGGACCTTGGAGGCACTTCGGACGTAGCTCCATTAGTGTGCCGCAGATAACACACTCCAAGCCCTCAGCCGTACACACACACACACACACACACACACACACACACCCTCTCTCTCCCCTCCCCATTCAGGACACTCTGCTGCTTCAGTACTGGGACCTCGGGTGCAGCTCCATCAGTGCACCACAGTTCACATACCCCAAGCTCTCAGCCGGGCCAGTGCCAGAAACCCCACATATGCTGTCTGCCAGAGCACCTCAGTTTCTGAGCTTAGCTGTAAACAACGCTATAAAGCAGGGTGTTATCTTTGTCACATTTAGTCTGACTGCCTGTGGTCCCTGGTGCTGAGAACAAGGGAGGATATCTTGTAATTGCTTATAGCCTAGCCAGCCATGGCTTCTTACATTAGGGTCTGCAACAAAATTAGCAGTGTTATCTGCACACCACAAAATAGTTTTCATGAACTTTGACTGCTTGACATGTCCTGCTTTCTAGTTGCGATGTGCCTGACCTTTCCTAATTAAGTGGTGTATATTAACCTGCTACCTCCACTTTTGTCCCAACAAGCATACAGGAATGGTCCCCCATCCAGAGGCCCTGCCCCCAGATGTAACCTGATGTCACCAAGGAAACCTTTGTAGGCGTCACTGCTCTTTCAGCTCTGCTACCCAAATGCAGCTCAGCCAAAGCACCTCCTTCCAAGCACTCAGCGCCCACTGCTGCTCCAGTGCTGGGACCCCTCACCTTGCTCTACCAAGGGCTCCACGATCCTTAGATACAGTGCTGACTTCTGCTCCTTACTGGAATCCCACTCACAGCTCCATCAGTGCACCTCAGTTCACACACTCCAAGCCCTCAGCTGTGCCAGTGCCAGAACCCCACACACTGTCAGCCAGAACACCTCAGTTCTTACAGTCAGTACACACTGCTGTTCCAGTACTGGGACCTCAGCGCAGTTACATCAGTGCACCTCAGGTCACACACTCCAAGACCCTCAGCCGTGCCAGAACTCCACACACTGTCTGCCAGAGCACCTCAGTTCTAATATTCAGTCCCACTGCCAAGCCAGAACTGGACCCAAAAGAGCAAAAAACAGCTCAATTGGCGGCGTTCCGACCGTGGCGCTTTCCCCATGGTCTTAATGTAGAGGTCGGACTGCCACCACAAGTGTGGCAGTCTTAAGAACTCCACTTGTAATGATGGCGTAATTGTCCTAATTACTAAGAAAATGTACTGCCCTTGGAAGCTAACGCTTTCAGTTTTATCTTGCTGCATTTTAATTAGTTGTACAATCTTAAGCATTTTATCCGAACCCTAACCTTGGGGATATCTGCAGTAGTATTGGACAAAGTGTGATAACTATATCAACAGTAGCCCCTTTAATAATTAGATTTCTGCGGTTAATTGTTTATTCTCATTTTTCCAGATGACAAAGTAGTGCTGCAGTCAATAAAGCGCATTTTGTGCAAAGTGCAGGAGATGAAAACCCAGCGGGAATCCCTGGAGCAGCAGCTGAGAGATACTATCCAGAAGGATGACATCAC
The DNA here is from genome assembly GCF_031143425.1 of Pleurodeles waltl. Classification (NCBI taxonomy): domain Eukaryota; kingdom Metazoa; phylum Chordata; class Amphibia; order Caudata; family Salamandridae; genus Pleurodeles; species Pleurodeles waltl. The sequence goes on along the minus strand of NC_090449.1, from coordinate 502,784,225 downwards.
CACATCCCTGGTGACCACAGACCGCTCAGAAATGAAGGTGTATATCAATATGTTTTCATGGAGCTTTGTGCCAGGGTATTCTGACACTCTGTATTGCAATGTACCATTTTTACAGCATTTGCAGGCCCTTGAAACGCTTAGTTTAAATATGATCATCAGCACCGTTTTGGAGTGTATTGTTGAAAAGGTGTGGTATGCAGTATTAGTATATGGAATTTTTGGTTGAGGAATGGCTTGGTTCATGGGTCATTGTGTGACTCATAGTTGGTCAATCACCAGGTATGTCATGCAGGCAGATTTTTATCAGGGATTTCTTGAGACTTTAGTACCTTGTATGGTAGCAAGTGAATTCTTCCTCATGGATTCCATGGGAATGCTGTGATAACTTAAGGTTATTATTCTCTGACAATGTCAGGCACATTAAATTTAGACTGCCGTTCCCATTAATTAACTCTTTAGGTCACTGTTATATTTCTTGAATATATGACAAATGGATAGATTTATTTTGTGCTAAATAAATTACTATTGTCTTCATATTCAGTTAGGACAGGTATTCTGTAGACCTGAAGGTAAACACCTTTATAAAATGATAAATGTATCTCCATATGGATTAAGGTTCTTCAGTTATCACCGACTACAAATCCTTGGTGTTTTTGAAACGACTAAGGATACCATGTCCTAATGTGCTGGTTTGAGCCATTGCCTCCCCTACTAGTAACCACTAGTCCATCAGCTCTTAGTCTTATCCCTATTGACCAACCACATTCCTCAGTGCTCATGTGGTATATCTCACATGCAATACTCCAACCAAATCCTCCATTGCCTAGTCTGACCCTGACACATGCCCATTAGGCTGTTGAACTCCTAGCGCATCAGTTCTTCTAAACTCTGGCTCTGGACCCACTGGTGGGTTGTAAGTGGTATGTATGTATGTATGTATGTAAGTAATATTTAAAATAGTTATCCCTGTTTGTATACTATTTTCCAACGTCCAGTTTTAAAGCAAACCCTTGCAAGTATTCCCAAGAAAGACTCCTTGAAAACCTTCCAGTATTTATTGCTGCTGATTTGTTTTTTGTTTTTTTTAACTTCACAAATCAATTTTTACAGAGAATGTGTGTTCGATGGCATCTGTCGCTGCAGATACACATGTTGTGCACAGTCCGCCATCTGGTGTTGGGTCGGAGTGTTACCAGTTGTTTTTCTTCGAAGAAGTCTTTCGAGTCACGAGACCGAGGGACTCCTCCTCTTTGCTTCCATTGCGCATTGGCGTCGGCTCCATCTTAGATTGTTTTTTTTCCACCCTCGGGTTCGGACGTGTTCCTTTTCGCTCCGGGTTTCGGGACGGAAAGATAGTCAAAACTTCTAAAAACAACGTCTGTATTGTTTCGCTCGGGATCGGGATAGTTAGAATCGACACCGAATCGTGAAGAGCTCCGGTAGCCCTTCGGGGTAATTTCGATCCCCCGTCGGGGCCTGGTCGGCCCGACCGCGTGTAACATCGACACCGATGCAACGGACCCCGTTCCGATTCTGTCCTAAATGCCACAATAAATGTCCATATACGGACCAACATTTGGTCTGTAACTTGTGCCTGTCACCCGAGCACAAAGAAGAAACTTGTGAGGCCTGTCGTGCGTTCCGGTCCCAAAAAACGCTCCGTGACCGTTGAGCCAGAAGATTACAGATGGCGTCCACGCCGACAGAACGCCGAGAGTTCGAGGAACAAGGAGAAGAGGAGGAAGCCTTCTCCATCCATGAATCGGACTCGGATGAATTCGACGAAACTGTGAGTAAGACGTCGAAAAGCACACAGCACAAGAAAACAGACAAGGCCCAGGGGACGCCACTGCTAACTGGCCATGGCTCAACCCATAAAGGTGACCGTCCATCGGCACCGAAAAAGGCCAAACTGGTGCCCAGAACGTCCGACTCGGGTCGAGACACAGGCACGCAACAGTCTCGGGACCGAGAAAGTGTTGCCGAAAAGGATCGACGCCGAGAAAGCGGAGCCGACGCTGCTCGACGCAGAGACAGCGGCACCGAGGATGATCGACGCCGAGAAGGCTCGACTCCGAAAAAGAAGAGATTCGCCTCGGAGCCGAAAACAAAAAAAGACACAGTTTCGGTGCCAAAACAACCAGCAACCGAACCCACTACCGGCTCATATTCAGAGGAACAATCATTGTCCTCTCAAATGCGTAAACACAGGTTTGAAGAGGAGTTACAGACTACTGATGTAGACCATACACAAAAGAGGATCTTCATCCAGAGTGGAACAGGGAAGATTAGCACTCTTCCACCAATCAGGAGAAAAAGGAGACTAGAGTTCCAAACTGAACAACTAACACCACAAGCAAAGGTGGCAAAGAAAGCAACTCCGCCACCCTCTCCTCCACCTGTAACTCAGATATCACCGGCACAAACTCCGTCGCATTCACCGGCTCACACCACCATGAGCCAAGATGACCAAGATGCTTGGGACCTATACGACGCCCCAGTGTCAGACAATAGTCCAGAGTCATACCCTACCAAGCCCTCACCACCTGAGGACAGCACAGCGTATGCGCAGGTGGTAGCTAGGGCAGCAGAATTCCACAACGTGTCGTTAAACACAGAACCTGTCGAGGATGACTTCCTTTTTAACACCCTCTCCTCCACCCATAGCAACTACCAAAGCCTGCCTATGCTTCCAGGAATGCTAAGGCACGCGAAGCAAATCTTCAAAGACCCTGTCAAGACTAGAGCGATCACTCCGAGGGTAGAGAAAAAATATAAAGCACCTCCCACAGACCCTGCTTTTATCACCTCTCAACTGCCACCAGACTCAGTCGTGGTAGGAGCAGCTCGCAAAAGAGCCAATTCCCACACATCGGGCAATGCACCACCCCCGGATAAGGAAAGCCGAAAATTCGACGCAGCTGGGAAAAGAGTCGCTGTACAAGCTGCAAGCCAGTGGCGCATCGCAAACTCTGAGGCGCTCCTAGCGCGTTATGACAGAGCCCATTGGGACGAGATGCAGCATCTCATCGAGCATCTACCCAAAGAATTTCAAAAGTGGGCAAAACAGGTGGTTGAGGAGGGGCAAAACATCTCCAATAACCAAATACGCTCCTCTATGGATGCAGCGGACACAGCTGCAAGGACAATAAACACTGCAGTAACCATCAGAAGGCACGCATGGTTACGCACGTCTGGCTTTAAACCAGAAATACAGCAAGCAGTACTCAATATGCCGTTCAACGAACAACAATTGTTCGGACCAGAGGTTGACACGGCGATTGAGAAGCTGAAAAAGGACACTGACACAGCCAAGGCCATGGGCGCGCTCTACTCCCCGCAAAGCAGAGGCACTTTCGGCACCTTCCGTAAAACATCCTTCAGAGGGGGGTTTCGGGGTCAGGCCACACAAGCCAGCACCTCACAATCAACACCGTCTACCTACCAGGGACAGTACCAAAGGGGAGGTTTTCGGGGCCAGTACAGAGGGGGACAATTCCCGAGAAACCGGGGAAATTTCAAAGCCCCAAAACCCCAACAACCAAACAGTGACTTACAAGTCACTCAACCCCTCCACATAACACCAGTGGGGGGAAGACTAAGTCAGTTTTATCAATCGTGGGTGGATATAACAACAGACACTTGGGTCTTAGCAATTATCCAACATGGTTATTGCATAGAATTTCTACAGATACCTCCAAATATCCCACCAAAAACACAAAAACTGTCAAAACAGCATTTAGACCTCCTAGAAATAGAAGTTCAAGCACTACTGCAAAAAGAAGCAATAGAACTGGTACCATGTACAGAAATAAACACAGGAGTCTATTCACTGTACTTTCTAATACCCAAAAAGGACAAAACACTGAGGCCAATCTTAGATCTCAGAATACTAAACACCTACATCAAATCAGACCACTTTCACATGGTCACGCTACAGGAGGTGTTACCACTGCTAAAGCAACAAGATTACATGACAACCTTAGATCTCAAAGACGCGTATTTCCACATACCGATACACCCTTCGCACAGGAAATACCTAAGGTTTGTATTCAAGGGAATACACTATCAATTCAAAGTCTTACCGTTCGGTATAACGACCGCACCAAGAGTATTTACCAAATGCCTAGCAGTAGTAGCCGCACACATCAGAAGGCAGCAAATACACGTATTCCCGTATCTAGACGATTGGCTAATCAAGACCAACTCGCTAACAAAGTGTTCACAACACACAGAGTATGTCATACAAACCCTCTACAAACTCTGGTTCTCCCTCAACTACAAAAAATCACACATTGTGCTGTGCAAAATACAGCACTACTTAGGAGCGGTAATCAACACAACAAAAGGATTAGCCACTCCGAGTCCACAAAGGGTTCAAAATTTTCACAAGGTCATACATGCCATGTATCCAACACTAAAAATACAGGCAAAAGTGGTTTTAAAACTCCTAGGCATGATGTCCTCATGCATAGCCATTGTCCCAAACGCAAGACTGCACATGAGGCCCTTACAACAGTGCCTAGCATCACAATGGTCACATGCACGGGGTCACCTTCTAGATCTGGTGTTGATAGACCGCCAAACATACATCTCGCTTCTATGGTGGAACAGCACAAATTTAAACAAAGGGCGGCCGTTCCAAGACCCAGTGCCACAATACGTAATAACAACAGATGCTTCCATGACAGGGTGGGGAGCACACCTCGATCACCACAGCATCCAAGGACAATGGGACGTACATCAAACAAAACTGCATATAAATCACCTCGAATTACTAGCAGTATTCCTGGCGCTAAAAGCATTTCAACCCATCATAACCCACAAATACGTTCTTGTCAAAACAGACAACATGACAACAATGTATTACCTAAACAAGCAAGGGGGAACACACTCGACACAGCTATGTCTCCTAGCACAAAAGATATGGCAATGGGCAATTCACAACCACATTCGCCTAATAGCACAGTTTATTCCAGGGATCCAAAATCAACTAGCAGACAATCTCTCTCGAGATCACCAACAGGTCCACGAATGGGAGATTCACCCCCAAATCCTAAACACTTACTTCAAACTTTGGGGTACACCGCAAATAGACCTATTTGCAACAGAAGAGAACGCAAAATGCCAAAACTTCGCATCCAGGTACCCACACAGACCGTCTCAAGGCAATGCCCTATGGATGAACTGGTCAGGGAAATTTGCATACGCTTTTCCCCCTCTCCCTCTCCTTCCATATCTAGTAAATAAATTGAGTCAAAACAAACTCAAACTCGTATTAATAGCACCAACATGGGCAAGACAACCTTGGTACACAACACTACTAGACCTGTCAGTAGTACCACACGTCAAGTTACCCAACAGGCCAGATCTGTTAACACAACACAAACAGCAGATCAGGCATCCAAACCCAGCATCGCTCAATCTAGCAATCTGGCTCCTGAAATCCTAGAATTCAGACATTTAAACCTCACTCAAGAATGTATGGAAGTCATAAAACAAGCTAGAAGACCATCCACTAGACACTGCTATGCAAGCAAATGGAAAAGGTTTGTTTGCTACTGCCATAATAATCAAGTTCATCCATTACACGCATCCCCAAAAGATGTAGTGGGATACTTACTACACTTACAAAAGTCAAATCTAGCCTTCTCTTCCATTAAAATACACCTTGAAGCAATATCTGCATACCTGCAGATTACCCATTCAACTTCATTGTTTAGGATACCCGTCATTAAAGCATTTATGGAGGGCCTAAGAAGAATAATACCACCAAGAACACCACCTGTTCCTTCATGGAACCTTAACATCGTCTTGACAAGACTCATGGGACCACCTTTTGAACCCATGCATTCTTGCGAAATACAATTCTTAACCTGGAAAGTTGCATTTCTCATTGCCATCACATCTCTAAGAAGAGTAAGTGAAATTCAGGCATTTACAATACAAGAACCTTTTATCCAAATACACAAAAATAAGGTTGTACTAAGAACCAATCCTAAATTCCTACCAAAGGTTATTTCACCGTTCCACTTAAATCAAACGGTAGAGTTACCAGTGTTCTTCCCACAGCCAGACTCAGTAGCTGAAAGGGCACTACATACATTAGATGTCAAAAGAGCACTAATGTACTACATCGACAGAACAAAGGAGGTTAGGAAAACAAAACAACTGTTTATTGCTTTTCAAAAACCTCATACAGGAAACCCAATATCAAAACAAGGTATAGCCAGATGGATAGTTAAGTGCATCCAAACCTGCTATCTTAAAGCAAAGAGACAACTGCCCATTACACCAAGGGCACACTCAACCAGAAAAAAAGGCGCTACCATGGCATTCCTAGGAAATATTCCAATGCACGAAATATGTAAGGCAGCCACATGGTCCACGCCTCACACATTTACTAAACACTACTGTGTAGACGTGCTATCCGCACAACAAGCCACAGTAGGTCAAGCCGTACTAAGAACTTTGTTTCAGACTACTTCCACTCCTACAGGCTGAGCCACCGCTTTTGGGGAGATAACTGCTTACTAGTCTATGCACAACATGTGTATCTGCAGCGACAGATGCCATCGAACTGAAAATGTCACTTACCCAGTGTACATCTGTTCGTGGCATTGGTCGCTGCAGATTCAGATGTGCCCACCCGCCTCCCCGGGAGCCTGTAGCCGTTGGAAGTTATCTTCAACATTTGTACATTTGTGTATATATATATATATTACTTAACCTTAACTTGTACATACTTATTCATTCCATTGCATGGGCACTATTACTAACACACACAACTCCTACCTCACCCTCTGCGGGGAAAACAATCTAAGATGGAGCAGACGCCCATGCGCAATGGAAGCAAAGAGGAGGAGTCCCTCGGTCTCGTGACTCGAAAGACTTCTTCGAAGAAAAACAACTTGTAACACTCCGACCCAACACCAGATGGCGGACTGTGCACAACATGTGAATCTGCAGCGACCAATGCCACGAACAGATGTACACTGGGTAAGTGACATTTTCATTACTATGCGTGATCATACACAACCCTATACCACTTATTTATGACTTTCAGACATTAATTTGAGCAATATGGTTGAGGAACCAGGCTCTAGTCCCGGTGTTGGCTCAACATGCTTTGATTCTGGGCAAATCAATCTCTTAATCACCCACGTTTATCTTAATTAATCTGACTATGTGTAATGTCATCTAATATTCATGTGAAGTGCTCTAATACCCTGGGGCATGATCGGACTATATAAAACTGCTTTTGTGTACGTGTGTGTAGAGATATATACATATGTTCGGTGGCATGTGTAGATACACATGCTGTGCATTATCCTGCCATCTAGTGTTGGGCTCGGAGTGTTACAAGTTGTTTTTCTTCGAAGAAGTATTTTCGAGTCACTGGACCGAGTGACTCCTCCCTTTCGGCTCCATTGCGCATGGGCGCTGACTCCATCTTAGATTGTTTTCTTTCCGCCATTGAGTTTGGACGTGTTCCTCTTCGCTCCGTATTTCGAATCGGGAAAGTTAGATAAAGTATCGAAAATTAGACGGTATTGTTATCGCTCGGTACCGGTTTAGTGTTAGGGTATCGGCACCGACATCAAGACCGCTTCGGCGGCCCTTCGGGGCTTCCACTCTTCACCGAGGCCTGGTCGGCCCGACCACACCCATCGTCCCAGACTAATGGACCGGACCCCCTTCTGTTTCTGTCCTAAGTGTCACACAAAGTATCCTTATACAGACTAGCACCGGGTCTGTAATCTGTGTTTGTCACCTGAACACAGAGAGGATACTTGTGAAGCTTGCCAAGCGTTTTGATCGCAAAAGACCTTGAGAGATCGATGCGCAAGAAGACTGCAAATGGCGTCGAAACCGAAAGAACAGCTCGACGTCAAAGAGGAGGAAAGTATCTCCATCCAAGAGACGGACTCGGATGAATCTGAAAGTGAACGACCCTCGACGGTGCAACGAACCGTGAGTAAACCTGCCCCGTCCCAAACTCAGGGTCACACCAAAACACTTAAGGCCATGGGGACGCCACCGCCAGCAGGCCATGGCTCAACCCACCGAAAGGAAGGTGACCAAACATCGGCACCGAAAAAGGCCAAGGAGTTGCAGAAGACTTCCGACTCCGGTTGAGAATCCGGCACCAAACTATTTTGACACCGAGTGATCGAATCAACAAAACCCCGAAAAATCTCCTCAGAACCGAAAACGACTAGAACAGCAGAAACTTCGGTACCGAAAAAAGCGGCAGCGGAGCCGAAAAGAAGCTCTTATACAGAAGAGCAAGGACTTTCCATGCAACTCAAGGAAAGACATTGATTTGAGCAAGAGTTAGGTATGGAAGAACCTGACCATACACAACGGAGGATGCAGATCCAAAAAGAGACTGGCAAGATTCAGACTTTACCGCCACTCAAATCGAAAGGGAAACTTGCATTTCGGGAAACACAAATGCAGCCAAAGGCCAAAGTGGTTAGAGACAAATCACCAGCACCAATGGTCTCACCACAACCATTCCCACTGCACTCACCACAATTGTCACCAGTGGGAACACCTATAATGCAGTCACCCACACATACTGGGATGACCCAAGATGATGCGGATGCATGGGATTTATATTATACACCAGTATCTGATAACAGCCCTGAATGTTATCCAACCAAGCCGTCACCACCAGAAGACAGTACTGCATATACGCAGATACTATCCAGGGCAGCTACGTTCCACAACGTAGCAATGCACACAGAGCCAGTGGAGGATGACTTCCTTTTGAACACTCTGGCATCCACCCATGCATCCTACCAAAGTCTGCCAATGCTCCCGGGCATGCTCAAGCACGAGCAACAGGTCTTCCAGGAGCCTGTAAAGGGAAGAGCTATCGCGCCTAGAGTTGGAAAAAAAAAATACAAACCACCCCCAACACATCCAGTGTTCATAACACAGCAGCTCACACCGGACTCAGTGGCTGTAGGGGCAGCAAGAAAAAGAGCAAACTCTGTCATCAGGAGATGCTCCACCACCTGACAAAGAAAGTCGGAAATTCAACGCTGCAGGCAAGCGAGTGGCATCACAAGCAGGCAATCAATGGCGAATTGCGAATTCACAAGCCCTACTTGCACGCTATGACAGGGCACACTGGGACGAGATGCAAGACATCATACAGCACTTGCCCAAGGAACACCAAAAACGTGCCCAGCAAGTAGTGGAAGAGGGACCGGCCATATCTAACAACCAGATAAGGTCTGCACTAGACTCAGCGGACACGGCAGCACGGACTGTTAACACGGCTGTAACCATTCGCAGGCATGCATGGCTGCGAAGTTCTGGATTCAAGCCAGAGATTCAACAAGCGGTGTTAAATATGCCGTTTAATCAACAACAGTTATTTGGGCCGCAAGTCGATACAGCCATTGAAAAAAGACATGGACACGGCCAAAGCCATGGGCCCGCTCTATTCCCCACAAATCAGAGGCACCTTTAGGGAACCACAATTCAGAGGGGGGTTTCGGCAACAAACATCTGCACCTTCAACCTCTCAAACCAGATCCACCTATCAATCACAATACCAAAGGGGAGGGTTTTGTGGTTCCTATAGAGGTCAATTCCCAAAAGGAAGGGGAAAATTCCAACCAGCCAAACCAAGCCAGACCCAGCAGTGACTTCAAAGTCACAACACCCCAATACTTGTCACAGGTGGGGGGGAAGCTAAACGCATACTACCAAAACTGGACACATATTACCACAGACACATGGGTCCTATCAATTATCCAACAAGGTTATTGCATAGAATTCACAACATTCCCTCCAGATGTGCCACCAAAAATGCACAGACTGTCTCAACAACACGTAGACCTATTACAAATAGAGGTCCAAGCACTGCTTCAAAAACAAGCACTAGAGCTTGTACCCAATCACCAAAAAGGAACAGGCTTCTACTCACTATATTTCCTGATTCCAAAAAAGGACAAAACGTTAAGACCTATCTTAGATCTGAGAACACTGAATCTCTTCATCAAATCAGATCATTTCCACATGGTAACACTTCAAGACGTAGTTCCCTTACTAAAAAAGGAGGCATACATGACAACATTGGTTCTCAAGGATGCGTATTTCCACATACCCATCCATCCTTCTCACAGAAAATACCTAAGGTTTGTAATGCAAGGCAAACACTATCAGTTTAAAGTGCTACAGTTCGGAATAACAACAGCCCCCAGAGTATTCACAAAATGCCTAGTAGTAGGAGCCGCTCACATAAGGAGACAGCACATGCACGTATTCCCATATTTGGACGACTGGCTAATAAAAGCCAACACTCAAGAACAATGTCAATTTCACACGCAATACATCATAGAAACTCTACACAAACTAGGGTTCTCTATAAATTACCAAAAATCACATCTGCAACCATCCCAAATACAACAATACTTGGGAGCAACACTCAACACACAAAGGGCGATTGCCACTCCAAGACCACAAAGAGTCCAATCATTCCAAAATGTAAGATCAAGCATACAACCAAACAAACACTACATGGTAAAGTTTGTAATGAAACTACTAGGCATGATGTCCTCATGCATAGCCATTGTCCCGAATTCAAGATTACACATGCGGCCCTTACAACAGTCCCTAGCAAAACAATGGACACAAGCACAGGGTCAACTTCAAGATCTAGTGTTGATAGACCGCCAAACACACTACTCGCTTCAATGGTGGAACCCTATAAATTTAAACAAAGGGTGGCCATTCCAAGACCCAGTGCCTCAAGCTATTATCACAACAGATGCTTCCATGGTTGTGTGGGGAGCACACCTCAACAATCACTGCATACAGGGTCAATGGGACAATCAACAAAAACTACTTCACATAAATCACTTGGAACTGCTAGCGGTATTTCTAGCATTAAATGTATTTCAGCCATTAGTAGCCCACAAACACATTCTTGTCAAGACAGACAACATGACAACAATGTACTATCTCAACAAACAAGGGGGGACACACTTGTTACAACTGTGTCTCTTAACACAAACGATTTGGCATTGGGCAATTCACAACCACATTCGCCTAATAGCACAATACATACCAGGCATTCAGAATCAGTTAGCCGACAGTCTCAATCGAGATCACCAGCAAACTCACAAATGTGAAATACATCCCCAGATCCTACAGGATCACTTCCGCCACTGGGGAACACCAAACATAGACCTATTCGCAACAAAAGAAAACGCAAAATGCCAAAACTTTGCGTCCAGGTACCCACAACCTCAGTCCAAGGGCAATGCTCTATGGATCAGCTGGTCAGGGATATTTGCTTACGCTTTTCCTTCTCTCCCACTCATTCCTTATCTAGTCAACAAACTAAGTCAAAACAAACTCAAACTAATACTCATAGCACCAACCTGGGCTCGCCAACCGTGGTACACAACACTGTTGGACTTATCAGTAGTACCCCACATCAAACTACCAAACAGACCAGATCTGTTAACACAACACAAACAACAGATCTGACACCCGAATCCAGCATCACTCAATCTAGCAATCTGGCTCCTGAAGTCTTAGAATTTGGACATTTAAATCTTACACAAGAGTGTATGGAGGTCATTAAACAAGCCAGAAAACCTACAACAAGACATTGTTACGCAAACAAATGGAAAAGGTTCGTTTGCTACTGCCACACTAATCAAATTCAGCCACTACATGCCTCCACAAAGGACATTGTAAGCTATTTATTACACTTACAAAATTCTAATCTAGCATTCTCTTCCATTAAAATCCATCTCACTGCAATATCTGCCTATCTGCAGATTACACATACAACATCACTTTTTAGAATCCCAGTCATTAAAGCATTTATGGAGGGACTAAAAAGAATCATACCCCCAAGGACACCACCAGTACCTTCGTGGAACCTTAATATTGTATTAACACGACTCATGGGCCCACCATTTGAACCCATGCATTCTTGTCAAATCCAATATCTCACTTGGAAAGTAGCCTTTCTAATAGCTATCACATCACTTAGAAGAGTGAGCAAAATACAAGCATTTACTATTCAAGAACCCTTTATACAAATACATAAACATAAAGTGGTTCTCCATACAAATCCAAAATTCTTACCAAAGGTCATATCACCATTCCATGTAAACCAAACTGTGGAACTCCCAGTCTTCTTTCCACAACCAGACTCAGTAGCTGAAAGGGCCTTGCATACATTAGACTAATGTATTACATTGACAGAACAAAACAGTTTCGTAAAACAAAATAATTGTTTTTGGCTTTCCAAAAACCTCATGCAGGTAACCCTATATCCAAACAAGGCATTGCCAGATGGATAGTTAAATGCATTCAAACTTGCTACATTAAAGCAAAAAGAGAATTACCTATTACACCAAGAGCACATTCCACTAGAAAGAAAGGCGCCACAATGGATTTTCTTGGGAATATATCAATGACAGAAATTTGTAAGGCAGCCACCTGGTCTACGCCTCATACATTTACTAAGCATTACTGTGTAGACGTGTTAGCAACACAACAAGCCAAGGTAGGACAGGCTGTACTAAGAACATTATTTCAGACAACTTCAACTCCTACAGGCTAAACCACCGCTTTTTGGGGAGATTACTGCTTTGTAGTCTACAGGGAGTGCAGAATTATTAGGCAAATGAGTATTTTGACCACATCATCCTCTTTATGCATGTTGTCTTACTCCAAGCTGTATAGACTCGAAAGCCTACTACCAATTAAGCATATTAGGTGATGTGCATCTCTGTAATGAGAAGGGGTGTGGTCTAATGACATCAACACCCTATATCAGATGTGCATAATTATTAGGCAACTTCCTTTCCTTTGGCAAAATGGGTCAAAAGAAGGACTTGACAGGCTCAGAAAAGTCAAAAATAGTGAGATATCTTGCAGAGGGATGCAGCACTCTTAAAATTGCAAAGCTTCTGAAGCGTGATCATCGAACAATCAAGCGTTTCATTCATTATAGTCAACAGGGTCGCAAGAAGCGTGTGGAAAAACCAAGGCGCAAAATAACTGCCCATGAACTGAGAAAAGTCAAGCGTGCAGCTGCCACGATGCCACTTGCCACCAGTTTGGCCATATTTCAGAGCTGCAACATCACTGGAGTGCCCAAAAGCACAAGGTGTGCAATACTCAGAGACATGGCCAAGGTAAGAAAGGCTGAAAGACGACCACCACTGAACAAGACACACAAGCTGAAACGTCAAGACTGGGCCAAGAAATATCTCAAAACTGATTTTTCTAAGGTTTTATGGACTGATGAAATGAGAGTGAGTCTTGATGGGCCAGATGGATGGGCCCGTGGCTGGATTGGTAAAGGGCAGAGAGCTCCAGTCCGACTCAGACGCCAGCAAGGTGGAGGTGGAGTACTGGTTTGGGCTGGTATCATCAAAGATGAGCTTGTGGGGCCTTTTCGGGTTGAGGATGGAGTCAAGCTCAACTCCCAGTCCTACTGCCAGTTCCTGGAAGACACCTTCTTCAAGCAGTGGTACAGGAAGAAGTCTGCATCCTTCAAGAAAAACATGATTTTCATGCAGGACAATGCTCCATCACACGCGTCCAAGTACTCCACAGCGTGGCTGGCAAGAAAGGGTATAAAAGAAGGAAATCTAATGACATGGCCTCCTTGTTCACCTGATCTGAACCCCATTGAGAACCTGTGGTCCATCATCAAATGTGAGATTTACAAGGAGGGAAAACAGTACACCTCTCTGAACAGTGTCTGGGAGGCTGTGGTTGCTGCTGCACGCAATGTTGATGGTGAACAGATCAAAACACTGACAGAATCCATGGATGGCAGGCTTTTGAGTGTCCTTGCAAAGAAAGGTTACTATATTGGTCACTGATTTGTTTTTGTTTTGTTTTTGAATGTCAGAAATGTATATTTGTGAATGTTGAGATGTTATATTGGTTTCACTGGTAATAATAAATAATTGAAATGGGTATATATTTGTTTTTTGTTAAGTTGCCTAATAATTATGCACACCTGATATAAGGTGTTGATGTCATTAGACCACACCCCTTCTCATTACAGAGATGCACATCACCTAATATGCTTAATTGGTAGTAGGCTTTCGAGCCTATACAGCTTGGAGTAAGACAACATGCATAAAGAGGATGATGTGGTCAAAATACTAATTTGCCTAATAATTCTGCACTCCCTGTATGCACAGCATGTGTATCTGCAGCTACACATGCCACCAAACGTTTGTGGCATGTTCCGCTGCAGATTCACATACTATGCATAAGTCCTGCCATCTAGTGTTGGGCTCTGAGTGTTACAAGTTGTTTTTCTTCAAAGAAGTCTTTTAGAGTCACAGGATCGAGTGACTCCTCCTCTTCGGCTCCATTGCGCATGAACTCCTTCTTAGATTGTTTTCCCGCAGAGAATAAGGTAGGAGTGATAGAGTATAAAGAAAAGAGATGTCCATGCTAATGGAATAGTTTTTTTATATATATATATGTGTAACACTCCGAGCCCAACACTAGATGGCAGGATAATGCACAGCATGTGAATCTGCAGCGTCTCATGCCACAAACAGATGTACACTGGGTAAGCAATATTTTCCATATATATATATATATATATATATATGTGTGTGTTTGATGGCATGTGTAGCTACAGATAAACATATTTTGCATAAGTCCGCCATCTAGTGTTGGGCTCGGAGTGTTACAAGTTGTTTTTCTTCGAAGAAGAATTTTGGAGTCACGAGATTGAGTGACTCCTCCTCTCGGTGATAGTGTGCATGGGCGTCGAGTCCTTTGTTAGATTGTTTTCTTTTCGCCGTCTGGTTCGGACATGTTCCCTCTCGCTCCGGTAGATCTCGATTTGGTACTACCTGAACTCTTCTATCTTTTCTTTAAACGTGGGTATCGTTTTTAAAAATGTTTTTCTGACTACATTCAGCCCGATTGTATCATCGGAATCGATTAAACGCCTGTGCCCTTCTCGGGCCTACTGCATCACAGGCCTATGGATCGGACTCCGTTTCGATTCTGCCCTTGGTGTCACGCAAAGTTCCCCAACACTGACCAGCACTCAGTGTGCAACCTCTGCCTCTCTCCCGATCACAAGGAAGAAACATGTGAGACGTGCCGATCCTTCCGCTCCAAGAAGACTCTGCGGTATCGGAGAGCACGTCGGCTGGAGATGGCATCGAGGTCGACCAAACAAACAGACACCTGACATTTTCGGTGAGGAACAAGCACAGACTGCAGTTTCCATTGCAGACTCTGATTCCAACCGTGACTCCGATGGGGACAGCCAAGTGATTTCTGTGGAGCAGTAGATGAGTTCGCCAGCCTCTTCCCATCAACAAAAACATTCCAAAAAGTCATCACAATTGGTCTTAGGTACACCACTGCTTGCCGGCCATGGTCAGACCCGAAAGTTACATCTCGACGACCGGCCTTCGGGTTCAGCGTTGAAGAAGACCAGAATGCATTCGACCGAACAGACTACCGCGCCTGTTTCGGGATCAAGACAGAAGGTGGAGGGCTCCACTTCTGAACCGAAGCATTAGTCTATGACCTGAAGCTGAAGCACCCAAGCTCCTCTTCGGAGCCGAAAAAACTTCCATCTGCTTCAGAGTTTACATTTTTAGCCCGATTAAAGCAGTCGGTCACCAAGCTTTCGGAGCTCAAAACTGTGGGAAAGAAATATGCTCCATCTGTAGAAGAATCAACAGACATTAGGCCTATACTTGAAGTGATGGACCATAAACAACGAAAGATCCAAATCCATAATGATACTGGAAAAATTGCCTCTCCTCCTTCTATAACCAAAATGAAGCTCTCTTTCCAAGAGTTTGGAAGCTGGGCCTTCACCTGCCAAAATCTTCAAACTCAAGGAGAAACCAAAGGTAGTACATCAGCCTTCACCACCACATTCTCCTTTGCTTCCCACTTCTCCAACACCTGATACTCCACCACCTACACAGTCTATGCAATATCCTGCCTTCTCACATGGGGATTACGTGGGTGATAATACTTATACTGTAGACCCATGGGATTTGTATGACCCAGACCCTATCCCATCAAATGACTGTGATCTATATCAAACTAGGCCATCTCCACCTAAGGACACCATGGCCTACCAGGTTGTGATAAAGCACTACCAATTCAAAGTACTACCTTTTGGAGTAACAAGAGCACCAAGGGTATTTACCAAATGCCTAGCAGTGGTTGCAGCATACCTCAGAAGACAGTATATACATGTCTTTCCCTATCTGGACAACTGGCTCGTAAAAGCAAGTACCATTCAAACCTGTCAACAATACACAGTTGATACCCTACAGTCTAGGGTTCACAATCAATTACCAGAAATCTCACCTTCGGCCAGCTCAAATACAATCATATCTGTGAGCAATTCTGAACACTCAGTCAACATTAGCCTACCCAAACTTCAAAGAATTCAAATGTTTCACAGTCTCATATCTCAGCTACAACACAATCAAACTTACACAGTAAAGTTTATTATGAAACTATTGGGAATGATTGCATCGTGCATATCAGTAGTGCCCGATGCACGTCTAAACATGAGACCCCTACAACAGTGTCTTTCTCAACAATGGTCTCAGGCACAGGGTCAACTTAATCTAGTGTTGTTGGACCGCCAGCCTTACAACTATCTGCAATGGCGGAATCCCACCAACTTATCAAAAGGGCTGCCATTTCAGGACCCTGTGCCACAAACCATAATCACCACAGATGCATCAATGACAGGTTGAGGAGCCCATCTCAAAAATCTTACTGTACAGGAAGAATGGGACTCAATCCACATACTTACCACATAAACCACTTGGAATTGCTGGCAGTGTTCTTAGCACTCCAGCTACAGATCACACACAAGACAGTGTTAATAAAGACAGACAACATGAGAACAATGTATTATCTGCAAAAACAGGGGGGGATACGCTTATCACAATTGTCCCTTCTAGCACAGACAGTGTGGAAGTGGGCAATTCACAATCTCATTCACCTACTAGCAGAGTATATCCGACCAACTAGCGGACCTCTTAAGGAGGACGCAGCAACAAATACACAAATGGGAGAGTCACCACAAGTAATTCAACAGTGCTTTCACATGGTGGGAACACCAAACATACCTTTTTGCAGCAAGGGAAAACACAAAATGCCCAAACATTGCATCCAGGTACCCATACCCTCGATCCAAGGGCAATGTTCTGTGGATCAATTGGTTAGGGATATTTGCTTACGCTTTTCTCCCCTATCTCACCAATTTGGTTTCTGGTCAACAAGATCCATCACACTTCTCTCACTATGATACTCATAGCTCCCATGTGGGCACATTAACACTGGTACACAATATTATTGGATCTATCTGTAGGACCACATCACAAGCTCCCAAACAGACCAGACCTATTGACTCAAAACAAATGTCAAATCAGGCATCCCAATCCCAGTATGCTCAACATGGCGATTTGGCTCCTGAGGTCATACAGTTTGGATATCTACAGCTTCCATCAGAATGTATGGACATTCTAAGGGACACACATAAACCTACAACCCGGCAGTGCTATGCAGCTAAATAGATATGTTTTGTATATTACTGTCAACCCAAAAACATTGATCCACTTAAAGCATCAGTACAGGATATTGTATGTTATTTGCTTTACTTGCAAAATGCAAATCTTGCCTATTAATCTATTACAATTAATTTAACAGCAATAGCCTACCTCCAAAACACAAGGCACACTTCTCTGTTCAGACTTCCTGTCATAAGCTTTTATGGAAGGCCTTAAAAGTGTTATTCCACCTAGAGCTCCACCAGCTCCTGCCTGGAATCTTAACATTGTGCTCACAAGGCGTATGGGTCCACCATTTGAACCCATGCATTCTTGCGCTCTTGGAAAGTTGCTTTCCTGGTAGCAATTACTTCCTTAAGGAGAATTAGTGAAATTCAAGAAAACACTTTCGAAGAACCTTTCTTCCAAATTCACAAACACAAAATAGTACTTAGGCAAAGTAAATCTTTTTTTGCCCAAAGTGGTTTCACCATTTCACATCAGTCGGTCAGTGGAATTGCCTATCTTCTTTCCATAGCCAGATTCAGTTGCTGAAAGAGCTCTCCACACTCTTGATCTCAAGAGAGCTCTCATGTATTATGTAGACAGAGCAAAATATTTTTGAAAATCTAAACAACTTTTTGTGGCTTTTCAACAGCCTAATAAGGGTAATCCTATTTCAAAACAAGGATTGGCCAGATGGCTAGTAAAGTATATTCAAACTTGCTATCCTAAAGCTAAAAGGCAACTATTAATAACTCCTAAAGCACATTCTACTAGAAAGAAAGGAGTTTCAATGTCATTCTTAGGAAATTTACCAATGGCAGACATATGCAAAGCAGCCTCATGGTCCACATCACACACATTTACTAAACACTACTGTGTGTATGCGCTGTCTCGCCGACGAGCAAATGCTGATCAAGCAGTACTTAAAACATTATTTCAAACTACTCCAGCTCCTACAGGCTAGCCACTGCATATTTTAGAAGGGGACTGCTTTTTAGTGCATGCAAAGCATGCTTATCTGCAGCTACACATGCCATCAAGCGGAAATTGTCACTTACCAAGGTTATATCTGTTCGTGGCATGTAGTGCTGCAGATTCACATGCGCCCTCCCTCCTCCCCGAAAGCCTGTAGCCGTTGTGGTACTTTCTTTATGTAAATATGTATATACATTGCATGGACATTGTAGGAAAATGCCTCTCATGGCATGGTTACCCCGTAACACTTTGCGTTTTGTTGATGCTAGTTATGATTGAAAGTGTGCTGGGACCCCGCTAACCAGGCCCCAGCACCAGTGTTCTTTCCCTAAACTGTAACGGCACACAGATAAGTCCCTTGTAAATGGTACCCCTGGTCCCAAGGGCCCTGTGGCCAGGGAAGGTCTGTAAGGGCTGCAGCATGTCTCATGCCACCCTGAGGACCCCTCACTCAGCACATGAACACTGCCACACAGCTTGAGTGTGCTGGTGGGGAGAAAGTGACTAAGTCGACATGGAACTTCCCTCAGAGTGCCATGCCTACAACCCACTGCCTGTGGCATAGGTATGTCACCTCTCTAGCAGGCCTTACAGCCCTAAGGCAGGGTGCACTATACCACAGGTGAGGGCATAGTTGTGTGAGCAATATGCCCCTACAGTGCCTAAGCCAAATCTTAGACATTGTAAGTTCAGGGTAGCCATAAAGAGTATATGGTCTGGGAGTCTGTCAAATACGAACTCCACAGTTCCATAATGGCTACACTGAATTCTGGGAAGTTTGGTATCAACTTCTCAGCACAGTAAATCCACACTGATGCCAGTGTTGGATTTATTGAACAATGCACACAGAGGGCATCTTAGAGATGCCCCATGTATACCAGCCCAATTCCTAGTGTTAAGCTAACCAGTTTCTGCCAGCCTGCCATATCCAGATGGGTGTCTGGCCACCTGGGGTGAGTGCCTTTGTCACTCTGTGGCCCGAAACAAAGCCTGTACTGGGTGGAGGTGCTTCTCACTTCCCCTGCAGGAACTGTAACACCTGGTGGTGAGCCTCAAAGGTTCAAGCCTGATGTTACAGCGCCCCAGTGCACTCCAGCTAGTGGAGATGCCCGCCCCTCCGGACACAGCCCCCACTTTTGGCCGCAAGTCTGGAGGAAATAATGAGAAAAACCAGGAGGAGTCATCCACCAGTCAGGACAGCCCCTAAGGTGTACTGAGCTGAGGTGACCCCTGCCTTAAGAAATCCTCCATCTTATTTTGGAGGATTCCCCCAATAGGATTAGGGATGAACCCCCCTCCCCACAGAGAGGAAGCCCAAAGAGGGTGTAGCCACCCTCCAGGACCGTAGCCATAGGCTACTGCCCCCAGACCTAAACACCCCCCTAAATGTAGTATTTAGGGGCGACCCTGAACCCAGGAAATCAGATTCCTGCAACCTGAAGAAAGAAGGACTACTGACCTGAAAGCCCTGCAGAGACAACGGAGACGACAACTGACTTGTCCCCAGCCCTACCGGCCTGTCTCCTGACTCAAAGAACCTGCACTGCGATGCATCCAGCGGGACCAGCGACCTCTGAGGACTCAGAGGACTGACCGTCACCTAAAGGACCAAGAACCTCCCGAGGACAGCAGCTCTGTCCAAAAACAGCAACCAAGAAACCAATTTTAATGAGAGACTGTCCTCACTCCAGAAGCGTGAGTCTTCACACTCTGCGCCCGACGCCCCCTGCTCGAGGTCAGGAGAACCAACACCGCAGAGAGAACTCCAGGCGACTCCAACGACATGGACACCCTGAGTTTACCTCCCTGCACCTCCACAGCGATTCCTGCAGAGAGGATCCAGAGGCTCCCCCTGACCGTGACTGCTTGGTAACAAAGGAACCCGACGCCTGGACACTGCACCCGCAGCCCCCAGGACCGAGAGGAACCAACTACTGGTGCAGGAGTGACCAGAAGGCAGCCCTCATCCTAGCCCAGTCGGTGGCTGGCCCGACAAGCCCCCCTGTGCCCTGCCTGCATCTCCAGAGTGACCCCCGGCACCTACTTTGCACACTGCACCTGGCCGCCCCAGTGCCGCTGAGGGTGTATTTTGTGTGTCTGTGTATGCTCCCCCCATGCTCTACAAAACCCCCCTGGTCTACTCCCCAAGGACACAGGTACTTACCTGTTAACAGACTGGAACTTGAGCACCCCTGTCCTCGATAGCGCCTATGCTATTTGAGCAGGGCCGGCTTTAGGACTGATGGCCCTGTGCAACAGTTTATTGTGGTTCCTCCCCCCCCCCCCCATCCCATGACCACCTCGGTTTCACTCACTACCACCCGGCAAACGTGCCCCTCATCTCTCCATCACTCCGCTTTCACATACATTCATGTGTTTTAAAGCACTTGCAAAAGGCTAGCTTTGAAATGGCGCAAAGAAATCCAACAGATTTCTTTGCGTAATTGTTTCCGGCACTTTTAACACCTACTCAGAGCAGGTGTTAAAAAGAGGCTTCTGTTGGTTTCAATAGGCCCCTGGGTGCTTTGCAGGATTAACATCTACATTTTTTACGCTAATCCTGCAAAGCGCCAGGCTGGCGTAAATAATTCGGACACTATTCTAAATACAGCGCACACATAGTGGCGTTGGGGGAGCGCTAAGGGGTGCAAGAAAAGTGGTGGAGCACCTTGTGCAGCGCCACGTTTTCAAATATGCTCCAAAGGGTCATAATTAGGAGTCCCTAGCGCCATTCTAACGCCCCATTAGCATAAATTTTTTTTATGCTAATGTGGCGTTAGAAGGCCAAAAATGCTGCGCTATATTTACAAAGTGGCGCAGTGCATGCATTGCGCCACTTTGTAACCCTTTGTGCTACATTATGCCTGTGCCAGATTTCTCTGCATCATTTTTTCCACCACTTTTTTCTATTATGTCCCATCGGGCAGTGCTTAATTTGTACCGGTGCCCAAAGCTCTCCTCTTAAACACGCGGCTGCTGCAATTAAATGTGTGAACACGGAAAACAGAGGAAGCATAATCCTAAAGCTATCTCGGGCCTCTTCAATCCATTTACAGGCACTCCCTGACCCTTCAGCTCACTCTTGAGGAGTTCAGCTTTTTCCCATTGGGGCACTTTTTCGTTTTTCTCTTCCTCCATTTTCCCATATGTCTTTTTCTCGCAGTAAATGCTTGAGTCAGAAAAATAAGCGCTGGCCCTCAAAAATAAGTGCTGGTACTCCGCACCGGAAAGAACAAGTACAAATTAAGCACTGCCATAGGGGCATATTTAAGAGCCCCTAGTGCCATTCTAACGCCACATTAGTGTCATTTGTTTACACTAATGTGGCGTTAGAAGGACAAAAACGCTGCACCATATTTACAAAGAGGCGCAATGCATGCATTTCGCCACTTTGTAAGCCTTTATGCCTGCGCCAGGCATAATATATGCAAAGGGGCATCCCTCGTTAAGGGGGGCCAAAAAAATGACATAAAGAAATCTTTCACATTTCTTTGTGTCATTTTTTCCCAGTACTTTTAACGCCTGCCCAGAGCAGGCATTAAAAGGAGGCTTCCATCGGTTACAGTTAGCCTCTAGGTGCTTTGCAAGATTAGCATCAACATTTTTTATGCTTATCCTGAAAAGGGGCGGACTAGCGTAAAAAGATTCTGACACTAGTCCCTTACCTACTGCCATCGTGCGCCGTTATTTTAAATATGACGCACACATGGTGGCATTAGGGGGTGCTAAGGGTTGCAAAAAAAATTGTCGCTGCACTGTGTACAACGCCACTTTTCTTAAATATGCCCCATAGTTCTGTTTTTTGCAGCAGGTATATTAACCCTCTATGCTACTTTATGGTGACTCAAAGCTGCCACCAGGCAAAACTCCCACCTCTCTCTAGCGGGAACATTAATCACAAGAGGTATCTTGACTTTTTAAATGTTTCTTGAAGGCTAACCGCACAAGGAAATTTTCAGCAGGTGCTTTTAATTCACAAGTTTCAGGAGTTATTACTTGACAGAGCGCCCCCTGAGGTTAGCGCCTGGTGCCGTTGCACCGCCCAAAAGCCAGCCCTGTATTTGGGCCCTACTTTGACCTCTGCACCTGACCGGCCTGTGTTGCTGGTGCTGGGTGTTTGGGGTTGACTTGAACCCCCAACTGTGGGCTGCCTATGCCCAGGAGACTGAACTTGTAAGTGCTCTACTTACCTGAGAAACTAACTATTACTTACCTCCCCCAGGAACTGTTGATTTTTGCACAGTGTCCACTTTTAAAATAGCTTATTGTCATTTTTGCCAAAACTGTGTACATTACTGTTCTAATTCAAAGTTCCATACTTACCTGTGTGAAGTACCTTACAATTTATGTTCTTACCTAAATTCTGAATCTTGTGGTTCTAAAATAAATTAGGAAAATAATATTTTTCTATATAAAAACCTATTGGCCTGGAGTTAAGTCTTTGAGTGTGTGTTCTCATGTATTGCCTGTTTGTGTACAACAAATGCTTAACACTACCCTCTGATAAGCCTACTGCTCGACCACACTACCACAAAATAGAGCATTAGAATTATCAAATTTTGCCACTATGAACCTCTAAGGGGAACCCTTGGACTCTGTGCTCACTTTGAGATAGTAAATACAGAGCCAACTAAGGACTCGATGCCCAGGCGCACTATCACTTGATCTTCTGACTCGAACCTTCTTCGAAGAAAAACAGCTTGATCCACTCAGAGCCCAACACTAGATGGTGGACTTAAGCAGGGCATGTGAATCCAAAGCACCTCATGCCACGAACAGATGTCTACTGGGTAAGTAACATTTCCCATATATATTCGCTGAAATAAATCAAAGGTTACAGGGATGTTATAGTTGCCCTCACATTTTAAATGTACAAAACTGTAGAAATTCACCTGTTATAGTTATCTCAGGTAACTGTAACTCGTGCCCTAAGGTAATCATAACCTGCACCTCCGCCATGCACTGTTTTTCATCAAATATTTTACTGCAAATATTACATTGATATTAGCAATGTGGTTTTCAAAGATGTCATGAGTGCCCTAATTTGTGGGGTCATTAGCAGTGCATGGCGAGGACGCGAATTAGTTATTTTAGGGCATGAGTTATTATTCCTTGAGATAACTATAGCAGGACATATTTATTTGGTTATGTACGTTTAAAATGTGAACCTAACTATAACGTCCCTGTAACCTTAGGTTTTTTTTTTTTTAGGTGAATTTCTGTATTTTTTGGTAAACTTCTATTTCCTTACTATACCGTTTCTGAACCCTTTGTTTTGTTTTTTTCTTCAGTGAATTTCTATGATTTCTTTCAATGTAAAGTAATTTTCATTATGACACGTTAATCCAACCACCAACGCTCACCGTGCAGGTTGTTGTTTGCTGCAGGGCTTGGCCTTCAGCAAGGCCCTGCGGTCAACCCACCTTACCACCCAACGCTGCACAAGGCCTTTTGCTATCTGCAGCAGCAGTTGGCTGCGGGTCCACATGGCCCCCCTCCCCTGGTGGATTTCGGCCCTGGGGATCCCATCCCTGGGACCCGGCCTTCTAAAATTCGTTTTTTTGGGGGGAGGGGAATGCGGCAAACTACTTACCTATTTCAGGCCCAGGTACCCCATTCCTTGTGACCCAGTGTTAATATAATTTTTTGGGTGCCTCCCCACATTGCATTAGAGATTAGCCCCAGGGAGGTGGAGGTCCCTAGGGCTGTGGGGGACCACGCAGCCCTCTTGCATTGGAGATTAGCCCCAGGGAGGTGGCAGTCCCCAGAGCTGTGGGGGCGCATGCGGCCCTACCTCCATTACATTGGAAATTAGCCCCGGTCGGGTGCCCCTCACATTCAAAATGTCAGTGCCCCCAGGTTCTTGCCCACCTGGGGGCTTGTTAAAAACAAGCACGTGTGTTTGTGGGTTTTTTTTTTTTTTTGGGTGGATTCACCATGAATTTGGGGCAAAAGTTTAAAAAAATAAAATACAAAAAAAAGGATTTTGCCCAGTTTGGGGGTGGTCCCTCTTGTACCCCAGCACCAGAGCTAAGAAGTCAGGATGTCCTTACCTTACCCTTTTTTTTTTTTAGCTTTTTTTAATTTATTTTTTAGCTTTTTTGTGGGACTCCGCTGAAGCCAAGTCCCAAGATGGCTGCCAACACTTCCTGATTAAAGTGTTGCCAACCAATCACAGCTGTGCATTTCCCTGCAGAAGCTCATTATTCTTCCGGAACCCTTCGTGCTTCTAGATATCTATGTTTATCTGTCTTTTAGTATTTCAAAAAGTACTGAACGATTTACAACAAATAACGAAAAAACACTATTTCTGGACCAAGAGCTACCTTTCTGACAAATGTGTGGTAATTCTGGCCAGTGGTTCGGGCTGTAGTTGTCTGAAATCCCTATTGGAATTATAATGGGAAACGCATGTTTTTTGGAGCCCCCCACCTCTTTTTTTCTCGGCCCCCGCTTGATGGATCACCCCAAAACTTCCCATGTACAAGATTGCCCAACAGGGCCAAAGATGTATAGGCAAGTCAAAAAAGGCTTTTTCAATGGAAACATGTTCCTAACTATAACTACCTACTGGCGAACACCAGAAGGTTGTGTTTGTGTGTGGGTATAGGTATATCTGTATATATCTATGTGTATGCATGTATATTTGTGTATATATATTATTTTGGTGTGTATATGTATATACGTTTCTGCCTATATTAGTGTGTGTGTGTGTGTGTGTGTGTGTGTGTGTATATGTGTGAGTGTGTATATATACCTATCTGTCCTTTTGGCGATGACAAATCTTCACAATTTATTTTTTTTCAAAACTAGTGTACCACTTACTTTGGCTGCTGCCTGTAAAGTTTCAGGATGATTCATCATTTGGGTGCTAAGAAGAGAGGGGGGCAGGCAAAATGCTTTTTCCCAGTGCAGTGTCTAAAGTAACTATAACTTGTGCCGTTAAGTAACTTTAGTCCGGGAGTTATAATTTCTCAACTTAAGTATAAATATAACTATTACAGCTGAATTTCTATGGTTTTGTGTGGGTAAAACGTCAACCTAATTATAACATTCCTGTAACCTTTGTTTTTTTTTCCAGTGAATATGTATATGCTGAATGGAATTCCTCCGTATTTGGCATAAAGCTAGATATTTACCCATAAATTGTGCTTTTTGTTATTTGGTCTAAATCTTTCCAATAGTTTTTAAGAAATGAAGACTCACTGTTTCTGTTTGTGTGTATATATAGAGATGCGGTAGTACAACAACTCCAGCAGATCAAAAGTTGTTGGCTGGCTCAACAAAGGTGCTTAGCAATCATTTTAGGACTCAGGGACTCAATCAGTGCATTGTTTATTTATTTTTTAACCAAGTATATTCGGTAGGGAGCGTGCTTGGGGTCCTCCTTCCCAAGTATCCCATTTTCTCATAGCGAGAACACATTTTATTTATTGGGGACCGGGGCCCGGGATTGCCCCCCCTTCTCTGATCCATTTATTGGCTCTGAGGTCCAGAGAAAGTATAGCTCCCACCTCGGGTGGGAGGAAACATTTACTTTCGTTTGATGCCCATGAGCCCGGGCAGGGAAAATTGATTGCTCCCACTGCGGGAACACAAGTGGAAATTGCTCCCATGGACTGGTGCACTTTTGTTGTTGCTGACCCCCGCTGGCACCTAGGATGGGTGTTGGCTTGGGAGCACACTGGGGCTGCAGGTTCCTAAGGGCTCCCCAAGTGGCCACCAACATTTTAAAAGGTTGTGGCTGCCCTGGATGGAACCACAGCATCCACAGGCAAAGATTAAGAAGCCGGCTGCTGTCAGCTGGCATACAAGAAGCATGCTGGGTGGGGGGGGCCAGCAGAGTTTACAGTGGCCGCAGACCTCCTCCCAGGGCCCCAATTATACGTGAGCACCCTGAAAATAATTAAAAATATATAACAAATGAGCTTCAGGAGCCACTGTTTTATTAACTGCTCCCGGCCAGGAGCACCTCATAATGTGCTTCAGTGGCTCATTTACATATTTGTTTCCATTTTGTGGTGCCCCAGTCTGGCCAGGGACATCACCGACATGCTACAAAAGTGTTGTATGGGGGGCTGCAGGGAGACAAGCAGCCACAAAGGATTTTTTTTTTAACTAAGTCCCTGGGTTATTAAATGAATGACCCAAGGAGAGCTTACCATTATTTTTAGAGCACTTTGAGCCGGAGATGTATGTATTCTCTTTAGCTGGAATGTTGTGAGGACCGCTTGTGGTTGGTCCTGTAGCTGCATTTTGTGGCCTGAAGAGTTTTAAAAACAGACTAATACACACATTTAAAGTTGTTTGGAATTATTTAAAAATATTTTTGGGGAAATAATTATTATACATTGCTGTTTATATTTATAAGGATTACTCTGGAATATGGATACTGATAAATTATTTTGGTGAAAATGTTGTCAAAGCCACTAGATCTGCTTTATATAGGTTGATGTGCTGAACCCTCGCTATAGCCATGTTTAAGCCAGCTTTTTATATTTTTGTTTTGTGACACTTTGACAAAGCCAGTAGGTCTGCCTTGCATACATCTCTTTACATTGTTGCTTTACGTAAATAAACATGCCTCAGAAATTCACTGAAAAAACTAAGGTTAAAGTGATGTTATAGTTAGGTGCAAATGTCAGTTAAAATGGGTGGGTGTGTGTGTGTGTGAATATCAGTTAACACTGAACTAAAGTAACTATAACTTGCACATACATATGTCCCATGGCCCTCATTTTAACAACAACAAATTATTGAGTGCTACAGAAGGTGGTTCTCTAATTTGCTAAAATCACTGGTACCAACAGCAAGATTTTTCAGAAGCCTTGTGATTTTGGTGAATGGATGTCACTGGCCTGCGCTCCGCTGTAAAGTGCCCTGACTCCAGTGAAGCTCTGCCACTTTTATGGTTAGAACAATATCAAAACCATACTTGGTATCCTTTGACCAGCGTTGCCTAAGCTGGTCCACTGTGCACCCTCCAGGTCGCATCTACGCCTAGTTTGGTACAGGTTGGTCCATATAATGCTAAGTTCGTCCCCATTGATCTGAGTGATCCCTGGCTGGTTTGAACTTCTGATTCTCTGTTGGTCTCTCTTGGACCACTACATCCAAGCTGACTCTGGGTAGCCCATTCTCTTTCTGGACAAGCTTTTAATGGCCTGTTTGTCTCCTCTGGGAAGACACTTTTTGCTCTTCTCTGCTGATGCCTGTTGGCCCATTCCCATTCTGCTGAAGTTAGTTGACCTTTTTTATGTTTCAGAAACTCTTTGAGGAGCAGCTGAAGAAGTACGATCAGCTCAAAGTTTATATAGATCAGAATCTAACAGCCCAGGAGAACATCCTTAAAGCCTTGACCGATGCAAACGTCAAATATGCAGCAGTCCGGAAGATTCTGATTGAATCCGAGAACAAGTAAGTGAGCAACTACCACCAGTCATTTGACCACTAATGCACTTTTACAAAATTCTGGCCTTTTATTAGCAGAGCTGCTCACCATAAGCCTTTAGACTAAGCACTTTGATTTAGAAATCATTCTTTCACATTCCAAATGAATGTAGAGTGTTTGCTCCTTTAAGAACAAAAAATACATTCCCACTAACCATAAACACACCACAGTGCCCTTGCTTGAAGCTCTTACCTGAGGGGTTTTGTCTCTGATTCAGTGCGCGAGAAATATCTCTGAGAGTATGTAAATTGTTATTGAGGAGTAGTCATTTTCTAGCTTAAATGATTTGAAACAGTCGGAATAATGGCAGATTCTGGATTTGTTTCAAATTAAATAGGGCTTTATCATCTACAACATGACTGACAGCCAGTGATAGCCCATTGGCCACAGGTGTGTTTAACAGTATTTGGGGCTCATTTGTGTGATCTAGTTGTCACACCTTGAAACGATCTTCTTTTGAAATATATGGAGTGATCCATATCACTTACTAGTTTGTCCTCACACTCTGAGACTTACCAGACTCGAGACTTAATGGTTTTGAGGCCAAACCACCTCCGAGATATATTTAGGTGCATTAACCCCTTAGCTGCCAGGCCTTTTCCCCCTCAGGTGGCAGGCCTTTTTTTTGGCTATTTGGGACAGGTCACGCTTGGGCCCTTATAACTTTGTGTCCACATAAGCTACCCACGCCAAATATGCTTCCTTTTTTTCCAACCTCCTAGGGATTCTAAAGGTACCCGGAGTTTGTGGGTTCCCCTGAATGAGACCACTAAATTAGCCAAAATACAGCAAAAATGCTTTTTTCCTTTTTCTTTTCTTTTTAAATGTGAAAAAATGGCTGCAGAAGAAGGCTTGTGTTAAAAATGCCATCAACAAAGGGTTTGCAGTGCTAAAATCACCAGCGTCCTAGCTTTCAGGAACAGGCAGACTTGAATCAGAAAAGCATTTTTTTCAACACAATTTTGGCATTTTACTGGGACATACCCCATTTTTACTATTTTTTGTTCTTTTAGCCTCCTTCCAGTTAGTGACAGAAATCGGTGTGAAACCAATGCTGGATCCTGGGAAGCTAAACATTTGTAAAAAGTAGACACAATTCTGAATTCAGCAAGGGGTAATTTGTGTAGATCCTACACGGTTTTCGACAGAAAATAGCTGATATAAAATAAATATTGAAATTGAGGTGAAAAAAAACAGCCATTTTTCTTTACGTTTTACTCTGTAACGTTTTACTGCGATGTCAGATTTTTGAAAACAATACACCGTTACGCCTGCTGGACTCTTCTGGTTGTGGGAATATATAGGGCTTGTAGGTTAATCAAGAACCCTAGGCCCAGAGCCAATAAATGAGCTGCACCTTGAAATAGGTTTTCATTATATACCGAGTATACAGCAGTTCATTTGGTGAAATATAAAGAGTGAAAAATAGGTATCAAGGAAACCTTTGTATTTTCAAAATGGGCACAAGATAAGGTGTTGAGAGGCAGTGGTTATTTGCACATCTCTGAATTCTGGGGTCCCCATACTAGCATGTGAATTACTGGGCCTTTCTCAAATAGACGTCTTTTTTACACACTGTCTTACATTTGGAAGGAAACAATGTAGAGAAACACAAGGGGAAATAACACTACTTGTGCTATTCTGTGTTTCCCCCATGTCTCCCAATAAAAATGGTACCTCACTTGCGTGGGTAGGCCTAATGCCTACAACAGGTCACGCAACATGGACACATCACATTTTCCCAAAGAAAACGGACGTGTTTTTTGGAAAGTGCCTAGCTGTGGATTTTGGCCTCTAACTCAGCCGGCACATAAGAAAACCTACCAAACCTGTGCTCCCCTTATGTATAAATATCAGTTTTAAAAAAATCCCTGGTGTCTAGTGGTCCCTTGGAGGCAGATTGGCCTAATAAAAATAGGCGGGGTTGGGAAAAGGCCTAAAAGTAATTTTGCGCCCTGGGGAGCGACCCTTGCCTTAAGGGGTCACTCGCCACATATTTAAACAAAAAAAAAAAATGTATCCCTGGTGTCTAGCAGTTTCAGCACCCCCCCTCCCTTAATTATAATAGGCCGATCTGCCGTCTCGGGCGGGGTGAGGGGGTGTCTAGAAATGTCCTAAAAATAAATTGCCCCCCTGAGGAGTGGGTGGCCTTTGCCCAAGGGCCTGCTCCACTTACTCAATAACCAAAAAAAAAAAAAACTCCCCGGTGTCTAGTGGGCATTTCATGCAGAGAGAGAGAGAGAGAGAGAGAGAGAGAGAGAGAGAGAGAGAGACAAAGGAGAGGAAAGGACTTTTCTTTCCTTTGATGCCTCTCTCGGCCCCTCCACGTGATCGGAGGAGAAATGCTTTTGCATTTCTCCTCCGACTTGTGGGTAGGCCTCTGATGACGTCAGACACCACGGGGTTGGGGGGTGTGGATGGAAGGGGAAGCAATTCCCGTTCCATCCCTGCCCAGGGGAGGGGGTGCGAGGCCCCCGGGAGGAGTCCTAGCACTTCTCCTGAAGGCCCCTACATCCGAGGCACTTGAGGGATTAACAGTAGATATCTACACCTTATGAAAGACCCCAAGTCCCTTCATTAAGGAATTTTACATTCATTTTCTGATGGCTTCTTCTAACTGCAGATTCTAAAGTTTTTGAATTTTATTTATGCTCCAGACATGTTCTGGAACTTTTTAAAGCAAATCTTCCCTTGTGCCCATAGATGGCACAATTGGCTCTGCTGTGGAACCTTTTGGTGGCCTGAAAGGACAGACAACTCAGGCCGACTTAAGGCCTTCAACTTCTGAACTCCTTCCTTCGAGAAGGCAAGTTCAAGATATTCACCATGGCGTAGATTCTTTCTGCCTTGGACTGCATGGTGTGCTTAGACTTGCAGGATACATACTTTCAATTTCCAAACCCGCAGTCCAACAGATACTTTCTCCAATTCATGTCTGGATAAAGACAAATTCAGATCACCAGCCTGCTCTTTAGTCTTAAATCAGTGCTTCTGGTGTTTGAAGTAGATGCCGGTGCTTGTGGTCCATTGGGGATACTTATATTCCCACATCTTGACAACTGGCTGCAGAAAGAGGCTTGCCGCAGTGAGTGTTGGGCCAACCGTGTACAACAGTCACCCTTATGTAATCCCTGATGTTTTCCATCAACAAGATGAAGTCTCACCCATAGCCTGAGCAGAGGATTACTTTCAAAGGGGCCCTGTGGCACATACAGACCCTGCAGTGGAACCTATGCCTTGCAGTGAGCTCAACATTGGGGTGGCCTGTTAGGCAACATCTGTGTTTCCGAGGAGACAGCTTGGGACCTTCACTACTGGCTCTCGGACACTAGCCTGATTTGTGGCAGACCGTTCTCACAGTAGAGTTGGTTGCATGATATCTGAGTTGAGGCAGTCATCTGGGAAAAGTAGAGATCAGGGTAATTTGGTCTACAACAGAACAAAGGCACCACACCAACCTTCTGTAGCTTCGCAGCATTCATTTGGCTTTGAGAATTTTCTTTTGTCCATCAAAGGGAAGCTGGTTCAGGTCCTGACAATATGGCTGCCATGTGATACTGTAACAATCAAGGCAATGTGCAGGTCTGGTGGCAGGGAGGTGTTGTGGCCCTGGAGTTGCTTGGCATTCCAAGGGCTCCCTCTGACTCAGCCATTTGGTGGGTTTGGTGAATATCATGGCAGGCACGATCTGGGAGACCACAAATGACATAATCACCCAGAGATGATTCAAGGCATCTTCGCCCAGTGGGATGTACCCTGACTAGATCTAATCTCTAAGGCTGAGAATGCATAGTTCACCACTACTGTACGTCGGAGTTTCTGCAAAGAGAATCCCTGCGAGATGCATTACTCCTGAAGGGAGACCCTGGTCTCCTATATGCCTTCCTTCCCCTAACATTCTGCTCCTAATTGTGAAGACCAGAAAAGACCAGACTGAGATTTTTCTAATAACCCTAATTGGGCCAGAAGAGTTTGGTATTCTGATCTCCTGAGCGTCTGCTCTCTGATCTAACTACCTCGTCAGAAGGATCTCCTTTCTTAGTAACAGGACAGGGTCCTCTACCCAAATCCCAATAACCTTATCCTCCATGTTAATCGAGGTTCATAGCAGATACAGAGACTTTCAAATTGACCCTCTCATGGCAAAACTGGCTGATGTTTAGATATTTGTTTTTTCTTTGGTCCAGCGGAGTTTGCGGTGGGCACTGAAAGTTACTTGTAAACCCTTTTGGCCTTTATACATCTCCCTTACCAACCTTCATTATTCAAATCACTTGTTGTGATGCTTGTGGGCCCTTTATTATCCTTCAGTGGGATAGTAGCTTGACACTCACACTCTTGATATGCACTGATTTCAAGCCTTTTTACAGTTTACTTCTGTGCACAGTTACGCAAGCTGCAGATGCTGTTAGTACAGCCTCTGTATACCACCGTCTCCCAGACAAATTGTTACTGCAAGCTATTACCTCCTTTCTGCCAAAGTTGGTGCCTGCCTTCATAGGACAGTCCATCATTATACCTCCCTCTTTGAACAGCTCACCCCTCTAAGGAGGAGACAAGGTTTCTTTTGCTCGACCCTCAAATACCCCTCAGCTCATATACAGAGCACACAGAGGAGGATTAGGTAGATGAACAGCAGTCAATTGGCTTTGCCAGTGCTTAAAAGGGGAAGGCAGTCTGGAAGTGGATTTTATCCAGGTAATCATTCTGTGTACTAATACATACTATTCTGCTGCAAAAAGGAGCCTCTCAAGAGCATGTGTGCTCATCCACCAGAGCCAAGACGATTGTGACATTTGTGAGAGGTTTTTAGGTATTGCACAATCTGCCCTGCTGCGACATGGGTAGCCATACACATCTTAACCGGGCATTATTGGTTCAACAACCAAATCGGCAGGAAAGTCCATTTTGCCGGCTTGGTCCTACAAGATTTCCTCCACGTTTTAGCGTGCACTGCTTTGGTATCTAACCAAAAGGTGGGGAATCTATGGCTAGAAGTAGCCATCTGAAGAACAAGCT
This sequence comes from Pleurodeles waltl, assembly GCF_031143425.1. Classification (NCBI taxonomy): domain Eukaryota; kingdom Metazoa; phylum Chordata; class Amphibia; order Caudata; family Salamandridae; genus Pleurodeles; species Pleurodeles waltl. Next base: position 502,751,213 of record NC_090449.1, on the reverse strand, counting down.
ACTTACCTCTGGTAGCACTTTTTCTAGTGGATACTGTTATCTAAAAGTTCATTCCTCTCTGCCCTCCCTCGTTGTTCTGTGCAGTGGACTTTTAAGGTTCAAAAAATCTCCCATGCTGGATTTTGCACACTGTCACAATGCACAATCTGACATGGCCTATTTGCGTGAGGTCGCAGAAGAGTTTTACGGAAAACTGACGTCCACATATGGGAACGTCTCCTTTTTACAGCTCTGTAACACAATTTCCTGGTATGGCTCTAGGTCAGTTCAGAGCCAATTTGAGATCATTAAATCTGTCACCTGGATGGGGGAGGAGGAGTGGCAGTTCATAAGGTGATTCATCTGCAGTGTGTCCACCAGAAAAAGGTTTTGCCGAAAGTAAACAATTTATCTAGGCACAAGCTGAAGATGTTGACTTGCAATTTATAACTTGGGTAGCAACCATTTCTCACTTTTGGAATAGTTATAATGCACAGAGGTCATTGATTTTGTTTTTCTGATGATATAAAGCTATGTATACAGTGTGGAAACTAAAGCTTTTTTTAGACTAGGAGCACCTGACAATTGCTAGGCTACCTACACAATGTGAAAAGTGAAGAGTGTTTTAGACTAAGAGAATTTGTTTGACAGTTGCCAGCTCTTTGCTCTTAGACACTGGGCTAATCCCATTGGGAGCAGTGATGCAGAAGAATAAACAGGTTTTTAGATGGCTTGGCTGCAAATGACATAGAAGTTAGCTGAGTAGTGCTGGTCTGAAATGTATTAAATAAAAAATAATTTCATTCAGTAGCTTTGACCATAATAGGAAACATTAGGGGGGTTGTGTGCAGTCTGCATGACGAGCTGCTTGGGGAAACGTGCTGTTTGAAAAAGGCTGAAGAATCAACATCGGTCCTGCAAGTTTTTGGTGTTTAGGAACTGGAACAACAAGCTCTATTTGTATCGGTGGCTCTTTTCTGTACATATCTAAATATATTTTTTCTGCCAAGTACAGATAGTGACCGCGTTTGAAACTCTAATTTCCTTTCCATTTTCACCATACACATTTATCAAATGGAATGTTAACCTGTTGTGTCTTGACAGCAGGTGATGAGTTACCCTTATGGATACGAGCCTTGTACTAAGAGCACAAGTTAATTCTGGTGAATAACCTATGTTGCCTTGGAGTTAACTATTTCACCCTTCTTCTGACTGCCCCTGTCTCTAATGCGATAACACTGCACTCAGGAGACTACTGATAGAGTTGTATTTCCAGGGTGCAGTATTGCCCCAATATTCTAACTTTCCCCATTCCGAATGGGGCATATGTTGTTTTGGAGTTTGTCCATTTGATTACCACATGTGTTGCCTCTTTCCATCCATTTTTACTCATTCGTATTTTGTACTTTTTCCTGGCAAACTTTCATCAGGTACAATGGCCAAGCATATACTTGCACCTGTCTATTCATTATAGTGGAACTCAAAATGACGCATTTCTCTAAGACTTCTGCGTGTCATGCATGACTTTGCACAAGTTTACAGCCCCTGTCATCTGCTGAAGGATCCCATCATCCACAAATGAGACCAAAAAATTGTGCAATTTTCACAATACATTGCATGCTTTGCAGATCGATTTAAAAGAACTTTGTTAGCCAAGTGTTGGACATGGTGATACAGCGATCAAGCTGCAAGGATATAAATATTAGGATTTTCTCTTTGCTTCTCAAAAGAAGCCATACTGTCACCCATGCTTAATGCTTGCCCTAAAATCAAACCCCTTTTTCAACTTGCATATTTTACACAGCACCAATCCCCTTTTTTAATTCTCTCTTGAGTCCTTGTCTGCCTTAATTAAATTCCTGTCTACAGTACTATTTTATAGAAACTTCAGCATACATTGTAAAACAGAAATTTGGTGCCACCTTTCTCCCCATGTAGGGGGTGAAGAGTTATCCTTACAACCAAAGTGAAATTCATAGGTTGTAATAGTTATAGAAATTGTCAAAAATACAAATCTTTTAATGTTTGTATTTTTCACTTCAGGTGGAACAGTACTGTGCAGTCCCTTGTGTCTTCCTATGAGGCGTATGAAGACCTGATAAAGAAATCCCAAGAAGGGAAGGACTTCTATGCCGATCTGGAACGAAAAGTGGCTAAACTTCTAGAGAAAACGCGAGCAGTGTGTGAGGCTGCTGATGCCAGCCGACAGCAGGTTCTGGAAAAGTAAGTGTTCAAACTAGTCCAAGATTATCAGATATGGTAATCATAACCATGTGCACATACCAAGACATTAACAATCTACTGTGCACATAGCCGTGTTCCCTGTATTCATCATTTTATTTTTACACCACGCTTAGTACCAGAGCAATGCACTGGGCTGTAGCATTATAACTTACAGGTTAAATTATTAACAAGTATAATGTTACTGAATTGATCACACTCAAAAGGATAATTGGCTGAATAGCTGCTTCTGGTTTTCAACCATGGAAACTACAGGAGGCACAAAGATCTCTGTAAATCCAGCTCCGATGGCAGAAGATGCTCTGTAGTCGGTTTCAGCTTTGTTTTGTATCTGAAAAATATCTCTGAGAGCACCAAATTAATTAATTGATTTTTCTAGTGTGTATATATTTAGAGTTTTTGTAAAGGGAGACAACACTTGGTGAAAGACAGTGTTTAATGGCACGTGTAGCTGTGTATACACATGCTCTGCATACTTACGCCATCTAGTGTTGGGTCTGGAAGGTTGCAAGTTGTTTTTGTTTGCAAAGTTTTTCGAGTCAGTGGGCATAGTGACTTCTCCTCTTGCTTGTAATGCGCATGATCCTCGACTCCATGTTGAGGTTATTTTCTTCTGCTGTATGGTCTGGTCATGTTCTCTCGGAGCTCCGGTCCGAGACAGTCATGGGCCTCGTTGGTTCAGGGAAACCTCTCCAAACCCATATGTATTATGTTCGATCGCCATATTCTTTGTTACATTGTATTCCTGGATCAAAGGAACATTAGATAAGTGACTTTTTCGCTCTAGGCCCTTGGGGCAGCCATTTTCTCCATTCGATATACTGGAGAATGAAAAACTAATGGAATGGATGACATTCCGTTTCTGTCCGAAGATTCACTCCAAATTCCCTCAACCCAATCACCATCAGGTCTGTAACCTCTGCCTGTTGCTGGAACACCGAGAAGAAGACTGTGAGGCCTACCAGCTGTTCTAGTCGAAGAGAAAACTGTGAGATCCAAGAGGTCGTCAACGCAAAATGCAGAGGCAAGAACTGGAGGAAATGCCCAATATTTTTGGCATACAAGACATCACGTCGGGGACAGAGCAGGAGATTCAAGAAGCACTAGCTGTTGAAGAGGCATTTTCAGACCAAGATTCAATTTCGGAGGCAGAAATGACTGGAAATGAAGGAGATCCCTCGGGGTCAACATGCAGTGAGTAAACATGCCCCTACTCCACCAAAAAAAACTAACTTAGGAAACGGAAACAATCGAGCCGCTGCTGCTTTCTGGCCATGGCACGCATCAAAGTTGATTTGGATGCCCCACCCTCAGGCTCGGCACACACACATAAATCAAAAACCACTGCTTCCATTCCTACCCGCGTGTCAGTGGCTCCCGCCCCAAAACCTTGAACATCACATTTGGTGTCCACGGCGTCAGTACCGAAAAGACTGCCCGCATCGGCACCAACATCTTCAGCATCGAAAAACAAATCTGCTTCGGCACTGAAAAAAAGTCGAGCCGAAATCCTTTTCAGAGCCAAAAACCCTTCCAGAACCACTTCTTTACAAGATGAAGCAATTGCTCCAAGCCAAACATTCTCAATTGCACATCTAGCCTCATACTGGACGAGGACTAGTTTAAACTACTCCTTCTAAGAGACAGCTCACTTTTGAGGAGGCATTAGACACAACTGAACCTCCAACAACACAAAAAAGGGTGGACAAGGAACTGTAGGAGATTAATCCACCTCTGCCTACATCTCCTCCACCAATTACCCATCTCCTGCCACAAACCCCTTCTTGCAACACTATGGAAGACCCCTTGGACATATCTCCTCAAGGGTATCTGCACTAATGGCACAATATCCATGACACTAGGGATGACACATTACATATGCCTGAAGACATTGATCCGTGGTCACAGTATGATTGTTTACACATACACCACTGCTGATGTAGAGCTATACCCAGTTAGACCTTCACCCTCCGAAGACACTACATCTTTTCAGAAGTTAGTGGGGAGGCGTGCTAAATATCATCAGGTACCTCTCCACAAACATCCTATAGAGGATGACATTTTATTAGAGACACTAACAGCTTCTCATAAATCCACACAATATCTCCCTATGCGAAGGGAATGCTCAGACATGCAGATGATCTTTTTCATGATCCAGCTAAGGCTTGCATTATTACTCCGAGTGAAGAAGAAATACAAGACTTCTCCTTCAGATCCAATATACATCAAGAGTTAAATTCCAGCAGTCTCTTTGGTTGTTTCTAATGCTAGAAAAAGAGCTCATTTGCAAGCTTCTCAGGATGCACCACCTCCTGAAAAAAAGAGGAAACTTATAGAGGCATCTGGTAAGCATGTTGATGCTCAAGCAGCAAATCATTGGCATATTGCCAATACGCAAGGACTTCTAGCCATATACGATAGTGCCCACTGGGACGAAATTGAGCAGTTACTCCAATATCTCCCAGAGGAGCATAGGAAAAAAGGGCAAGAAATCTTTAATGAGGGACAGCTAATTTCAAATAATGTTATTCGCTGTGTGCTAGACTCAGTTGATACAGCAGCCAGAGGGATTAATACTAGTATTTTACTATGGCGCCATGCATGGCTGTGTATTTCTGAGTTTAAACGAGATACAGCATACAACCCTAAATGTCCCATTTGACAAGGAACATCTTTTCAGGCCACAAGTAGATCAGGCCTTTTGAAACGATGAAAAAGGACAAAGAGGTGGCTAGGTCTATGGGAGCACTTCACCTTCCTTCCTCTCGTGGTACTTTTTGCAAAACACAGTATAAACAAACCTCTTAGCCTGCTGCAGGTGAGACATCTTCCTTATATAACAAACGTCAATCACATACATCCTCCAACAGAGGATTCTACAGAGTATTTTATAGAGGAAATAGAGAAGTAGAGGCAAATCATCTTCTCCCTCGAGCATCTGCCACTGTCCCCAAACGGTGACTCTCTGCAGCTTCCAAGAGATCATTTCACACCTGTAGGAGGGAGCCTTCAGTTCTTCCTACAAAATTGGCAACAAATTACAACAGACCAATGGGTGTTGGTTATTATCAAACATGGTTGTTGCCTGGAGCTCATTTCCACACCTTCAAACATACCACTTTGTTGTCACAATCTTTCACAGGATCACATAGTTCTTCTCCAGCAAGAGGTACAGTCTTTGCTTCTCAAAGGGGCAACAGAACTAGTTTCTATTCAACACCAGGGAACTGGAGTGTACTCCCTTTACCTTCTCATACCTAAAAAGGACGACTCGCTAAGAGCCATACTATATCTCAGACCCATAAAACATTACATCTTATCAGAACACTTTCATATGGTCACACTACAGGATGTGCTACCTCTGATACAATAATGCAAATTTCTATCAGCACTAGATCTAAAGGACACCTACTTCCATATTCCTATACATCTAGCGCATCGCAAATACCTCAGATTTGTCATTCAATGGCAACATTATCAGTTCAAAGTGCTTCTATTCGGGATCATGACAGCACCAAGAGTGTTTGCAAAATGCCTAGCGGTAGTAGCAGCTCACCCACACAGGCAAAAAATTCATGTATAGCCATACCTAGATGACTGGCTGAACAAAGCCACCTCTCTTTCACAATGTATCAACCACATTCAAGCCACAATAGACCTGCTTCGCCAGTTAAGATTCACAATCAATTTCCAGAAGTCTATCTCACCCCAGTGCAGGTACAACCTTACCTTGGGACCATAATACATACACAGATGGGAGCACTTATCCAAATGCAGCTATGATACAAAACTTCCAAACACAACTTCTTCACAATCAACGGGTTACAACGAGATCAATCGTGAAACTTCTGGGAGTGATGGCCACTTGCATTACAATTGTGCCACATTCACGCCTTCACATGCATCCATTGCACGAATGTCTGACACGCCAATGGTCTCAAGCACAGGGTCATTTGGAGTATCTAGTGTTGGTAGACAACCGCACCTTTTGCTTTCTGCAGAGATGGAACAAAACCAATCTTTCTGAAGGGTGGCCATTTTTATACCATGTTCCCCATGTCATTCTGACAACAAACGCCACACAGATTGGATGGGGTGCTCATTCTCCACAACCTTACAATACAGGGTCTTTGGGACCATGTGCACATACGTTTGCACATCATCTATCTGGAATTGCTAACAATACATCTAGCACTCAAAGCCTTTTTCACACATCTAAAAAACAAAGTAGTCTTCATCCGCAAAGACAACATGACAGTCATGTTTTATCTGCAGAAACAAGGGAGGGGGGGCACATTCACTACAGTTGTCTTGCCTTGCACAGACAATTTTGCACTAGGCCATTCATCACATTTGCGTGTTAGCAGAACACCTACCAGGGTCTCACAACATTTGTGTTAGCAAACACCTACCAGGGTCTCACAATACTTTTGCCGACCTCCTCAGGTGGACACCACAACAAGTCCACAAATGGGAACTCCACCCCAGAGTCCTCCAACCCTACTTCCAAAAATAGGGTGTTCCAGACATAGATCTATTTGCAACAAAAGAAAACGCAAAATGCCCAAACTTCGCCTCCAGGTTTCCACACCCTCAGTCCAAGGGCAATTCTGAATAGATGAACTGGTCAGGGATATTGGCCTACGCTTTTCCACCTCTCCCTCTTCTTCCGTATATTGTTCGGAAACTCAAACAAATCTCTCACAATGATACTGGTAACACCCACATGGGCAAGACAACCATGGTTCAGTACACTACTGGATCTATCAGTCGTACCACACAAGAAGCTTCCTCTACACTGGGACCTTCTCACTCAGAACAAAGGCCAAATCAGATACCTAAAACCCAAGGACCTGATTTTTGCATTTTGGCTCCTGAAGTCATAGAATTTGAGTATTTAAATTTACCTCAAGCATGTATAGACATTCTTAAAGAAGCACACAAACCAACCACAAGAGCTTGTTATGCAGCTAAGTGGAAGCATTTTGTTCAATACTATATTTCTCAAACATGGAACCCTTTCAAAGTGTCTACACAAAATGTTATTTTGTACCTTCTTCATTCGCAAGATGCAAAGTTAGCATTCCTCCATAAGAGTACATTTAGCAGCCATAGCTACTTATCTGCGGAACAGACAATGTTCTTCTCTTTTTAAATCCCTGTCATAGGGGCTTTCATGGAAGGACTTAAAAGGGTAATGCCACCAAGGCTACCTCCAGTTCCTTCTTGGAATCTGAATATAGTTCTCCCCAGACATATGGGACCACCCTTTGAACCAATGTGTTCATGTCTTTTACAGTTTCTATTGTGTAAGGTAGCTTTTTTAGTTGCAGTCACTTCCCTTAGACATGTAAGTGAGCTTCAGGCATTCACATTACAAGAACCACTTTTTCAAGGACATAAAGATAAGGTGGTTCATCATACTAACTCTGCCTTTTTACCTAAGGTTGTATCTCAATTTCATATAAATCAGACTATTGAATTGCCAGTTTCTTTCTCCCAAAACATGATTCAGTTGCTGAGAGCCCTCCATTCGTTAGATGTCTATATTGATAGAACTAAAACTTTTAGGAAGACAAAACAACTTTTTGTTGTCTTTTCTCCGCCACACAAAGGTAACCCTATTACTAAATCTACTAAAACAAGATGGATTGTTAAATGTATTCAAACTTGTTATGCAAAAGCTAAAAGGCCACTACCTATTACCCCTAGAGCACATAAAAAATGTAAAAAAGGTGCATCTCAGGCATTTCGAGGTAGCATACCTATAGCTGACCATAGTAAGGCAGCTATATGGTCAACACCGCACACTTTCACTTAACATTATTGCGTGACATTTTTGCACGCCAGCAAGCCAATGTAGGACAGGCAGTGCTACGTACTCTATTCCAGAATACTGTAACACTCACAGATTAAATCACTGGTTTTATAGAGGCACTGCTTTTCGGTACATGGAGAGCATGTGTATACACATGCCATCAAACAGAAAATTTTACTTACCCAGGAAGTATCTGTTTGTGGCATGTAGTGCTGTTGAGTCACATGCACCCACTCGCCTCCCCTGTCACCAGTGGCTGTTACAGTACATAGATACACATTATTACACATGGTGCCTCATTACAACCCTGGTGGTCAAAGACTGCCAGGGCTGTTCTGGAGTTTGTACCGCGAACAGGCTGGCGGTACAAACTTGGGGATTACGACCGCGGCGGAAGCGCCGCGGTTGCACCGCCGGGACCGGAGGTTTCCCGCCACATTGGTCCCGGCGGAAGTAATCCCCCTCCCGCCAGCCTTTTCATGGCGCTAGGAACCGCCATGAAAAGGCTGGCGGAAAGGGGAGTTGCGGGGCCCCTGGGCCCCCTGCCACGGCCCAATGGAGCTTTTCACTGTCTGCATAGCTGACTTGGTTTCCGCCGGCCCAGCGGGGATGTCTTAATGGCCACCGAAGGAGTGCGGCCGCATGGCGGATACAACTTGGCGGGTGGCAGTTGCCGCCCACCAAAGTTGTAATTAGGGCCAAGATTCTTTAGTTTATCTACCTTTGTATTGCATTTCATTCATCACCGCCTGCGAGAAAACAATCTCAACATGGAGTCGAGAATCATGCACATTGCAAGCAAGAGGAGGAGTCACTATGGCCCATGGCTCAAAAGACTTTTCAAACAAAAACAACTTGCAACCTTCCTGAACCAATACTAGATGGCGGAGGTATGCAGAGCATGTGAATGTACAGCACTGCGTGCCACAAACAGATGCTTACTGGGTAAGTAACATTTCCCTTATGCTTGCAAGCAAAGGTGTACTCCAGTGTTCCAGAAAGTTTGTACGTGAAAGTGCAACCTGTACTCACAATATGTTTGTGAAAGACCGATTACTGCAAAGTTTCACATTAGGCAAACACTTTCCTAAACCAAATATTTTTCAGGCATTTTTCAAATCACAAGTAATTTTGTTTTTGTTCCAATTATGTTCAAATTTGATGCTTTCAATTGACAGCATATTTTATCATTTGCCTTTCTTAGTTTGTTGTGTGGATTTGTTAAATGATATTCATTAAGCATAGTGCCCTGCGTTTCTGATAAAGGATGAATCTTCTTGAGAGAGATTCCACTCATTGATGTGAAGACTTATATCGACATGCAGGCTGCATTGAAAGCCAGCTTTATTTAATAGCTGCCAATGGAAGTTAAAAATAACTTCAAACTACTAACTGGGATTGTTGTCGTACACCACTACCTTGTCACCTGTTTAATCCACACAAATAAGATAGTTGTTGTGAAACCTCCTCACAGATAAGAAAGAAAAGCTATGCTTCCTAAGTTAGTAACCGTTTCAAAAGGGAGCCGCACAGCATAAATCATACAGATTAACTTTCAGCAAGCAAATAATTTGCACATGCCTTATCTCTCACTCATATCCCATCATCACACACTTCAGCATTGCGCCCCAATACAATATAGAAGCACCCCAGGCTCCAAGCCCTTTGACAAAGTCTCTGCCCTCTGGGGCCCCACTGCCTTCATGCACCAGTCAGCAAGGACAGAAAGCATGGACGTTGATGCCACCCCTGTCCACAGGTGCTACCACGTCAAGCCAGAGAGCGCTTTAGAGGCCAAAGATTCTCTTGGTGCCAATAACAGCCTACGTTTCGAAGCCTACATAGGCGCCAAAAATTTAATCGCCACCCAAGACACCTTGGGATCTGAAAATGTCCCTAATGCCCTAGCCATTGACGTCAGACACCCCCGAATCTGAGACCTCCATCGGTGCCGACCACCACCTTGGTGCATAACTCAGACAATTTAGAGTAACCTATCCTCCAACAACTTCAGGAGGAACAAGTTTGCTAACTCTCTGGGCATGGTTGATGCAACCCTGCACGATAAAGAGAGCACAGAAAAACTGTGGGAGTTACAGAAGGGAGTGCCTACAGGGGCAATATCACCAGAGGTAAGGGTGAAGGGGAATCTGTTAAGGGACCCTCCGCTACCAAACATGGATTCCCTCCACATACCCCTACCCACAGTTTGCCCCAACCCCTGATCACACACCACTTGTCGAGGGGACAATAAAGTACTTCTGTCCATGCTGGAAGGAAATCATATCTCTTAAGTGGGTCTCAGCAGTGGTGCACCACACCTCATCCCAACATCCCACTCTACCAACTCAGCCTCAGCAGAGAGCACCCCAACTTCCTAGAACAGGTTCTACTGCTCCTTCTAAAAGGAGCTAAAGAGCTTGTCCCCCACCTCCAGTGCGGCAAAGGGGTTTAATATGTATACCTCACGCCTGTTCTCGACATCAGACCTCTTAACTGATGCAACCTGTCTGAACACTTACCCATGATAACCTTACAGGATGTGATCCCTCTGCTTCAGCAAAAAGACTTCATTAAGGTGTTAGACCTCTACTGTGTCTACTTCCACATTCCCATCCACCCTGTGCACTGATGTTAACTATGTTTCCTGATAAGTGTATGCCATTTTCAATGAAGTGTTATAATTTGGCATCACCAGCTCCCCCCCCCCTTGACATAGTGGCCCACACCCGGCTGAACATGTGCTCATTGCAGCAGTACCTCTCTTCACAATGGTCATAAGCGGGGTGTTTATTGGAGGATCTAATGTGGCAAAGACCGAATACATCTCTCTCTGCCGTTGTGGAACACCAACAACCTGTAATAGGGCAAGCCTTTTCTAGACTACATCCCCCGTAAGTTGCTATTACCACATATGCCTGTCAAGCCAGCTGGCGAGCACCTCTCAATCTCACTACAGTACTGGAGTGTGACCCTGTATCAACAAGGGCATCAAATTAACTATCTCGTGTTGCTAGCAATCCAGCTCGCCCTCAAAGCGCTATTTCCCCTCGTTCAGGCAAAATTGTACTAGTCAAGACGGACACAATGACCCCCATTTTGTAACTACAAAAACAAGGCCCCACTCACTCTGTTAGTCCAACGCATTTGGCATTGGACACTTTGCCACCATATTCACCTGATGGTTGAGTACCTCCTGAGGGCGGAAAATGACCTTTCAAACTTGCTCAGGCAGACCTATCAAGTCCACAAGTATGACCTCCACGCACAAGACCTCCACAGCTACTTCAAATACTGGGGTACCCCACAAATTGATCTCTTTCCACACCCAGAAACAAGAAATGCCCAGGCTGTGCCACCAGGCACTTAAATCCACAATCCCTGGACATACTGTGGATTAATTGGTCAGGGATAGTTGATTACTCTTTTCCACCACTTCTTCTCCTTCCATTCATAGTGCAGAAGATGCAGCAAACATCTCAGACTCATCTTCATAGCCCCTACCTTGGTAAAACAGCTGTGGTATTCCCACTTCCCAAAATTTCCATCAGTCTGACAAGAAGCTCTCCAACAGGCTGAACTTTCTCACCAGAAACCAGGGCCAAATCAGGCACCCAAACCCTAAGCAACTCAATCTAGCAGTCTGTAACCAGAGATCCTAGAATTCGGTGACCTCCATCTCCCCAAGAATGTATGGACATTTTGTGTGAGACTCGTGGACCAACTACATCAGCACGTTACTTAGCCAGGATTGAGATTTGTCCACTACTCTATACCTGGGCCCCTTAAAACCTGTTGTCCTAGAAATCATGTTATTTACTTCATCCTTAAAAGTCAGGCCTCACTTATATTTCTGTATGCCTTCACTTAGCTGCTATAGCAGCTTAAATGCAGAATAGAGAGCACTCCTTTAACATATGAGGGGTATACTTACAGTGGTTCTTGCATATTTTTAGTTAGGCCTGAATCTTCCAGATGATATCAAAGATTTGAGAACTTGTAGATTTGGAAATTTTCTGCTGCTGAATGCAGAAGCATGTAAAACGTCATATGAGAGTGCTTTCATAGAGAAGATATTTTATGGCTATTGCTTTTTCTTTTTACCAGGGCATGAAGAAAGTGACACCAGCGGTGGTTCCCAGAGCTCCTCCAGAGGGTCACTTTATGCTGCCATCTTGAATCTTAGGTGGGCAGAGACCTCCGGGAACATCTGAGTGGTCAGGTCAGGCAGGTGCCGTCACAGCCCCCTCCTAATAGGTGGTCACCTGGCTAGATGACCAATCCCCCCTTTCAGGGCTATTTAGGGTTTCCCTCTTGGTTAGGTCCTCAAATTCGACGTGCACAATTCCAGCAGGACTCCTCTGCAATGTTTACTTCGACTTCTGGCCACTGGGCCCGCAACTGGACTCCACTGGAACCTGCAAGCTGCAGCTCCAGTGATGACTTAGCTATGCAACATAGTTTCTCCGGCTCCTTCCAGCAACTGCAATATTTCCCCTGCTGTGCATCCTCTAAGGACAGCAAGCCTTCCGTCTGCACCAAGAAGCAAGAAGGAATCTTCCTTGGCGTGAAGGAGTTAGTCCCCTGCATCCACATGCACCAGCTGCAATGACGAACAGCCATGTGGATCCTTTTTTCCTGCAACTCTTCGTGGACCCTGCAACACAGGTGGTGGTGCTGTGTGGTCCCCTTGGTCCCCTATATCAGCTGTCTGACTTTGGAGGTGGTGAGTCTTTTCCTCTTCTTGCAGGACAATACCCCTGTGCACCGCAACTCCTGCAGCTACCAAGGCTTGTTGACTCTTCCGAGGAATGGTCGGGGTGCGTGTAGCCCCAGCCTTCAGCACTCTTCCCTGCAAATTGTGGTCTCCTGCCTACTACTCCAGTGACGTGGGACTCTTCAGGTGTGCTGAGTGGACCTCACTGCGACTCCTGTCCCTGCTGCTTGTGAGGTGCCAAGGGGGGTTGCATCCACGACCTCTTGCTCTCCTGACTGATGGGGGATGCCTGGGACTCCCCTCCTTGGGTTAAGTCTGCTTGGACCTTTCTGGTCCCCGGCAGCGCTGCAAATCTTCTACAACGTTTGCCTTTGCCAAGGCTTGTTGGTGATTTTTCCACTCCACTGATGGACTGCAGCTCTTCTTCCGATGTGGGACATCAACTGCATCACTTCTGGATTTCTTCCTCTGCTGCTGTGCTTCTTCACCGATTACCTGGTCCTGCATCTCCAGAAGGATGGGTAGTGGCTCCTGCCCCAACCAGACACTGGAACTGGACTTGGTCGCCTTCATTTGCAGGTCCTCTTCTGTCTGGATCCACCTTCTGTTTCTTGCAGTCTTGCTTGGGACTTGCATAGTCCTTTTCCAAAGTTTCTCTGTGGGTTTGGGAAAAACCAAATACCTACCTCTTCTCTCCTGTTCACTGGGGGGGGGGGTCACTCTGGTACTTAACTTTTGGGGTTCCTAGTTCCTCCAGGTTCCCTAGACAGATTCCACTTACCTGGGTGGGGGTCCAGCATATGCATTCAATTTTTTTAGTATATAGTTTGCCCCCCCCCCCCGCCAGGGACACTATTGTCTATTGCTATTGCACTGTTTTCTATTGCTTTTTATGCTCTTTCCTGACAACTAAGGTGTATATAATAGTGTGTTTACTCACCTGCTAACAGAGTATTGTCTATATAATGTTTTAGTATTTTTGTCACTAAAAGTATCTTTATTTTTTAAATACTGTATGGTTCTTGCATATGTGTAAGTGCTGCGTGACTAAGTGGTTTTGCATGAGCTTTGCATGCCTCCTAGATAAGCCTTGGCTGCTCATTCACAGCTACCTCTAGAGAGCTTGGCTTCTAGACACTGCCTACACTCCACTAATAGGGGAGACCTGGTATAAGGTGATAATACCATAGGTACTCACCCCACACCAGGTCGGCTTCCTACATTAGACCACTGTGACAACCGGTACAATGTTTGTGTTTGATTTCGGGGAAAGACTATGAATATTCGAATGGAGAAAACACTTGGCTCCATATGTGATACTGTCCATAGATCAAGAGATGTTTCTCCGTGTAGGAAGGCCAGACTCAGCACGGTTTCAGCTTAAAAAAAAGAGGTCACTGAAATGAAGAAGCCTTGTCTGCTTCGAAAAATGTTGAATTTAATGATAAGGACACAGACGATTTTGAGGATACCTCTCTGAATCTTTAAAACAAATTTCTGTTAATCCTTTTTGCCACACAAATTATTCTAAATTTATCCTAAGGGACTGAACCACATTCTTTCAAAACATGTTTTTAAATAACTTGTTTTTCATTTTTTAATAGAAAAAGAAATGTGCATAGCAAAATATTGATCAAGGAAAAGGGTTATGAAGAAGGAAAAAAGGGAGGGGATAGAAGGGGAAGATACTCTGAAATAGACACGTGTTACATTTGGTCAGTTTTATAGGGTTACAATTATGATTGTTATTTTTTACATTTATTTGAACAATGACATGTAAAAGCCTGCTTTTTGGTTCCTCCAGATCAGGAGGCTCCAGCAGGTGGATCGTGAGCTACCAGTTGCTCACAGCCTGTCTTGGAGTAGCTTGTTGCCTGTCACTTCATTTCAGGAAATGCAACTGTGAGGCCAAGAAAGGTGTAGCTGCAAAAGCAATTTGCAGCCTTCTTTCCCCTTAAATAAAAAGAAATGTTGCTTGTAATAAGTCTTTTCAACAACTAATACATGGCACCCATCTGAAAACACTATTTAAAAGCCATCACAGTGAAAAATTATAGCATCCATAATGACAAGTCTCAATGGGATTTATTTCCTTAAAGTCAGAGGCAGTAAAATATTTGGAGAGTTGCACTGTATTTACATTTTCTTGATTTCTTTCATTCTTCCTGTTTCTTGTTCCTTCTGTTTTCATTCTGCCTCTAGTCATTCTTTTGTGTTGCTTTTTGATTTTTCTCTTCCATTCTTTTCCTTTTTTTAATCTTCCATTTTTCTTTCTCTTTCTGTCTTCATCTTTCATTCTTTTTTCTGACCTTTTCTTTACATTCGTTTTCCTCTTTTCCCTTTCTTTCTGATTTTTCTCTTTTCCTTTTACTTGCTGTCACTCTGGCTCAATCTTTGCTTTTTTTCTTCATTTCCTTCTGTTGTCTTCTTTCTTCCACCTCATTTTGTTCCATTTTATCTCTACTCTTTGTTCATGTATTCTTTCCTCTTCCTAGCTTTTTCCTTCTTTACTTTTTTCAGGTCGAGCATAGCAGCGCGTAAGCACTGCTTTTCCGACTTGTTGGTATGTATCTGGGCTTTTAACCACGCCCACTGCACGCCCATCACTATCACTCATTTGTGGGCTTGTCTTTCAAAAATTCTTTCTTTCCATTGGTAACTGCTTTATGTTTGCCCCTCCTTGGCCATGGACCCTGTTACATGGATAATTGCACTTTTGCCGATAACTTTGACTGTGAGCAAACTTCATTTTTATTTTGTGTCTCTCCTTCACTCTCACAGCAGCACTTTGAATTGGCTTGGTTATGTCAACTGTTATACTTTTTATTTTCAGTTTGTGTGGCTAGAAAAGTCCAGTTAGTAATTTTCAACGCAAATAGCTCTAACTTGAGCAAACGCGACACCCATTGCATTGCAAATGCTTGTCTATTTTACTCCTCCTCTAGTATTTTTTCTGTTTTATTCCTGCTATCATTTGCTTCTCTTTTATTCTTTTTTTTATTCCCTCTGTTTTCTTAGTTTGTTTTTCTTTCATTTTTGTTCCTTTCTTTCTTCCTTCCTTTCCTTTCTTTTTCCTTCAAGTCTTTCCTTTCACACATTTCATTGTTTCTTACCCACCTTTCATTCCTCCCTCTTTTCAGTCCCTATATTCTCTCTCCCCTTCCATTCTTTCTTTACTTCTTTTCATCATCTTTTTTCATAATTTCTACTTTTTCTCTCCTTCTCCCTCAAGTTCTTTCTTTCCTTCTCTCTTTTGCTTCACTCCCATTTCTTTCATCCTCTACTTCAGAGGTACTTAACTTCCTAAAGCAATCTCTTATTAATTTGTGTTTCATTCTTGCATCAGAGGTATGCTTATGGGACTTGATTAGGCTGCAGCAGTATGTTTACTTGTAGAGCGCTAAGAAGTGTGCATGTACCTGTTTGTGATCTTAAAACGTTAGAGCAGGTCTAATTTCTGGACATCAATAAATTAATTTCAGGGCAATTAGCCAGAAAAGGAAAGCCTTTTGGTTCTAGCTCACGTAATGAGGACAGTGTCTTCCCATAGAAGGCATGACTAAGCGACCACAAAATCAATGAGTAAGAGGACAACAGATTTTATTGAAATTTGTCACAGGTAAGCATCAATATACATCATAATTAGATAAGAACAATCAGTATGTCTTGCTTCCTTCAGTCATCTTGGGGCTATCCCCCTCCCCAGTCTGGAAGTGCAGCTCTATTGGGTGGTGTCCATGTGTATATGTGTTTGTCGGAAGCTATATGGAAGTGCGTGATGTCAGCAGTCTTGCTGATTGATTGCCCCCTAGATGTGAGCATCTCATTGAAATGACGGATGAGTGATATTGGCTGGGGGCTATTGGTGAGGCCCCCAGGGAGCTCCCTTGGGACTGCTGACCTACATCCTTCAGGCCGTCCACCAGGCACTCCCATGAACTGAGCCAAGTCAGTTGATCCTCTGCCCTGTTGCCTCATGTATCAGAACTATGCTCTTGTACTCCATCCAGTGCTCCAATTCCCTCTTCCAGCATGCAATCCTAGAACCTCCTGGGTGTTTCCAGTTCCTTGTAATCTCTCTCTTAGCTAGGATATAGGCCAGATCCTGGAGTCCACTGGAAGCCCTATTCTGGGGGGTGTGGGGGAACCAGTGAAGAAGGCAATTCTCCTATGTACAAGGACATCCCGAGAAAAAACTTCAGCCATGAAGGCTGTTACCTCTCTCCAATAATCAGTTAAGTTTGGGCAAGACCACATCATGTGTAAGAACTCAGCTGCCCCCTCTCCACATCGTGGACACTTTGCTTCGGCTAAGTGAAGGTGTTCCCGGAGACGCCTAGGGGTGAGATAGGGCCTGTGTAGAATGTAGAAGTTTATCAATGTAAATTGGGCATTCCCAGATACTTTTGGTTCTCTCTAGGATTAGCTCCCAGTCCATCCCTGGAATTGGAATTCCCAGGTCCTCTTCCTACCGCATTCTCAGAGCCTCTAGGGGGCGTAATGCCCTCTTTCAGATTGCCCCATATGAGCAAGTTACTGCCCTCCGATACGACTACGACGTAGTTACCGACAGTGTGGGGCCGTGGCGCCATTTGCCCAATTCCCCCAATATTTTTTTAATAGCGAGGGTAACCGCGCTATGCAGTAGGAAATGCCCTTGTGGGAGATCATACTCCTGCTGGAACGCCTCAAAGGAGATAGGCTCCCCATGCCTGTACAAGCCCCCAGTCGCGTAGCTCCTGCGTCTGGACAGGGTGTTATGTCCCCCCGTCTCCTCGGTGAGGCAACCAGGGTAGCCAAACCATTGGGATGTCAGAGTAAGGAATGCTCGTATCAATTTTTTGGGGCTATCTATTCCAGCATTTTTGTATGACCCGAACCTCAAGAGTGTCTGTAGGTATGGGGTGCGTGAATTTTATTAGGGGTCCCACTAATTGGGAAAGGTGTGGAACTGATGAGCTCAAGCCGCCATTCGGAATCTTGCGCCCCGCAATCCATTGGGTTAGCCATTGCAGTTGAGCTGCCAAATAATGCAACTCGTAATCAGGAACTGCTAGTCCCCTCTACCCACGGCCTCTTCATGGTAGCCAGTGCCAGTCCGCGTTGCCCTGGTCCCCAGATGAACGCAGTGATCAGGGAATCCAGTTCCCAAAAGAGAGTAGCGGGGATCCAAAGCAGCAAAACCCCAAAGTAGTACAGTAGCCTATGTAGGGCCACCATTTTAAGCAAAGCTACTCTCCCCGCCAACAACAATGGGAGTGTCTTCCAGAAGTTAAGATTATTTTCAAGAGCTCTAGTTGCTTGACATATATATCTTTCCAGGAAGTCAGCTTTAGCATGGTAAATTCTGACTCCTAGATATGATATACATCTAGTTTCTCAGGGGACATGGTCTAAGTCTTCAGGTGGGTCTCGGTCTGCATATAGTGGGTAGAGTTGCGATTTCTGCCAATTCACATGCAGTCCTGAGAGAGAGAGACAAACTTCTCTGAGTGCTTTAGCTCCCCTCAGTTCCAATGCTGTTTTCAGTTGGAACATGAGCAGGTCATCTGCATAGAGTGCTATGTGGTGAAAGGTATCCCCATGTAGTAGCCCTTGATACCAGTGAGCTGTCCTCATCTGGCTGGCTAATGGCTCCGTAGCCAACGCGAACAGTAAGGGCGGTAGGGGGACACCCTTGCCGAGGGCCTCTCTGCACTCTGTATAATTCTGATATTGTGTTCCCAGTTTACACTCGGGCTCTAGGGTCCGTGTGTAAAAGTTGGGTCAAGCTAATAAGACCACCTCCCCACCATACCCCAGGTGTCCTAGCATTCTGTATAGGTAGCTCCATTTCATTCTGTCAGAGGCCTTCTCTATATCGGTGGCAAATACAGCAGCCAATGCTTTGTCTGGGATGACCACATCAAGAAGATTGATAAGGTGTTGTACATTCTGGGCTGTGTTCGGTGCAGGGATAAAACCTGCTTGCTCAGTGTGGACCAGGCGAGTCAGCTAAGGCAATATTCTTGTTTCTAGGACCCGTCTGAGGATTTTATAATCTGTATTGAGCATCAACAGCGGCCTATAGGCCTTGCTGTTGTGTGCTGGCCTGCCGGGTTTCAACAGCGGGGACTATCTTTGGTTGTGTCAGGCAGGCGTCCTTGGCCGCTTTGTGTATTGCGACAAGTCAAGGGACCAAGTCATCCACATATGTGGCATAGAATTCTATTGTGAGCCCATCTGTGCCTTGCGTTTTCCCCCTCGCAGGCCCTTAATGGCCGTCTGGATTTCAGATATTTTTATGTCCCTCCTTTTCCTCGGCAGTGAGGTTCAGCTGTGGTAGTGGTTCCGGGAAGGTCAGTACTTCAGTCTCCCTGCTTTATACTTGGCTGGTATAGAGAGAGGTGAAGTATCTGTAAAAATGTTGGTTAATCTCCTCCTGCGGGTACGCCCTCTGCCCTGTAGAGGTGGTAATTTCCACAATGGGTGACCCTCTTTTGGAAGGGTTAGCTAAGCATTCCAGAAGTGTGCCCATCTTGTCCCTTTCGGCATGTACCCTTATCATGTAGTTCTTATAGTCAAAGCAACAGAGCCTCTCTGAATGCTCTGCTACTCTTTCGCTCATCTCAAACACCTCCGACTGCAGCTCAGGGTGACCTGGCCTCAGTTTCTCGATTTCCTGTAGCTGGCTATCTGTGTCTGTGACTTGCCGTAGCACCATAGCAATGTCCTCTGTATCCATATGGGCTCTGCTATGCATCTACCTTGTGACACTACTTTGAAGGCATCCCATAGTATCTAGGGAGAGGAGACAGCTTCCTCATTCTCCGCAAAATATTGTCTAATGTGCTGTCCTGTCTGGTCTCGGAAGACAGGGTCTTCCAGTGATTCTGGCTTCAGCCACCAATTCAGTATACGTAGTTTGGCTCGCTTCCAATGTAGGTGGAGAAGGACGGAGTTGTGGTCCGAGACTGTCCTCCCAAGGTGTTCCACCTCCACACCTGGCCATGTACCTCTTGTGTGAAAGGAATGTATCTAAACGGATATGTAAGTCATGTGTATTGGAAAAGAAGGAATAGTCCCAAGCATGTGGGAAGGCGCAGTGCTACGAGTCCACTAATCTACTCAGTTTGCCAGTCTCGAAACACACGGGCAGTCCTTCAGACAGAAGAACTCCCAAGAGGGGGATGTGACCTATTTATGTCAGGGTCTGCCACACAGTTAGTCTCCCCCATCAGTACTGCTTGTAGTAGATAAGGGGCCAGTGTCCCCGAAAGATGTCCAAGGACGTTCCATAGTCCATATTTGGAGTGTAGATGCTAATAAGAGCTTCCAGGTGGCCGGTGACCGCCACAAAACGGCTTTCAGGGTCTATGACTGCCCCTGTTTTCTGAAAAGGGGCTCCCACCCTAATCCAGATGAGTCCCCTGAGCATAGGGGGAATAGGATTTATAGTACACCTGACTCCTCCAGCGTCTCTGTAAGGCCTTGCCCTCTGTGGCTGTCCTGTGTGTTTCTTGCAGCATTGCTGTGAGTCCCTCTTGGTCTTGGGACCAGGACCACTGGGCTAGACCAGGGACTGTCAGAATGCTTTATTACCCCTAACTCCAGCATCTTGTGGACTTCCACTTTGATGCTCTCTTTGACTTGGTCATACTGTCTATATATTTTGTTTTTGACAGGCAAGCTGTCTTCTGTGTCCACATCATGGGTACACAGGTGCGTCAGACCAGGGGTCAAAGAGAAGAACTCAGCATACTGCTGTAGGACTTGCCTGCAGTCAGCTTGCTGTTGGGCAGAGAGGGTGTCTGAATAGACACCACCATCTTTAGGGTCCATTGAGAGGAGGTCAGGGAGAGGTTCACTCTGCTTCCTGAGCCTCATCAGTAACCATCAGCATGGTTATTTCTGCTTTATCATTATAGAGTTTCCGGTGGTTAACATGGATCACCTTCTTGGGTGTCCTGCTAGTCCCCAGGTGTCTACTGAGTAAGTGACCTGACTCTTTTTCTCTGGCACAGGGTAAGGGCCACTCCATCTGTCCTGGAGTGCCCTGTGAGCCGCAGGCTCCAGAACCCATACTTTCTGCCTTGCTGGAATTCAACCATTGCAGCCTTTTGGTCATTCCACAACTTCTCGAGTTGTTGGCTAGCCTCAAGGTTTTTGGATGACTTTTCCATGTACTCAGCCATCCTTGAGCGGAGCCCAAGCACAGTCCACCACATCTTGTTTAGGCTCATGGAGAGGTCTCTCCCAGCCCTCTTTAACAAGTGCCAGTGGTCCCCTTACAGTATGGCCAAACAGAAGATAAGAGGGGGAAAACCCTACTCCTTTCTGTTGCACCTCTCTGTAGGTGAAAAGCAATTATGGCAAGAGGACATCCCATCTCGTTTTGAGTTTTTCACGGAGCCCCATGATCATTTTCTTCAATGTCTTGTTGAATCTGTCAACAAGGCCATTGGTTTGTGGATGGTATGGTGTGATGAAGTTATAAGTCAGCCCATACTCATTTCACATGTGTTTCAGATAATCTGACATGAAGTTTGTACCTCTGTCAGAAACCACCTCCTTAGGGAAAACCACTCTCGTAAAAACACCAGTTAGGGCTTTGGCTACTGCAGGTGCAGTAGTCAAACTAAGGGGAATTGCTTCAGAGGATCTGGTAGCATGAGCCAATACTAACAGTATTTCTTGTTTCCCTGAGGCTGTGGGGAGTTCAAGTGGACCCACAGTGTCCATGCCAACCCTTTCAAAGCGGACCCCCACCACAGGAAGTGGAATGAAGGGGGGCTTTGGATGACCACCTGTCTTGTCACTGGCTTGACAGGTGTCACAGGAGCTACAAAACTCCCTTACTTTCTGGGACATAGGCCAAATAGAAATAGTTCACAATTCTATCCCATGTCTTGGTCTGTCCCAAATGCCCAGCTAGGGGGACATCATGGGCCAATGTGAGGATAAGCTCTCTGAGCTGCCAAGGGCATTACCACTCTCCTGGTGGTGCTAGGTTTGAGATCTCTTGACTCCGTGTAAAGGACTCCATCCTCCCAATAGACCCTGTGGGAGCCACTGACATCTCCCTTTTCCTGTTCAGCAGCTTTCTGTCTCAGATCTTCAAGAGTAGGACAAGTCTTTTCCCCCTGGCACAGCTGTTCCCTTGAGGGTCCCCCTGGGCCCTGGAGCTCTACCTGGTAAGGCTCCAGCTCCATGGACTCAGTTCCCTCAGGGGATAAGACATCTTCCTATGAGAGAGGTCTTGCTTCTTTTGCTGATCGAGGCTGGTCCCCCAATCCTCTTACCTTTTCTTTTTTAAGGTTGGGCCATTATTCTAGGCTCCAACACTTCTTTTGCATCCTGTGCGCTGTTCTGTGCTCTTGTTTTGACACACACCAGTTCAGGGAAACCCAGCATGGCTGCATGGGTTTTGAGGTTTACCTCAGCCCATGCTGAGGACTCCAAATCATTCCCTAGCAAACATTCTACTGGGATTTCAGAAGAGACACCACCTGTTCCAGGCCAGTAACCCCTCCCCATTCTAAAGTCACCATAGCCATGGGATGGACTTGATTCACATTATCAGCATTGGTAACTGGATACGTTTGTCCAGCCAAATACTGTCCTGGGGGAACCAGCTTCTTTGTCACATGGTGACACTGGCACGTGTATCCCTCAGGGCTTCTACCTTGTCCCATTTATCAAGAGCTGCTACCTGTATTTTTGCATGTTAGGCGGCCATGCAGCTAGTGTGGCTATATCCACCCCGTCCTCTGAGACTAAAGTAGCTTCAGTGTGGACCCTGATTTGCTCTGGGCACACTTGAGCCCACCTGGAGACTGGCTATTCCAGTACTAACTGGAGTAGTGCTAGTGGGACTTTTCTTGGGACAGGCCTTGTCTCCAGTTTGGTGTCCATGCTGTTTACAGTTGTGACACCAGGCCTTCTTGAGGGTCAAAGCTTTTACCCTTGTACCCATTTGTGGACTGTGAAGAGGCTCGGGCCCACTCTCCTTAGCAGGTTTTTGGGGCCCTTAAGAAGACTTTAGTTTTGTCCTTTGATGTCTCACCGCCCTTCCCCTGGGGAGGCTTTGTGACCCCTTTCTTTTGGTCACTCCCTGTGGAAGTCTTGGTCACCCTTGTCTTGACCCAATGGTCTGCCTTCTTTCCCAATTCTTGGGAAGAAAGTGGACCTAGGTCTACCAGATGTTGATGCAACTTATCATTAAAGCAGTCACTCAACAGGTGTTCCCTCATAAACAAATTATAAAGCCCATCATAGTCTTGCACTCCACTACCAGTTATTCAACCATCCAGTGTCTTTACTGAGTAGTCCTCAAAATCAACAAAGGATTGACTCGAGGTTTTGTGAGCCCCCCTCAACCTAATTCTATATTCCTCAGTGGAGAATCCAAAGCCCTCAATCAGGGTAGCCTTATTGTGGTCATGGGATTCTGCATCTTTACCAGTGTGAGGAGTCTATCCCTACACTTACCAGTGAACAGTTCTCAAAGGAGAGCTCCCCAGTAAGATCTGTTTAACGTTCTGGTTGCACAAGCTCTCTCAAAAGCTGTGAACCATTTGGTGATATCATCACCTTCTTCATATTTTGAGAAAATCCCTTTGGGGATTTTTAGGATATCAGTATTCTCTCTGACCCTATTTATGTTGCTGCCACATTTATGGGTGCTGAGCCCATTTCTGCTCTCCCCCTTCCTATAGCTAGGAGCTGTTTTTCTAAAGCTAGCCTTTTGGCCATCCTTTCTAAAAGGATGTCCTCTTCATTGAGGATGCCCTCAATGTTCCCAGAGGAACTGGACGCCCCTGTGGAAGATCCAGATCCAGTGAGTACTATCTGTGGAGGCAAGGATCTTGGAACCCTTGCCTCCCTAGTTAGGTTTGGAGAGGGTAGTTCATCCACCTGATCCCTAACTTCTTACTAGGTCTTTCTCCTCAGCAGGGTGGTCCCTGGTGTACTCTACCAAGAGCTCCTGGAGCTTGACCTTAGTATGGTTGGAACCAGTTCTAATCTTTCTTAGCTTGCATAGGGACCTTAGCTCTGCTATCCCTAGATGGATGTAAAGAGTGAGGTTGAGTTCCATCACTGTGTCCTCTGAGCCATTCATTTTGTCTCTAAAGTTGGAATTACTTTTTAGAAACTAAACAATACTTCTAGTAACTAGATGCTAACTTTACAGTAACTTTTAAACTTATAAAGAAATGCTAAGGGAACTTAACCAATGCCCTAGCAGGACTTTTACAACTTTGGAAAAAATTATGAAATTCAACAATGAGCTTTCTAAAGGCAATTTTGGAATTTAGTTGTGTGATCAGGTATTGGCTGAGTAGTCCAGCAAATGCAAAGTCGTAGAACTCACTGCTGATTCTCCAATGTAGGAAGCTGGCTCTGTATATACTATCAAAATGAGATATAGTGTGCACAGAGTCCAGGCGTTCCCCAGAGGCTTGACAGAGGCAATAATAGATAATACTAATGCTCTATTTGCAGTCGTGTGGTCGAGCAGTTAGGCTTATAAGAGGGTAGTGTTAAGCATTTGTTGTACATACAGAAGCAAAAGAAGAAACACACACTCAGTGACTTAACTATAGACCAGTAGGATTTTATATAGAAAAATATGTTTTGTTAAGTTATTTCTAGAACCACAAGATTCAATTTGCACGTAAGTACATTAAATGAAAGGTGCTTTACATGGGTATAATCAGGATTTGAATGGAATCAACAATGTACACGTTTTTTCTTGAAATGGCAAAAAGCTATTTTAAAAGTGGACACTGCAATTTTCAACAGTTCCTAGGGGAGGAAAATAACGTACAGTTTTGGAGGTAAGCAACTTATAGATTCAGTCTCCGAGGCATAGGTAGCCCACTGTTGGGGGTTCAAGATAACCCCAAACACCCAGCAACACAGGGCCGGTTAGGTGCAGAGGTCAAACAGGAACTAAAATAACAGGTAAGTACTTGTGTTGTTGGGGGGCAGACCAGGGGGGTTTAGAGGAGCACTGGGGGGGCCCCAAGTAGGCACCAAACACAAACCCTCAGCGGCATGGGGGCGGCTGGGTGCAAAGTGCAAACAGGGCGTCGGGTTCCCATTAAACTCAATGGAGGGGGTCACTCAGGCGTTGCAAGTAGAGCACAGGGGAGCTCCTCGCGCAAGCCACTGACTGGATAGTGAGGAGGGCTGCCTGCTGATCACTGCTGTATGGGTGGTCGGTTTCTCTCGAGTCTGGGGGCTGCAGGTGCAATGCTTCTCCAGGCGTCTAATATCTTCGTCCTGGGCAGTCTCAGTCAGGGGGATCCTCTGGATTCCCTCTGCAGGCGTCGTCGTGGAGGGGTGGAGAGGTCAGCCAGGGTGGAGACACTGTCGGAATCGCCTGGGGGTTCTCTGGCTAGTTGGGCCACCTGGACACGGGTCGTGGGCTTTGGGCGCAGAGTGGTTTTGGACTCGCGCTTCTGCCTCTTGCAGGGTCTGAAACAAGAGAACACCCACCCCTCCCCCTGCCACCCTCAGCGTGGCTGGGAAGAGCATGGTGTAAGGATCGTTCAAGGAACGCAGCTGTTTCTTTACCTCACTAAAGGTGGCCTGTTGTTTTTGCACCTCCCGTTAGAAGTCAGGGAAGATACGGACCGTACGGTTGTCCACCGTTAGTGCACCCCTTTTTCTGGCTTGACCAAGGATATGGTCTCTGTCCCTGTAATATAGCAGTCTGGCCACTACTGGCCTTGGGGAGCCCCCGGCAGCGGCAGTCTGGATGGTATACCCTCTCGAAGGTGTAGAAAGGGGACTACACCTCAGTGTGGTCCCAGTTCTTCAAAAAGGAAGGCATGTCATTGTGTTCAGTCTTTTCCGGCAGGCTGACAACGCGGATATTGTTGCAGTGAGATTTGTTCTCTGCATCCTCTGCGCAGACTTCGTGTCTTCACCCTTCGTTCCAATGTAGACAGGCAGCCATTGGCGGAGGAAAGTGCAGGTGGAATCTCTGCTAAGTCCTGTTCTGCTAGCGTGACTCTTTCCACCAGTCGCCTCTGGTCTTCTCGTACTATGCCCAAGTTTGTTGCCAAGGTGTCTATTTTGGTCTCGAGGGCCTCACAAGAGGCTGTGATAGCTTGTAGAATATCATGGAGAGACAGGTTTGCGGATGGTCACTCCTTGGGTACCTTACCATGGCTGGGACTCCTGCTGCCCTCCATTTGGTGTATGTTGTCTGTGCCAGGGTCCTTCTCTCTGCTTGTTTTACTCATTATGATGATTGGGAAACGGTCTTCAGGTGTCGCCAAGGCTCTGCATAGGTCAGGAGGCAGCAATGATGAGCACCTTTCCCAGTAGATCCTCAACTGCTCACTCCACTCCTGGCACCCCGAGCCCCGCAAATATCAGTCAACTGTCCATATTCCAGTGGTGAATTCCACCACCATCTGTGGTGGGGGGAGCACCTCCGTTGAGGGGTGGGGGGCCCCCCAACCCCACTCAGTGCGTTCCACAACTCCGGGCAGGGCACCTCGACCAATTTCGCCAGGGGCCCTGAACCACAGACCATCAGCCCCTCTCTGTATGCGGCCCCTCTCCGCCCCGGCACCTGGCAGCGACCAGTCACTGTTCATTCATAGGCCCCTGGTCTACGATGGCAGCGGTCCTATGCAGCCGCCTGACAGCCAGATCAGGATTCCTCCATTAGCCCCACACTTCGGCTGCCCAACATCAGCCCACACCATGGGCCGGTCCCTCACTGCTACCCCGGGGCAAGCAAACCAGGTCCCTGGCAGAGATATCAGCTGTCTCCGGCTTGGGTTCCAGCACTGCCCGGTTGGAAGACTCCAGGCCCAGAATCAAGACTGGGGGCGTAGGAGGCAGGGGTGAGGGTGGGGGGGCTTGATTGACGGGGTGGTTCCCCACCCTCCCACCTCACCCGTTCCGCTCACCTGGTAGGTTGGCCTGCAGCTGCGGACACTGAGCCGCTGCTGGCCCTCTGCGTAATGGTCCATTCATCTATCTCTCCAGCAGGCCCGGTCCACGTCGCCCCTCACCCCTCCTCTGGAGCAGGTTCCCCAGCCGGCAGGCAGGCGAGGACACAGCCAGGGTAATGTGGCACCCGCCATCTTGGATTCCTTCCTGTCTGGCCTTTCCTCACAATCGGCCCTTTTCATATGGCCCGCGCAGTCCTCATCCTTTCTCCACCAGGCTGCACCGCCCCCGCTTCTTCAGGTGACCATCTTCACTGTGGCCCCAGGGGGGGTTGCTTCAGGATGGTCCAGTTTAAGGGATTCCTGTGCTGGAGCACCTCTCCTCTGCACCCTACTCCTTTGGCCCTTAGCCACGCCCGAGAACAACAATGGTTCGTGTGGACCACAATATTTCTGCAGTGGATCTTTTGCCATTAATGCAGTGTGCTTACTACATCAGGACTGGGCGCACTTGGGCAAATGTTTAAGTGCCTTGATTGTTTTTGTGTGGTTATCTAATCCATTAATTAGGCAGTAGCTAGGGTTGTTTTTCACGATCAGGTGTAGCTCACACTATTGAAAAGGTTGGAGACCCCTGCTGCAGAGAATTGTCTGCTTGTTAATATATATTTCAAAGATGAGTCTGCGAGGCACAAACTCCTGATCAGTCAGGTTTATTTCTTCCTTGTTGAAGGTTGTTTTGATTTCACATAGCTTAGTTATGGAAGGGTCTCCAAATTAAATTACATTGTGCAATCTTATAGTGGTCTGATGAAGTAAGTCTTTCCTTTGCTCATTGAGTCCAGAGTTTGGACTATCATAATTTTCATGAAGATATTTTGAAGGGCTTCCACATTTGTGCAATGAGTCTAGCTGCAAGGAGCAGAAAGTTATTGGGTGGCCTAGTTTATATTGTAAAGGGCATTCAACTGTGTTTCCAGTACAACCAGATAGTAACAAGAGAGGAGTAATAGGTAGACTAAGATCTTTTATGTCAAAACATTTTAATAAATGAGGGCCATCATGGGATATGTGTGAAACATGAACATTGTTGCCATTGCCCTTGGAATATTTGCATTTGTTCTGAGCTGGCCCTTTATCGATACTCAAAAACAGTTATTGGCTGTGGCTCAATTTAGATGCAAGGGATGTGAGCCACTATATCTACACAGAGGTCTTTGACTTAAAAATCTTCTCAGTCCAACAAGAATCAACCACTGATGCCACCAGTGCTACCTTATCCTTTTCTCTGGGTGCCAGCACCACGAACATCCACATCCTGTGCCACTGGAAATACCTCCTTCTGCCCATTCCCATAATAAGAGACAAGTTCCAGGTCCTGTCCTTCAGACACCTAGAGACATGGGAGAACTGAGCATGTCTGACTTGGACTGCATTTTAGGGATGGAAGAAGAAAGTGAACTGTTTTGGAGTAAGGAAATAATTATGGTGATGGACATAATGAAGAGGTGGAAGACAACATATTTCCTAAAGAAGGCAACAAATGGCCAATATAACCTATTGCGCCTCCAGATCACATTGCCCACTTACATAACCTGAGAAAAATTGAAGCTCCCTATGACCTCCTTGGAATATCAATGTTTTCTATGATTTTAAATAACAGCATCAAAAATATAATTCTGGTCTTTCCATTAGATGCTCTGCCTCTTGTATTTTTTTCATGCCATAGGATGACGTCAACCCTTCAAAGAAGAATTCTTCTAATACAGATACCAAGGATGACCTTGTTACCCTCCCAAAACAATCACAATATGCTCAAGGCATGTTTTTATGTGGATATGAGGCCAGGTCTGCCCCAGTATATCAGTGAATCACAATACCAGAGCAACTAGAAGAGAGTTGGACTTTCACCAGCTGACAGCCATTTGGACTTTCCTTCCCAGCCAAGCTGCCAAGCTGTTTACGGGTATCCTAGCTCACTGCCTCAATCCCTATATGCCAGGCCTTATCGACCCGGACCAGGCGGGCTTTATACCCCAACGACAGTGTGGAGATAACACAAAGCGCCTTCTGCATTTAATAGACAAAACTGGCAGATCGCGCAGAGAGGCGCTCCTCCTTTCTACCAATGCGGAGAAGGCGTTTGATAGAGTACATTGGCCCTATCTCCTCCAAGTGTTAGAGCGCTTTGGGTTGGGTCCGGGGTTCAGGACCTGGATCCAGTGCATCTATTGTGTGCCCAAGGCTGCGGTACGAGTCAATGGAACCCTGTCCTTGCCATTCTCGGTTGGACGTGGAACACGGCAGGGATGTCCGCTCTCCCCGCTGCTGTTTGTGCTGTATATGGAACCCTTTGCGCAGCGCCTCTGTGATAATCCCCTAGTCAATGGCCCCAAATTTGGGGGCGAACATCACCTTATTCGTCTCTATGCGGATGATGTGATCCTCACCCTCAGCCCATGGTATCGCTTCCGGCTTTGATGGTAGTTCTGGAGGAGTTTGGGCAGGTCTCTGGATTCCGTGTGAATATGCAGAAGTCGCAGGTCCTTGGCTTGTCCATCTCTCCTGACCATGTAGAAGTCCTGAGGGCCCGCTATCCCTTTGTATGGTTGACATCGCAGGTACCCTACTTGGGTATCGAACTGCCGACCTCGGCGGTAAAGACGGCGAGCGTGAACTATGCGACTTTAACTCGAGAGGTTCTGTGAGACCTTGGGAGCTGGGGGAAGCATAACCTCTCTTGACTGGGCAGGGTTGCGGCGGTGAAAATGACAGTGCTTCCGCGCATACTCTGTCTTTCAAGCACTCCCTCTGACTCCTCCGCCTCACACGTTAGCAACCCTACAGGCTGCGATTTTGAAGTTTATTTGGGATGGTCGGCCGGCGCGGATCCCGCGGAACGTTCTATACCGCCCTAGGGGGGAGGGCAGTTTGGAAGTCCCCTGTCTGTTGCGGTATTTTCAGGCAGTCCAGCTGCGCTTTCTTTTAGAGTGGAGCAGGCCGCTTTCTGAGAAACACTGGTGCTTTATGGACCAGGCGGTGGCGGGGTCTCATATTTGGAAGGAGCCCTGGCTCCGACGACGGAACAGGGCGGGGGGATTGTATTCCTCCCCGATCACGGGAGTGACGATGCGTGTGTGGGACGCTGTGGCGAGTCGGCAGGGGCTCACAACGTTTCCATCCCCTATGTCACCAATCGGTGAGAACCCTGACTTCCCACCAGGCCTACAGGTAGAGAGCTTCCGCCGGCGGTATGATGGGGTGGGGAGTCTCTTTGACGAGAATGGAGTGATCCCTTTTGATCAGATGCAGGAGACGTATCAGCTGACTGAGGCGGACAGACTATTGTATTATCAAGTACGACACTGGGCCCTTATGCCCGCGAATAGGGTTGCGATAGACAGACCACTAACCCCATCTGAGAGGTGGATTTTCACAAATAGGGATGACAAACGAGTGATATCGGAGCTTTACCGGTTCCTGCAGAGTGGGGGGTGACCGCCTAGGATGAGGGGTCAACGGAGATGGGAGAAAGAGTTGGAGAGAGAGTTCACAGAGGAGGAATGGGATAATATCTATTACAGAACTCATCATACGGCCCATAGTGCTGCCGGGACAGAGACGGCCTACAAGATAACTTCCTACTGGTACTTCACTCCAGCAAGAATAAATGCATGGGACCCGGCTAAGTCTGGCCTTTGCTGGAGGCGGTAAGGTAGCACGGGCACGCTAGTACATCTTCTTTGACATTGCCCCAAACTACAGCGATATTGGACGAGTATATTAGATGACATTGATAAGGTGTAAGGAAATGCCTCCTTGGCATGGTTGCCCCCTGACTTTTTGCCTTTGCTGATGCTATGTTTACAATTGAAAGTGTGCTGAGGCCTGCTAACCAGGCCCCAGCACCAGTGTTCTTTCCCTAACCTGTACTTTTGTATCCACAATTGGCAGACCCTGGCATCCAGATAAGTCCCTTGTAACTGGTACTTCTAGTACCAAGGGCCCTGATGCCAAGGAAGGTCTCTAAGGGCTGCAGCATGTCTTATGCCACCCTGGAGACCTCTCACTCAGCACAGACACACTGCTTGCCAGCTTGTGTGTGCTAGTGAGGACAAAACGAGTAAGTCGACATGGCACTCCCCTCAGGGTGCCATGCCAGCCTCTCACTGCCTATGCAGTATAGGTAAGACACCCCTCTAGCAGGCCTTACAGCCCTAAGGCAGGGTGCACTATACCATAGGTGAGGGGACCAGTGCATGAGCATGGTACCCCTACAGTGTCTAAACAAAACCTTAGACATTGTAAGTGCAGGGTAGCCATAAGAGTATATGGTCTGGGAGTCTGTCAAACACGAACTCCACAGCACCATAATGGCTACACTGAAAACTGGGAAGTTTGGTATCAAACTTCTCAGCACAATAAATGCACACTGATGCCAGTGTACATTTTATTGTAAAATACACCACAGAGGGCACCTTAGAGGTGCCCCCTGAAACTTAACCGACTGTCTGTGTAGGCTGACTAGTTCCAGCAGCCTGCCACACCAGAGACATGTTGCTGGCCCCATGGGGAGAGTGCCTTTGTCACTCTGAGGCCAGTAACAAAGCCTGCACTGGGTGGAGATGCTAACACCTCCCCCAGGCAGGAGCTGTGACACCTGGCGGTGAGCCTCAAAGGCTCACCCCTTTGTCACAGCCCAGCAGGGCACTCCAGCTTAGTGGAGTTGCCCGCCCCCTCCGGCCACGGCCCCCACTTTTGGCGGCAAGGCTGGAGGGAACAAAGAAAGCAACAAGGAGGAGTCACTGGCCAGTCAGGACAGCCCCTAAGGTGTCCTGAGCTGAGGTGACTCTAACTTTTAGAAATCCTCCATCTTGCAGATGGAGGATTCCCCCAATAGGGTTAGGATTGTGACCCCCTCCCCTTGGGAGGAGGCACAAAGAGGGTGTACCCACCCTCAGGGCTACTAGCCATTGGCTACTAACCCCCCAGACCTAAACACGCCCTTAAATTTAGTATTTAAGGGCTACCCTGAACCCTAGAAAATTAGATTCCTGCAACTACAAGAAGAAGGACTGCCTAGCTGAAAACCCCTGCAGAGGAAGACCAGAAGACGACAACTGCCTTGGCTCCAGAAACTCACCGGCCTGTCTCCTGCCTTCCAAAGATCCTGCTCCAGCGACGCCTTCCAAAGGGACCAGCGACCTCGACATCCTCTGAGGACTGCCCCTGCTTCGAAAAGACAAGAAACTCCCGAGGACAGCGGACCTGCTCCAAGAAAGGCTGCAACTTTGTTTCCAGCAGCCTTGAAAGAACCCTGCAAGCTCCCCGCAAGAAGCGTGAGACTTGCAACACTGCACCCGGCGACCCCGACTCGGCTGGTGGAGATCCAACACCTCAGGAGGGACCCCAGGACTACTCTGATACTGTGAGTACCAAAACCTGTCCCCCCTGAGCCCCCACAGCGCCGCCTGCAGAGGGAATCCCGAGGCTTCCCCTGACCGCGACTCTTTGAATCCAAAGTCCCGACGCCTGGGAGAGACCCTGCACCCGCAGCCCCCAGGACCTGAAGGACCGGACTTTCACTGGAGAAGTGACCCCCAGGAGTCCCTCTCCCTTGCCCAAGTGGAGGTTTCCCCGAGGAATCCCCCCCTTGCCTGCCTGCAGCGCTGAAGAGATCCCGAGATCTCTCATAGACTAACATTGCGAACCCGACGCCTGTTTCTACACTGCACCCGGCCGCCCCCGCGCTGCTGAGGGTGAAATTTCTGTGTGGGCTTGTGTCCCCCCCGGTGTCCTACAAAACCCCCCTGGTCTGCCCTCCGAAGACGTGGGTACTTACCTGCAAGCAGACCGGAACCGGGGCACCCCCTTCTCTCCATTCTAGCCTATGTGTTTTGGGCACCACTTTGAACTCTGCACCTGACCGGCCCTGAGCTGCTGGTGTGGTAACTTTGGGGTTGCTCTGAACCCCCAACGGTGGGCTACCTTGGACCAAGAACTGAACCCTGTAAGTGTCTTACTTACCTGGTAAAACTAACAAAAACTTACCTCCCCCAGGAACTGTGAAAATTGCACTAAGTGTCCACTTTTAAAACAGCTATTTGTCAATAACTTGAAAAGTATACATGCAATTTTTATGATTTAAAGTTCCTAAAGTACTTACCTGCAATACCTTTCGAATGAGATATTACATGTAGAATTTGAACCTGTGGTTCTTAAAATAAACTAAGAAAAGATATTTTTCTATACAAAAACCTATTGGCTGGATTTGTCTCTGAGTGTGTGTACCTCATTTATTGTCTATGTGTATGTACAACAAATGCTTAACACTACTCCTTGGATAAGCCTACTGCTCGACCACACTACCACAAAATAGAGCATTAGTATTATCTATTTTTACCACTATTTTACCTCTAAGGGGAACCCTTGGACTCTGTGCATGCTATTCCTTACTTTGAAATAGCACATACAGAGCCAACTTCCTACATTGGTGGATCAGCGGTGGGATACAAGACTTTGCATTTGCTGGACTACTCAGCCAATACCTGATCACACGACAAATTCCAAAATTGTCATTAGAAATTGATTTTTGCAATTTGAAAAGTTTTCTAAATTCTTAAAAGACCTGCTAGGGCCTTGTGTTAGATCCTGCTTAGCATTTCTTTTAGAATTTAAAAGTTTGTAAAAGTTTGAATTAGATTCTAGAACCAGTTGTAGATTCTTAAAAAGTATTCCAACTTTTAGAAGCAAAATGTCTAGCACAGATGTGACTGTGGTGGAACTCGACACAACACCTTGCCTCCATCTTAAGATGAGGGAGCTAAGGTCACTCTGTAAAATAAAGAAAATAACAATGGGCCCCAAACCTACCAAAATACAGCTCCAGGAGCTTTTGGCAGAGTTTGAAAAGGCCAACCCCTCTGAGGGTGGCAACTCAGAGGAAGAGGATAGTGACTTGGAGGACAATTCCCCCCTACCAATCCTATCTAGGGAGAACAGGGTCCCTCAAACCCTGACTCCAAAAATAATAGTCAGAGATGCTGGTTCCCTCACAGGAGAGACCAACACCTCTGAAATCACTGAGGATAGCCCCAGTGAAGAGGACATCCAGTTAGCCAGGATGGCCAAAAGATTGGCTTTGGAAAGACAGATCCTAGCCATAGAGAGGGAAAGACAAGAGATGGGCCTAGGACCCATCAATGGTGGCAGCAACATAAATAGGGTCAGCGATTCTCCTGACATGTTGAAAATCCCCAAAGGGATTGTAACTAAATATGAAGATGGTGATGACATCACCAAATGGTTCACAGCTTTTGAGAGGGCTTGTGTAACCAGAAAAGTGAACAAATCTCACTGGGGTGCTCTCCTTTGGGAAATGTTCACAGGAAAGTGTAGGGATAGACTCCTCACACTCTCTGGACAAGATGCAGAATCTTATGACCTCATGAAGGGTACCCTGATTGAGGGCTTTGGATTCTCCACTGAGGAGGATAGGATTAGATTCAGGGGGGCTCAAAAATCCTCGAGCCAGACCTGGGTTGACTTTGTAGACTACTCAGTGAAAACACTAGATGGTTGGATTCAAGGCAGTGGTGTAAGTAATTATGATGGGCTGTACAATTTATTTGTGAAAGAACACCTGTTAAGTAATTGTTTCAATGATAAACTGCATCAGCATCTGGTAGACCTAGGACCAATTTCTCCCCAAGAATTGGGAAAGAAGGCGGACCATTGGGTCAAGACAAGGGTGTCCAAGACTTCAACAGGGGGTGACCAAAAGAAAGGGGTCACAAAGACTCCCCAGGGGAAGGGTGATGAGACAACCAAAACTAAAAATAGTAAAGAGTCTTCTACAGGCCCCCAAAAACCTGCACAGGAGGGTGGGCCCAGAGCCTCTTCACAAAACAATGGGTACAAGGGTAAAAACTTTGATCCCAAAAAGGCCTGGTGTCATAGCTGTAAACAGCATGGACACCAAACTGGAGACAAGGCCTGTCCCAAGAAAGGTTCCACTCCAAACTCCCATCCAGGTAACACTGGTATGGCTAGTCTCCAAGTGGGATCAACAGTGTGCCCAGAGCAAATCAGGGTCCACACTGAAGCTACTCTAGTTTCTGAGGGTGGGGTGGATTTAGCCACACTAGCTGTCTGGCCGCCTAACATGCAAAAATACAGACAGCAACTCTTAATTAATGGGACTAGAATAGAGGGCCTGAGGGATACAGGTGCCAGTGTCACCATGGTGACAGAGAAACTGGTTTCCCCTGGCCAATACCTGACTGGAAAAACTTACACAGTCACCAACGCTGACAATCAGAGAAAAGTACATCCCATGGCAATGGTTACTTTAGAATGGGGAGGGGTCAATGGCCTGAAACAGGTGGTGGTCTCCTCAAATATCCCAGTGGACTGTCTGCTTGGAAATGACCTGGAGTCCTCAGCATGGGCTGAGGTAGAACTAAAAACCCATGCAGCAATGCTGGGTATCCCTGAACTGGTGTGTGTGAAAACAAGAGCACAGTGCAAGGCACAGGGTGAACAAGTAGAGCTGGAGTCTGGAAAAATGGCCCAGCCTACCAAGAGAACAGGAAAGTCAGTTGGGAAACCAACTGCAACACAGCAAAAGAAAGGGAACCTCTCTTCTCAGGAAGAAGTTCTGCCCTCTGAGGGAACTGAGCCTTTGGAGCTTGAACCTTATCAGGTTGAGCTCTTAGGCCCAGGGGGACCCTCAAGGGAGGAGCTGTGTAAGGGACAAGAAACCTGTCCCTCTCTTGAAGGC
The DNA here is from genome assembly GCF_031143425.1 of Pleurodeles waltl. Taxonomy (NCBI): domain Eukaryota; kingdom Metazoa; phylum Chordata; class Amphibia; order Caudata; family Salamandridae; genus Pleurodeles; species Pleurodeles waltl. The sequence continues at coordinate 502,715,781 of NC_090449.1, read as the reverse complement.
CTTAGGCAGCAAGCTGCTGAAGAGTCCAAGGGCAAGAAAAATGGAACACATAGGGTCTATTGGGAAGATGGACTCCTGTACACTGAGGCCAGAGACCCCAAACCTGGTGCCACTAGGAGAGTGGTAGTGCCTCAGCTGTTCAGAGAGTTCATCCTAACATTGGCCCATGACATTCCCCTTGCTGGACATTTGGGACAAACCAAGACGTGGGAGAGGCTAGTCAACCACTTCTACTGGCCCAATATGTCCAACATGGTTAAGGAGTTTTGCCTCTCCTGCCCCACCTGTCAAGCCAGTGGTAAGACAGGTGGGCACCCAAAGGCCCCCCTCATTCCACTTCCAGTGGTGGGGGTCCCCTTTGAAAGAGTGGGTGTGGACATAGTTGGTCCACTGGAACCTCCCACAGCCTCAGGAAATATGTATATCCTGGTAGTAGTGGATCATGCTACCAGGTATCCTGAAGCTATTCCCCTTAGGTCGACTACTGCCCCTGCAGTAGCCAAGGCCCTCATTGGTATCTTTACCAGAGTGGGTTTCCCTAAGGAGGTGGTGTCTGACAGAGGTACCAACTTCATGTCAGCATACCTAAAACACATGTGGAATGAGTGTGGAGTGACTTACAAATTCACTACACCATACCATCCACAAACTAATGGCTTGGTTGAGAGATTCAACAAGACATTAAAAGGCATGATCATGGGGCTCCCAGAAAAACTCAAAAGGAGATGGGATGTCCTCTTGCCATGTCTGCTTTTCGCTTACAGAGAGGTGCCACAGAAGGGAGTAGGATTCTCACCCTTTGAACTTCTGTTTGGTCATCCTGTAAGGGGACCACTTGCTCTTGTTAAAGAAGGCTGGGAGAGACCTCTCCATGAGCCTAAACAAGACATAGTGGACTATGTACTTGGCCTTCGCTCTAGAATGGCAGAGTACATGGAAAAGGCAACCAAAAACCTTGAGGCCAGCCAACAGCTCCAGAAGTTTTGGTATGACCAAAAGGCTGCACTGGTTGAGTTCCAACCAGGGCAGAAAGTCTGGGTTCTGGAGCTACTGCTCGACCACACTACCACAAAATAGAGCATTAGTATTATCTATTTTTACCACTATTTTACCTCTAAGGGGAACCCTTGGACTCTGTGCATGCTATTCCTTACTTTGAAATAGCACATACAGAGCCAACTTCCTACATAAGGTGTTTCAAACGGAGATCCCTAGATTCTCCTCATATGTCTTGCTGGGCCTACCCAACCCTATTACGTTTCCTTTTCGCTCGTTGAAGGGACGGCAGATGGCACTGGCTCTTAATGCTTCCTTTCAGACAGTCCTTGCTCTATGGGGCATGGATAGGTTGCCAACGTATGGGTCCTGGCTCCAGAAATTATGGTTTATTTGGGCGATGGAAAAGCTGACTTTGGCATCCAAGCAGAGGGTAAGCGACATCAGTGTGTTGTGGAGACCTTTCCTTCAGATTCTGTCTACAGAATTTACCGTGCTGACGTGCCCAGCATATCTGAGAGTACTGGGGTTGACCCGAGAGGTTTAGTGGGATGATAGGGATTGGGGCTGTGAGAGTGGCGGAGATGACCATACAACTGGAGCAGTGAGGCTTTCAGGCGAGAGGGAGGCGGAGCATATAGGCGCAGAAGCACGAATGTTCTTGTTCCCTTTTTTTTTCATTTTTTTTTTCATGTTCGTTTGAGTGTGAGCACTGTGAGACCCGGCTTTGAATGTCCTCCGGCCCTGAGGCTGATATGAGCCATACGAGACTGGGGAGATGTTCCCCTAATTTGAAGACTGGGATGGCTGTGTGATGAGACACCCATGCGTAGGGCTATGGGGCGTGTCATTATTGAAAGGAAGGGGGATCATTGCAGTGCTCTGTATTGTTCTTCATGTTTAAATTCCAATAAACAGATTTGATCCATAAAGTAGATAATGCTAATGCTCTCTTTTGTGGTAGAGTAGTTATGCTTATCAGAGGGTAGTGCAAAGCATTTGTTGTACTCCCACAGACAATAGAAAAAGCACACACTCAATGACTTAACTCCAGACCAATAGTTTTTATATAGAAAAAATATATTTTCTTAATTGATTTCTAGAACCACAAGATTTAAGTTGCAGATAAGTACTTCAATAGATTTGTATTGCACACACATATAAACAGTACTTTGTTTGAAATCGATAAGTTATACAGTTTTTGAAATATTGGCAATAATCTGTTGTAAAAGTTGCCAGTGCAATTTTCAGAAACAGTTCCTGGGAGGAGGAACATTTTTTACAATTTACAGATAAGTACTTGACTTACATTTCCAGTCTCCGGGGGTTAGGGAGTCCACAGGTTGAGGTTCAAGCAACCCGCACCAGCAACATGGGGGCCGGCTGGGTGCAGAGTTTCAAGTTGAGGCAAATTTAATATGGGCTCCTAAGAGGACTAGGGGCACTTGGTCTCAGATCTGGCAGGTAAGTCCTGTGTCTTCAGAGGGCAGACCTGGGGTGTTTAGAGGAGCACTGGTGGGTTAGGGTGGGTTGGGGGAAGGGGAGGAGGAGAGGGCTGTGGGGAGGACACAAGTAGGCACCAAACACACACCGTCAGCGGCACGGGGGCAGCCGGGTGCAGAGTGCAAACAGAGCATCAGGCTCCCAATGCTTTTCTATGAGAGGGCCCTGGGTGTCACTTAGATGCTGCAGGCTCGGTCAGGGGGTCGGTTCGGGAAAACCACAGGCTGGACACATAGGAGGGCCGCCTGCTGAACATTGCTGCACCGGTTGTCAGGTTTTTTCAAGGCTTGGGGACTACGGGTGCAGTGTACCTTAAGCGTTGGATATCTGCATCCAGAGCTTTCACAGCTGGGGGGGGGTCCTCTGGATTCACACTGCAGGTGTCCTCATAAGGGGCAGGAAAGGTTAACCCTGGGTGGGCACTTGCTTGGAATCACCTGGGGATCCTCTTTAGCCAGTTGGGCCACCTGGACAAGTCCTTTGGGCGTCAGGTGCAGAGTGGTCAGGACTCATGGATCCAGGAAGGCTCTGGAGTCCTTTGGTGTAGTTTCTTTTTGGACAGAGCCGCTGTCCATGGGAGTTCTTGGTCCTTTGTGATGCAGGGAAGTCCTCTGGAGCAATACAGAGGTTGCTGGTCCCGCTGGATGAGTCGCCTTCTTGTTGCAGGCTCTTTGAAGCAGGAGACAGGCCAGTAGGGCTGGGTCCAATTCAGTTTGCGTCTTGCATCTTCTCTGCTGGGGGTTCAGCTTAGCAGTCCTTCTTTATTATCAGGTCACCAGGAATCTGACGACTGGATTTCAGAGGGACCTGTAAATCCTGGATTTAGAGGCGTTACAAGGGTCCGAGTCCTGAGGGTGACTACACCCTTCTTGAGTCCACTCGCTTTGGGGAGGGGGACACAAACCTAACTCTATTGGTCCCTCTCCTCCAAACCAAGATGGAGGTTTCTGCAGGGGGGGGTGGATCATCTCAGCTCGGACACCTTAGGGGTGGTCACTCCTTCCTGCTTTCCCTAATTTTGCCACCGGACTTGCCGTCTAAAGTGGGTGTTTGTCCGTGGAACAGGCAACTCCACTAACTGGACTGCCCTGTGGTACTGTAACAAGAGGCTTGAGCCTCTGACGCTAACCAGCAGGTGTTAAACGTTCCACAGGGGGAGGTGTGAAGCACATCCACCCAGGACAGACTTTGTTTCTGGCCACAGAGAGCATAAAGGCTCTCACCCATGTGGTCAGAAATTTGTCTCAAAGTGACAAGCCATTCATAGACTGGTCAGTCCGCACTAGCAGTTTGGATAACACACAGGGGGCATCTCTAAGATGCCCTCTGGGTGCATTTTTCAAGAAATCCCACACTGGAATCATTGTGGGTTTATTGTGCTGAGAAGTTTGATACCAATCTTCCCAGTATTCAGTGAATCTATTATGGAGCTGTAGAGTTCGTAATGGCAATCTCCCAGGCCATATACTCAATATGGCTACACTGCACTTACGATGTCTAAGAATGGACTTAGACACTGTAGGGGCATATTGCTCATGCAACCATGATGCCCCTACCTGTGTTATAGTGCACCCTGGCTTAGGGCTTCAAGGCCTGCTAGAGGTGTGAGATTCCTAAAAGGCCTCACCCATTTATTTCCTCCCACTCCATTTATCATGCCTCAGTGGGACCTCAATCTTGTCCTTACTTACTTAATGTGTAATTTCTTTGAGCCTATGCACAATTGTCCCTTACAGCTCCTCACCTTCAAAACTGTCTTTCTTGTTGCTATCACATCTGCTCGCAGGGTAAGCTCTAGCCCTTTCATCTACCCCTCAATACTTTTCTGTGCACCCTGACAAAGTGGTGTTGCGCACTAAGGCTTCCTTCCTGCCAAAGGTGGTTATGCCTTTTTATGTACGCCAGTTCATCACCCTGCCTACTTTCTATGCACCCCAACATCCTTCTCATGAGGAGGAGACACTCCACCATCTGGACCCAAAAAGAGCATTGGCATGCTATCTTAATCATTTTTCAGGTGGACGATCAACTCTTTGACGGGTATGTGGGTGCGAAAAAAGGGAAGGCAGTGCAAAAGCGTGCCATCTCTCGATGGGTGCTTCTTTGCATCAAAATGTGCTCCTCTTTTGCCAAGAAGCAACCCCCTGAGGGCTTGCGTGTTCATTCCACCAGAGCAACTGCTGCTTCCACTGCATTAGTATGCAGAGTTCCTGTCCTGGATATCTGACAGGCAGCTACGTGGGCGTCCCTTCACACGTTTGATAAACACTACTGCCTGGACAGTCAGGTCCGTCGGGATGGCTACTTTGGTCGTTCAGTCCTGCAGGATTTCCTACTATGATCTTGGTTCGCAGCCCACCTCTGAGGATTGCAATGCTTGGATATCTATTCTAAAGTAAGGACTCTGCAACTAGAAGTCTCTATCAGATGTACAAGTTACTTACCTTCGGTAACGAAATATCTGGTAGAGACATATTCTAGTTGCAGATGCCTTACCGCCCACCCATCCGCCCCGTTTGCGAACTGATTTCTAGGGACAGAAATTCCCCTTTCAGGTCCTTAGCCACCTACCAATGCGCACGGGTATTGCTTGAATAAAAATCTCCGTATCCAATGAGATGCGGGGGGAAATTCTAAGGTAAGGAATCGCCAACTAGAATATGTCTCTACCAGGTATTTCGTTACCGAAGGTAAGTAACTTGTACTTTTTATTTTGACTGATATCATGGGTACACAGGTGTGTCTGTCCAGGGGTCAATGAGAAGAGTCCAGCACACTACTGTAGGACTTGCCTGCAGTCAGCTTGCTTTTGGGCAGAGAGGGTGTCTGAATAGACAACTCCATCCACTGACCCATCCTTAGGGGCAGTTGAGAGGTAAGGGAGACGTTCATTCTCTGCTTCCTGATCCTCATCAATAACCATCAGCATGGTTATATCTGCCCTATCATTGTAGAGTTTCAGGTGGTTAACATGGATCACTCTCTTGGGTGTCCTGCTAGTGCCCAGGTCCAGCAGATAGGTGACCTCACTCGTTTTCTTCAGCATTAGGCAAGGGCCACTCCATCTGTCTTGAATTGCCCTGGCTCCAGAACCCATACTTTCTGCCCTGGCTGGAATTCTACCAGTGCAGCCTTTTGGTCATGCCACAGCTTCTGGAGCTGTTGGCTGGCTTCATGGTTTTTGGATGCCTTTTCCATGTACTCAGCCATCTTAGAGCGGAGGCCAAGCACATAGTCCACCACACCTTGTTTAGATTCATGGAGAGGTTTCTCCCAGCCTTCTCTAGCAAGTGCAAGCGGTCCCCTTACAGATTGGCCAAACAGAAGTTCAAAGGGGGAAAACCGTACTCCCTTCTGAGACACCTCCCTTTAAGCAAAAAGCAGGCATGGCATGAGGACATTCAATCTCCTTTTACGTTTTTTAGGGAGCCCCATGATCATGCCCTTCAATGTCTTGGTGAATCTCTCAATAAGTCCATTGGTTTGTGGATGGTATGATGTGGTGAATTTATAAGTCACCCCACACTCATTCTACATGTTTTAGGTAAGTTGCACGCAGTTTGTACCTCTGTCAGAAACCACCTCCGTAGGAAAACAAACTCCGTTTTTTTTGTTGTTTTTTTTTTAAACCAATCAGTGCCTTGGCTACTGCAAGAGCTGTAGTAGACCTAAGGGGAATTGCTTTAGGGTATCTGGTAAGATGGTCCACTGCTACCAGTATGTACTGGTTCCCTGCAGCTGTGGGTGGCTCAAGTGGACCCACAATATCCACACCAACCCTCTCAAAGGGGACTCCCGCCACAGGAAGAATAGTGGAGTCTTTGGGTGGCCACCTGTCTTTCTACTGGCTTGACAGGTGACACAGGAACTACAGAACAGAACTCCTTCATATTTTGGGACATATTAGGCCAATAGAAGTGGTTATCAAACCTACTTCATGTTTTTGTTTGTCCCAAATGTCCAGCTAGGACGATGTCATGTGCCAAAGTTAGGATAAACTCCCTAAACTGCTGCGGCACTACCACTCTCCTGGTTGCACCAGGTTTGGGGTCTCTGGCCTCAGTGTAAAGGAGTCCATCTTCCAAAAAGACCATGTGGGAGCCACTGACATCTCCCTTCTCCTGTCCAGCAGCCTGCTGCATCAGGCCTTCAAAAGTGGGACAAGTCTTTTGTTTCTGGCACAGCTTTTTCCTTGAGGGTCCCCCTGCGCCTAAGAGCTCTACCTGGTAATACTCCAGCTCCATGAATTCAGTTCCTTCAGGGAATAAGGCATCTTGCTCAGAAGTCAGGTCTTGTTTCTTTTGCTTTCAGAGGCCAGTCCCCCAATCCTGTTACCTGTTGTCTTGGAAGGTTGGGCCATTATTCCAAGCTCCAACGCTTCTTTTTCACTCTGTGCACTGCTTTGTGCTGTTGTTTTCACACACACCAGTTCAGGGGTCCCCAGCATGGCTGCATGGGTTTTGAGCTGTACCTCGGCCCAAGCTGAGGACTCTACTCCAGATAATTCCCTAGCAAGCATTCCACTGGGATTGCAGAAGAGACCCCTACCTATTTCAGGCCAGTAGCCCCTCCCCATTCTAAAGTCATCATAGCCATGAGATGGACTTAGGTCACATTGTCAGCACTGGTAACTGAATGTTTGTCCAGCCAGATACTGTCCCGGGGAAACCATTTTCTCTGTCACCATTGTAACACTAGCACCTGTATCCCTCAAGGCTTCTACTTTTGTCCCATTAATTAAAGGCTGGTGCCTGTATTTTTGCATGCTGGGTGGCCAGGCAGCAAGTGTGTCTATAGCCACCCCACCCTCAGAGGCTACTATAGCTTGTGTGGACCCTGATTTGCTCTGGGAACACTGTTGATCCCACTTGGACACTGGCTGTACCAGTTGTAAGAAAGTGCCCTCCTTCTTGGCATGTCCTCCCCCATTTTTCTGCCTGTTTTCAGTGTGTTTGACTGTGTTCACTGGGATCCTGCTAACCAGAATCCAAGTGATTATGCTCTCTCCCTTCTAACTTGGTAGCTGTACCTTTTTATTCCCACAATTGGCATACTGGTCCCCCCATGTAAGTTCCTAGTACAGGGAGTGCAGAATTATTAGGCAAGTTGTATTTTTGAGGATTAATTTTATTATTGAACAACAACCATGTTCTCAATGAACCCAAAAAACTCATTCATATCAAAACTGAATATTTTTGGAAGTAGTTTTTAGTTTGTTTTTAGTTTTAGCTATGTTAGGGGGATATCTGTGTGTGCAGGTGACTATCACTGTGCATAATTATTAGGCAACTTAACAAAAAAAAATATATACCCATTTCAATTATTTATCATTACCAGTGAAACCAATATAACATCTCAACATTCACAAATATACATTTCTGACATTCAAAAACAAAACAAAAACAAATCAGTGACCAATATAGCCACCTATCTTTGCAAGGACACTCAAAAGCCTGCCATCCATGGATTCTGTCAGTGTTTTGATCTGTTCACCATCAACATTGCGTGCAGCAGCAACCACAGCCTCCCAGACACTGTTCAGAGAGGTGTACTGTTTTCCCTCCTTGTAAATCTCACATTTGATGATGGACCACAGGTTCTCAATGGGGTTCAGATCAGGTGAACAAGGAGGCCATGTCATTAGATTTCCTTCTTTTATACCCTTTCTTGCCAGCCACGCTGTGGAGTACTTGGACGCGTGTGATGGAGCATTGTCCTGCATGAAAATCATGTTTTTCTTGAAGGATGCACACTTCTTCCTGTACCAATGCTTGAAGAAGGTGTCTTCCAGGAACTGGCAGTAGGACTGGGAGTTGAGCTTGACTCCATCCTCAACCCGAAAAGGCCCCACAAGCTCATCTTTGATGATACCAGCCCAAACCAGTACTCCACCTCCACCTTGCTGGCGTCTGAGTCGGACTGGAGCTCTCTGCCCTTTACCAATCCAGCCACGGGCCCATCCATCTGACCCATCAAGACTCACTCTCATTTCATCAGTCCATAAAACCTTAGAAAAATCAGTCTTGAGATATTTCTTGGCCCAGTCTTGACGTTTCAGCTTGTGTGTCTTGTTCAGTGGTGGTCGTCTTTCAGCCTTTCTTACCTTGGCCATGTCTCTGAGTATTGCACACCTTGTGCTTTTGGGCACTCCAGTGATGTTGCAGCTCTGAAATATGGCCAAACTGGTGGCAAGTGGCATCGTGGCAGCTGCACGCTTGACTTTTCTCAGTTCATGGGCAGTTATTTTGCGCCTTGGTTTTTCCACACGCTTCTTGCGACCCTGTTGACTATTTTGAATGAAACGCTTGATTGTTCGATGATCACGCTTCAGAAGCTTTGCAATTTTAAGAGTGCTGCATCCCTCTGCAAGATATCTCACTATTTTTGACTTTTCTGAGCCTGTCAAGTCCTTCTTTTGACCCATTTTGCCAAAGGAAAGGAAGTTGCCTAATAATTATGCACACCTGATATAGGGTGTTGATGTCATTAGACCACACCCCTTCTCATTACAGAGATGCACATCACCTAATATGCTTAATTGGTAGTAGGCTTTCGAGCCTATACAGCTTGGAGTAAGACAACATGCATAAAGAGGATGATGTGGTCAAAATACTCATTTGCCTAATAATTCTGCACTCCCTGTATATGGTACCTAGGTACCCAGGGCATTGGTGTACCAGGGGATCCCTATGGGCTGCAGTGTAAGTCACGCCTAAGGCAGGCCCTCTCAGCCCAGAGGGCAGGGTGCAGGTACCTGTGTGTGAGGGCACCCCTGCAGTAGCAGAGGTACCCCCACAAACTCCAGGCCCATTTTCCTGGACTTTGTGAGTGCGGGGACGCCATGTCCAGCTACGTAATGGTAACTCCGAATCTGGACATGTTTGGTGTCAAACATGTCAGAATCATACCCCAATACTGTTTCTAGTATTGGAAGTTTGAGTCCATGCACTCTGGGGGCTCCTTGGAGGACCCCCAGTATTGCTATAACCGGTCTTACAGGGTTTTCTGGTCAGCCCATGCTTCTGCCCTCCTGCTGCTTGACCAGATCAAGCCCATGAAGGTAGAACAAAGGATTTCCTTTAGGAGAGGGAAGTAACACCTTCTCCCTTTGGAAATAGGTGTGACTGGGAGGGGTAGCCTCCCTAAGCCACTGGTGTGCTTTGGATGTCACATTTGGTTCCCTCCGTGCATAAATCAGTGCACACCGGTTCAGGGACCCCCAGACCCTGCTTGGTGCAACATTCAACAAGGAAAAGGGGAGTGACCGCTCTCCTGTTTATCACCACCCAGGTTTGGTCCTCAGAGCTCCTCCAGTGGGTCCCTGGGTTCTGCCATCGTGTTTCCAAGGTTGGTATGGAACTCTGGGAGTATCTGAGTGACCAGGCCAGGCAGGTGACATCCGAGCCCCCTCATGGGTAGGTGACCAAGCCCCCTTTCAGGGCTATTTAGGGACTGTCTCTTGGGTGGGGTTCTCAGATTTGGCTCTCATGATTCAGGCAAGATTCCTCTGCAACCTCAGCTTTGACTTCTGGCCACTGGAACTGTCCCCTCCAGGAGCCGACAACACTGCAATCCATGAAGAAGGTTCTTCTGCAGCTTTGTTTCCACGGCTCCTGACAGCTTTGCAATATTTCCCTGGTTGTGCATCCTCAGAAGACTGAAACTCTTCAGCCTGCACAAGAAGAAGGAGGAATCTCCCTGGGGGTGAAGGAGTCACTCCTCTGCCTCCACAGGCATCTGCTGCAGTGACGACTGGCTGCATGGATCTCCCCTCATCTTGAGCTGTGTGGATCCTGCATCACTAGTGGTGGTCCGGAGTAGTTGTCTTGGTCCTCTCTGCCAGCTGTCCAACTTTGTTGGAGGGACACCCTTGCCTTCCCATGCAGGACAGTACCCCGTGCACCGTGTCTCTTGCTGCTACCAAGGCTTGTTTGCATCTCCTCCAAGGGATCTTCAGGCGACCTGTAGCTCCAGTCCCCAGCACTCCTTCCTGAGACGCACAGCCTTCTGCCTGGTTCTCCTGCGGCACTGGATCTCTTTCTGTAGTGCTGCGTGGGCTCCGTCTACAACTTCTGTGTCCCTGTCCTTCGGGTCCTCTGTGTCACTGATGGTCCCCTGTGACTCTTCCTCCTGGGTTGAGTCCTACTGGGCCTTCCTGATCCTCGGCAGCAACACTTTTCCACTAACTGAAAGTTTGCCTTTGCCAAGGCTTATTGGTGGAATTCCTGCACCGACACCAGTCTGCAATCTCCACTCCAGCGTGAGACATCTTCTGCATCCATCAGGAACTCTTCTTCGGCTCCAGGGCTGCAGTGCTGACCTGTTTTTTTCTTACTGTCGACCAACTCCTGCAAGTACAGCTGGGTGGGTAGTAGCTCCTACTCCTCCTGGACTCCACTGTGACTTTTGGGCTTGGTCCCCTCTCTCTCTCTCTACAGGTCTTCTCCAGGAATCCACTACTGGTTTATTGCAGTCTTGTGTTAGTGTCTTTTTTTTCCTTCCTTTTGGGTGGTTTGGGGAAATTCCTGTGATTTACTCCTGCTTTCCTGGTCACTGGGAGGGTGCTGTCTACTTACGTTTGTGGTTTTCTAGTACTCCCAGTTTCCCTCTACACATTCCACTTGCCTAGGTTGGGATCCTTTGTTTATTTTTCCTTTTTTTTTTTTTAATATGGTTTGGGCTCCCCCTAGGGTCACTATTTATTGGCTGTTACTATTTGCACTGTTTTCTAACCTTTTCTGTCTATTTCTGATTACTAGTGTACATATTTAGTGTGTTTACTTACTTGCTAAAGTAGCATTGCGTCACTATATTTAGTGTGTTTACTTACTTGCTAAAGTAGCATTGCGTCACTAAAATAAAGTACCTTTATGTTCTATAGCATGTGCAGATACACTTGCTTTGCATAAGTCCGCCATTTAGTGTTGGGCTCCAAGTGTTGCAAGTTGTTTTTCTTCGAAGAAGCTTTTTCGAGTCACGAGATCAAGTGACTCCTCCTCTTGCCGATAGTGCACATGGGCATCGAGTCATTTGTTAGATTGTTTTCTTTCCGCCGTCTGGTTCGGATGGGTTCCCCCTCACTCCGGTAGATTTCGGTTCGGTACTATCTGAACTTCTGTCTTTCTTTTAAACTGCAGTATCGTTTTTAAATGAATTTTTCTAACTACACGCGATCCGATTGTATCGTAAGGATTGATTAAACGCCCTTTTGGCCAACCGCGCCCTTCTCGGGCCTACTGTGTCACAGGCTCATGCATCGGACTCCGTTTCAGTTCTGCTTTCAGTGCCACGCTAAGTTCCCCTACACCAACCAGCCTCTGATGTGTATCCTCTGCCTCTCTCCCGATCACAAGGAAGAAACCTCTGAGGCCTGCTGATCTTTCCCCTTCATGAAGTCTCTGCGGGATCAGAGAGCACGTCGGCTGGAGATGGCACCCAAGTAGACCAAACAAACGCCCAACATTTTCGAATAGGAACAAGCGCAGACTACAGTTTCCATCGCAGACTCTGATTCCGACTGTGACTCCAAAGGGGGCAGCCAAGTGATTCCTGCGGCACAGTACGTGAATACGCCAGCCCCTTCCCATCAACATTCCAAAAAGTCATCACAATTGGTCTTGGGTCTACCACTGCTTGCCGGCCATGGTCGGCCCTCGGGTTCGGCGTCGAAGAAGACCAAAATGCATTCAACAGAACAGGCCACACACCTGTTTCAGGATAGAGTCCGAAGTGGAAACTTCCACTTCGGAACCGAAGCATTCGTCTACCACCTCGGAGCCGAAGCACCCAAGCTCCTCTTCGAAGCTGAAAAAGATTCCATCTGCTTCAGAGTTGACACTTTCGGCCCGATTAAAGCAGTCGGTCACCAAGCTTTCAGAGCTCAAAACTGTGTGAAAGAAATATGCTCCATCTGTAGAAGAATGAACAGACATTAGGCCTGTACTTGAAGTCGTGGACCATAAACAACGAAACATCCAAATCCATAAGGATACTGGAAAAATTATTGCCTCTCCTGTAACCAAAAGGAAACCATCTTTCCCAGAGAATTTGGATCCTGGGCCTTCACCTGCCAAAATCTTCAAACACAAGGAGAAACCAAAGGCAGCACAACAGGCTTCACCACCGCATTCTCCTTTGTTTCCCACTTCTCCACCACCTGATATTCCAACACCACCACCTTCACCTATACAGTTTTCTATGCAATCTCTTGCCTCCTCACATGGGGACTACATGGGTGACAATACTTAGTGTAGACCCATGGGATTTGTATGACCCAGACCCTATCCCATCTAATGACCCTGATCTATATCCCACTAGGCCATCTCCACCCGAAGATACCACGGCCTATAGTCAGGTCATTGCTAGAGCAGCCTCATACCAAAATGTGCAGCGGCACTCAGATCCTGTAGAAAATTATTTTTTATTTAGCACTCTCTCCTCTGCTCACGAAGAGTACCAATGCCTACCAATGTTTCAAGGCGTGCTATAACATGCTGACAACATTTTAAAAGAGCCTGTAAAGGCTAGTGTACTGACGCGAAGAGTGGATAAAAAAATATAAAGCTTCACCATCAGATCCACTCTTCATCACTCAACAATTACCACCTGATTTTATTGTTGTGAGTGCAGCGAGAAAGAGGACAAATAGTCAGTCTAATGGGGATGCTCCTCCCCGATAAAAGCAGGAAATTTGATGCGGCAGGCAAAAGAGTAGCGACTCAAGTGGAAAATCAATTGAGAATTGCCAACTTCCAGGCTCTGTTAGCCAAGTACGATAGGGCCCATTGGGAAGAGATGCAGGAGTTCCTGCAATATCTCCCACCGGAACACCAAAAAAAGGGCACAGCAGGTAGTTGTAGAAGGACAGGCTCTCTCCAGCAACCAGATTAGATCCGCCCTAGATGCAGCAGACACCGCAGCTGGGAGTATAAACACTAGCGTAATAATCAAGAGGCATGCTTGGTTGTGATCCTCAGGATTCAAGCTTGAGATACAGCAAGCGGCCCTTAATATGCCTTTTAACAAACAGCAGTTATTTTGACCAGAGGTGGATACCACCATGGAACAATTAAAAAAAGACTCTGATACAGCAAAGGCCATGGGTGCCCTTTACCCCCTCACTTGTTTGGGGTACTTTTCGCAGACCCCACTTCAGAGGGGTTTTTAAACCCCAAACATCAGAGGCCTCTACGTCCCAATAAAAGCAGTGACAACAATATTATTCTAGAGGATCTTTCAAAGGATATTAGAGGACACAACTTTAGAGGTAGGGGGAAATCCACTGCCACAAGAGGTGCCTCCACCCCATCAAAGCAGTGACGTTGTCAGCATCCCCACACATCTCCTGTGGCAGGAAGACTGCAACATTTCTACCATCAATGGCACAACATTACATCAGATCAGTGGGTACTGTCAATTATCCACAATGGTTATTGCCTAGAACTCCTCTCCACTCCATGAAATATTCCCCCTCGCTCACTCAGGCTTTCTCCAGAACACCTTGTTGTGCTAAAACAAGAGGTACAATCACTTCTATATAATATAATATAATATAATATAATATAATATAATATAATATAATATAAACAAAACTTTATTCAACTTTCAACAAGTCATAAAAGTAATACAAGTCATAAAAAAATCTCCAGTTATAATACATTTCAATATATAATAAGAAGGTTGAGTAAAAGAAGAATAGTAAAAGAATAAAAAGCACACAACACGTCTACTCAAAGGTGCAATGGAGGTAGTACCTATAATTTAACAAGGGACAGGAGTATATTCTCCATACTTCCTCATACCAAAAAAGGATGGCACTATCAGACCAATCCTCAATCTCAGACCCCTCAATCAGTACATTCTTTCAAAGCACTTCCACAAGGTCACTCTTCAGGATGTCATTCCTTTACTACTTAAACAAGATCACCTGACAGCATTAGATCTAAAAGATGCTTCCTTCCATATTCCCATACATCCAGCACACCACAAATGCTTAAGGTTTGTGATTGCAGTCACACACTACCAATTCAAAGTGCTACTCTTTGGAGTAACAGCACCAAGGGTATTTACAAAATGTCTAGCAGTGGTTGCAGCATACCTCAGAAGACAGTATATACATGTCTTTCTCTATCTGGATGACTGGCTCAGAAAAGCCAGCACTGTTTATACCTGTCAACAACACACACAATACACAATCGAGACCCTGCACAGTCTAGGGTTCACAATCAATTACCAGAAGTCTCACCTTCAGCCAGCGCAAATACAACCATATCTGGGAGCAATTCTGAACACTCAGTCAGCATTAGCTTACCCAAACCCACAAATAATTCAAGCGTTCCACAGTCTCATATCTCAGCAAGTACAATCAAACTTACACAGTAATGTTTAATATGAAACTATTGGGAGTTATGGCATTGTGCATATCAATAGTGCCCAATGCACGTCTAAACATGAGACCCTGCAACAGTGTCTTTCACAACAGTGGTCTCAGGCACAGTCAACTTCACGATCTAGTGTTGTTGGACCGCCAGCCTTACAACTCAATGGTGGAATCACACCAACTTATCAAAAGGGCGGCCATTTCAGGACCCTGTGCCACAGACCATAATCACTACAGATGCATCAATAACAGGTTGGGGAGCCCATCTCAACAATCTTACTATACAGGAAGAATGGGACCCAGTCCAGCAGACTTACCACATAAACCACTTGGAATTGCTGACAGTGTTCTTAGCACTCTAAGCATTACAGCCACAGGTCACACACAAGACAGTGTTAATAAGGACAGACACAGCTTGACAACAATGTATTATCTGCAGAAACGGGGGGGGCACACTCATAGCACAGACAATTTGGAAGTGGCCAATTCACAATCGCATTCACCTATTAGAGTATATCCCAGGGATACACAACCAACTAGTGGACCTCTTAAGCCGGACGCAGCAACAAATACACGAATGGGAGATTCACCCACAAGTAATTCAACAGTACCTTCATATGTGGGGAACACCAAACATACCTTTTCATAGCAAGTGAAAACGCAAAATGCCCAAACTTCGCATCCAGGTACCCACAGCCTCGATCCAAGGGCAATGCACTATGGATCAATAGGTCAGTTATATTTGCTTACACTTTTACCCCTCTCCCACTAATTTTGTTGCTGGTCAACAAGATCCGTCACACTCATAGCTCCCACGTGGGCACGTCAACACTGGTACACAACACTATTGGATCTATCTGTAGTACCACATCACAAGCTCACAAACAAACCAGACCTGTTGACTCAAAACAAAGGTCAACTCAGGCATCCCAATCCCAGTATGCTCAACCTGGCGATTTGGCTCCTGAGGTCATTGAGTTTGGATATCTGAAGCT
Organism: Pleurodeles waltl; assembly: GCF_031143425.1. Lineage (NCBI taxonomy): Eukaryota > Metazoa > Chordata > Amphibia > Caudata > Salamandridae > Pleurodeles > Pleurodeles waltl. The sequence goes on along the minus strand of NC_090449.1, from coordinate 502,699,908 downwards.
TCCATCAGAATGTTTGGACATTCTAAAGGAAGCAAGTAAACCTAAGTGCTGTGCAGGTAAATGGAAATGTTTTGTATATTACTGTTGATCCACTTAAAGCGTCAGTACAGGATATTGTATGTTATTTGCTTTACTTATAAAAAAGCAAATCTTGCATATTCATCTATTAAAATTAATTTAACAGTAATATCAGCCTACCTCCAAAACACACAGCATACTTCTCTGTTTAGAATTCCTGTCATAGAAGTTTTTATGGAAAGCCTCAAATGAGTTATTCCACCTAGAGCTCCATCAGCTCCTGTCTGGAATGTTAACATTGTGCTCACAAGACTTATGGGTCCACCATTTGAACCCATACAGTCCTGCGCTCTTCATTTTCTCTCATGGAAAGTTACTTTCCTGGTAGCAATTACTTCCTTAAGTAGAGTTAGTGAAATTCAAGCATTCACTTTAGAAGAGCCTTTCTTCCAAATTCACAAACACAAAATAGTACTTAGGACAAATCCAAAATTTCTACCTAAAGTGGTTTCACAATTTCTCATCAATCAGTCAGTGGAATTGCCAGTCTTCTTTACACAGCCAAATTCAGTTGCTGAAAGAGTTCCCCACACACTTGATCACAAAAGAGCTCTCATGGATTACATAGACGGAACAAAAGATTTAAAAAAATCTAAACAACTTTTCGTGGCTTTTCAACAGCCTCATAAGGGGTAATCCTATTTCAAAACAAGGATTGGCCAGATGGATAGTAAAGTGTATTCAAACTTGCTATCTTAAAGCTAAAAGGCCACTATTAGTAACTCCTAAAGCACATTCTACTAGAAAGAAAGGAGCTTCAATGGCATTCTTAGGAAATATACCAATGGCAGACATATGCAAAGCAGCCACATGGCCCACACCACACACCTTCACTAAACAGAACTGGGTCGAAGTGCCATCTCTGCAACAAGCAAATGTTGGTCAATCAGTGCTTAAAACACTATTTCAAACTACTCCAACTCCTACAGGGTAGCCACCGCTTATTTTAGGAGGGGACTGCTTTTCATTCTACGCAAAGCATGTGTATCTGCAGCTACACGTGCCATTGAACGGAAAATGTAACTTACCCAGTGTACATCTGTTCGTGGCATGTAGTGCTGCAGATTCACATACGCCCTCTCTCCTCCCCGGAAGCCTGTAGCCGTTGAGGTACTTTCTTTATGTAACTATGTATATACATTGCATGGACATTTTTTCTTACTATATATACATATGAACATATACATTTCTTCACTCCTTACTTCACCCTGCTGCGGGAAAACAGTCTAACAAAGGACTGGATGGCCATGCGCACAGTCACTGAGAGGAGTCATTCGATCTCGTGACTCGAAAAAGGTTCTTCAAAGAAAAACAACTTTTAACACTCCGAGCCCAACACTAGATGGCAGACTTAAGCAAAGCATGTGAATCTGCTGCACTACATGCCACAAACAGATGTACACTGGGTAAGTGACTTTTTCCTTTTGTAACACTGTGTAGTTTCTTTCATGTGTGTAAGTGCGTGTGACTACAGTGGTTTTGCTTTTTATACTCTTTCCTGACAACTAAGGTGTATATAATAGTGTGTTTACTCACCTGCTAGCAGAGTATTGCCTATTGAATGTTTAAGTATTTGTGTCACTAAAAGTACCTTTATTTTTTAAATACTGTGTGGTACTTTCATATGTTTAAGTGCTGCGTGACTATAAGTGATTTTGCATGAGCTTTGCATGTCTCTTAGATAAGCCTTGGCTGCTCATCCACAGCTACCTCTTGAGAGCCTGGCTTCTAGACACTGCCTAGGCTTCACTAAGTGGGGAAACCTGGACCTGGTATAAGTTGTAAGTATCTTGGGTACCCACCACACACCAGGCCAGCTTCCTACACCAATACTAACTAAGGCAGTGCTAGGGGGATTCTTTTTGAGACAGGCCATGCCTCTAGTTTGGTGTCCATGCTGTTTACAGTTGTGACACCAGGCCTTCTTAGGAACAACGTTTTTACCCTTGTACCCATTTGTTTACTGTGAAGAGGCTCGGGCCAACCCTCCTGTGCAGTGTTTTGGGGCCCTTGTGAAGACTTTGTTTTTGTCCTTAGGTTTATCACCACCCTTCCCCCTGGGGATGCTTTGTGACCTCTTTCTTTTGGTCACCCCCTGTGGAAGTCTTGGTCACCTTAGTCTTGACCCAATGGTCTGCCTTCTTTCCCAATTCTTGGGGAGAAATTGGACCTAGATCTACCAGATATTGATGCAACTTGTAATTGAAGCAGTTCTTTCATAAAGTATAAAGCCCATCATAGTCATGCACTTGACTGCCAGTTTATCCAACAATCTAGTGTTTTCACTGAGCCATCTACAAAATCGAAAGCCCTCAATCAGGGTAGTCTTTATGTGGTCATTGGATTCACCATCTGCGCCAGTGAGGGTGAAGAGTCTATCTCTACACTTACCAGTAAACAGTTCTCAAAGGAGAGCTCCCCAGTGAGAGCTGTTTAACTTTCTGGTTGCACAAGCTCTCTCAAAAGCTATGAACCATTTGGTGATATAATCACCCTCTTCATATTTAGTTACAATCCCTTTGGGGATTTGTAGGATATCAGTATTCTGTCTGACCCTATTAATGTTGCTGCCATCATTAATGGGTGCTAAGCCCATTTCTGATCTCTCCCTTTCTATAGCTAGGAGTTGTTGCTCCAAAGCCAGTCTTTAGAGCATCCTTGCTAAAAGGAGGTCCTCTTCATTGCGACTGCCCTCAATGTTCCCAGAGGAGGTGAACTCCTGTGTGGAGATCCAGTTCATGTGAGTACTATCTTTGGAGACCGTGATCTTGGAACCCTGATCCCCCTACTTGGGTGAGGGAGTTCATCCTCCTCATCTCTAACATCTTCCCGGTCTGAGGGGAGGTCTTCCTTCTCAGCAGGGTGGTCCCTTGTATACTCTGCCAAGTGCTCCTGGAGCTTGATCTTGGTAGGGTTGGAACTTGTTATAATCTTTTTCAGCTTACAGAGTGACAGTAACTCTGCCATCCCTAGATGAGGTAAGGGGTAAGGGTTAAGGGGTAAAGGGTAAGGGGTGAGGTTGAGTTCCACAACCATTTCCTCTGAGCTGCTCATTATGCTACCAAAGTTGTGATTACCTTTTAGAACTAAAAACTATTTCTAGTTACTAACCCTTAACTTAGAATAACTTTTAAAACCTGAAAGGAAATGCTAACCAGGGCCCTAGTAGGACGTTTTAAACTGTAGACAAAGTTGCCAAATCAAAAACCAGTTTCTAAAAGCAATTTTGGAATTTAGTTGTGTGATCAGGTATTGGCTGAGTAGTCCAGCAAATGCACAGTCATAGATCTCCATTGTTGATCCACCAATGTAGCAAGCTGGCTCTGTATATACTATATCAAAATGAGGTATAGTGTGCACAGAGTTCAGGGGTTCCCCCGAGACTTAACAGAGGCTAAAGTAGGTAATACTAGTGCTCTCTTTTGTGGTTATGTGGTCGAGCAGTTACGCTTATCAGAGGTGTAGGAAGTTGGCTCTGTATATACTATTTCAAAGTAAGAAATAGTGTGCACAGAGTCCAAGGGTTCCCCTTAGAGGTAAGATAGTGGCAAAAAGAGATAATTCTAATGCTCTACCGGCCTGTCTCCAACTTCGAAAACCTGCAACCAGCGACGCATCTGACAGTGACCAGTCTCAGAGGACTGCCCTGGACTAAAGGAGGAAGAAACTCCTGTGAGCAGCAGCCCTGCTCAAAACCAGCTGCTACTTTGCAACAAAGAAGCAACTTCCAAAGACTGCACGTTTCCTGCCGGAAATATGACACTTTGCACTCTGTACCCGATGCCCCCGGCTCGAGATCCAGAGAACAAACACCACAGGGAGGACTCCCCGGCGACTGCGAGCCCGTGAGTAGCCAGAGACGACCCCCATGATCCCCCACAGTGACGCTTGCAGAGAGAATTCAGAGGCTCCCCCTGACCGCGACTGCCTGTAACAAGGGACCCGACGCCTGGAACCAGCACTGCATCCGCAGCCCCCAGGACCTGAAGGAACCGAACCTCAGTGCAGGAGTGACCCCCAGGCGACCTTCTGTCTAGCCCATGTGGTGGTTGTCCTGAGAAGCCCCCCCGGTGCCTGCCTGCACCGCTAGAGTGACCCCTGGATCTCTCCATTGAAACCAATACAAAACTCGACGCCTGCTTTGCACACTGCACCCGGCCACCCCTGTGCCGCTGAGGGTGTGTTTTGTGTGCCTACTTGTGGTCCGTCGTCCCCCCACCCCCCCCCCCCTCCCCCCAAGTGTTCTACAAAAAAAAACCCTGGTGTGCCCCCGAGGATGCGGGTACTTACCTGCTGGCAGACTGGAACCGGAGCACCCCTGTTCTTCACAGGCACCTATGTGTTTTGAGCACCTCTTTAACCTCTGCAACTGACCGGCCCTGATCTGCTGGTGTGGTAACTTTGGGGTTGCCTTGAACCCCCACTCCCCCAACGGAGGGCTGCCTATGCCCGGGAACTGAAACTTGTAAGTGTTTTACTTACCTCACAAACTGACCTTTACTTACCTCCCCCAGGAACTGTTGATTTTTGCACTGTGTCCACTTTTAAAATAGCTTATTGCCATTTTTACAAAGACTGTATATGATACTGCTTTTATTCAAAGTTCCTAACTTACCTGTGTGAAGTACCTTGCATTTTATGTGTTTACTTCAAATCTTGAACCTGTGGTTCTTAAAATAAACTAAGAAAATATATTTTTCTATATAAAAGCCTATTGACCTGGGGTAAGTCTTTGAGTGTGTGTTCCTCATTTATTGCCTGTGTGTGTACAACAAATGCTGAACACTACCCTCTGATAAGCCTACTGCACAACCCCCCTTGTTCAAAAAAAGAGCATTAGAATTATCTCTTTGTGCCCCTATCTTACCTCTAAGGGGAACCCTTGGACTCTGTGCACACTATTTCTTACTTTGAAATAGTATATACAGAGCCAACTTCCTACATTGGTGGATCAGCGGTGGGGTCTAAGACTTTGCATTTGCTGGACTACTCAGCCAATACCCGATCACACAACTAAATTCCCAAAAGTGTCATTAGAAACGGATTTTTGAAATTTGAGCTATTTTTCTAAGTTTTTAAAAGTCCTGCTAGGACCTTGTGTAAGTCCCTGTTAGCATTTCCTTCAGAGTTTAAAAGTTTGTAAAAGTTTGTATTTAAGTTCTAGAAATAGTTTTTAGATTCTTAAAAAGTTACCCCAACTTTTAGAGAAATAATGTCTAGCACAGAAAAGATGGTGGTGGAACTCAACCTCACCCCTTACCTGCATCTAGGGATGTCAGAGTTTAGGACTCTTTGTAAGCTAAAAAATATAAAAACTTGGTCCAACCCTACCAAAGTTAAGCTCCAGGAGCTTTTGGCAGATTTTGCAAAGGACAACCCCTCTGAGGATAATCCCACAGAGGGGGAAGCTAGTGACCAGGAGGATGATTCCCTCCCTCCTGTCCTAGTCAGGGAGGCCAGGGTCCCTCAAACCCTGACTCCACAAGTGATAGTCAGAGATACTGGTTCTTCCACAGGGAAGACCAGTAACTCTGGAAGCATTGAGGGCACCCTCAATGAAGATGACCTCCTGTTAGCCACGATGGCCAAAAGATTGGCTTTGTAGAGACAGCTCCTAGCCATAGAGAGGGAAAGACAAGAGATGGGTTTAGCTCCCATCAATGGTGGCAGCAACATAAATAGGGTCAGAGAAATACTGACATGCTAAAAAAATCCCCAAAGGGACTGTAATAAAATATGAAGATGGTGATATCATCACCAAATGGTTCACACGCTTTTGAAAGTGCTTGTGCAACCAGAAAAGTAAACAAATCTCACTGGGGTCCTCTCCTTTGGGAGATGTTCACTGGAAAGTGTAGGGATTGACTCCTCACACTCTGGTAAAGATTCAGAATCCTGTGACCTCATGAAAGCTACTACCCTGATTGAGGGCCTTGGATTCTCAACTGAGGAGTACAGGATTAGGTTCAGGGGGGGGCTCTAAAATTCTCAAGCCAGACCTGGGTTGATTTTGTTGACTTCTCAGTCAAAACACTAGATGGTTGGATTAATGGCAGTGGTGTAAATTATTATGATGGGCTATATAACTTGTTTATGAAAGAACATCTTTTAAGTAATTTTTTCAATGATAAACTGCATCAGCATCTGGTAGACCTAGGTGCAATTTCTCCCCGAGAATTGGGAAAGAAGGCAGACCACTGGGTCAAGACAAGGGTGACCAAGACTTCCACAGGGGGTGACCAAAAGAAAGGAGTCACAAAGCCTCCCCAGAGGAAGAGTGTTGAGACATCCAAGGGAAAAAGTGGGCCCCAAAAACCTGCACAGGAGGGTGGGTCCAAAGCCTCTTCACAATCCTCATTTGGGTACAAGGGTAAAAACTTTGATCCCAAAAAAGCCTGGTGTCTCAGCTGGAGCCAGCATGGACACCAAACTGGAGACAAGGCCTGTCCCAAGAAAGGTCCCACAACAACTACTACTCCATTTAGCAGTGGAATAGCCAGTCTCCGGGTGGCATCAACAGTGTGCCCAGAGCAAATTATGGTTCACACTGAAGCTACATTAGTCTCAGAAGGTGGGGTGGACCTAGCCATACTTGCTGCCTAACATGCAAAAATACAAACAGCAGCTCTTAATTAATGGGACTAGAGTAGAAGCCCTGAGGATACAGGTGCCAGTGTCACTATGGTGACAGACAAACTGATTTCCCCAGTACAATACCTGACTGGACAAACGTATCCAGTCACCAATGCTGACAATCAGACTAAAGTACATCCCATGGCAATGGTAACTTTAGAATGGGGAGGGGTCACTGGCCTGAAACAGGTGGAAGTCTCTTCTGCTATACCAGTAGAATGTCTGCTTGGAAATGATCTGGAGTCCTCAGCAAGGGCTGAGGTAGAACTCAAAACCCATGCAGCCATGCTGGGTATCCCTGAACTGGTGTGTGTTAAGATAAGGGCACAGTGCAGGGCGGAGGGTGAAAAAGAAGTGTTGGAGCCTGGAATAATGGCCCAACCATCCAAGAGAAAAGGAAAGAAGACTAGGGAACCAGCTTCAGCACAGAAAAAGAAACCGAACCTCTCTTCTCACAAAGAAGTTCTATCCCCTGAGGGAACTGGGTCCATGGAGCTGGAACCTTACCTGCTTTTATTCAAAGTTCCTAACTTACCTGTGTGAAGTACCTTGCATTTTATGTGATTACTTCAAATCTTGAACCTGTGGTTCTTAAAATAAACTAAGAAAATATGTTTCTTTATAAAAACCTATTGGCCTGGAGTAAGTCTTTGAGTTTGTGTTCCTCATTTATTGCCTGTGTGTGTACAACAAATGCTTAACACTACCCTCTGATAAGCCTACTGAGCGACCATAGTACCACAAAATAGAGCATTCAAATTATCTAATTGTGCCACTATCTTACCTCTAAGGGGAACCCTTGGACTCTGTGCACGCTATTTCGTACTTTGAAATAGTATATATAGAGCCGACTTCCTACATCGTGGATGCAAACTGTTGGTTCATGGAAAGTCCAGTTGTGGTTCCAGTGGTTAGAAGTCAAAGTAGAATTGCAGAGGAGTCCTGCTGAAATCTTGCAAGCCTAATCTGAGGACCCACCCAAGAGATCGACTCTAAATAGCTCTGAAAGGGGGAATTGGTCTCCTAGCTAGGAGGGGGCTCTGATGACACCTGCCTGACCTGGCCACTCAGATTCTCCCAGAGGTCCCTCCCAACCTTGGATTCAAGGTGGCAGAACCCAGTGACCCTCTGCAGGAGCCCCCTGGGGTGGTAATGGACATGGAGTGATCACTCCCCTTTCCATTGTCCAGTTTCATGCCAGATCAGGGATTTGCAGTCTCTGAGACGGTGTAGGCTTGTTTATGCAAGGAGGGCACCAAATGTGCCCTTCAAAGCATACCAGTGGCTTGGGGAGGCTACCCCTCCAAAGCCATGTAACACCTATTTCCAAAGGGATAGGGTTTCACCCCCCTGTCCCAAAGGAAATCCTTTGTTCTGCCTTAATGGGCTTGAGCTTTTCAAGCAGGAGGAGGGCAGAAACCTTTCTGTGGGGTTGCCTGGAAAACCCCAGAAGGCTGGTAGGAGCAGTGCTGGGGGTCCTCTAAGGAGCCCTCACAGTGCATGTAATCATACTTCCAATACTGGCAACAGTATTGGGGTATGATTCTGACATGTTTGAAAGAAACATGTCAAAGAACTCACCAACCCAAAGTCCTGCACTGCCGACTCCCCCCCCCCCCCCCCCCCCCCACTCGCAAGACCTCTGCGACACTCTCGCCACCTTTTTTCACTGTAAGATCACAGACATCCACAGCAGTTTCGCCTCCCCGATCCCCACAACCACCGCTCCCAACCACACCAACCTCCTGAGTGCCTGGACCCACACCAACGACGAGGACACCACCAAGACCATTAGCACCATACACTCCGGATCACTCGCCGACCCCTGCCCTCACCATGTCTTCAATAAAGCCAGCCAAATCATCACTCCCCAGCTCCGTACCATCATCAACAGCTCGTTCGAGACCGCAACCTTCCCGGAGACCTGGAAACGTGCCAAAGTTAACGCCCAAGGCAGACCCAGAAGACCTCTAGAAGTACCGGCCCATCTCCCTACTCCCCTTCCCAGCGAAGGTCATCGAGACGATAGTCAACAGCCAACTATCACGCTTCTTGGAGGACAACAGCCTGCTCGACATCTCCCAATCCGGCTTCCGCAAAAACCACAGCACCGAGACTGCTCTCATCGCCGCTACCAACAACATCAGGATCATGCTCGACAAAAGTGAAACGTGGCCCTCATCCTCCTTGACCTCTGCAGCCTTAGACACCGTCTGTCACCACACACTTCGCGCACACCTGCACGACGCTGGAATCCGCCACAAGGCCCTGGACTGGATCACATCATTCCTCTCCGGCAGAAACCTGAGAGTCCGCCTCCCTCCGTTCCTGTTGAAAGCCACCAAGACCATCTGCGGAGTACCCCACGGATCCTCTCTCAGTCCCACCCTTTTCAATGTATACATGGCGCCGCTCGCCAACATCGTCCGATCCCACGGCCTTAACATCATCTCCGACGCGGACAACACACAACTGATCCTCTCACTCACGAAGGAGCCCGCCACCGCCAAGACCAACCTCCACAACGGACTTAACGCCATCGCCACCTGGATGGAGGTAAGCCGCCTAAAACTGAACTCGTATAAGACCAAAATCGTCATCCAAACCCCTACCACACACGCACGCAACCTCGGCTTCATACTGGACTCATCGCTCACTATGACCCAGCAAGTCAACGCCATCTCATCCTCATGTTTCACCACCCTTCGCATGCTTCCATGACCTTCAGTTGGATCCCCATTGAAACCAGAAGAACGGTCACCCATGCCCTCGTTAGCAGCAGACTGGACTACGGCAACGCACTGTATGCGGGAACAACGGCCAAGCTCCAGAGGAAACTTCAGTGCATTCAGAACGCCTCATCCTTAACCTCCCTGGCTGCTAACACATCTCAGCCCACCTCAGAGACCTTCACTGGCTCCCTGTCAACAAAGGATCATCTTCAAACTCCTGATCCACGCTCACAAGGCCCTTCACGACGCCAGCCCTGCCTACCTCAACGAGCATCGCAACTTTCACGTCCTCCACCCGCCAACTCCGCTCCGCCAACCTCACCCTTGCCACCGTCCTCCGCATCCACCGTACCACTACCGGCGTTAGATCCTCCCCCCACCTTACCCCCAAAACCTGGAACTACCTCCCCGCTAACCTACGTATGACCCAGGACCTCCTGACCTTCAGGAAGTGTCTCAAGACCTGGCTATTCGAGCAGTAGCACACCTCCCCCCCCACCCGCCAACTCCGCTCCGCCAACCTCACCCTTGCCACCGTCCTCCACATCCACCGTACCACTACCGGCATTAGATCCTCCCCCCACCTTACCCCCAAAACCTGGAACTACCTCCCCGCTAACCTACGTATGACCCAGGACCGCCTGACCTTCAGGAAGTGTCTCAAGACCTGGCTATTCGAGCAGTAGCACACCTCTTTCATTCCCCCCCCCAGCACCTTGAGACCCTATCGGGTGAGTAGTGCACTTAACAAATGATTGATTGATTGATTGACATGTTTGATATCAAACAAGCCTAAGTTCGGAGTTACCATTATGTAGCTGGACATTAGTAGTGACCTATGTCCAGTACACGCATAAAATGGCATCCCCACACTCACAAGGTCCAGGAGAATGGAACTGGAATTCGTAGGACACATCTGCTAGTGCAGGGGTGCCCTCACACACAGGTACTTGCACCCTGCCCTCTGGGCTAGGGGGGACTGCCATAGGGGTGACTTACAGTGACCTGGCGCAGTGACCTGTAGTGAAAAGGGTGCATGCACACTTTTACACAGACTGCAATGGCAGGTCTGCAGAACATTTTGCATGGGCTCCCCATGAGTGGCATAGTACTTGCTGCAGCCCATGGGGATCCTCTGGTACCCCAATGCCCTGGGTACCATATACTAGGGACTTGCATGGGGGCACCAGTATGCCAGATGTGGGGTGTAAGTAACAAGGTTACCAAGTTAGAAGAGAGAGAGCATAATACCTGGGGTCCTGGTTAGCAGGATCCCAGTGAACACTGTGAAACTCACTGACAGCAGACAGAAAATGGGGGTAACCATGCCAAGAAAGAGGGTACTTTCCTACACCCTCTCTGCCCCTCTTTCTGAGGTCCTCTGGTTTATACTTACTTTTGCCCAGCAGGGCTCTGCTTTAGGCACCCTCAAAGAATATTTGTCTGCTGTCTCTGCTTTTCTGAGATTACCTGACCAGCCTTCTTTGTTTAAGTCTCCTATAGTTAGTACGTTCCCTAAAGGTCTTACCCGTATGTTTACTCCATCCCCATTCATCATGTCCTAAAGGGATTTGAATTTGGTTATGACATTCCTCGTGTGTGCTCTCTTTGACCTTCTTCACAATAGTGCTCTGAGGCTTCTAACATTAAAAACAGCCTTCCTAGTGGCAATAACATCTCCCTGCAGGGTGAGTGAGCTGCAGGCATTGACATCTAAGCCACGCTACTTTTCCATCTATCCTGACAAAGAGATGCTTCGCACCAGGGCTTCCTTTTTGCCAAAAGTGGTCACACCCTTTCATGTAGGCCGATTCATCACCTTGCTTACTTTTTATGCACCCCCTCATCCTTCTAAGGAAGAAGAGACTCCACCGCCTGGATAGAAAAGAGAGTTGACGTTACACTTTGATCGTACAAAATATTCCAGGTGGATGATCAACTCTTTGTGGGGTATGTGGGTGTGAAGAAACGTAGAGCAGTGCAGAAGTGAACCACCTCTAGATGGGTCATTATTGCATTAAAATGTGCTACACATTGGCTTAAAAGCAATCCCTGGAGAATTTGCGTGCTCACTCAACCAGAGCGACAGCTGCAACCACTGCATTAGCATGTGGCGTTCCAGTCCTGCACATCTGTCAGACAGCAACATGGGCATCGTTGCACACGTTCATCAAACACTACTGCCTGGACAGTCAGGTCCAGAGGGATGGGTACTTTGCCTGTTTCGGTCCTGGAGGACATCCCAGTATGATCTTGTTTCACAAACTAACCTCTGGGTATAGTATTGCTTGAGTAACTATACTAAGGTAAGGAATCTGCAACTAGAAGTCTCTGTCAAATGAACAGGTTACTTACCTTCGATAACGCCTTATATGGTAGAGGCATATTCTAGTTCCACATTCCTTACTGACCCACCCATTATTCCCGCTTTGCAAACAGATTTCTTGGGACAAGGACTTCCTTTCAGTGTCGTAGTTTGGACCCACCAGCGATCAGTGTTCTTTATGGCTCCGTACTTCTGGTGTAGAAAGTTGTGAAAAGAAACACGTCGGCCCACCAGGGTGGCACATATATAGGTCCCACAATGTCGTATCTGGCGTGCACGATGCCAGCGACTTACATGGAGCCGACCAATGCCAATCGATTGCGTGCAGGGAGTACTGCTCAAGAAAAATTTCTGGGTCCAGGCTGATGCCTGGGGGTAATGCTAAGGAAAGGAATCTGCAACTAGAATATGTCTCTACCAGATAAGACATTACCAAAGATAAGTGACTTGTTTATCTAGTGTGTGAAATACCCCAGGACCCACTTTCCACGAGAGAACCTGTGATAGTGGATTCTGCCATAGTGACCAATGCAGAGAAATGTCAGAGGTAGAAAATAATCAACAAAGTGGGAGAGCATCAAATGTCATACACTTCTCCATTGAACATAGAACTCACTGTGCCCCCTATTCACACACCCACCCACTTTCCAACCGCGCTCACACACGCACACACACACGCTACTAGCATATGGGATGAACTTCTCATTAAATAAACTATTTGGGCAAAAGGTAATTGACAATAGGCTAGCATGACAAACATGTAGATAGTTGCTGGATACAGATCAGGGTAAAATTGATTGACAGTTTAAATTGAAAACCCTAGATCATACAGGGAAAGACTAGAGTAGAATTTTTACAAGTGTTGAAGTACGCGTAAGGATCTGCTGACATCAAAAGTAAATAAAAATGTCAACGCTGTGCACGGGGAACACGTTTGTTAAGTTGATACAAGAAGTTTGCCTAGAGTTTTCCTTACTACCCTAAAGAAAAGTTTCAATCAGTTGGTCTCGTGCAGACAATGGTAGGAGTGGAATTTGAATTGCACAGCTTAAAGGTTATTGTCTTTCATCTCTTTTATATTGTTTGAGTGGTATAGGGGGACAATTATTTTGGGCCTATCAGTTACAGCCTTCAATCCCTTTCACATTCTTTTCTTTTCCCATTATCACATTGAAGTTTCATGAGCTGTGGAACTGGGCTTTTCCTCTTTGCAACTCTTTTTTTTTTTCACTAGCTCTTTCTATCAAATAGCTTCATTTCGTATACAAATCACTATTCATTTTCTCCATCTGCTCAATACATTTGAGTTAGTACTCATGGTGCTTACATATAAACATATAAGAATGTTCTTTCTTGCCTGGGTGCCCGCCAAGCACTGTGAAAAATGGGTATTTTTTGTCCTGTTTATAGTATAGTTCATTGTAAATACACTGTAATCTTGTCCACAGCTATGGGAAAGTCCATAGAGCGAAATACATGTTGACTGTTTTTATGCAACTCGTAATCACCTGTGGTATGTAAAGTGCTATTGGCCATCCAGTCATCATCAAATAATTTACTTTGATCATCTCCCAGTGTTTACCTTTGTTCATTACTGTGGTATAGTCTCATATTCTAAATGTTGGTGTACTCACAGTCGTTTGGATAAAGATCTCATAGTGTCTTTAAGATTACCATAACTTCTTCTCATCCCACGTCACTCAATTTAACAGATTGGCTGCCAATGCCCTACAATTTGGGTGCTTAAAACTGAAGTTATTCACACTTTCTTAAAAAAGTAAGATGCTTTGCTGTTAGATCATCGTTGCAAGGCAGAATTATCGCTTTTTGGTATTCTACTTGGAATAATATTGCATAGTTGCAAATTATAGTACAGGATTTTTGTTTTACTGTGTAATCTTATTAGCAGAAGGTTTAGCACTTTCTACCATTGAAGTACATGTGACTAGTAAGGAATAGATAACAATTCATATTTAGAACCTGTTTCATGAAAGCTTTTGTAGAGGGAAATAGGAGAAATATTCAATCAACAAGGCTGCTGATACCAACAGGAGATTTAAATCTGTCTCTAAAGTGAGTTTACTTCACCAAATCCTTGCCTCACCCACAATAAATAAAGTATTCCCTTTCCAAAAATAAATTTGTCATCGTAAAGACACTGCCTTTTTTCTCGGACAACCTTTCACACCTATTACATTAAACCTCCTTTTCCATGAGTACGTATCACATTCACAGAAATTACACAACCTCACTTCAAGAATCACATTTTGTAGTCTTAGGAAGTGTGCTGTCCCACTTGTCGACCACTACTTAAAAGATCTGTGCACCAAACACATCTTCATGGTTATTCTCCCTGGTTAACACATTCATCCTATACAAAACACCAGTATTTACATTTGAGAATGATTCTGTGATTTTAATTCAGGAAGTTGGGTATACAAGACATTCACTCGGATAGAAAGATATTACAGATATAAATATGAGGCAAGTTGGATTATCTAGAAACACCATTATTGGCAAGTATATTCTGTATTTGCAAATACAAAAAGCCACTTCAGTAGTACCCTGAAAGGAACAAAGGCAATAATGTAACTACAGAGAGGGGGAGACGGCCCATAAGTTGCATAGTGAAACATTTGTGATGAAACAGTTGTATTGTTTTGGTATCCATGTGGGACTTTCTTATCATTTTTGAGGCCACAAGTTGTTCATGGGTTGTGGGATGGCATTCTTTCAAAATGTCTTGCTATCAATTGTGAGGCTGTGGAAAGTTTAAAATAACAAGATATTTCATTTTTCTTGTGTTGAGGGAGTCAGACAGAGCTTAAAAATATTTATGAAATAAAGTGCCAGTTTTCAACCAAGTTGTCTGTACTACTTTTCTGTAGCTACCTTCATAGTAGTTTGAAATATAACTCCCCTCCCTTGCCTGCTCGTTGTGAGTTACCTAGAGCTGGAGGCAAAGGAAACTTCTTATGGATTCCCATCATGGTCATCTCTCTTCTTGCATCACCAACAGCTCCTATATAGAGATCCTTTTGTTTCCCGTCATCAATACTACCCACAAATATGATTAACTGGCCACTGAATATACTACCAAAGTTCATTCTTGTATAATTCCTTTGCAATCACTCCTGCCAAGAAGAGGCATTATTTTTATTTATTATCATTTACCACTGTTATCCGAGGGCCACCACGCAGATGCCCTTTTCCAGTTGGATGGCCAGGTTACTCCCTATGGCTGTTTTAAAGTCTGTGCTCCTACCGTACTGGTAGAGCACCATGTTTCTGTTGATCGTCAGATTTTGTAGGCTCCTGATCCTAGACTTTCCAGTCAGAGCAATTCTGATTTGGCAGGGTGTTGTGTATTAGCTTGCGTTGGATGCCGCCATCTGCTGTGGTTGAACTTGGGGATGGGCAGAACACCAGTAATACAAGAGGGTTTGTTTTTCCCAAGCAAAGAAAACTTTCACTGAGGCAAGGGGATATGGACTGGAAACTCCCTCTTCTTCCAACTCTTCTCCCCCTCTTGCCCCCGCCCCCTTTTTTGTTGTTGTTTTCAGGTACACAGGTTTTGGGGATGGTGATCAGTAAGAGTGTTCAGGCTGGGATCTCTGAGATGGTCATCTTTGGCTTTGTTCACCAGTGAACTACACCTTGGCATTCACACAACATGCATAGAAAATATATCCTACGTACATACACCAGACCTGATGAAGGCAAGGGATCAGTTATGGGGACTGGACAGAGCTTTACTGAGAATAACAATTTTCCTAGTGTTTACAGATGAAAAAGGCTGTGCCCCTGCCCTGTAACTAACAGCAATCCCCTCAAATCACTCTGTAGCCTTGATTGAAGGCAGTCGCCCCTAACACTCAAAATGGGGTACCTGTTGGATGTCCATTGGCAAGACCAAAAGCAGCTCCAATGGACTTTTATTGTCAACCAGCCCATCAGAGGAAAAAAGGGGGCTGCCCGTAAAAGGTACTAAGGCAAGGCAGCACAGCTTTTTAAAGCCATGCAGAAGTTTTTCATCCCATCACATACCATCTACAGTGCAAAGGAATGTGGAAGCTGATACTGTAACCAGGTGCCATCATTCTTCCCAACACATCTGTGTCACACTTGTAGGAAATATTTTCACGGGTTGTTGCATACATTCCTCTCTCAATGCCTTTTCTTGAAAAGGACAGGTGTTGGCAAGGCAATGCAACACAACATGGTTTCTTGAAGCCTGGTTTGCCATATGTCCCTTTCTCATCCCATCATTTACATGTTATCAAACCAGATTCCAACTAGTTGGGAATGAGGAGAAACAGAATTGAATAATGCAAAAATAATCTCATGATTGTTTTCGTACTCATAATCCTTGTTCTCTGTCCTTCACAACAATCATCATGCAGTGTTCTTTAGGTATATGCCTCCTCACATGTCAAGCTAAATATCTTGGTGCTGAATAAGATACACAGATCACAGGAGGTGTCTGTGGAAGGATGCAAACAGTCAAGTTCCGTTAGGACATTTCCGTGACTCGCCTGAAGTCCAAGTAATCCCCAAATGGTTGTGAAAAAGGAGAGTAAATGCATAAGGTACCAAAGCCATGAAGAACCTAATTTTAACTATTCTGTGTTAAGATAGCAAAACTAATTGTGCAAGCTAGCAGAATGCAATGCACTATCTGCAGAGTATAACATAACTGTAATCTGTTATTTCCTTTTGCTTAATGCAACATATGTATATTTTTTCTTTCTCTGCTTTAGGGAGATGAAAAAAAAGCCTCCTCCAAGACCTACTGCCCCAAAACCTGCTCTCCAAAAGGCCCCCTCCGATTTGGACTTGGAAAGCTTTTCTGGCTTCAACATGGCTGATTTGGAGCATCTCAATTCTTTTATTCTTGCTGATTTACCTGAAGAACTCAAGAGCTTACCCCCTGAAACCTTGGCAGCACATCTTGCTAGATTATCTGGAGATGGCCTAGGGGTCATTCCCATGGACCCAATGAGTGGTTATGGTGGGGTGAGGCAACTTGGCCCAGAAGCTTTTGTTGATGGTAAGACAGCAAGCGCACCAATATTGCCATCAATGCCTGGGCTACAGGCTTTGCCATTTAACCAAAGGAACTTTAATAACATTGCTCATATACCTGGACATGGGCCTCTGTATGCACATGGCAGGTTGCCAAATCCTTCATCAGGTGTTCCTGTTAGCTCTGTCCAGGGATCCATCCCTCCTGTTTCTTATTGTAGTCCTCAGTTTGTTGGTGGCCAATCAGGTATCCCGCTGCAAAGAATGCAACCATCAGCACCTCAGTCAGTTCTTCCATCCCAAACTACAGTGCCGTCCTCATCAGGGCCTCAGAACTATCCACCTGGCATGGTAATGGGAGGCCATGCTCCATCAAATGTTTCTGTGGCTCCTGTCCAGCCTAATTTTCATAGTACTCACTTACCCCAGCAGGGTATGCATATTCAACAAATGCCTTCTCCTAACACTGTTGCATCTGCTGGGTATCCTATCTCTAGTGCAGCCTACAGAACAAGCCAGCAGGTTTCATCTTCTGGTAGTTTACCAGGTGGGTTTGTTTCTGGTGTTCCCCTTGGACCACATTTGCAGTTTCCTGGTAGCAGGAATAATGATGTTCCTCAACACCTGCATGGTGTTAGACCGTCAACTACCACAGTCGATAGTATCCAGGCTCCAATCTCAAGCTACACTGCTCCCAGAGATATTGGAGTGCATGGAAGGCAAGTGCTTAATAATCACCAGCCAGCCGTGGTCCAGCCCCAGGGTACGTATGTTGGTCCGCAGGGGCCTTCAGCTATGGGACAAGCAGGACAATTTCAGTATCCTCAGAGCGGGGTCCAGCACTTTGTACATGCACCTCAATCACATTATCCTTCTGGACAGGCCCCACATATGTTTCACCACCAAATGCCGACCAATGTGGACATGCAAACCAGACCTCAGCAGTACCCCGTGCAGTCTCCATTCCTTTCACAGCAAAGGCCACAACTTCAACCCCAGCAGCAACCTCCCATGTTTCAGACTCAAATACAGACTCCCATGAGACCTTTGGCACCTGTTCAAATGCATCCTCAGCAACATTTCCAGTCACAACCCCAAAGCCAGTTTCAGGGACAGCACGGGACCATGGTTCAGATGACTCCACAGCCTCCTGTACCAATCCAGCTTAACACACAATTGGGCCAGCATGTTTTTCAGCACCCTGCATTGCAGGACAAATTGCCCCAGCATGGACTTCCACCACATTCTGGCAGCATGAGTTTTCCTGGTGCACTACCCATGGTTTCCCAGCAACAAGTCCCCAACATTCCTGCTGCATTGATGCAGACAACTCAACAACTTCAGCCTCATCCTGTGTCCACTGGGATTCAGTCCCGGCCAACTAGTTCCCCATCTGCATCAAGCATGCCTTTTACTGCTGGACCACCTAACAGACACCCGTGTACTTCTGGCCAGATGCCAGTAGTAGGACCCCAATCTGTATCATCTGGTCAGTCTGCACCCCATCATGTTCCTTCACCTCCCAGTCCTGCTATGAGTCAAATGCCAGGCAATGTTATGGCCCCTGGCCCCCCTAGCATGCCTTCCCCCGTACCATCTCCACAGCCACCAATGCCTATTCAGACTCCAGCCATCATACCACCTTCTGTATCAGGTGCTGCTCCATTACCACAAAGACCTCCCCCAAGTCTTACTCCTGGGACTACCACACTGTCACAAGGTTCTGCTGATGTCCCTTTTCACCGCCAGAGCTCATCCACTGATGACTTGTTGTCATCCAGCCCAGAGAGCCAGCTTGGAGGGTCGAAAACTTCAGTCAGCCAACCTCTTCTGCAGCCAACAAAGGCAGACTCCAAAGATGGCCTTAAGCCAAAGGGGATTCAACTGATAGAAAATGACCCCTATGAGAAACCTGAACATATCATGAGGCTTCTCTCAGAGCTAGACCGCTTTAGGAATGTAGTTAGTTCCTTAGAAAGGCCGGTGTCTGGATCTTTAACTGCACTGGATAGCATGTGGAAAGAATTCCAGGATGCTCAAGAGAAAGAAGCCCGGCAGCTCTCCATAGCCATCGCCCGCTGCTACTCGATGAAAAATCGCCACCAAGATATTATGCCCTACGACAAGAACCGCATTGTCATACAATCTGGCAAGGATGATTACATCAATGCCAGTAAGATTGAAGACCTCTCTTCTTACTGTCCCTCAATCATTGCCACTCAAGCACCACTGGTTGGAACTGCCTCAGACTTCTGGTTGATGATCCATGAGCAGAAGGTTTCCTTAATTGTCATGCTGGTCTCTGAACAGGAACTGGAGAAGGTCAGTAGCTGTTTGTATCATGCTTGCATTTTCTGTCCCTTAATGGTAACATTTAAATATTCACTCTTTCTTTTTGTCCTTATGCTGATCCAGCTAGAACTGATTTCTGGAAGTGCATCCCCTTCTTTGGTTGGAGGTAGTGGTAAATAATGATGCCTCTTAGAGAGATGAACACAAAATAGTATCTTTCATCAACCCCTTGCCTACTTTCTCATGGCCAATTTCTTAAGTGTTTTAAGTAGTAGAAGCTAACTTCAGAAGTTAGTGAACCTGGCCATCCAGCCACTGTGTCTTCCAGGGCTGTTCCCCCTGAAAGGTCTGATTTACTGTAGGCAGATACTCATTGATTTATGGGGTGGGGGATTTGGAGAGACACTAGTGCTTGGAATGCAAATTTTTTTTTTTGAGGCTCAGAAGAAAAAAGGGGGATCCGCTTTGTGTTTTGTGCCTTTTTTCTACAGCTTTTAAGCTTCTTTGCTAGTCAGTTGGGTGAGCTCTAAGTTAGAGTGAAATTTTACTTTAATGGGAATCAAGCAAAGGACTCAGGATGGAAGTAACTTAGTTTCAGTGTTTATTTTGTATCTTATGTTTAGAGCAAAGTTTTACTAGACCTTTTTGTATTTGTTTTTTTCAGCAAAAGGTGCCTCGTTATTTCCCTACAGAGCGTGGACAGCCAATGGTGCAGGGACCAATCACATTAACCCTGACTAGCCATAAGGTTAACCAGACCCATGTGGAGAGGATGATCGCTTTGCAATATCGTGACCAGAGTCTGAAACGCACCATTATCCATCTACAGTTTTCTTCTTGGCCAGAGCTGTACGTGCTTCTTTATGCTAATGTACATTACAGGCTCAGATTAGTAGTGAGAGGCATAGCAATAAGCTTGTGTGACACATATGAACTGTTGTCTTGTTCTCATTCTATTGATATGAAATTCAGACTCTCCCATTACAGCTCAGAAAGCACAAAGCATGTCAGTTTAGATAATTTCTAATTTTGTATTCTTTTTAAACTGCACTTCTAGCACACGTCTAAATAGGCCCAGGTAGAGCAGAATGGAGTCGGGCAAGTAACCTCTGTAAGAACAATAATGTGCTGTCAGTTGTCTATTAACAGCTCCCAATCCCACAACAATATTTTGGAGGCAATTCATTTATTTTGTATACCTCTAAAACTGTCTGTATAGGTTGGTGAAGGCTGCCTTACTCATGTAGTCCATCTTGAATACTTTGGCATGCCACACCTTCTTGCAAATCTGCTATGGATTCTGCATTGTAATTTCTTCCTATATAAGTCAAGCTGCCTCTCTTGAAATGGCATTTCAAAGATATCTCAGATTTTCTCTCTCTAGCTACGTGCTATTAGTAAACACATCCATTTTTTCAGGTATGATTTTTCTGTGCATTGTCTCTCACCTTTTTCAGCTCAGCCTCTTCCTCAATATGTTCATTGTATTGCTACCATCAGAAGCAGGGCCTTTCATCAAAAAGTCTGCTCTGTTTGAAGTGCATGCATTGATCAGACCCACTTGTTTTCCTCCCCTGTTGCTGCTACTCCTGCAGTCTTCCCCTCCATTAAGTATTTCAGTGTACAGTATTGCTCACCCAAAGATGTCTAGCATTCTCTTCTGTGGGTCGTTTTTTTCTGCCTTTCATTGCAAATTACCCCTGATTACAGGTATAGAATTTTGTGGGAGAAGTTACTGTCTCGATCTTTGTAGGTAGTGGCAGAGGGGGCATGGCCAAGATCCTCCCTTTATTTTATCTTAAATATTACCACTCTCAAGACACACATTTACCCCAGCATTAGAGAACACATCCATATTCTTCCTGTCAAGAAAAAAACACTATCAATTTACATTTTTGCCCCAGCACCTTCAACATCTTTCTCATCCTCCCCATGTCATCCAGAGTCAGTTAACTGGACCCACCGACACCTCATCCATCGTAATGATCAAATCTATATAAATCACAATATGCTTGTGTCACGTGCCACTGATCTTGGGTAATTCCAGATCCTTTATGCTGGTGTGCCTTAAATGGTTACCAAAAAACATGAAAATTGGACTAGTCTCTCAAGTGCTGTGAGAGGTAGTTTCATAATGCGTGTTCTTGCACTAAAAATGCTTTTCCACCCACCTGTGGATTTTAGTTTGACTCGGGGAAGACCAATAATGTTTTAATATTGCCTATAAAGTAATCTCATGGCATGGTAAGAAAAATTTTGAGAGCTGGTATAGAGATGTTATGTTAATAACATATTTATACACGAGTAGACTAATTATGTAACAAACAAGCAGCCAGTTCAGAAGTTTTGTGGCGTGCAACAGATGATTCCTTTTGTCTAGAAGAGTGATAAGTCTGAGTGTTGCCGATTGGCTAATAAGCCTGCATAGAAGCGGTTGCAGTGGTCTAATCTTGAGATGATACCAACACCAACCAATAACTTTTTGAGTGTGGGAAATAAGAAAGTAAGTGGGTCTTAAAGTGGCCATTTGACTTAAATAGTTGCTTAACACAGTTCACACTTAAATACTCTTGGTCATTTCAGCCTTGAAGATGACTACCAGTTCCTTTAACTGTAAGGTACCCAATGATTTGTTCCAAGCTTGGTAAGGCCAGTAAGTTGGGTCTCCCCTTAATACCTAAAATAATAACTTATGTCATATTGCTGTTTAATTAGAGGTAACTGAAAAATAACCATGCTTGGACCTTAGGATTCTCTGAAGTACTTCTTTAAGACAGGTTTTGCGAGAACCTTATATAAACCTGGGTTATCATTGACCTACAACTATACCCCTGTGTGCATGTTTTTTAAGACGGAAAATAAAGCAACACGATAAATGTTAAAAAGAGGAAGTGCCAGCAGAGAAGCCGGGGGAGCTCTGAAATGAGATGAGATATTGAAGTGTAAAACAGCCTAAGGACAGCAGTCAGATGTGCCGTGTGAAAATGGAACTGAACCTCATGATGGCATTAGAGTCCTCATTTGCCACTGTTGACAGCTGTTCTTGGAAGATTGGAATGGTCCACTAAATCAAACACTGCAGTCAGGTCCAACAAGGCCCATCATCATCCAACATTATCATCTGCTAATCTGTGAGCTTCATCCCAGAAATTTAGAATAGCATGTTTGGTCATGTGTTTTGGCAAGACTCCTGAATGAGGATGTGATAAGCAGTTGCAATTGACTAAAGGCACTGAATTTGAAGAGCAACAATTTTCAATAGTAACAAGCAAATTGTAAATTTGCCTAACTTTGAAGTTCTCAGTGGACTTATCCCAGCCACGGCCAGAGTATGAAATGAGAGGGTGCTCTATGTTATGTTAAGACGTTACTCAGCTGTAGCACATCTGGTACTCCTTCTCTAACCACTGAACTCTGGAGCACTGAGTTCTGAACACACTGCCAGGGGGTAGTAGAATATTAAATTAGAATGGAGAATAATAATGGCTTGTTTTGGAAGCAGTTTCATGCATGATGCATGGAAATTGAGCAGTTGGAGGGGCAGAACAAAATAACATTGAAGTATATGGAATGAAAAGGAACAAAACTAGCATTTTTGTTCAGCACCTATTTGGGAGGTACGGTATTGTGAATGTACAACATGCTGGTAATTAAAGAGAAAAGATGAAAAAACAGAGCACTATTCATCAATTTTCGGGTTGGCACTCGCATGGCCACAAGTTACCTGTTTAAGGCCTGCATCATGGACAGATTGGAATTTCAAAGAAGCAGCTACGACCTCAAACTTTCTTTTTTGTCTTCAAACATCTTGTTCAACACAAATACATTTTACACACATTTAGTATGGGAACATTGTGATTTTCTCAGAATCACACAATGTTGGGGCTGGTGCTGAGACAGAGATTCATACCAGAATCTGCAGGGTCCAGAGGTGGCGGCAACAGGCCGAGCCTCAAGACTACATCTCCATCTTCTCTCAGAGACGGTTCAGGATACTCATTTCTGTTTCGGTGTCACTCCAATTTCTTCACCCAGCTTATCTGTTGCCCCTTGTTTTTAAACTGCTGGTACCACACACATCCTATAACTGTTCCTTTATCACATTGCTTTTCATACATATTGTCATCTAAGTTCATGTCACTGTTTTTTCTTTTTTTCCAAACACAAAAAATGGGGAGAGAGGTATTGACAATCTATTCTTTTGCCTTCCCCGGCTAATGACATGTCACAACGAGTAGTGCTGTGAATTGTGCACATCTGCCAGCAATCTCTGTGGCGATGTCTCTGTGAAATAAAACAACCTCACCCACAAATTTGCAGCATTCTTCATCATCAGGCTTTCCATATCCAGACCACTGTGTGTGTCCAGATGAGCTCAACCGCCTACCATGGGAACTAGTTTTTTTTTGTAGTTGTAATGGTAGGGGGCAGAGATGAAAAACGGTAACAGTCTAAGGCTTATCCACTTTAGTCCAAAATACCTTTGCTAGATTAAAATATAAAGAGAAGGAGGAGGAAAAAATGCACAGTATGACAATTTATCATAACTAATATGCATACTTGCTATCTTGGTTTTCCAAAACTTGATGTAATTATTCTCAGCCCAGGGAATCGTAGAAACGTTTCCCTGTGGTTACACATTTGTCATTGGACTAACACCTTGTCCTCTTGCTGTGGATTCCTTCTGTGTTTTTGTCTTCATATACATCACACTATCTTCTGGTGCCTCAAACTTTCCACAGTATCCGTGTGCCCCAGAGCTCCTTATACTGTGCCTTGTGTCTCTAGACTGTCACCTGCCAGCGACCCCCCCCCCAATTCCTACATGATCTGTCCCTGTGCCAAAGAGCTTTACAGTGTTTAAGCTTGTAGGCCCTGACCTCCTTGCTTATTGTTTGACCAAAACTCTCTCTCCGGCCAAGTCTGCCTTATCAATGTTTCTGCACTTTGTGCCCTCACTGTGTTTGGCTCAAACATTTAATACCCTCTACCTGTGTGGCTCACACTGTCTGTGCCCACTTAACATTCAGTACAGGCATCATTCATACATGTACTATGTATGGTGAAGGTGTTGGGCCCATTTGTTATGGACTGAACAGAAGTTTAGAGGGCAGCATTTGGTAGGCAACCCCACAAGATAAAAAGATCTGTTCTCCTGATTACAAATGATGCTGTCACTGTCAGCTTGACATAGCCTGGGTAGAGATGGGTAGTTGCCACCCTCACAAAAAGGACAAGCGGTTTGATTGCCCTATCCGACTCCTGTCATTTTGGAGACTAATGTCTCAGGCCAGTTTAAAGGGGACCATGTTCAATGGGCTAACATGACTGGCATCCTCACTGAGGGTACACACATAGGGCTGTAAAGTAACGTTCAAGGGTGGCACAGCTTCAGAAAGCCATGCAGAGGTTCCTCATTACAGCACTTGCTGATTGAAAAGGTAGAAAAATGCTAATAGTAACTTTGTTGCTCCATCCTTTGTGTAGCACCAGATTTATCACTGAACCACCAGCACAGATTTTACTCTAAAGCAAGCAAGCAAATTTCTTTGAAAAAAGGAAGTGCACGCTAAACAAAATCATATGCCCTGAGGGCATACTCCAGATTTCAGAGTTATTTAGCATTGAACTCTGTTGGTCTGGACTTCCTAGAACCCTATCTAACCATGGACAAAAATGAAAGAACTAAATCAAAGTGTCTCTTTCTGCCCAAACATTTTGACTTGCAGGCCAATGTAGCTCATGTCCTCGCTCAGTCAGCAGAGGCCCCATCTTCAAGTTCCTCCAGAGACAAGCAGCATAAACAAAATAAGAAGGGGAAAAACAATGCCTCCTTCAAGGTAAGTCACTGAGACGTTCTCCATCCTCTGTGGACTTTTCTTGTTGATGTATTGGTCTCCCTGGGCCCTTCAGCGCCTCTCGAAGACATAGTTACCAAAGACCTATCCAGAGATTCTGGCATGACGTCTCTGACATGCTATGGTCCCTGCTAGAGTACCTTCTGGCTCCATGGGATACTTAGTTCAGGTTCCTGCAAGTCCCTTTGCGGCATTCATACTCGTCTGCCCTCGAACTTTATTGATAACGCTGATACTTTCACCTAATCAGTGGGACTCGCCGTTTGAGTACAAGTCAGATTCCTCTCTTGAGTGGTTCAATGGAAGCAGGGACATGGCTCGCTCCCTGGCCTTACCTTCAGAACCTCGCCAGCCACATCAGGACTACTTTCTTCTATGTGGTTTTGGCAGAGATGTCCCATATGCCAGCCAATCCAAATTCAGTATTGCGCCCAGCAATTTTATATTTGCGCCCATGGTGCTCACTGCCCCAGCAGCCAAGGCCACCAAGAGGCTTAGTCCACTAAATCTGCTGTAGCACAACATGCCACACCCGTTTAGCATTCCTTTAGTTGAGCATACCCACCTGGGTTGGCAGGCCATAACATCAGACAGGTGGGTTGTGCAAATTGTTTGGTAGGGTATGCCCTACCCTTCCTTTCTCCACCGCCACATCTTCCACTTCTCCCCAATGACTGATGGAAAACAATCTTCCATTTTGCGGTGAGGAGGACAATCCCTTGTGGCCAAAAGTGCCTTTCAAGAGAGTACCTGTGCCAGAAGTAGGACATGGTCTCACTGCTTCCTAATGATCAAGAAGGGCAGAGGCCTTCATCCTCTTTAAGACCTGCATGCTCACAGTGCTTTTCCCCCGGAAGGAAAATTTAAAGATGCTCGCTCTTTGCCAGTTCTTGGCTGCTCTCGACCCTTGAGAAAGGATGCTGGAATTGGGCCTGCAGGACTATTTTCCACATAGACTTCCTGCAGGCCCATCAGTGCTACCTGTAATTTATGGTGGGACAGTAGCATTTTCCGTTTGCTGTGGTCTCTTTCGGTCTTATCAATGCCCCTTGGGGTTCACAATAGTGAAAGCAGTGGGGGGCAGCACATCTTCAAAGGACAGGGGTGCAAGTCTTCTCCTACCTTGACAACTGACTGTTGAAGGCAAGCTTGCCCCAGCCAGGTGTCGACCACCTCTGACTATGGCCTACCTCTTGTCATCTTTGGATTTCAGTATCAACTTGAAGGAGTCACAATTGACTCATTTCAGATGCTCTCCTTCATATCAGCCATTCTAAACACAGTTTGCTTTTGTGCCTTTCCTCTGGGAGAGTTAGTCCAGGACAATCAGGTTATGATCCCTACCTTTCAGCCTCGGTCCTGGATTTCAGTGATGTCCACTCTTGAGCTGCAGGGACTGCTGGCCTCCTACATCCTGCTGGGCGAGCACGCCAAGTGGCACATGCTGGCTCTGCAGTGGGATCTGAAGTCTGTGGGCCCGACATCAAAGGGGCCTATCTGAGGCATTCAGATTTGGGAGTAGATTGCAAAAGATATGCAGTGGTGGTTGCTCAATCACAATTGTGTCAGTGGCAAACCCCTCTCCCTTCCCCACTCAGAGCTGGCAGGGTTGACCAATGCATCACTTTTGGGCTGGGGTGGCCATCTGGGAGAAGAGGAGATCAGAGGCCTCTTGTCCCTGGTGGTGGCCCAGCTCCATATCAACCATCTGGGGCTAGGGTCCTTCCGCTTGGTGTTGAAAGCCTTCCTTCCATTCATCAAGGGGAGGCTATTACAGGTCTTCAAGGACAGCATCACAGCCATGTGGCACTGCAACAAACAGGGTGGGATTTGGCCATGGAGCCTGTGCCTGAAGTCCTTGTGCCTCTGAAAATGGCTGGAACACCAAGCAATATCCCAAGAGATGAACCACCTTGCAGGCTCATTGAAGCTCAGACGTCGGCTTGTAGCGGGTCATGAATGGCAGTTACACTCAAAGATGATGCAAGATCTCTTCTCCAAATGAGGAGAACCTTGACTTGCCATCATCAAGAACACGCAATGCCAGCACTTCTGCGTGTTGCAGTTCCTAAGGTGCCTCTCACTTGCAGACGCATTCTGCCGCAAGTGGAACTCTGGACTCCTGTACGCCCTACAATAGCTCTCATACCCTAGGTTCTTGAGAAGATCAGGACATACTAAGCCTGCGTCATACTAGTGGCCCCAGATTGGGCACAGAGAGTATGATATCCAGATCCCCTGGGCTTGAGCATCTGTCCTCTGGGCAGGCTTTCCCTCCAAGAGCATCTGCTGTCGCTGCAGCAGAGCAGGATTCTGCAACTGGCCTTTTCAGTCCATCTTGGAGATTGAGCTGTAATAGCTAAACACCTTCAGCCTTCTTCCGGGACTAGTTCACGTCATCTTGGCAGCCAGACGCTCTTTGACAAAAACTGCAAGTGTCTGTCATTGGACAGATTTCTGACTTGGTGCAGTACTCCGCAGATAGACTCTTAACTGGTGTTTGTTTGCTTGTTTTGTCCTTATCCTCCTCCATCGGTCCTCCGATCAGACTGCCCCTTCCGGAGGATCTTCCGTCACAGCAGCAGGGGAGGGTTCTGCACCCAAACTCATCCACTCTCCACCTTTGACAACAACAGTTGACAGCTTTCGTCCTTCCTCCCAAAGCCTGTAATCTAATCTTGGCAGCAAAGCGCCCCTCTGTAAGGAAATGCCTCCTTGGCATGGTTACCCCCTGACTTTTTGCCTTTGCTGATGCTAAGTTATGATTTGAAAGTGTGCTGGGGCTCTGCTAACCAGGCCCCATCACCAGTGTTCTTTCCCTAAATTGTACCTTTGTCTCCACAATTGGCACAACCCTGGCACTCAGGTAAGTCCCTTGTAACTGGTACCCCTGGTACCAAGGGCCCTGATGCCAGGGAAGGTCTTTAAGCGCTGCAGCATGTCTTATGCCACCCTAGGGACCCCTCACTCAGCACATACACACTGCTTCACAGCTTGTGTGTGCTGGTGGGGAGAAAATGACTAAGTCAACATGGCACTCCCCTCAGAGTGCCATGCCGACCTCACACTGCCTGTGGCATAGGTAAGTCACCCCTCTAGCAGGCCTTACAGCCCTAAGACAGGGTGCACTATACCACAGGTGAGGGAATATGTCCATGAGCGCTATGCCCCTACAGTGTCTAAGCAAAACCTTAGACATTGTAAGTGCAGAGTAGACATAAGAGTATATGGTCTGGGAGTCTGTCAAACACGACTCCACAACACCATAATGGCTACACTGAAAACTGGGAAGTTTGGAATCAAACTTCTCAGCACAATAAATGCACACTGATGCCAGTGTGCCCTTTATTGTAAAATAAACCCAGAGGGCATCTTAGAGATGCCCCCTGAAAACATACCCGACTTCCAGTGTGGGCTGACTAGTTTTTGCCAGCCTACCACACACCAGACCTGTTGCTGGCCACATGGGGAGAGTGCCTTTGTCACTCTGTGGCCAGGAACAAAGCCTGTACTGGGTGGAGGTGCTTCTCACCTCCCCCTGCAGGAACTGTAACACCTGGTGGTGAGCCTCAAAGGCTCCCCCCTTTGTTACAGTGCCACAGGGCATTCCAGCTAGTGGAGATGCCTGCCCCTCCGGCCACTGCCACCACTTTTGGCGGCAAGGCTGGAGGAGATAATGAGGAGTCACTCCCCAGTCAGGACAGCCCTTAAGGTGTCCTGAGCTGAGGTGACTCTTACTTTTAGAAATCCTCCATCTTGTAGAAGTAGGATTTCCCCCAATAGGATTAGAGATGTGCCCCCCTCCCCACAGGGAGGAGGCACAAAGAGGGTATAGCCACCCTCAGGGCCAGTAGCCATTGGCTACTGCCCTCCCAGACCTAAACACACCCCTAAATTCAGTATTTAGGGGCTCCCAGAACCAAAAAAGACAGAATCCTGCAACCTAAAGAAGAAGAAGGACTGCTGACCTGAAGTCCTGCAGTGAAGATGGAGACGACAACTGATTTGGCCCCAGCCCCACCGGCCTGTCTCCCTACTTTAACGAAAACTGCAACGCATCCAACCGGGACCAGCGAGCTCTGAAGCCTCGGAGGACTACCCTGCATCTAAAGGACCAAGAAGCTCCCGAGAACAGCGGCCCTGTTCAACAAACTGCAACTTGCTGCAACAAAGAAACAACTTTAAAGATCCCACGTCTCCCGCCGGAAGCATGAGACTTTCCACACTGCACCCGACACCCCTGGCTCGAGCTGCAGAAAACAAACACCTCAGGGAGGACTCCCCGGCAACTTCGAGCCCGTGAGTAGCCAGAGTTGACCCCCCCTGAGCCCCCACAGCGACGCCTGCTGAGGAAATCCAGAGGCTCCCCCTGACCACGACTGCCTGTAACAAGGGACCCGACGCCTGGAACCAACACTGCACCCGCAGCCCCCAGAACCTGAAGGAACCGAACTCCAGTGCAGGAGCGACCCCCAGGCGACCCTCTGCCTAGCCCAGGTGGTGGCTACCCTGAGGAGCCCCGTGCTTGCCTGCATCGTTGAAGAGACCCCCGGGTCTCCCCATTGCTTTCTACAGAAAACCCGGCCCCTGTTTGCACTCTGCACCCGGCCTCCCCTGTGCCGCTGAGGGTGTACTTTCAGTGCCTGCTTGTGTCCCCCCCTGGTGCCCTACAAACCCCCCCTGGTCTGCCCTCTGAGGAAGTAGGTACTTACCTGCTGGCAGACGGGAACCAGGGCACCCCTGTTTCCATTGAATCCTGTGTGTTTTGGGCACCTCTTTGACCTCTGCACCTGACCGGCCCTGAGCTGCTGGTGTGGTAACATTGGGGTTGCCTTGAACCCCCACCGGTGTGCTATCTTGGACCCAACTTTGAGCCCTGTAAGTCTTTTACTTACCTGTGAACTTAACATTTACTTACCTCTCCCCGGAACTGTTGATTTTTGCACTGTGTCCACTTTTAAAATAGCTTATTGCCATTTTTGTCAAAACTGTACATGCTATTGTGATTACAAAGTTCCTAGAATACCTGAGTGAAATACCTTTCATTTGAAGTATTACTTGTAAATCTTGAACCTGTGGTTCTTAAAATAAACTAAGAAAATATATTTTTCTTTATAAAAACCCATTGGCCTGGAGTAAGTCTTTGAGTGCGTGTTCCTCATTTATTTGCCTGTGTGTGTACAACAAATGCTTAGCACTACCCTCTGATAAGCCTACTGCTCGACCACTCTACCACAAAATAGAGGATTGGAATTATCTGCTTTTGCCACTATCTTACCTCTAAGGGGAACCCTTGGACTCTGTGCACACTATTTCCTTCTTTAAAATAATATATACAGAGGCAACTTCCTATACCCTCCACCAAAATCAAAGACATCCATAGTTGGAAGAAACTTGTGTCATGGTGCACAGACAAGTCCGTGGCCCCACTTCTGCCCAGCTATCTGAGGTCCTGTTTTTATCCTTTCCCTGGCCTAGCTGGGCTCCGCTATGGGCACTCTTACAGGTTATTTGACTGCTATTTCTGCTTTTTTTTTTAGGTTGCCTGATCAACCGTCTTTGTTTAATCCCCATATTGTGCATAGGTTTCTCAAAGGTCTTACACATCTTATTCCTCCATCCCCATTGATTATGCCCCAATGGGATCTGAATTTGGTTTTGACAGTTCTGATGTGCGCTCCTTTCGAGCTCTTCACAATTCTCTTTCAGGCTTCTCACTTTGAAAAAATCCTTCCTTGTGGTCATTACATCTGCCTGCAGGGGGAGTGAGCTTAAGACATTGTCATCTAAGCCACCCTACCTTTATATCTATCCCGGCAGTGGTGGTTCGCACTAGGGCCTCTTTTCTGCCAAACGTGGTTACACCCTTTCATGTAGGCCAATCCATCACCTTGCTTACTTTTTACACACCTCCACATCTTTCTAAAGAAGAGAGACACCACCTCCTGGACCCAAAAAGAGCGCTGATGACAAGAGTTCTGGGTTGATTACCAACTCTTCGTAGGGTGTGTGGGTGCGCACAAAGGTTGAGCAGTGCAGAAGCGGACCATCTCCAGGCGGCTCTTCATTTGCATTACAATCTGCTACGCACTGGCCAAGAAGCAACCCCCTGAGGATTTGCATAATCATTCCACCTGAGCTAAAGCTGCAACACCTGCATTAGTACATGGGTTCCAGTCCTTGAAATCTGTCAGGCAGCAACGTGGACATCTCTGCTCACATTTACAAAGCACTACTGCCTGATCAGTCAGGTCCACAGGGACGGGCACTTTGCCCATTCGGTCCTGCAGGACTTTCTAGTCTGAACTTGTTCCCTGACCCACCTCCGAGGATGTTATTGCTTGGATATCTATTCAAAGGTAAGGAATCTGCAGCTAGAGGGCTTCCCACAAAGCATTGATACCAAAGGTAATTCGAATTTCTCACAAAGGTCCTTTTTGTGTTTACCTTGATGGTCAGGTTACTGGTTCGCTTGAACTCATAGAGATCCTTCTGATTGTGAACCGTCAGATGAGTCCTCCTCTTGCAGGATAAATAAATATTTGTAAGGGTTCCCAGACGTTTTTAGGCTTAGTGGTATGATGCTGTAGAGTGCATATTGGTCGGATTGTTCTTTGCAGGTAGTCAAATCCCTTAAACTGTCTGTTTTAGGGGACTGCAACCTTCCATAGTGTATAGCAACTCTACACTTAGCTGGCAACAAAGCCGTTACTACAGATCTCCTATTCTTGTTCCGAAGTAATTTAACATATCCGAGGAGAGTCCTCATCACATTCAGGTCCACTCTAATTGAGCGCATGCAGGCCATATCAGCAAAAATGTCTCTCCAGTATTCTAAAACTGGTATGCAAAGCCATTCCAGGTGAATAAAGTCTGCATGGCATCAGGGGCGTTGATGTGGCCTACTTGGATCAATGCATAACTGTTTCATTACGGTGAAAAATGCATAGCACAAACACGTATACTATCATAATTTATGTATATAGTTAGTGAATACCAGTTTATTTTGAATGCAACAATACTACCGCATTTTATCAGAAAGCTCACTGTCAGTATTCGCAGCCCAGACTTGCTTGCATTATACGGCAAAAGGCACCTCAAGTTGGCTATCATTGTGTACAGTCTGGACATCAATCTGGTGACATCTGCAGATCGAATAACCTGAGTTAATGGCACAAGTTCCAGTGGCTAAGCAAGACACCGCTATAGTTTCTCCTGTGGAGTGTGTATGAATCCAAAGGATATATACAAATACCTAATGGATTGTCTCACTACACATCTTGAGTTGGTCTACTGTCAGGAACATCTTGTCTAAATACAGGTGACTCAACCCCTAGACCTTTTAAGATGTTCTATAATTTGTCTCTTGGGACCATATCAGAAGCCGCCTTCAAATTCACAAAAGCAACAAAAAGGCTTCTTCTCTTTAGGGCCACTTCTTTCCATCTAATTAGTTGGAATCTGAATACCTAGTCCACTATACTTGCCTTAAGGCGGAATCCAGCCTGGAATTTGGTCAGTATTTTATTTTCGTTAATCCAGACCGTTAAGCGATCTGTAATAAATTTACAAAACACTTTCCGAGTAGAATCTATCTGATAGTTTGCTGGTTCTAATTTGGATCCTTTTTTATGAATAGTAATCACTTCAGCCCCTTTCCAAGATTTGGGTATTTCTGGTCCCACCATTATTGCATTAGCCTCACAGGTATGATATGGGGCCTAAATGGCCGGCTCGGAAATTAAAAGTCCTGCTGGTATACAATCTAACCATGGAGCCTTTCCAGGCATTAGAGACTTGATGGCTAATTCAGCTTCTGCCACTGTAAAACACCCAGTAATTTTAGATGCATCGGTCTCATAAACTAGCACACTAAATACAACAGCTGGCTTTATGACACACTTAGTAATAGACTCAGAGAGGACATGAGATGGAGAGCTACAGTACAAGGACTCAGTGGTTAACCCAATCTTGGGGCATAATGAGGGTTTCAGGTATCACCCAGGAAGATATGGCCCAATTAAATATTACATGCCATAGGATTGCCTGGTTCCCTTTCCGTACAGCATTCAGGACATCGCTTCAGACTTTGTTACCCCAGGAGGATTTTGTGTGTTTTATTGCTAATCCATATGAGGCTCTTGCAGATTTAGCATCTTGCTGGGATCCACCCTTAAGAGTGTTAATAAGGTGAGTCTTTGCAAGCCCTGTTTTACCAAGAGAGATCTATTTTCAGGGAGAAGCTCTTTTGAAATGAAGGTTTCGTGAAAAACGCATTTTCATTTCTTCAAACCACTTTGTGAGCATCCATGACAGAGCTAGGTGATAACTCAGGATCAGCAATTGATGACAATACCAGGATCAAACCCTGATATAGGATGGCAAATGCTTCCTCACCTTTTACAGTACTGTCCTATTTGACCTATTTGACCGTAGAACCCTACGGGTTATTGCTAACCCCTAGGTCACCACAAGATTGTTGCTGCGCCCTGTGTGCCCTTGCCTGATTGCGGCAAAAGTAAGCAGCAAGGGAAACTGATTGCTCACAACTATTTGGAGGATTTCCATGTCAATGATCGTATCCCAAAAGCAAACATCTGATAAAATGTAATCAATACAACTTCAGTAGGAATGAAAGTCAGGTGCTTCTCTTCATCCAACTTAGTTGTGTCATTACAAGCTCTCAGACTGCAGCACAGGCAAAGATCCACCAGTTGCATGGCTATCTTGGGGAGATTTGTCAGGCTGCGCTGAGGGATTTGGGGAATTTCACCAAATTGATCCTTCACACTTGCAACTTCCTTCAGGAGTGCGGAAGGTTCGAAGCACACATTAAAATGTAAGGCCACTATTAAGATTGACTTCTCCTTATGTTTTGCTCTAATGAAATCATTCAAGAGGTGAAGGACTGGAGACTACGATGTCTTGGAGAAACTCCGACTATAAACATTAAATAGACACAGACTAACATTTTTGTTTAGAATTATCTTGAGGCCTAGCAGGCTGGGGAAATCAATAGATAATTGCCTTACTTGATAATCCAAAGAGATTTTCAACCATATAGAGTCCTCCAGATGGTCTGCCAGACTTGGACTTAAGAGTGGGCACATAAAAGGCCTTAAACCCTTGCCTAGTTTACGGTTCAATCTCCCATGTTTCCTGGAACATTACTATGCCAATAAAGTCCCCACAGTCGCTCTGGGCAAGCTTACTTCCAAGGCCAGCTATGTTCAGATACCAGAGTAAGTTCATTACTAGTAGTGCAGGTCATCAGGGCTTGCATGTCCGTTATTGGGAAGCGAACAATATTCTGCTGGCGACTCAGCTGAGCATTGCTAAATGGTGTATGAACTTCAGGGCTAACAATATTAATTGAAACATCCATAGCTGCATCAAAGGTAGCTGGTGTTATTCTAGTAACAAACCTAGGTTGAAATTTGCATGCAATTAAGAGAAAAGCAAAAAGTATTCTGTCAAATTTCTCAAACGGGCTAAGCAATGCACTACCTAAGTCCCCGTAGACATCTCGTGATGGAAGGGTCTTCCAGCAATAACTAGTACAATCATCAAAATTCCCCACTGTTTTCAGTCAATCTACTCTGGAAAGGAGAAATGGTATTTGGGTATGCTCCAAGCACTGATTATTGGAAACCTTAAGTATTAGTTGGATCTGGGAATCATTAAAGATAATAGTTCACACTTGCATACAAAAGCAAGCCATCCACAACTGAGGGATGGGAGAGTTGGAGTCTAACATAATCTGTATTATCTGTATAGGAATGCTGAGGTGCTCTCACAATATCAGAACAAATTACACTGTGGCGTTTCCTCACATCTTCAATCCAGTGTATTGCTTTGTTAGTCAACGAGGCATCATCTTCGTTGGCAGATGACTGTTGCTTCGGGACACCCATCATGTAGATTGTCCTAATTTGGCTATAAGCATTATTCTCATATCTGGGGGTAGAGTGGTTTGATAGAGGTATCTCTTGAACATGGGAGTGGTGGGGGGGTGTGTGTGTGCACTCTGTAACTGGTTTGCAGGGAGAATTTTGCAAACGTAGAAAATCTGGATTCAGCATAGAGTCCCTTCAACCCCCTTCAGAGCCATAAGTTTAATTTGTAGAGGAATATTGTTTACTTGCACTAATATAATTTTGTCAGCAATTGCTTGGTTGTTGAAATGGCATACGCTTCCAAACAGGACCCCCAATATTGCCCTGCAGGTTTACAAGTCCTTCATCATATAATCTGTTTTGGATTTGTCTACAGACCCCCTGTATATCTGAGGGTCTATCACTCCATGTCTGTCTCTCCTGCAAAAACCCAGAATACTGATGATCGATTAGAGCCTTAACCTCGCCTGCAGTCCCCTTATTACAGCCCTTAGGGTATTTATTATCACCATAAACTCTTTAAGCTGCACATGGTTTCTTTTGCTACTAGTGACTGATTTATAGGCACTCCAGGGACGTCAGGGACGCTTGGGATTTCAGCATTAGAAGCCAATTCTGAGAAGTGATTTGTGCACACAAAGCCTCTCGGGCACAGGGGTTTAAAAAAAGTATCATTGTGGCAACTAGCTATCACGCTATCCACCCCATCGAATCTCTGGGCTTGATTTGTGGGGGTTGCATGGATACAGGTTTATAGGCCTTTTTCTGAACAACTGGGCCAAATGAGGCTTTTTAATTGTGGCCCCTGTATTATTTGATACATCTGCATGAAGAATATTCTCAACTTGTTCTATAAGAGTATCAATATCTTGTAGTGTTCTACTGTGTGAAATGTGAGGTAAGAATTCCACTGGCTTTTCCCTTTTAATTCCCCCATGGGCTTCTCATGGCTCTTTATTCTCCCCATAGTTATCAGTGGAGCCTTGACCACAGAGCCTCTATACCCCCTAAAGGAGTTCACACAGCTAAAGTGAGAGCTTCACAATTTGAATACAAAACAAGAGGCTAGACAGTCACCCACAGATAAATGCCATTGGCCCAATTAACAGACCTCTATTAGCATTTTAATTGTTAACAAAAAAAAAAAAGCATTAAAATTAATACCCACATGTAGCCCCCAGCACAATGAATATAGACGATGCAAACTATTAGGCAACACACCAGCGAAATCACCTTCAGTTTGCCCTTAGTTAATGTCAGTCAAAGAACTGGATAGATCATTTGGTCTCCATCAGTGAGCGGGGCTGGGATAGCTCTCAACAGCCACAGGGGCAAGTGGCAAAGAACCAAAGTGGTTGGCCCTGCCCCGGCTCTTCCTGACGCTGATGGGTACAGGACGGGCCCGCCCTTTGCCCTGGTGCAACCCGCATGGCGGAGCAACGATGTGAGCTATATAGTGCTGTGTGGTGTGTCAGCTGGAGACAGTCCCTGGTTAGAATAGTCAAGGGCAAGGGCTGCCTCCTGGAGCCCTGAGGATGATGGGGCTTGCAGTCCTACCGGAAAGTGCCTCTTGTGCCGCAGAGCAACAATGTGCGCTTTCTAATGCCATGTGGTGTATCAGCTGCAGATAATCCCTGGTTAGAATAGTGAAGGGCAAGGGCCGCTTCCTGGAGCCCTGTGGATGATGGGACTTGCAGTCCCGCTGGAAAGTGCCTCTCCACGTCAGCAAGACACTTCCTCACATCATCTTTGGTCAACACTGGATTTTCTCTGAAGTCATAGTAGGTGTTTAAGATTGGTTATTTCCTTGCTCCGCTGGAGTTAGGGATTTTGTTATTTCCTCTTATTTAGTTACTTTGCTCGTTTTTGGCATTAAAGGAATGTAGTTGAATGGAATATTTCACATATCTCTTTATTAACTATGATTTATCTTGTGCTGGGACATTGCTTGCCCTTCTTCCTCCCATTTTTTTTATCTACTCTAATGCAGATTTCCTTAGAGGATCAAAAACTGACCTACGTTGGGTTTGCTGTCAGAACCCAGAGAGATCCAGGTTTGTCTAACTTGCTGATGGCTTATGGGTTGTTTTGCATTGTTTCCACGACCACTCTCTGAATTGTTTAGGTCAGTTAATACTGCATTTGCATTTGCAAAGTCTCCATGGCTGCTGATCGGGCCTATATGCTCTCTTCCTTTGCTTTATCTGGGTCTCTAATATCTTCCCTGCCACAGGTTTGCTTAATAAATTTAACTTTCAGTGGTCTGCTTTTTTTTTGTTCTTTTAAATTGTTGGAAGCTTTTGTAAAGTCTAGAGTACTCTTTTAAAAGTGTTGCACCCCTGTATCCTTTGGCTGACAATTAACCATCCTCCTTTGATTGTTTTTGAGGGCCACTTTGTTGCTATGTCCTTTTCTCACTTGTGAGTTGCTGTATCACCCTCCTGGCCTGGCCTCT
Source organism: Pleurodeles waltl (assembly GCF_031143425.1). Lineage (NCBI taxonomy): Eukaryota > Metazoa > Chordata > Amphibia > Caudata > Salamandridae > Pleurodeles > Pleurodeles waltl. Next base: position 502,662,613 of record NC_090449.1, on the reverse strand, counting down.
TTGTGAAGCTGTCCCCTCTGTGTAGGTCCTCACCCACTCGCCTGTGGCTTTCCAGGTTCCTCTCCAGGGTCATGGGGAGGGAGTCTGTCACGATGAGCAGGGAGCAGCCCACCTGGGCTAGCACCTGCTTCAGTGATGCATCATCATAGTTGGTGCTCCAGAATCCACTGCTATCTATTGTTTTTGGTTCCCCAATTTCACAAGTGTTAACGCTACTCCTCAACTAATCTTCTTTCATTGCTCTTGCAAAGTGATGCACTTTCTGGGAATCCAGAGTTGCTCAACAATGCTGTTACGCCAGCACCTTCTTGCGTGTACGTGCCCAAGTCCTTCAATTTTCTTGAAGAAAACGCTTGGCTAGGCATTCATTTATTAGGTTTGTTGTGTGGTAGTTGAGTTCTGAGTCTCTGTGCCCCACGCTACCTCCCTGCGATGCTTAGGACTGCTTTACCCCCTACCCTGAGAGTCAAGTCATTACAGTTTTACTTGTCCACATTTTCAGTGCCATAGTAGAATGAGCCCATGACATCAGTGGTAAAAGAACCTAACGACCATGGTTAGGGCCCAGAGCCCCTTTTGGGGCCCTGTGCCCCAAGTAGTTTTTGACATTTTCTTTTCTAATGAGACACAAAGGTAAATACTCAAATCAGTTCTCTTTCTGTTTGGATTGTGGCAACTCTCTTCACCTCTTCCCTTTTCGCCTTGTGGTTGTACCTCCTACAACTGGTGCAGAATTCTGCTGTAAGTCTCCTGCTGGTTATTAAACTAATATGAGGTAAAGGGTGACTTTGTAGTCCTTGGGAAAAGTGGTTATTGCAAATCTAGATGTGGTTGAATAAATTAATAATAATAAGAGCGTGGAATTAGTAGTGCTTCTCCAAATATCTAAATTTGTAATATAGTACAAGAAGTCTTAGAGGTTTAAGTGTCTTGTGATTGCTACAAATATATATATATATATATATATATATATATATATATATATATATATATATATTCAATGGCATGTGTAGCTGCAGATGCACATGCTGTGCACTGTTCCTTCCATCTAGTGTTGGGCTCGGAGTGTTACAAGTTGTTTTTCTTCAAAGAAGTCTTTTCAAGTCACGGACCGAGTGACTCCTCCCTTTCTGCCCCATTGCGCATGGGCATCAACTCCATCTTAGATTGTTTTCTTTCCGCCATCGGGTTCGGACGTGTTCCTCTTCGCTCCGTGATTCGAATTGGGAAAGTACTAAAATCCTCGAAAAAAGCGTCTGTATTGTTTGCGTTCGGGAAACATCTTCTAGCGACACCGACGAGACAACGTTTCGGTGGCCCTTCGGGGCTTCCACGCCCAGCCAATGCCTGGTCTGCCCGAACACGCACGTCATCAAAGCCTCATGGACTGGACCCCCTTCCGTTTCTGTCCGATGTGCCACGCTTAAGTATCCATATACAGACCAGCATCGGGTCTGTAATCTGTGTCGGTCACCGGAGCACAGAGAGGATACTTGCGAGGCCTGCAAGGCCTTTCGGTTGGAAAAGACCTTAAGAGATCAGAGGGCGAGGCGCATGCAGATGGCGTCGAAATCATTGCAACACCTCAACGTCGAAGAGGAGGAGATGGCTATCTCCATCTAGGGATCGGACTCGGGCGACTCCGAAGGAGACCGACCGCCTACAGCAGGCCAATACTTGAGTACGCCTGCCCCGACCCAACCCCCAAAGTCAACCGAAAAAACATAAGGCCTCGGGGACGCCACTGCCTGAAGGCCATGGCTCGACCCATAAAAAAGTTGTGACCAAGCAAAACCTTCGGCACCGAAAAAGGCCAAAATCGCGCCGAAGTCTTCCGACTCGAGCCGAGAACCCGGTGTAGAAAAAAGTCAGCATCGCCTTGTCGAATCGACTAAGCCTCGAAAGAGCCTTTCGGAGCAGAGGCCAACCATCACCATGGGCATTTCGGTGTCTGGAAACCGGCTTCGGAGCCGAAAAAGACCTCTTACACAGAGGAACATGGGCTCTCCAGACAACTGAAGGAGAGGCACAGATTTGAAGAGGAGCTGGACATTGAAGAGTTTGACAAAACGCAGGCACGAATACAGATCCATAAGGATACTGGAAAGATCCAAACTGCCCCTCCTCTCAAATTCAAGAGAAAGCTGGCTTTTCAAGCACAAACAGACATTGAGACTGATCAGCCAAGAGCTAAAGTGGCTAGAGAGAAATCACCAACTCGCCATTTTTCGACTGAACTTTCTTCCCCACATTCGCCACAAAAGACGGGGCCACCAATTGGCACGCCCACTGCACAGTCACCCACACATACTGTGCAAACGCAGGATGATGTAGACCCCTGGGACCTCTACGATCCCCCTGTCTCGGACAATAGCCCTGAGTGCTACCCCTCAAAACCATCTCCACCGGAGGATAGTACCTCGTACACCCAAGTCTTGGCCAGGGCTGCTGCATTCCATAATGTCAGTATGCATTCTGAGCCATTGGAGGATGATTTCCTCTTCAGTACCCTGGCCTCCACGCATGCATCATACCAGAGCCTGCCTATGCTACCAGGCATGCTTAAGCATGCACAGCAAGTGTTTCAAGAGCCAGTAAAGGGAAGAGCCATCACACCGCGGGTGGAAAAAAAGTACAAACCACCCCTGTCGGACCCAGTGTTCATTATGCAGCAGCTCCCACCGGACTCTGTAGTGGTTGGTGCCACAAGGAAACGAGCAAACTCTCAATCATCGGGAGATGCACCACCTCTGGATAAAGAGCGTCGCAAATTTGACGCAGCGGGACAAAGAGTGGCGTCACAAGCTGCCAACCAATGGCGTATCGGAAATTCAAAGGCCCTTCTCGCCCGTTACGACCGAGCCCACTGAGATGAAATGACTGTCATCATCCAGCATCTACCTAAAGAGTATCAAAAACGGGCTCAACAAGTGGTAGCGGAAGGGCAAGCAATTTCGAACAATCAAATTAGTTTGGCCTGGATTCCGCTGACACTGCCGCAAGAACTGTGAACACGGCAGTCACAATCAGGAGACATGGTTGGTTAAGATCCTCCGGATTCAAATCTGAGATACAGCAGGCAGTATTGAACATGCCATTTAACCAGCAACAGCTGTTTGGGCCACAAGTGGACACAGCCATCGAAAAGATGAAGAAAGACACTGACACGGCCAAAGCCATAGGCACGCTCCTCTCGTCTCAGTATAGAGGTGCATTTAGGAAACCGCAATTTAGGGGAGGTTTCAGAAAGCAACCCTCAGAGGCATCCACCTCTCAAGCAAAACCCACCTACCAATCCTAATATCAGAGAGGGAGCGTTCGCGGTCCTTCAGGGGACAATTCCCAAGATCAAGGGGAAAGTTTCAGCCCACCAAGCAGGCCCTCAACAGCAAACAGTGACTTCACTGTCACCCTTCCCCAACACACATCACCAGTAGGGGGAAGACTAACACTTTACCACAAACATTGGTCAGACATAACCACGGACACATGGGTCCTATCAGTTATCCAGCATGGTTACTGCATAGAAATCACGCATTTCCCTCCAGATCTTCCCCCAAGAGCGCACAAACCTCCGCACAACATCTAGACATGTTACAAATAGAGGTACAAGCACTATTAACAAAACAAGCCATAGAACTAGTACCTCACCAGCAAAAAGAAACAGGTTTATTCCCTATACTTCCTTATTCCCAAGAAAGACAAAACACTAAGACCAATTTTAGATCTCAGGACATTAAACCTCTTCATCAAGTCGGAACACTTCCACATGGTCACACTACAAGATGTAGTCCCCTTACTAAAACACGGAGAATACATGGCAACACTGGATCTCAAAGATGCATATTTACATATACCCATCCATCCATCTCACAGAAAATACCTCAGATCTGTCATACAGGGCAAACATTACCAATTTAAGGTACTGCCCTTCGGGATAACAACAGCACCCAGAGTACAAAATGCGTTGCTGAAGTAGCAGCTCATATAAGGAGACATCACATGCATGTATTCCCATAGCTCGACGATTGGCTAATAAAAGCCAACATTCAACAACAGTGTCAAAATCACACACAGTATGTAATAGATACCATACACAGACTAGGCTTCTCTATAAATTAACAAAAATCTCACTTACAACCATCCCAACTACAACAATACTTGGGAGCAACACTCAACACACAAAAACCAATTGCCACTCCAAGCCCGCAAAGAGTTAAATCATTTCAAACTATGGGGTCAAACCAAATCACCATTACACAGTCAGATTTGTCATGAAACTCCTAGGCATGATGGCATTATGCATCGCTATTGTCCCAAACGCGCGGCTACACATGCGGCCCTTACAGCAGTGCCTAGCAAAACAATGGATGCAGGCACAGGGTCAACTTCAGGATCTAGTGTTGATAGACGGCCAAACACACTATTTGCTTCAATGGTGGAACCCTGTAAATTTAAACAAAGGGTGGCCATTTCAAGACAGATACTTCAGTGATTGGGTGGGGAGCACACCTCAACAATCACAATACACAAGGACAATGGGACAATCAACAAAGACAACTACACATAAATCACTTAGAACTGCTAGCGGTCTCCCTAGCACTAAAAGCCTTTCAACCCCTTCTAGTTCACAAACACATTCTTGTCAAAACAGACAATATGACAACAATGTACTACCTAAACAAACAGGGGGGGACACACTCGTCACAGCTATGCCTCCCAGCACAAAAAAATTGGCATTGGGCAATTCACAACAACATTCGCCTGATAGCGCAATATATACCAGGCATTCACAATCAGTTAGCCAACAATCTCAGTCGAGATCACCAGCAAATACATCCCCAGATTCTACAACAATACTTTTACCACTGGGGAACACCAGACATAGATCTGTTCGCAACAAAACGCAAAATGCCAAAACTTCGCATCCAGGTACCCACACCCTCAGTCCAAGGGCAATGCTTTATGGATCAATTGGTCAGGGATAATTGCTTAAGCTTTTCCTCCTCTCCCACTCATTCCTTTCCTCCTCAACAAACTGAGTCAAAACAAACTCAAACTAATACTCATAGCACCAACGTGGGCTCGCCAACCGTGGTACACCACACTGTTGGATCTCTCAGTAGTACCTCACATCAAACTCCCAAACAGACCAGATCTGTTAACACAACACAAACAACAGATCAGACACCCCAATCCAGCATCACTCAAACTAGCAATCTGGCTCCTGAAGTCTTAGAATTTGGCTATCTAAACCTTTCAAATGAGTGTATGGAAGTCATTAAACAGGCAAGGAAACCGACAACAAGGCATTCTTATGCTAATAAATGGAAAAGGTTTGTTTTCTACTGCCAAGCAAACCAAATCACACCATTAGATGCCTCCATACAAAACATTGTGAGTTATTTACTACACCGACAAAAAGCAAATCTCGCTTTTTCTTCCATCAAAATTCATCTCAATGCAATCTCTGCTTACCTGCAGATTAAACATACAAAGTCACTTTTTAGGATACCAGATATTAAAGCCTTTATGGAAGGACTAAAAAGGATCATACCTCCAAGAACCCCACCAGTGCCCTCGTGGAATCTTAATATTGTACCTACACGACTCATGGGCCCACCTTTTGAACCCATGCATTCTTGCCAAATCCAATTCTTAACTTGGAAGGTAGCATTTCTAATAGCCATCACTTCACTACGAAGAGTTAGTGAAATACAGGCGTTCACTATCGAAGAACCATTTATACAAGTACACAAACATAAAGTGGTTCTCCGCCCAAATCCAAAGTCATTTCACCGTTTCATTTAAACCAAACTGTGGAACTCCCAGTCTTCTTCCCACAGTTAGACTCAGTAGCAGAAAGAGCACTGCATACATTAGACATAAAAAGAGCACTAATGTATTATATAGACAGAACAAAACCATTTTGTAAAACTAAGCAATTGTTCATTGCTTTCCAAAAACCCCATGCTGGTAACCCTATATCCAAACAGGGCATAGCCAGATGGATAGATAAATGCATACAAACCTGTTACCTCAAAGCTAAAAGAGTTACTCATTACACCAAAGGCACACTCCACTAGAAAGAAAGGAGCAACAATGGCCTTTCTAGGTAACATACCAATGACAGAGATTTGTAAGGCAGCCACTTGGTCTACACCTCATACATTTACCAAACACTACTGTGTAGATGTGTTAGCAACACAACAAGCCACAGTAGGACAGGCTGTACTAAAAACATTATTTCAAACGGCTTCAACTCCTACAGGCTGACCACCGCTTTGGGGAGAATTACTGCTTTGTAGTCTATGCACAGTATGTGTATCTGCAGCTAAACATGCCATCGAACGGAAAATGTCACTTACCGAGTGTACATCTGTTCGTGGCCTGTTCCGCTGCAGATTCACATGCGCCCTCCCACCTCCCCGGGAGCCTGTAGCCCTTTAAGTTGCAATTATAAATAGTATATATGTAAATAAACATTCCTTTAGCACAAACTATGTACCTATATATCTATTCCATTGCATGGACATCTTTAGTATTCTCATTCTATCACTCCTACCTCACCCTATGCGGGAAAACAGTCTAAGATGGAGTCGATGCCCATGCGCAATGGAGCTGAAAGGGAGGAGTCACTTGGTCCCGTGACTCGAAAAGACTTCTTTGAAGAAAAACAACTTGTAACATTCCGAGCCCTATACTAGATGGCAGGAACAGTGCACAGCATGTGAATCTGCAGCAGAACATGCCACGAACAGATGTACACTGGGTAAGTGACATATTATACACACACACACACACACACCCACACTCTTCGCCCCCCCCCCTTCAGAGTGTATGTCCAACATACATTTATCTGATAGAGACTTCTAGTTGCAGATTCCTTACCGTAGAATTTTCGCCTGGCATCAGACTGGATCCGGAGATTATTTTTTTTTCTTCAAGCAATACACTTGCGCGTCGGTAGGTGGCATCGGTCGACTCAGTTGGCGTCGTAGCCACCGTGATTACGTCGGGAATAGTACATAGATGCCGTCTCAGTTCAGTGACGCCCGTTCTCTTCTTTCCGTGCCACGTGCTAATCCAGAGCGAGCTACCCTGTTCTCTGACCGAATTTGACTATTTTGTTGAGTTTTTTTGGTGCGTCGGGAGGTCCCTGAAGACTGGTTTCAAGCCGTGCGAGAACTGTCACTGCATGATGTCGGTGACTGATTGGCATTGGGTCTGTTTGTGGTGCTTGGATCGCAACCATGACCCGAAGTCATGCTCCGAGTGCCGGGCCATGCACCTGAAGGCCTTGAGGGAGTGATCCCTCAAGCTCATGGCAGCCTGGCGCTCGTCTCCGCATAGGTCCCAGTCTCACTCAAGGGGAAGGTCTCGAGACCGCTCACGGAGCCACCACCAGTCTTCTTCCTCCAAGTCTTTGGGCACACGTAAGAAGTAGTAGTCAAAGCGGTCCCGTCACCCTAGGACTTTACCCCGTCGCTCAGCTGATGCGAAGCGGGAGGAGAATTGACACTCGAGGCCTTCGTCTTCGGAGCCTGCTTCTGGGTCCACTCCATGCTTCCCCGAATTTTGGTGCCTTCGGGCCTAAGGGGTTCAGTCAGGGGATCCTTCGGGTTCCGCTCCGGCAGCTCTGGCCACTGAGGTCACCTCTGGATCCACTCCGATGACAGTCGGACCACTGAGACCTTCCCCTGCGCCGGTTCGATTGTCAATGCTCCCGATGTCGTGAGTGCCCACCATCGATGTCGACCGGATCCTCATCCCCGACGACTTGGAGTCGGAACGGCGTCGACCGACATTATCTCTGGCTTCGATGGGGCATACTCACCTCAGGTCGGATTTGGACCCTTTTCCTTATGGGCACGAGTTCGGGGAAAAATTGGAGGGGTCTCTGGACCCTTATGAATACCAGGATGACCCATCTTTGGACTGGCACAGGAATTGGGTGAAGCCAGAGGACTGGACACTTCTCCAAACGCTGGCATGCTGTCTTCTCCCACCGTGGCTACGGCAGAGGGAGCAACTTATGCATTGGTGGTCAGTAGGAGGTGGCTGAGGTCCTTGGCCTTGAGCTGCCTACTGTACAGGTCTTGTCAAATCTCCTGAAGGAGGTACTTCAGCCAGAGGCTTCCACATCTAAGCCTCTTTTGCCATTCAATGAAGCCCTAACCGATTTCTTCTTTGATACCTGGTCCAAGCCCAACAAAGGGGCTCCTGTGAACAGGACTATTGCACGGCGCCATCAGCCCAACCCGAACGATCCTAAATTCCTGTCCCAACACCCCACGCCTGAGAGTCTTGTCATCCAGGCTTCCTCTTCCTCAGGCGCATTCCCTTCCACACCCCCAGATAGGGAATCAACAAGGCTGGAACAATTTGGGAAGAAGATGTTTTCTTCCTGCAGTCTCGATCTGCGGTCCGTGAACACAGCGTGCCTTTTGGGCCGCAGATACCGGAGGAGGCCTTTGCTATCGTCTTTCAAGCTGTCACCGATGGGAGAGATGCGAAGAAGTTCACGATCTGATGTGGGCTGGGTACGATCGACTCTCTGAGCAGATGGGTTGCTACGACGGTGGACTTGAGACGCCACGCCTGGTTGTGTACCTCTGGTTTTTCAAGGGATGTCCAACAGTCTCTTATGGACATACCCTTTGATGTCTTTCTTCTCTTTGGAGACAAGGCGAACTCGTCCTTGGAGAGATTCAAGGATTCCTGGGCTAAGGCTCGGTCCCTTGGCCATTCCGCTGTCCCTCACCCCCAAAAGTCCACCTTTCGCCCCTTTCTTGGCCACGGAAGGGGCTCCCTGTCACGTCCCCAACCCAGCCAACATGCCACCCATGCTGTTGAGCCGCTGCATGGCCGGGCACGCGGAATCCCACGTGGGCGTGAAACAGGGAACCAGAGGTCTGCCCAGTCCACCCTGCCGCCGCTGCAACCTTCAAACCCTTCTAGTCCGTCCCCTTCACTCCAATCCAGTTGGTGGCAGGATTCGCCATCACCTGCCCCACTGGGAATCCATCACTATGGACAGGTGGGTTTTGCAGATAGTTCGAAAGGGCTATTCCCTCCCCTTCTAATCTGCCCCACCAGCCATGCCTCCATCAGTCAGCCATCTTCCGGAGGATCATTTGGCACTTCTCCGCCAGAAAGTCACAGCTCTCTTGGCCAAGGGAGCTATAGAGAAGGTCCCTGTGCCAGAAGTAGGTCATGGTTGTTATTCCTGCTACTTTCTGGTGTCGAAAAAGGACAAGGACTTACATCCTATCCTCAACCTTCCGGACCTCAATTACTTCCGAAAGAAGGAGAAATTCAAAATGCTCACCCTGGCTCAGGTCCTGTCTGCCTTAGACCCAGGAGACTGTCTGGTAGTGTTGGACTTGCAGGATGCTTATTTCCACATTCCCATCCCTCCTGCACACAGACGTTACCTGCGATTTGTGTAAGGTCACGAGCACTATCAGTTTACTGTGCTCCCCTTCGGCCTTACCAGTGCCCCTCGGGTGTTCACGAAAGTGATGGCGGTGGTTGCAGCCCATCTGCGCAGGTTAGGGGTCTCAGTCTTCCCCCTACCTCGACGACTGGCTGTTAAAGGCGGATTCGCCCCAGAAAGTCATCTCCCACCTTCAGACTACAACAAGCCTCCTGCACTCCCTCAAGCGCTGCTTTTTATCAGAGCTGTTCTAGACACAGTGCAGTTTCGGGCTTATCCTACAGAAAAGCTAGTCCAAAATATTCAGGCTGTGATTCCGATCTTCCAGCCTCTATCTTGGGTTTCGGTGAGACTGACTCTGAGGCTGCAGGGCCTCATGGCCTCCTGCTAGTGACAGATGGCATATGCGGTCTCCGCAGTGGGACTTGAAGTTCCAGTGGGCGCAGCATCAGGGAAATCTCTCCAACAGGGTCCAGATCTCGGGGGGACTACAAAAGACCTGCAGTAGTGGCTTTCGAATCCACATTGGGTCCACGGCAGATCCCTCTTCCAGCCAGATCTGTCCATAGTGATAGATGCATCACTTATGGGTTGGGGCGGCCAAATGGGAGAGGCGGAGATCTGAGGCCTTGGGTCTCCGGCGGAGTCTGGGCTCTATATCATTCTTCTGGAGATCTGATCAGACTTGTGTGAAAAGCATTTCTTCCCTCTCTCAAAGGAAAGTAGTGCAAGTGTTCATGGAAAACACTACTACCATGTATTGCAACAAACAGGGCGGAGTAGGGTCCTTGACCCTTTGTCAGGAGGCACTTCACCTCTAGACATGGCTGCAACATCAGAGCATTACCCTGGTGGTTCAACATCTGGCGGGTTCTCTCAACGCCAGAGCGTACGAACTCAGCCGTCGATGCACAGCCAATCACCAGTGGCGTCTCCATCCTGAGGTGGCGCAAGGTCTCTTTCAGCAGCGGGGAGAGCCTTGGTTAGATATGTTTGCCTCCGCAGAAAATGACAAATTCTGCTGTTTTGCGCGTTGGAGTTTCAAGGCGGCACTCACTCAGATAAGTTTTTTGTCTGGAGTGGAACTCCGGTGTCCTTTCTACCTATACCACTTCTGCCCAGAGTTCTCAAGAAGATCGGGATCGACCGGGCCCAAGGTATCTTGGTGGCTCCGGACTGTGCAAGGACAGTATAGTGTTTAGAGCTATTGAGCATGGCCATGATCTTCCACTCAGACTACCTCTTTGGGCGGATCTTCTGTCGCAGCAGCATGTGCAGTTCTTCACCCGAACCTGTCCAATCTCCGCCTTCATGCATGGAGATTGAGCAGCGGCATGTTGACGACTTTTGATCTTCCACCCGAAGTCTGCGATGTTATCTTGGCAGCTAGGCTTCCCTCCACCAAAACGGTATGCGCCTGTCGTTTGCATCAGTTTGTGGCATGGTGTACCAACAAGTCTGTTGATCCCCTCTCTGCTCCTCTGTCTGAGGTTGTTTTGTTCATTCTTTCTTTGGCCCAGCAGGGCTCTGCTTAGGGCACCCTTAAAGGGTATTTATCTGCTATTTAGACCTTTCTTAGGCTACCTGATCAATCACTCTTTAAATCTTCTATTGTCATTCGCTTCCTTGAAGGTTTTACCCATTTATTTCCTCCCACTCCATTTATCATGCCTCAGTGGGACCTCAATCTTGTCTTTACTTCCTTAATGTGTACTCCCTTTGAGTCAATACACAATTGCCCTTTACGGCTCCTCACTTACAAAACTGTCTTTCTTGTTGCCATCACTTCTGCTCGCCAACTGGAGTGAGTGAGCTTCAAGCTCTTTCTTCAAAGCCTCCATTCTTTTCTGTGTACCCTGACAAAGTGGAGTTGTGCACTAAGGCTTCCTTCCCTCCCAAGGTAGTTACGCCGTTTCATGTAGGCCAGTCCATCACCTTGCCTACTTTTTACGCACCCCCACATCCTTCCCATGAGGAGGAGAGTCTCCACCATCTGGACCCAAAAAGAGCATTGGCGTTCTATCTGAATCGCACTAAACATTTCCGGGTGGACGATCAACTCTTTGTCGGGTATGTGGGTGTGAAAAAAAAGGGAAGGCGGTGCTAAAACATACCATCTCTCGATAGATACTTCTTTGCATGAAGATGTGCTAAGCTTTGGGCAAAAAGCAACCCCCTTAGGGCTTGTGCGCTCATTCCACCAGAGCAACCTTTGCTTCCACTGCATTAGCACGCAGAGTTCCTATCCTGGATATCTGCCAGGCAGCTACGTGGGCACCCCGAACACATTTGCTCAACATTACTGCCTAGATGGTCAGGTCTGACGCGACAGCTACTTTGGTCGTTCGGTCCTGCAGGACTTTTTAGTATGGTCTTGGTTCGCAGCCCACCTCCAAGGCTGGCATTGCTTGGGTATCTATTCTAAGATAATGAATCTGCAACTAGAAGTCTCTATCAGATGTACAAGTTACTTGCCTTCGGTAACAAAATTTCTGGTAGAGATATATTCTAGTTGCAGATTCCTTACCGATCCACTCATCCTCCCTGCTTGCGAACTGATTTCTAGGGACAGGGATTCCCCCTTCAGGTCCTTAGCTCTGGCGCCCTAATCTCGGTGTCCTTGGTGGCTCTGCACTTTGGCGTGGAAAGTCTTTAAAAGAAACTGACGTCACTGCGCTGAGGTGGCGTCTATGTACTACTCCCGACATCATCACGGTGACTACGACGTCAATGGAGTTCACAGACGCCACCTACCGATGCGCAAGGGTATTGCTCGAAGAAAATAAATCTCCGGATCTAGTCTGAAGTCTGGAGGAAAATTCTAAGGTAAGGAATCTGCATCTGGAATATGTCTCTACCAGCTATTTCAATACCGCAGATAAGTAACTTGTACTTCAAGCTGAATCTGATTATGGATGTTTATCTTAAGACACTGCAGAGAAAGATCCACTACAGTTGTTAGCAGTACAAAAGTATCTTTCAGGATCTCTGACATAAGCATAGAGTCTTAAAGCTAATAGATTATTTGTAAGAGGCTCTTTCCTTATATAAGTTATGTTGTCTTTCTTCACTCACTAATCAATATGTTCTGGTTGTATAACTTTAAAAAAAAATATTTAATCAGTGGTATATCACTGGGCATATTAGAATGGTTTATTTAGTGTGTCTTGGTGGAAATATCTGTGCAATTGTTGAAAATTGGTGTATGGGCAAAGATTTTGCTCTTTGAAATCTAAAGATGTACACATTTTATATCCAGAAAACCATTATTTGCCCACAGGGGATTACCAGATAGTAAAGGAAACTTGCTGAGGTTTATCCAGGAAGTTCATGGACATTACCTTCACCAGCGCCCACTGCATACCCCCATCGTGGTGCACTGCAGGTAAACATGTGTGGCACTATTTTTTGTTTCTTCTTAAGCATAATTTTTATTAAAACAGGTAAGCTGTGTCTACAAAGTGTTAATAATTAATGATTCTAACCTAGACCACCACTTACCAGCAGCTGTCAACAAGCATTGGTTCCAAATCTTGGTGCAAGGCAATTGTTATTTTAAATTTGAAGAAATATGTGTTTTATACTGAATTTTAACTGTGTAGTTTAAATTCCTCAATTAAATTGTAAAAGCAATATGTTCAAGTGCGATTCAAGTGGATCTTGGTTTTTCCAAGATTTAGGGTCACTCTTAATATTCTTGGATGGTTAGACATAGTTGACCTTTCTTGCACATTACCATGTACTCTGAATTTTTCTTTAGTATACAGTTTCCTGATTAGTTTACAAAACCATTGGCAAGGAAAGAGTGTCAAACTGCTCTCTTGTGAAGACAAACATCAGTCAGTTGACTGCTTCTTGGGGAAGGAGATTCTCTCCACATTTTATCCCCGATCTGTGGAGGCTAACAATGACACATTGTGGATGTGGATGATGGTGATCTTTTATTTGTCCTTCAGGGGAATCTCCATTAAAAATCATGAGCACTGAATGGATCTCAAAGCAACTTTTAAATAGTATACATACATTAACTCTTCTTCTGAATAGTCAGTTTTTAAAAACATTTATTTTTGGTATTTTTTCAGTAAGTCATTTTCTGTGACCTGCTTTGAAAAAAGTAGATCATAAAACTGTCACTACCTTAGCAAAGGGGTGACAAAACATTTTTTTTAAGGAAAAGTCAGAGAAACAATGGGTTAATGTAATCAGATGAGCTGTAGGCTACAGAGGTTGCCTAACTGACTCTGTTCCATTAAGGAAGTATCGTATCACGGGGTGTCAGTCAAAGTTGCTCATGTTCTATTTTTTTTATGTTCCTGACAGCAAGATTCCCGAACCCTGAATTTGGCTTGTTTTGCATTTTTGCAAAGGGAAACATTTCCTAACATCTCACGTCACTTCACTTAATAGCTTTTGAGACCAGGAGTGTCTTTTTTTCTCTTTCGTCAATGAAAATATTTTTTCATTGAAGATAACACCTCTTTTTTGTGAAATTCTGTTCATGTGGTAAAGCCTTTCAATGTCTGTGATGTTTGCCCGGCAGAAAGTCATCTTGTGTTGGGATTCCTTTGCTGTCAGAAGTTGTTCAGGAGAACTTAAAAAGATTTGCCTCAATATCCTGGAAGAAATCCAGAGCAGAACAACAAAGAATCTGCTTTAGAAAGATCAGCTGAGTATGGTGAGGTGACATACACTACCTTAGCTCTTTCTATTATTTCTAAAGCAAAAGTCTCCACACTTTCCAATAGTGAGAGCTACTTATGATCATTGAAAAATATTCAAAGCTTCTGTCTAACATAGAGATTAGATATGAGTACATAAAGGTAATTAGTTTTAACAACTGCCCATAGTTTGTCAGTCTTAATCCAGCTGTATCATAAAACATTTATATGTGTGTTCCCCAAAAAAACACTTTTGTCCCTTTGCTCTTGTGTGTGAATCACTTCTGAGAATAACACTGCTCTTCTATTGAGAGCTAGGGCCTGAAAGGCTTCCACTACCTGGCTAATTGCCCTTAAGTACATTGGTTGAAGGCCTGAAACAAGGAAGTTAGAACGTTTTTTTTTAACATGTATATTGCACCAACAAATAAGACAATCAGCAATAATTCATTTTATGAGGCTCATGCAGGCATCATACCACTCTATATTTAAACATATCTCTGCAGTCACCCCAAAATGGTTTACCTGTCCAACCAACATGATAAATAATGTAATATGTAATGCATAAAGAAATTGCATCAAGAAACTAGGCACTCTTTTTATAAAAAAAAAAAAAAGAAGAAGCATGAGGGAGTGAAGAAAACAGAAGAATAATATGGGGAAAGGAGAGGAAGAAAAATTAAGCTGCAAAAAGTAGAGAAAGTAGAAGCAAGAGGTAGAATAAAGAATGTTTGAGGAACGGAAGCAGTGAATAAAGAGGCACAAGACGAGGGAAGAAAATAGAAACAGCGAAAAAGACAGAAGAGAAAGAAAGAATTAAAGAAGCAGAAAACGTAAGAAAGAAGAAAAAATTAAAGAAAAGAGGCGACAGAGGGGAAAAAAAGAAAGGGAAAAACTCAGATCATAGCGACGAGAAGCAGAAATAAAAATGTAACACGAAAGGACCAAGATAAAGAAATAGAAGCGAAAAAGAAAGAAAACAAAGATGGATGAATACGAAAAAATAGAAAGGAGGCATAAAGAGGTAGAGGAAGAAAAGCAAAAACAAATAACAAGGGGTAAGAAAATGATAAACAACAAGATGGAAAGAAAGATAAAAAAAGAGAAACGAAAGACAAAGGAAAAAAGAGAAGGATAGGAAGTAGCATAGAATTAGAGAGGGAAAGAGGAAGAAAGAATTAATGGAGAGAAAACGAGAAAGAAATGTTAGGTAAAATATGTGCAGAAAAGAAAGAATCAAGGATCGGAGAAGAGAAAGAAGAAAAAAGTAGTAAGCAAGGAATTTTTCTCTAAAGGGTGGGCTGAATGGCCCTGTACTAACAACTTCACAGCCTAACAAAACCTGCTGCACAATAGTTCAAAATGGTGCAGGCATGCAAGTTACTTGTTTTGAAAGCTATGAAAGGCAGTTATCTGAACAAATCAAAGCAGCCTATGAGCTACCAGTTGACCTTTTGGAGAGCCCCCTCTCTAGAGCATCCTGGTGGGGAAAATCTGATGCAAGATCATGGCTTGAGACACACCAATGCTTCAGTTCATTGTCCAAGACTGTGACTTTGACGATGGGTCCTGAAGCAATAGGTTTATTTTTGAGTTTATATTTGCCTTTGCAACGACAATCTACTTTGAGAAGCACACCATTCTACGTTGAGGGGTATGTTGTCAAAATATACTTAGATTAAAAAATATTAAAGGTCGAGCAGGTTTTTACATCTTTCCAGTGAATGGACTGACAAATAGATGAACAAAAGCTCTCAAAAAATTATAATTCTTGGTATTGCAGTACAAATTCTTCCACCCATGAGATAATGACATCTGAAACTCTTTCTGCAAAATTACATCCACGCACAATCATATGCAGCAACTTCTACCCACAACTGGCCCCCTAGCATTTCTTAATTCTGTCTTCTGATATCGGACAGAGGCAACACCCTGCAGAATGGAACAATATCACTACAAAGGGAGCCACAGAAATCTTGAAGACCATCCACTCTAGAGGCACCATCAGACCCTTGTAGTAACTACACTTTCAACAAAGGCTCACCCCACATTAGGTAAGCACTTGCCCCCATCCTCAGTAGCTCCATCGACACAGCTACCTACCAGAGAGCACGGAAGCATACAGTCTCCTGAAAAAGCCGTTGTCAACCCCCTGCAGCCTTTTACACAGTCTTCCATTCCAGTCTAATCAATTGACTTCACAAGCCTTAAATGGCTCTGCACATTTCTCTCCTGCAGACCCCAAACTGTCAACTTGCCACCAGACTCCTCTGAAGCTTTGCAGCTCACCTGCGGAATCCTGCTTGGTTCCTCCATCAGTCAGATCCTCTTCAACATCTACATGAGCCTGCTGGTGAACATCTTTGCGCACAATACCAACATACTCACATATGCAATGACACAGAACTCATGCTGACCCTCTCAGACGAAGCATCAAGCACCAGAGCCAACTGGATGAAGTCCAACTGCCTCAAGTTGAACATAGACAAGACCGAAGTGATGATCTTCAGAAAAGATGGCTTGCCATGGAATTCCGCTTGGTGCCCTACAGGCATCGGTCCTGCTCCCACACAAGCGAGAAACCTCAGCATCATTGTTGACAAGTTGGACATGTCCATCCAGGCCAATGCCGTCACCACACACTGCTTTCTTACCCTAAATATCTCCAAGTGGCTACCCAATGGCCACAGAACAACCATCAGCCAAGCCCTCATCACAACCTGTATTCCATAGCCCCGGACTACAGTAACATCCTCTATACTGGATTTGCTAAGCAACTCACAAAAAGACTATAGACTGTCTAGTACGCAGCAACAAGAATGGTCCTCAACATCCCACGCCAGTCTCTCATCACACCATACTTGAGGGAAATTCACTGGCTCCCAATACATAAAGCACCCATTTCAAGCTTCTCATCCACACACACAAAGCAGTACACAACACACGTGCAGTTCCACCAAACCTCCAGAGTCCTCAGCCGGACTCACTAACGCATGTCCCACACATACACAAAAGCAGATCAGGACATTGCACCTTCTCTTACATTGCACCCAAAGCGTGGAGCAACCCTCATACCTAATTAGAGCCTCCTCATCTCTTCTTGAACGCCGCAAGAAGCGGAAGTTCTGACAGAGACTTCTAGCTGCAATTTCCTCATCTTTTGAATACTCCCCATTAGTCAGACTGAACCCAGAAATTTGTCAGCAGTGCTTCGTGCTGGAATGTAGCGCCTTGCTGCTCCCCACAAATGCCAGTCGGCTCCAGAAATGAAATGCAGGGCCTATATGGACGCCACTGCTGCCCGCTGACTTCATTTCCCTTTTTTCTGCGCCACCAGAAGCAGATCTGGAGCTCCCTTCCTGTCCCTCGGAGACATTGCACCTCAGATTTTCTCCAGTGTGCAAAGGATGTCACCCCCAAAAAAGGTTTGTAGGGACTGTCTCAAGATTCACACTAGGTGTGCTTGTAGTACTTGGAGCCTAGCTATGACTCCATGGTCTGTACTGACTGTGCGTCGATGAACCAGAAGGCCATCAAGGAATGCAAGGTGAAACTTATATTGCCACCCAATAGAAGGTTCCACGTTGGGGCCGCTCATAGTCACAGTCTGCGTCCAAGGGTTATTCTCACTTATGTTACAGTTCCCGGAGTCATCCAAAAACCGCTCAAGAGTCTAGTCTTCTTCGAGCTCCAAGTCATCAGGTACATCTAAAAGGAAACCCAAGAAATCAAAATGGGACTCCGCTCTGTCTCACCACTAGCATTTGCCTGAACAGTTGCGGGGGGGGGTGCCACTCTGCATGAATTCAAAGTCAGGTGATTTGAACCCCAAGGAGCCAAGAGACCTTCCATCTGGAGTACCATCGGCAGGTTTGCCCTTGGCACCAGTTGGACTAACTGAACCCACCTTGCCTCCATCTTCTCTCTTGACCCCACTTACAAGCCGAGCTCTGTGTAGGCCTTTGGTTCCGCGACACTAATGCCAACTCCATCAATGCCAGAGGAGAACATGATCATTCTCTCTGACGTCAAGCTGGCGGCAATACAACCTCGACTGAAGTCTCACCCGGTTCAAGGCACTTCTTTCACCATTGGACATACCAGCCCCTTCAGGTTCCTTTATTCCACAGTTGGGTCTGGATGCTTGATGAGGAATCTCCAATGTGACGAAGAAGTTTGCCGACAAGATCACTGAAATTGAATAACACCAATAACGAAGAGGTACTGGAGGAGAATTCAGGAAAAGGAGGCACATTTGCTCAACAGATTTCAAAAAAGACCATTCAGGGGGCTCCCTTGGTGGCCTAATGGAGATGACACCATTCCAGTTCTACAAGAATTGCCACCACAAGTTCTTGCAGAAGGACAAACACCTGATGTGCAACCTCTGTCTGCCCGCTGAGCACTGAATCAAAGATTGCAACGCCTGCTTGGCGTTGACATCGAAGACACTAAGGGTGAAAGAGACAAGCCCATCAAAACATGCAGGGACAACAGATTACTCTATCCCTAAGAGACCTGGGTCTCTTAAGTAAAGAGGAGGAAGACGTCACCTAAGAAGCAGAGAATGAAACATTTGACGCAGATCTGCAGATCGTCGACATCAAAAGGTAGGTGGCCAAAAAGATAGAGATCCAAAGAAAGAGAACCATCATCCTCGAAGGAAATGCCAGAGTCACGAAAATCTGACTTCAGGGCGCCGAAGGGAGCCTCTGTGTCGAAGCATTTGCTGACTATAGGCACACCCCAAGACAAGGAGCCCCTTGGAAGAGGACACGAAAGATCCAAGTCGTGGAAAGAAAACTTTGGTGTCAAAATCGGACTGGTTGTGAGCAGAACATCGAAGCTCAATGACCGAATTATCTGCAAAAGACCACAGCAAAAAATACATTGTCACAATGCCAAAGAAAGGGCAGCAGAAATTTAGAAGAGGAGGCATCTTGAAGCAGAGATGGCCGAACCTCTACAGGAAAACAAGGACTTTGATGAAAGTCTGAAGTGTTTTTGT
Organism: Pleurodeles waltl; assembly: GCF_031143425.1. Lineage (NCBI taxonomy): Eukaryota > Metazoa > Chordata > Amphibia > Caudata > Salamandridae > Pleurodeles > Pleurodeles waltl. The sequence continues at coordinate 502,643,508 of NC_090449.1, read as the reverse complement.
ATACTACCAAAGAATTTGATGCCAAAGGATCAGAGCAAAAAAAAAAAAGAGGTTGAGCAAATCGAGCCTCCCTTAACACCTGAGCTCCAGTAAGAAGAACTCTTCCATGAGTGTAAGGAAATGCTTCCTTGGCATGGTTACCCCCTGACTTTTTGCCTTTGCTGATGCCAAGTTATGATTTGAAAGTGTGCTGAGGCCATTCTGGCATTGGGGGGACAATTCCATGATCCCCCGGGTCTCTAACACAGAACCCGGGTACTGCCAAACTGCCTTTCCGGGGTCTCCGCTGCTGCTGCTGCCAACCCCTCAGACAGGTTTCTGCCCTCTTGGGGTCCAGGCAGCCCTGGCCCAGGAAGGCAGAACAAAGGACTTCCTCTGAGAGAGGGTGTAACACCCTCTCCCTTTGGAAATAGGTGTGAAGGCTGGGGAGGAGTAGCCTCCCCCAGCCTCTGGAAATGCTTTGATGGGCACAGATGGTGCTCATCTCTGCATAAGCCAGTCTACACCGGTCCAGGGATCCCCCAGCCCTGCTCTGGCGTGAAACTGGACAAAGGAAAGGGGAGTGACCACTCCCCTGACCTGCACCTCCCAGGGGAGGTGCCCAGAGCTCCTCCAGTGTCTCCCAGACCTCTGCCATCTTGGAAACAGGGGTGTTTGTGGCACACTGGAGTGCTCTGAGTGGCCAGTGCCAGCAGGTGACGTCCGAGGCTCCTTCTGATAGGCTCTTACCTCTTGGTAGCCAATCCTCCTTCCTAGGTAGCCAAACCTCCTTTTCTGGCTATTTAGGGTCTCTGCTTTGGGGATCACACCAGATAATGAATGCAAGAGCTCATCAGAGTTCCTCTGCATCTCCCTGTTTACCTTCTGCCAAAGGATCGACCGCTGACTGCTCAGGACGCCTGGAAAACCGCAACAAAGTAGCAAGACGACTACTAGCAACCTTGTATCGCTTCATCCTGCCGGCTTTCTCCACATGTTTCCAGGTGGTGCATGCTCTGGGGGTAGCCTGCCTCCTCTCTGCACCAGGAGCTCTGAAGAAATCTCCCGTGGGTCGACGGAATCTTCCCCCTGCAACTGCAGGCAACAAAAGACTGCATCACCGGTCCTCTGGGTCCCCTCTCAGCACGACGAGCGTGGTCCCTGGAACTCAGCAACTCTGTCCAAGTGGCTCCCACAGTCCAGTGACTCTTCAGTCCAAGTTTGGTGGAGGTAAGTCTTTGCCTCCCCACGCTAGACTGCATTGCTGGGTACCGCGTGATTTGCAGCTGCTCCGGCTCCTGTGCACTCTTCCAGGATTTCCTTCGTGCACAGCCAAGCCTGGGTCTCCGACACTCTAACCTGCAGTGCACAACCTTCTGAGTTGTCCTCCGGCGTCGTGGGACTCCCTTTTGTGACTTCGGGTGGACTCAGGTTCACTTTTCTTTTAAGTGTCTGTTCAGGTACTTCTGCGGGTGCTGCCTGCTTCTGTGAGGGCTCCCAGACTTGCTGGGCGCCCCCTCTGTCTCCTCATCCAAGTGGCGACATCCTGGTCCCTCCTGGGCCACAGCAGCATCCAAAAACCCTAACTGCGACCCTTGCAGCTAGCAAGGCTTGTTTGCGGTCTTTCTGCGTGGGAACACCTCTACAAGCTTCTTCACGACGTGGGACATCCATCCTCCAAAGGGGAAGTTCCTAGTCCTCTTCGCTCTTGCAGAACACCAATCTTCTTCCAACAGGTGGCAGCTTCCTTGCACCCCCAACTGGCATTTCCTGGGCTCCTGCCCACTCTCGATACTGTTGCGACTCTTGGACTTGGTCCCCTTGTCTTACAGGTACTCAGGCCCGGAAATCCACTGTTGTTGCATTGCTGGTGTTTGTTCTCCTTGCAGAATCCCCCTATCACGACTTCTGTGCACTCTGGGGGTTGTAGGTGCACTTTACACCTACCTTTCAGGGTCTTGGGGTGGGCTATTTTTCTAACCCTCACTGTTTTCTTACAGTCCCAGCGACCCTTTACAAGCTCACATAGGTTTGGGGTCCATTCTTGGTTCGCATTCAACTTTTGGAGTATATGGTTTGTGTTGCCCCTATACCTATGTGCTCCTATTGCAATCTACTGTAACTGTACATTGCTTGCATTACTTCCTTTTGCTATTACTTGCATAATTTTGGTTTGTGTACATATATCTTGTGTATATTTGGCATCCTCATGCTGAGGGTACTCACTGAGATACTTTTGGCATATTGTCATAAAAATAAAGCACCTTTATTTTTAGTATATCTGTGTATTGTGTTTTCTTATGATATTGTGCATATGACACCAGTGGTATAGTAGGAGCTTCACATGTCTCCTAGTTCAGCCTAAGCTACTTTGCCATAGCTACCTTCTATCAGCCTAAGCTGCTAGAAACACCTCTTCTACACTAATAAGGGATAACTGGACCTGGCACAAGTTGTAAGTACCTCTGGTACCCACTACAACCCAGGCCAGCCTCCTACAGTATCATGAAACAGAAGCACATTGGGTGCACACATTAAAGGGGTGTAGTGGAATTAGTTATAATACTGACTAGAGATGGCGAACAAATTAGCAAAGTTCTTTAAGGAACTCTATCATACGCACACATCCACTAGTACAGCTCTAAATAAGAGCTACCTTGCATGGATTCCTCTTCCAGGCCTGTCAATAGAAGACAGAGATTACCTAGACCTGTCAGAAATCAAAGAAAGTGGCCATTGCCGCAGTGCCACCCAGTAAAACACCCAGACTGATTTGCCTTCCATTAGAGCTTTTCAAGAAAAATGCCAACATTCTCTTCCCCTATCTTCTCCATATGTTCCAAGAGTCCAAAGAGACGGGTGTAATACTGTGGGACCTTTGCAGGGCCACAATAGTGGTAATACCTAAGGAAGGCAAGACCCCGGAGGAATGCAAACCCCTACTGTTAAATTTCACTTTTGAATATTGTAGGAAGTTGGCTCTGTATGTACCATTTCAAAGTAAGAAATAGCATGCAAAGAGTCCAAGGGTTCCCCTTAGAGGTAAGATAGTGGCAAAAAGAGATAATTCTAATGCTCTATTTTGTGATAGTGTGGTCGAGCAGTAGGCTTATCAGAGGGTAGTGTTCAGCATTTGTTGTACACACACAGGCAATAAATGAGGAACACACCCTCAAAGACAATTCCAGGCCAATAGGTTTTTATATAGAAAAATATATTTTCTTAGTTTATTTTAAGAACCACAGGTTCAAGATTTACAAGTAATACTTCAAATGAAAGGTATTTTCACTCAGGTATCTTAGGAACTTTGAATCAACACAATATCATGTACAGTTTTAGCAAAAATGGCAATAAGCTATTTTAAAACTAGACACTGCAATTTTCAACAGTTCCTGGGGGAGGTAAGTTTTGGTTAGTTTTTGCAGGTAAGTAAAACACCTACAGGGTTGAAAGTTGGGTCCAAGGTGGCCCACCGTTGGGGGTTCAGGGCAACCCCAAAGTTACCACACCAGCAGCTCAGGGCTGGTCAGGTGCAGAGGTCAAAGTGGTGCCCAAAACACACAGGCTTCAATGGAGAAGGGGGTGCCCCGGTTCCAGTCTGCCAGCAGGTAAGTACCCGCTACTTCGGAGGGCAGACCAGGGGTGTTTTGTAGGGCACCGGGGGGGGACACAAGTCAGCACAAAAAGTACACCCTCAGCGGCACGGGGGCGGCCGGGTGCAGAGTGCAACAGGCGTCGGGTTTGTAATAGGTGTCAATGGGAGACCCGGGGTCTCTTCAGCGAAGCAGGCAGGGGGAGGGGCTCCTCTGGGTAGGCACCACCTGGGCAAGGGAGAGGGCCACCTGGGGGTTGCTTCTGCACTGGAGGTCGGATCCTTCAGGTCCTGGGGGCTGTGGGTGCAGTGTATTTACCAGGTGTCGGGTTCTTGGAAGCAGGCAGTCGCGGTCAGGGGGAGCCTCTGGATTCCCTCTGCAGTTGTCGCTGTGGGGGTTCAGGGGGGTCAACTCTGGCTACTCACGGGCTCCCAGTCGCCAGGGAGTCCTTCCTATAGAGTTAGTTTTCAGCAGTTGAAGCCGGGGGTGTCGGGTGCAGAGTGGAAAGTCTCACTCTTCCGGCGGGAAATGTGTGGTCTTTAAAAGTTGCTTCTTTGTTGCAAAGTTGCAGTCTTTGTGGAACAGGGCCGCTGTCCTCCGGAGTTTCTTGGTCCTTTTAGATGCAGGGTAGTCCTCTGAGGCTTCAGAGGTCGCTGGACCCTGGGGACGCGTCACTGTTGCAGTTTTTTTTTTGAAGTGGGGAGACAGGCCGGTAGAGCTGGGGCCAAAGCAGTTGGTGTCTGTCTTCTCTGCAGGGCTTCAGGTCAGCAGTCCTTCTTCGTCTTCAGGTTGCAGGAATCTGTTTTCCTAGGTTCTGGGGGGCCCTAAATACTCAATTTAGGGGTGTGTTTAGGTCTGGGGGGTTAGTAGCCAATGGCTACTAACCCTGAGGGTGGGTACACCTTCTTTGTGCCTCCTCCCTGAGGGGAGGGGGGCACATCCCTAATCCTATTGGGGGAATCCTCCATCTGCAAGATGGAGGATTTCTAAAAGTCAGTCACCTCAGCTCAGGACACCTTAGGGGTTGTCTTGACTGGCCAGTGACTCCTCCTTGTATTTCTCATGATCTCCTTCGGCCTTGCCACCAAAAGTGGGGCTGTGGCCGGAGGGGGCGGGCATCTCCACTAGCTGGAATGCCCTGTGGCGCTGTAACAAAGGGGGTGAGCCTTTAAGGCTCACCGCCAGGTGTTACAGTTCCTGCAGTGGGAGGTGAGAAGCATCTCCACCCAGAACAGGCTTTGTTACTAGCCACAGAGTGACAAAGGCACTCTCCCCATGTGGCCAGCAACATGCCTGGTGTGTGGCAGGCTGGTAAAACTAGTCAGCCCACACTGGAAGTTGGGTATGCTTTCAGGGGGCATCTCTAAGATGCCCTCTGGGGTGTACTTCACAATAAAATGTACACTGGCATCAGTGTGCATTTATTGTGCTGAGAAGTTTGATACCAAACTTCCCAGTTTTCAGTGTAGCCATTATGGTGCTGTGGAGTTTGTGTATGATAGACTCCCAGACCATATACTCTTATGGCTACCCTGCACTTACAATGTCTAAGGTTTTGCTTAGACATTGTAGGGGCATAGTGCTCATGCACCTATGCCCTCACCTATGGAATAGTGCACCCTGCCTTAGGGCTGTAAGGCCTGCTAGAGGGGTGACTTATCTATGCCATGGGCAGTGTGAGGTTGGCATGGCACCCTGAGGGGAGTGCCATGTCGACTTAGTCATTTTCTCCCCACCAGCACACACAAGCTGGCAAGCAGTGTGTCTGTGCTGAGTGAGGGGTCCCCAGGGTTGCATAAGACATGCTGCAGCCCTTAGAGACCTTCCCTGGCTTCAGGGCCCCTGGTACCAGAGGTACCAGTTACAAGGGACTTACCTGGATGCCAGGGTGTGCCAATTGTGGAGACAAAGGTACAGATTAGGAAAAGAACACTGGTGCTGGGGCCTGGTTAGCAGGCATCAGCACACTTTCAAATCATAACTTGGCATCAGCAAAGGCAAAAAGTCAGGGGGTAACCATGCCAAGGAGGCATTTCCTTACAAATATTGAAGCGAAAATCCTCGCCAATAGACTTGCCATATGCAAAGTGGCAGTCATATCATCACTGGTTCACCAGGACCTGATGGCTTTATGCCACGAGGTCAACTATGTTCAACCTTTGTAGGTTCCACTCTTGGATAAATGCTATACGAAAGAGGGATGAACCTCACCTGCTGTTAAATCTAGACACCCAAAAAAGTTTGACCCGGTCCCTTGGCTGTTCATGATGAACACACTGGGAAAAGTTCGGACTTGGACCTCGGTTCACGGAGTGGATCGCCCTGCTATACACGAATCCGAGAGCTGTAGTCCATGTGAATGTATGTCAATCGGTGGAATTTCCCATAGCCAGAGGCACATGCCAAGGCTGTCCGCTCTCATCATTGCTGTTTGCCCTTACGTTTGAGCCCCTGGCCAGCCTTTTCCGCACATGTCCAGATATCTTGGGCTTCTGAATACACGAGGGAGATGGGGAACCCGAAAATATCTCGCTGTACGTGGATGACATCCTTCTTTGTCACCCACTCAAGAATGACGTTGCCCCAGATATGGGCCACGCTCGAAGACTACTGTTCCATTCAGGCTACAAAATTAATTGGTTCCAGTTGAGTCTCTATCAAGTGGGAGGTTGCCATGAGCAAATAGAACCCCCAGACAACTTACGCATAGACAGGGAAGGTTTTAAATACCTAGGGATCTGCGTGTCGCTCGATCACGATAGGTGTTGAGAACGAAACGTCTTAATGGTCCTGTCTGTGCTCCTGAATGAACAAAGTTGGAGGAAACTCCCCTTTACAATTTTTGGAAGAATAGCATTGTATAAGATGATCTACCTCCCGAAATTGTTATATTCCCTTAAGAGCACTTGAATCAGCCTGCCTGAGGACATCTTCAGTAAGATATAGACTGAGTGGTTCGTACTTTCCTCTGGGGTGGGAAGTAGCCCAGGATATCCCTACAAACACTCCAGCGTAACCCCTATAATGGTGGGATTGCATTGCCTGCCCTTCGAGCACACTATTGGGCAGCACACCTTACATCAGTCAGTGACTGGGAACATGCCCCTGGGGATCATCCTATATACATGTTAGAGACGAGTCCATTTGCACACAGATCACACCTACACTTCCTATATGGAGGAGAAGGGACACAGTCACTCCTGATGCCCACAAAGCTAACAATAGAGGAATGGAACAAAGCAACGGGAAAGATAGGTTGGCATGTAAAACCCACACAAGAAACCCCGCTGTGGAGAGGATACCTACCTGAAAGAACTAGGGAAGCTTTGGGGATTTCAGGCGTGGGATACAATAGGCATCTCCAAACTTGGGGAACTCATAAGCGAAGGAACACTGAAGACCTTCACCACCCTATGGGAAGGATACCATCTTTCTCAGACACAACAATACCAATACACCTGACTTACACACACCTGGCAGGCAGAAAACCTAGACATATCTGATCTTCCGGATTATGCCCTGCTGGACGGGAGGCTCCTTATGGGTCAAATTGAAGAGAAAACAATATCTTGGATATAAAAAAAAACCTGAATAATAACATGCCTGACAGGCTCAGACATGTGATAGATAAGTGGGGAGAAGACTTGGGGCCCCTAGATGACACTGATTGTGAGGCCCCCTTGATATACCCACGTAAGGTGGACATAAGTATCCGACTGCAATTAATACAGTTTAAAATTCTGCATAGAATTTACTTTGATAGGGCGAGGCTGCATAGAATTGGGAGGGCTCCAGATCCGACCTGACTACGCTGCAGGGCCGACAGAGGCACATTCATGAACACATTGTGGTTGTACTAGCACATATAGTAATACTGATCGAATATTCTAAGAGAACTGGGAGAGGTGCACGAGGTACAGGTCCCGACTGATCCACGCTACGGGTTGTTGGGCATTCCCACAGACACTGACTTGCCCCACCCTAAACTCCTTTTTAGCAATCTGGGTCTGGTGGTAGCCGAGGGGGACGTGGCAAAACACTGGGGATCCCCCGAGATCCACACAATGTCAGAAAAGAGGGCTGGGATGGACCTTTACATGGTAGCAGAGAAGGTGACCTACCTTGCCCGCTGCTGTCCATGGAAATTTATCATGGTATGGGGTCCCTGGAGGGCTTACCACGACCTACAGGACATGCAACACCCCGCAGATGGAGACACCCCACTTGACTGCTGATAAGCTGAATGTGATTTTGGCTGTTTCCCTTAGCGAAAACTATATTCGCTTGTTGTCAGGATACATTTGTGGCTTGGGCTGGCCTCTTTGCTCTGCTTCATTCGTCCAAGGAGGAGGAGAGACTGCTTACTAGGACCCCAAGAGAGCACTTAGATTCTTTATTGATTGTACCAAAGAACACCTGATAGCCGATCAGCTCTATGCGCTGTTCTCTGAAGCAAATTAAGGCAAGGCAGCGCAAAAGACAACTATCTCCTGCTGGAATATGCTCTTCATAAAAATTAACCTGCATAAGGACTGCGTGCTCGTTCTCCTAGAGCCAAAGCTGCTATCACTGTGTTAGCATGTGGAGTCCCTGTCTTGGAAACCCCCAGGCAGCTACGTTTGAATCCCTCCATGTGTTCACAAAGCACTATTGTCTGGACTAGTCAGGTTAGTCGGGAGGGGCATTGTGTCCACATAGTCCTACAAGACTTTCTGGTTTGAGTCCATTCACAGACCCGCCTCCAAATAGGTATTGCTTTGTTATCTAATAAAAAGCTAGAAGTCTCTATCAGAAAAACAAGTTACTTACCTTTGGCATTTCTCTTTCTGCAGTGACCGTTGTGACAACTGGGGAGTGTTTAAAAGGTGAGGGAATCTGCAACTTGATAGTCTCTACCAGAAAGAGAGTTACCAAAATAATTTGTGTACCTAGTTCTTTGAATAAGTCCTTGTGAAGCTAGCCACACCCACCTACAATGTGCCAGAATACACTCGGGGGTAATAGTACCTTTGAAAGTAATCTTAAGGTGTATGTGGTGGAACACTCAACGCTGTCTCCTCCTAAGAAGTCTGTTTCACCCAGGGAAAAAAAGTGCTCTCCAACCTGTGCCTTGGCGCATCTATTTATTCTTTTCTGGATTGTGGCCTTCAGCTCATCGCTGCGAGTAGCCCCCGCTCTGCAAGCTCTAGTTCATACCTGTCTGGCTAGAATTTTGTCCTAAGGCCATTCAACCCCCAAAGATGACCACTCAATCCAACTCTGCAACACTTCAAGCATGAGAGATCCCATTCCTCCTATTTAGGGCATTCCAGTGGAGGTATTGTTCTCATTGTGGGCTTCACATTCCTAAAATAACATCTGAGTCATCCGCTCCTTATCAAGCATGGATGGCAAGGTACTCTGCAGGGCTTTCAGAATTTCTTGTCTGGAGTGTCAAATTGGGATGACCTTAACATCTTCATCAGTGTATTATTGCAAAGGTAATCATTGCATTGCCCATGCTACAGCAAGATGCACCTCATTTATTCATCCATCAATCCATTACTAGTCCTCTACTACCATTAGTCCCTGATCTTTTAAAACCAGCCATTGAACCTGATTTGACTTCTGCTTCAGGTTTTCCTGCTCCTGTTAGACTTGAATTATAAACGTCCAGAGCAAGATCTACTTTATTCTCTATCAGAGCCACAGCTGGATTTAGTTATTGTTTCTGTAGACAGGGAATGTCACTTTTGTTTGGCATATTTTCTGATAAAGAGATGCAGTGTTTGAAGTCAGAAATTAAGACCTTCAGTACTTTGCTGTTGGAACACACGCATTCCACGTCATGTTCTCCACTACAGCAGAAGGTTTAAACACCTCAGTGGACCCAGCTGTCAAATCTGCACCAACAGAAATAACCATTCCAAGAGCATCTATCCATGGCCACAGGAAAAGCTCCCGCAGGAGGAAAATAGTGACTCATTTTTTCCCCTCCTTCTGCCACTTCTTTAAGTGGAAACATCAGAATCGATCTACAAAAGTGGCACTCATTCACAGAATACAGATGGTTGCCTCTCTGGATTTCTCTGAAGAAGTTCAATATCATCAGAGCAGACTGCAGTGTGAAGTCAGAAGTCTGGTGAAGCAAGTCAGGAAATGAGTTTCTCCCTCCTGAAAGGAAAATAAATGCACTTTTATTTTGTGGTTCATATTAAAGGACCAAAACAATAATTAGATTTTTTTCTATATGTGAAGTTGACAAACCAGCGAATGTGGGTTGAAAAATTCTGATATATACCTGCCACCAAATCTATCTCCGGCTCCGCTAGATAGATTGGATTTCTGCTATAGCGCTTCAGGATGCCTTCTTCAACACTTCAATATTTGAGAAACATGGAAGTTCATACTGTTTGTCGTGGTCAGTTATTATCACTACAAAGTTGTACCATTTGGCTACAAATCTTAGCTGAGTACTCTTTTCAAATACATGCCAACGGTTGCTCCACATCTGAAAATAAAAATATTTGCTTATCCGTACGCATTCGACTGCCTGTTAAAACCTTCACCTCCTCAGGAGGTTGTTTCTCATGTTCAGGTGACCTTAGCAATTCTTGACCAGCTAATATTATGCAACTCAACTTCAGTCTTGGTTCACTCTATCCATTGCCTGGGAGAACAGCTGGACACTAACGTTTCGGGAGGGTATCCTTCAGCGGAGACAGTCTTATCACTCTAATATGTCACAATGTTTGTAGGACATAGAATGTAATGGCTTGTCAGATGTCATTGTTTCTCAGGTCCGTGATATTGAGCTTTGTCCAGGTCCTTCATTCCTATCTCCACATTGGGCTTCATTCAGTGGAATCTAAAGGACCAGTAGTGGGATCACTAGTAGGCTCTGTAGGACTTCAGGAGTTGGGAGGATAAAATAACTCTCAACCAAGGTGTGATGTAGTCTTTCCCATTGTGGTGCAGAACTGAAAGTGATTTTTACCAGAATATTCCAGTGCAAACAACCATGGTATATGTCTCTTTCATGGGATGAGGTAATCTTGCGAATCACATCTACATTCAGTTAAAAGGTCCCCAGGAAGATTTGCATTTTGATTTGCTGGAGCTGAGGGTGGTCCATCCGGTGACCCGTCCTTCCTTCCAGAATTTAAGACAAATGTTACTGATCGGACAATACAGTAACAGTGTACTATTTGTATGAGCAGGGCAGATTGGAGTCCAGATTTGTGTCTTCAGGCACTGAAGGCTTGGAAATGGCTCATATCTAGCATATTGCAGTAGCTCGTCTATCAGTTGTTCAGAACTTAGAAGTATACTCAGTAGATCTTATAAGTGTGTTTTTTCTAAATTGCAAAGTGTGAGAGGCAGAGCTGCACCACAATCCACGATGACTGCTCTGTAGACTAGCTGTACAATCCCACACATTTTAAGCGTTAATAATGCTGTGCAGTGTAGGGCAGAAACTACAATTTCTTGGGCTCTGTACCTTTGCACATCGAAACCCCTATTGGAAATAAGCAGAAAGAGGGGCTCTGTCCTGGAGGCCTGGCATGGCAGCGCCATCCATGGGCAGGCACATGCAATGAGCGATGACAGTTGAAGGTGGCAATAAGTGATGAATGGGATGATTGAATTAATTTCACCCACCCGCTTGTAATTACTTGGGGCCGCATCCCAGTGCATTGTTTTTTTGCACACCATGCCACCTCAGTTTGGACCCAGTCACTTGCAAATCATTCTTGACCCTGCTCCAGTGAGAACAGTCCAGCCTGAACTGCCAGGCCAGGTCCTGCCTGAATCAGAACACAAGCAACCATAGAACAGTTTTGCTGTAGTTAAGTGTCATCAGCCAAGTATAGCTTGGTTCCAGTGACAGTGTGTACAGGATCCACATCTGGGCATATACATCCCTTTTAGGACATCACACTTGAGTATACCAAAAGGTAATGGATGGAGTCCTTGAATTAATCTCAACCACTGGTAAATATTCGGGGCTGCATCCCCATCCATCGCGTATTTTGCACACCACACCATTTATATCTGATCACATGCAAATCATTGTTGGTCCTGCTGCGATGGAAACAGTACAGCCCAAACTGCTAGGTCAGATCCTTCCTGAGCCAGAGCACAAGCAACCCAAGACCGGTTTCACCCTTTTTGGGACTCGTCTGAGTTGAAGGTGGCACGGATCTAGGTTGTTCAGCAAGGCCTTCCCGCTGCCATGATTCTGTTATTAGTATAGGAGCTCCTTTCTCCTGCAGTCACAAACCGAACCTACTGACGCATGAAATCCTTTCTCATCTTAGAATGAGAGAGGAGCTGGTGGGCGCTCTCTGCCATTTCTACCCTGGGGCAAAGAGCAGTGATTGGGAGCCTGTAGTCAGGCCTCCGCAATGAGTTGCTTGCTTGTTCTAGTTGCAATGAAAACTGTAGAGGAGCTTTTACACCCTCCTGATGTCATTAGTTCCAAAGATTGCAGTAATGGCTGAGAATTATTGCTTACCTCAAGGGACTATCTTACAAATCAAAAAGGGAAGACCAGGAGTGCTTGTGGATCCAGCATACATGCTCCTATGCATTCAATTCTGTATAATCAAAGTATGCAGTTCCTTCCTGTCCAGAGTAAGGAGAGGGAAGGGAGAGTAAAGAGGTCTGACAGGCACCAGGAGAGCGGAATAAATATTTTTTTCTTTAGGAAAAAGAGCTTCACACACCCACATGAGTGTCATGTTCCATTATAGGGCCTGCTCCTCGTCGAGTTGGCTCGGCAATGCTTGATGGGCAACCACAAGGGGGCTCTTTATCAGAGATCTTTTTTCCAGTGCTGTTTTGTGAAGTATGTGTGTAGGGCCTCTAGTGTAGATAGCCAATTAGCCATTTGAAAGCATTACTTTTTTGCACTTATTCACTGTTACACGCCTTACTCTGGCCTAGAAGGAGCTGCATACTTTGATTATACAGAATTGATTACCTCAAGGGACTACAGATGAAGTGAGTTCACTGAAAGACTGTTTAGTCTAGGAATGTGGACCTTGCCTCTCAGTCCACCAGAAAATTAACTGATCAGTGGCTAAGTTGCTCAGTAGTTGGGAAAGGGTTAAGTGTAAAGCATTTCTGTGATAACCCTCAAAATAAATGAGCAAAATTGAACATTTTATTGATTTCTGATGGGTACATCTAACAGCAGATTTCTCACCAGCCTCAGTCAGGAAGCTTTTCTTAGCAATACACCTGTATGCTGCTAGATGGAGCTGTGCAGCTTTGCCCTAGCTCTGTACCGCCCTGGAAGTGATGGAGCAGAGCTGTATATAAGCGTCACCTCGCCGCATCAGTGTCCGTTCCTTTCTTTCTGTGCCTTCAAGCATGAATCTGGAGCTCTGCTCTAATTTTCTTCAACTTTCCAACAACTCTTTAAACTAAATCCAGCGTGCAAGTGTGATGCCCTCCTAAAACAAAAGGTTTCAAACCATGCAGTGACTGCAGGAAAGAGATATGGGTCATGAACCTGCATGAGGTTTGTCTTGGGTCTCGGCCACTATTTGGAATTGTTCAGAAGTACCCATGCACCCGAAAGTGATCCAGGGCAGAGAAAGATACTATATGTCGCAGAACATAAGAAGTTGGCACAGGTCTCATGAAAGATCTGCTCCTGCTTTTAGTTCAGGGTGCGGATCTGCTCCCGCTGGAAGTCGATGTCCAAACAAAAACACAAAAAGGGAACCCTGACTCAGGCCCCCATCCCCATAGATAAAGAGAAGACACAAGGGTGTCAGTGACATTTGATCTCCTTCCAAATTTCCAGTTGTGGAACTGGTTCCACAGTTGATCCTGTTGTGTCCTGAATTCCCTGGGACATCAGTGATGCTACAGCAGATCAAGGCCTTTAAAGAAGCCAGATTGTGTATATGTGGCACTCTACTGGCTTACTGTGGTGCTCCTTTGGGCCCCAAGGACCCAAGTCGGATTACCACGGCTTGATCTGTACTTGGCACCATCTGATACACTTGGACTTGTCATGGGCTCCATGGTGGCTACGGTGTAGACCTCCATGCTAGCTGCACAACCTGTGTCAGTCCCTCCTTTGTCAACGCTGGTGCTGGAGGAGAATCCATTGTTGACTCCAAAGTCTGACCCTGAACCGGCTTCGACACGACTCCAACCGATATCACATGCCAAAATAATTGTAGTGCCACCGGTCACCATACAACCAAAGTATGAGTCTGTGTTACCACTACCACGAGCACACCATCAGAAGTTCCATTTCCTTTTTGGTTCCAATCCTGACCAGAGCATGCCACTAGCCAGAGATGATGATGAGAATGACTTAACCCCTCACTGTAATGATGACAATTTATACATGGACTTACGAGAGGCCAGTTTGCTTAATTCTTACCCATGATTCAGCATTGAACTTGCCGTGAACATTTGACAAGCTGCTGAGGTCCTAGACCTACGACTGCCTTCTGTTGAGGGTAAGACAAATGTCCTTATGGGACCTACAACCTGGGCCAGCTACATCTGAGCCCTTGCTCACTAAAGCCCTCACTGACACCTTACGGCACATAGTCAAAGCCCAGTTCTTGCCTATTGTTGAATAGGGAAGAGGCTGGACATCAGACTGGCACTTTCCAACCCTAATTTTCTCACTAAACATCCTTCTCCTAAGTGCTTGGTTGTTCAGACTTCCACTAGCACGGTGAACCTAACTTCATTCCCTATGCATCTCCTCCCAGGTAGGAAGTTTAAGAGGCCTGAACTGGTTGGAAATCAACTTTTCTATTCGTTTAGCTTAGAACTGAGGTTAGTCAAAGGTGTTTGTTTATTGGGACAATATGATGATGGCCCTCTAGGACATGGCCAGCAAGATCTTGCCGGCGGTCCTGGAAGACCTTAGGGCATCACTGACTCAAACCATTCAGGATGTTCGGAATATGGCCAGATGTGTGGTTTGTGTTGGCTGTCATACGACTGATTGTCTGTAAAGGGCAATTGGCGCCAGAGTGCTAAGCAATCTCCACGAGCGGATAAAATCTGCAGGTTTCTCTTAAGGCTATGCCGTTCAATTGCTTACTGCTGTTCGACTGGAGAGCTGAATCTGCCTTGGTACTTTGCAAGGAATGTTGGAATACAGCAGGCTTATTGGGTCTTTAGGCCCCTGCCAAACAGTTTACTCACCAGTTTAGGAAATTCTAAGGCTACTCTGGGGGGTGGCACATAGGCTGCAGTCTTCCCAGCCTCTGCTGAATTCACCCCCATCCTTCTGAGGCTGGGAATGTGGATCTCCAAATTGTTCTGCATGGCTATTCCCTACTGATTCTTTCTGCTCCACAACACCTTCCTCCCGCATCAGTGGGGTTCTTGGAGGACACTTTTCCATTCTAATGCAAGGGCTACAAGCTTTAATCTCTGAAGGAGCAATCAGAGGGTTTCAGACTTGGAAACAGGGATCGGTAGTTCCTCTAGCTATTTATTTCTGCTGAAAAGGTTGGAGGACTTTGGCCTATCTTAGAGCTTTGCCCTCTGAACGTCTTCCTGCTGAAGGGAAAAGTCAAAATACGCACAGTGGCCCAGATTATTTGCCCTAGGCCTGAGCGATTGGATAGTATCCTTGGATCTAGAGGATTTTCATACACCAGCAGACCCACAGATGCTGCCCATCTTGAAAGATTTGGGGGAATACCAGTTTTCCCCTATCTTGATGACTGGCTGTTCGAAGGTGGGCTCACCACAGCTAGTCATAGACCACTTCCAGATGACAGCGAACCACCTTAGTGTGCATTGCGAATCAATAAGCAGGAGTTGCACCAGACTCCTTTGCAGAGGCTTTGCTCCATAGGAGCTGTCTTTTGGGCTCTGATGTGATGTTTCACCCTCAGTCATGGATCTCTGTGATTGAATCTCTGATCCTTCTTGGGCTTTTAACCTCCTACATCCTCCTTGTTTACTATGGCAGGGTGCAAAAGTGGGCCCTGCTATGTAATCTCAAGTTCCAATGAAACTAGTACCAACAAAACATGTCATGTTATTTAGGTTTTGTGAGCTGTTGCTTACAGTCTGCTGTGGTGGCTGATCAACCACATTTGAGTCAGTGGTAAACCCCACTACCTTCCCTACCCAGATCTGACATGGGTGGCAGATACTCAACACTGCTAGGTTGCGGTGTGTGTGTGTGTGGGGGGGGGGGGGTCTTCTCAGGAACTTGCAGATTAGATGTATCTGGCTACATATTAGTCTATTGGAATTGCAGGCCCATTTATCGGCCGTTGGCGGCTTTCCTACCATCTTTCAAAGAGAGGGTGTTGGTGCATGTTCTCATGAATAACGCAGCCACATATAATACCGCAGCAAACAGGTTTGAGTAGTGTCCTGTGCCAAGAGGCCCTGCGTCTTTGGAGTTTCTGGAGCATTAGGGTTTTTCTCTAATCGCGAACCATCTGGTCAGATCCTTGAATGCCACGGAGTACAAACTCGGCCACTGGCGTCTGGTGGATTACAAATGATGCCTGCATCCCGAGGTGGTGCAGGGCATTTTGCGTCATTGGAGAGAACCCTGGCTAGATCTTTGTCCCACTGTTGAAAATGTGCTGTGTCAACGGTTGTGCACTCTGGAGTTTACGTAAACATACTAGGAGATGCATTCCGTCTGGAATGAAACACAGGGCTCCTGTATGCCTTCCTGCCACTCTTGCCCCAAGTTCTGACTAGATCTGGAACAACTGGGCCCAAGTCATCATAGTGACTCTGGACTCCTGTCAGGCAACCATATCGGGAGTATCCTCTGTCACAGCAGCAGGTCCTGGTCCTTCACCCGAACCTGAGCAATCTACACCTCCTTGTGTGGAGATTGAGCAGTGGCAGTTGACTGTGTTTGATCTGCCACATGAAGTTGTAGATGTCATCTTTGCTGCCAGGCACTGTTCCTCAAAATCAATTTACGCCAGCTGCTGCAACAGTTTTGTGGCCAGGTGTAGAGCCCTCAAGACCGATCTTTTAGAAGCCAAACTGTTGGATGTTTTTTGTTTGTTTTTGTCGGTCGCCCAGCATGGCCTTGCAGTTAGAACTATTACAGGTTGTCTGCCCATTCATTTTGTTTGGTTTATCGGACCAACCGTCCTTGTTTAAAACACCTATTGTGATGCAGTTTATTAAAGGTTCCCTCCCAAACCATTTAACATGCTCCAGTGGAATTTTCACTTGGTCTTGATGTTTCTGATGTGTCCACCCTTTGGGTGGATGCACATTTGCTTGTTTTGTCTCCTGACTCTGAAGACTGTCTTTCTCATTGCGATCACTTCATCTCATCACATGAGTGAACATCCGGCATTGTTGGTGCAACCACCCAACCTCACTGTTTTCCATTCAAATTGGCTCTGAGTACTTGGACTTCTTGATAAGTCCATCACTCTCCTAGCATTCTTTGCGTCCTTCTTGCCCTTTGAAAGAGGAGGAAGGACTCTATTGGTTGAACCCCAAAAGAACTTTGGTAATACCAAGAACGATACAGTGGGCAATCAGCTTTTTGTGGGGTTCTTTGGGGGCAAAAAAAGGAAGGCTCTGGAGAAAAGTACTCAATCAATGTAGATAGGTCCATGCATTAAGTTCTACTACCCACTTGCTGAAAAGTGTCCTCTGGAGGGACCAAGGGCCCATTCCACTCGGGCTAAGGCTACTACTGCGTTGGCACACAGAGTGCCTCTTTTTTGACATCTGCCACGCTGCGACGTGGGTGTCATTGCACATGTTCACAAAGCACTACTTCCTTGATAACTAGGTCTAATGTCGAGTATGTCTCGCCAGTTGGATCCTGTTGGATTTTTTTATCTGTGTCCACTCAACAGACCCTCTGCCTTTGAGAGGTACTGCTTTGGTATCTACTCTAAAGATGAGCATTCTGAAGTTAGAGGTCACTGCCCTCCTCATTCAGTAGAGTAGCATCTTTTTGCCATCTAAAAAAGCCTCAGGTTAGGAGATCTGCACACTTGTACCGATATTTGTTTTATACAAAGTATCTGACATGCAGAAAGAGCCAAGCAAGAAACGTGGCTCTGCTCTTTCACTTCTGGAGCGGTGTACGGAGCTGCACAGCACCACCTAGCACTCGCACAGGAGTATTGCTAAGATTAAGTCTGGACCATGGTGAATATTCTAATGGCGATGATAGGAATCTGTGGTTTGGTACAGTATCCACCAGAAAGAGTATTACCGAATGTTGTGACTTATTCATCTAAGCACCTATAAGGTCCAGTATTTAGATTATACTACGGGCACTTTGCAATACTTCACCATTGTAATTAAGTGATCCAACTGAATAATGTAATTGAGGGCCATATCTCAATGATGAAGCTTGCCACTTTGGTGGGTGAGGGTCCCCCTATCTAAAAAGGGATGCACCACAATAAGGGACAATACCCTAAGCAATTTGCCTTGGTCTATTATCACAAACTTACTTGCTGGTAAACAACAGTTTCATAATGTTATACTATACCTTGGCTTTGTGGTTATGCTTCTGAGAGGATCTCTTCTAATGAATGGTATAATAAGGACTGTGCTCAAGCAAGATCTAATTTAAAAGAAGCATTAAAAAACCTCACTCAAGAGGATATTGTGGATGCTAGATCTAAATATGTTAAGGCCCTGAAGCAAGCAAAAAAAGCTGGGAAGACGAAATCTGCCAGAGGTTATTGGTTGCAGTTAAAAATCAGGATGATGGTTCTTTCAGGAGATTGCTGGCTTGAAGATCGAGAGGGGGAAATGACTCCATCAGCTCATATATTCAACCTGATAGATGGGTGACCCATTTTTCTGAATTTATGCCTATCCTGTATTGCATGACCCTAAGGTTATCAGATATGATGATGATGTAGTTCCCACAAATAGCTCCTCTGAGAGCATTTTCTTCACAATAGCTGAAACAACTGATGCTATTAATTCTCTGAGGCCAGCTAAAGCCCCTGGCCCTGACAAGATACCAGGGGATTTGTTCAAATCTGAACCCATTATATGGGCATGGTATATCAATTTATTGTCCAATGCTATAGCAGCAGGTGGTCCCATTCCTGATTCATGGAACAGTGCAGAAATAATTCCTGTTTACAAGAAAGGCGATGTAGGTTTGCCAGCGAACTATCGACCGATTAGCCTTATTGACATTCTTCAAAAGATCTTTGCGAAACAAATTTTGGCCAGACTTATGGATTGGGTTCTGAAGAACTAGATTCTATCCCCTCTACAGGCTGGATTTCGCTCAAAAACCAATACTATGGTTGTCACTACTATTCTGGAAGTATGTCACCTTAGCCAGACAGAAATTATACGTGGCCTTTGTAGACTTGAGATCTGCTTTTGATCTTGTGCCAAGAGAGAAATTATGGGGAGTTTTGAACAAAATTGGTACCCCAGAGAACCTTGTACATTTAATCCAAAGATTGCATCAGAACACTTATGCACAAGTAAGATGGGGCAACCAGGGGGAACTCACTGATAGAATAGATATCAGGAGAGGGGTACGACAGGGTTGTGTCCTTGCTCCGACTCTTTTTATTCTGTTCATCAATGAGGTAGTGCAAGTTATTACTGATTGTCAAAATCATGTGCCCTCTTTGAATAACACAAAAATCCCGATCCTGCTATTCGCTGATGATTCCCTTCTGATCTCCCAAACACCGATGGGTCTACAGGTATTAATGGACAGGTTCAGTTCGTTTTGTGATGATTTTGGGTTGGAGCCTAATCACACTGAAACCAAAGTTATGACCTTGGGATGTGGTCCCACCAAAGGATATACCATCCTTCACAAAGGGACCCCATTGAGTAAGGTATGCTCCATTGATTACCTGGGGGTCAGAATTAGTAAGGATATGCAGTGGGAGGCCCAGATTGATAAAAGCTCAGTCCTCCTGGCACATAGATCTGGGGCAATTCTGCGTATCCACAAGTCGACTATTGAGAGAGTAGTCACTCCAGCAGAAAAAATTTATCGGGCAAAGGCTCAGGGTGCTGTGGTTTACGGGGCAGAAGTCTGGTGATATTCGAATGTTGGTAAACTTTCAATAGGAGAAAATATTTTTGTAAGATCACTCTTGGCTTGTCCACGAAATACTCCTTTGTTACCAATGTTCTGGGACCTCGGACTTGCACGTATCTCAGATATTATAGCATTAAGACCACTGCTTTTCTGGGTATGTGTTTGGACTACTCCTGAGCTACTTACATATAAGGAATCCATCCAAGACATTCAAGACAGACCCAACGTGCTCACCATTCCTTGGTTCAAACACATCTCAAAATGGCTCCACATCCTGGGTCTTAGTAACTACTGGAGCCATCCTTAAAATATAAGGAAAGAGCAGACAAATCATTTAAAAACAGCTTATTGGGCGTATGTCAGGGAAAACTATCTGCTACATTCGTCTCATGGCAGATTGACTTCTCAATTTCTTGACACTAAGTGGCATCTGTGTTTCAAACTGTTTATGGAGCTTATTACTGATCCATTAAGTGAAAGTTTGTATATTCAGTTCAGATACGGATGCCTACCTCTTAAATCTTTTGGTAATATTCGGGATTCTGCTCAGAGAATTGATTTATGCCCGAGCTGTAGCAGTTCTTCCGAAACCATTGTGCATTTTATGTTCATATGCCCAGTTTATAGGATTGCTAGTCAGAGGTGGCTATGCCCAGTTTGTAAGAACATGGGGATTAGATGTTGTATAGATGCCTTAAGGATTATGATGAGGGATACTTCTTGTCCCTGTTCTGTGCAATTAGCAAGTTTCTTGCCGCTGCATGGCACATACGAATTTGCCACTTAAAAAATTCTTCTTGATTACTACGAGGCCCCATGATTAGGGTGTTATCTTGCTGGATGATACTTTGGCTAATTTGAGGAACAGGGTTTAGGTAGCTATGCAATGTGTGAAGAGAAACTTGATTTTAGTATTTATGTTTTTACACTTCTTATGTAATTTTGAATGTAAGATATTTATGATTTTAAATTTTAATCTTTGTACTACGTGATTTATGCTTTGATGGTTTAAATTAACGGAATAAAGCGATGTGTTGATGATGATGATGATGTTATACTATACCTTGGCTTTGTGGTTATGCTTCTGAGAGGATGTTTTACAGGCCTGCCAACCTCCCTTCCCCTCAGTTTGTATGAGGCATTCCGTTTTAACCAGTCCATTTCACTTCCAACCGTATTTCTGAATCTTTCCTCACTAGCAGAAAGATATTTGCACACACTAGACATTGGATTGCTTGAATGTTACCCTGGCAACACAATGTTCATAGGACTAAGCAATTTTAGTTTAGCTGTGGTACTGGTTAATCCCTTTTCTGAGCAATCTGTCTCTAGAGGGATTGTTTTATGCATCTTGCATTATTATATGAAAACGGTCAAATCCTTAGTGCTGGTATACTCAAGGCCCACTTCAGTAAAAAAAAAAAGAGCTACAACTACCAGTTTATTAGAGAAACATCCCCGTAGCTGATATCTCCACCTGCTACCTCGGGGCCAGTTCACACCTTCAAAAGAAGTTATCTTGAGTCAGACTTTTGGACTGATGCTCGAGTCAACCAATTTCAAAAAGAAAAAGTGATGGATATGCTGAACAATGTCAAACATTCACCCCTAGTACAGAGATCCAGGCCGGAATCCATCGTTTTTTTGCTACCCATGCCATTCCAGTTTGGACCCAGCCATATGCAAATCAGTCTTGACCCTGATCCCCATGGGAACAGTTCAGCCCGAACTGCTAGGCCAGGTCTTCCCTGGACTGGAAACAAGCATCCTAGGACCGATTTCGGGGTATCACCCCTCCTCAGCCAGGCTAGATTAACTCCAGTGTCATGGGGAGCACGAACCCACATCTGGGCATACCCGCCCCACTTAGGGCAACTTTTGCAAAAAGAACACGTGATGGACGGAATGCTGAACAATGTCATTCACCCCCCAGTACAGAGAGCCATGATCCTTTTGTGTGGTGCTCGAGTCTACCGAGCCTCTTTGAGATGTCTTTTTGGACAGAACGTGACTATTTTCTCTTTGTCTTCCTCTGTATTTTTAATGGATGAGCTAGTTACACTAGCTATACTAGTCACTGCTTATAATTTGAAGTGTAGATTGCTCAAGGAGAAGGATAACTGTTTGCTTGGTTCTTCTTTAGGGAAATCACCATTCAAATAAAAAGCAGCCCTCTATTCTTTACAGTGTAAGTAAAGAGAGGTTGATTAATTTTTTGCAGGATTCTAAGCCTCTGTGCAAAATGAACTGACACCATTGCCACGAAGAGTGCATTAAGTGATATGTAGAGTGTGCTTCCTTAAAGGATCAGTGTCCGTTTTACAGCCCTAGTAAACTGCAACCTATTTAGCCAAGTTGCCACCCATTTCTGTCATTTTTTCATTTAAAGAAAGGTTTGTGAAAGTTTTTCTTGTCACTTTTGGTGAACTTTTAACTGCGCATTGTAGTTAAATGCATTCTGCAGATACAATGTTTAAATAATCGTTAGAAAAGCCATTTTTTTTAAAACAAAGTTTGTCTTAATATATATTTTGTGAAAAAAAGGTGGTCTTGAATCCCACACAGCGTTGGGACTGTCTAGTTCTTATGGTTTCAGTGGAGATGCTCATTACAGCAGTCATTTTGCTATCTTTATTATTTTTATTAGTTTTCAACATTAATGCCTTATTAGTCAAATATATATTGTTTCGTTTTCCTCACTGGCATATATTCTTATTGTCTCAATTTAACTGAAATGGACTACATATGTGGGTATCTTGTTATTACTCACTGCCCAATTTGCCTTGTTGAGTATATTTCTGTTAATTTCTAACTCATTTGTGATAGCGGTGTCTTCAAATTCTAAATATTTCCTGGCCCCCACACATTTCTCATATTTCTGTACTGAAATATCAAAAATAATCACTTGAATTGCTATAAGTAGTTTTTAAGTCCCAGGCCTATACCAAAATAGTGTGTGTCCACATAATTAACAACTCCAGCATCTAAAAACATATAACCCAGTAGTTTTAAGTCGGCATGTTCAATATCTTGACACAGGCCTAAGTTCTGACATCTCACAGAATTGACATAGCTGTTACTATTGTATCTAGAAGTAACATGCTTCCACATGCCAATAGTGTAGAACATTGGACATTCTTTTCCTTTTTTGTAAATCTGTTTATTAGTATTTTGTTAGAACAAATACAGAAAGTACCCACTCAGGAGTTCTATCAGTGACAGTGAATGCATTGTTACATTTGCCAATAATGATTGATCGAGCTCTTTTAAGAGTAGGCGTTCTTTCCTTTTGTGATATTGACTTAATATTAGCAGGACATTTTTTTTTTAAGTGGTCAGTACATCTCTGAACATGAGGACATACATTCCCCTATCTTGCTGGTTGATTGATCGGATAGTGTTTATTTCTGTTCAACCTTGGTTTTGTAGCTTTCTTTAAAAATAGTTTTCATTTTGATGAACCGGGATAATGCACACTTGATAACTAAAGTCCCTTCAGCTGCTTGTTTTGTCATCTGATATGTTTCTTTTTCTGGCAGCTCTGGGGTTGGACGGACAGGTGCCTTCTGTTTGATGTATGCAGCCATGCAGGAGGTGGAGGCTGGCAACGGGATTCCAGACCTAGCTCAGCTGGTAAAGCGCATGAGGCAGCAAAGGAAGCACATGCTGCAAGAGAAGGTAGGGTCCAAGATGTTCATTCATTACATTTATTAGCGTAGGGGTCTCCAACCTTTTGTATGACAGGAGCTACTTTTGGTCAATGAATAGCACCCTGAGCTACTCAAGTATATTATCACTGTTACAATATGACTAGGCTTGGGTGAAATTTAAATTACACCAACATAATTTTGTGGTACGCTTGTTATAACACAAAAAATTACAGCATTACGGCACATCATGTAATTGAATTGCAGGAGTGCTGGATAAACGTAAACAGACAGATGCAAGCATCCGTTGTTTGCGGCAGCTGAGTTTTTAGCACTTTTGTATGGAAACTATATCCTGACATCAAGAATTGACAAGAGGACCCATTTTGTGCTAAAATATAGCGCTAAATGATGGATTTGCATTTCTGTAATTATTTTTCCTTTTACGTATGAAAGCAAATTATGGGGATTTCGCACACCTCTGAAGATGCCCACATCCAATAAGTTTCCAGTTCTGACCTTCCCATATAAAATTACCAATATTCATCACTCCAGCAAATCTACTCTTGCTTATTCTGACATTCTTTCATGATTGAGTGTTAATTTACACACTGTGATTGACAGAATGAAGAACACAACATGACCAATCTCTATTCAATGTTGATGCTCTTCGAGGGAAAGCATGTGGTCATGTTACAGACAATCCGACTGCAGCGGATTGTCAGTGTGTTTCTATGTTAGTGTGGAGACCTGACATAAGTTTTTCTGGCAGGTACTCCAAGGGCCTGAAAATGTGACTCTATCTCCTTCAGTATGCCCTGACCCCGCCGTTTGACCTACTGGGATGGGCTTCCACGAGCTACTGGTTGGAGACCCCTGTATTAGTGCTGTCAATCTTGCACAGATTATTGTCATTTTAATAACTTTATTTGAATTCCCTTTCTTCTGCCTGTGTTTTTTTGCTGCATATATTATCTGTGACATACGAACTATTGTTCTCGTTTTCAAATAAAATAACATGTTCCAGGCATGTGTGGCTGTAGACAGGCATACTCCGCATACTCCTGCCATCTAGTGTTGAGTCAGGATGTGTGCAAGTTGTTTTTCTCCAAAGAAAGTCTTTCGAGTCACGAGGTAGAGTGACTCCTCGGTGATACTGCACATGGGCATTGACTCCATTGTTCGATTATTTTTCTCCGCTGTCTGGTTTGGATGTGTGTGCTACTGCTCTGAGTAAAGGCCGTCGTCAGTTCTTTCCAATGCGTTGTCTTCCTTTGCGCATTGAACTACAACCAGACGTCATGTTGATTCATCGTCGTCCGTCGAGTGCCTCCTCCCTTTGGGCATTCCATCTTCGTCTCCGGATCCGTCTTCCACATCATGTGCTCCCGTAGATGGAATGATCGCCGTTTAGACTCTGGCCTTGGGTACTTTGCATGGCAAGACAGGCAGACTCCCACCAGGTCTGTAACCTGTGTCTCTTCCCTGGGCATAAGGAGGTTGACTGTAAAGCCTGTCAAGCTTTTCTCTCAAAGAAAACACTTCATGACCGTCTGGAGAAAAGCCTCAAAATGCAACGTAGATCAGCAACAACACTTCTGACCTTTTTGAGCAGCAGGATGTTGAACAGGAACTCTATGCAGAGTCTTCAGTGGCCCAGGAAGAGGCAAACCCAGAATCAGATCCCGATTTCGAATTTGAGATCTGCAGCGTCTCCATACAAACTGACGCAGTGAGTATGTTAACCTCTACACCCCAACCTCGAGTCCAAACCACCAAAAGAACCGCACCTCCACAACAGGACGGCCTCTGTCCACCACTGCCTGTAGGCCCTGGTCAGCACAGAAAATCCAAGTCAGCCTCCATGTGCTCCGGCCTGGCACCGAAAGCTTCAATGCCAACAAACTCCTTGGCCTGCATTCCCTCAGGTACGGCACTCTGCTCTGAAAATAAAACCTCAAAACCGGTGCCAAAAAATGACTGCTGAGACAGCTGTGGAGCCTATTCCCCACAAACTACATGAAGGACTGGACTCTAAACAGAACCAGATCTAACAAAAGACTGGATGGGTATTGGCAGAACCAGCACTCCTTCAATCACCACCTTTCAAGAGACAACGTTACAACCAAAAAGAAGTTGTCAGACAAGGCCACCAGTCCTTTGCTGCCTCACCACCTTCACAGCCGCCTCCACCACCTGCAGAACCTCCGCCACCTATACCAGACGTGACTCATTCACCCCACTCTGATAAAGAGCCATTGGACATTTTCCCTGAAGGCTTCCCTGCAGATGACGCCGGACTACCTGACCCTGCCTATGACTCCTTCATGTGTCCCATGACACTGACCCCTGGAATTCATACGATGTAGACCCACCAGGGAACACAGACCAAGACCTGTACCCAGCACCCCCTGCCCCCCGATAACCCAACCACATAACAGGAGCTTATAGTGAGCATGCTCCACCTTACGGAGGATATCTTTAAAGACTGTCAGGGCATGCGTTATCAGGCCTAGGTTGATTAAAAAAGAAAATGCCTCACCCTCTGACCCCCTTTGTATATATAAGGGGACAAGTACCATCTGACTCTATTGTGGTGACAAGTGCCAGAAAGTGGGCTTATTCACAGGCGTCAGGTGACATTTGCCACCTGAAAAGGAAAGTAAAAGAATTGATGCTGCAGGCAAACAGGTTGCTGCACAGTCTGCTAACCAGTGGCTCATCACCAGTTCCATGGGGTTACTAGTGCTCTATGACTGTGCTCACTGGGGCGAGATGGAGGAATTCCTCCATCATCTTCCAGATGAGCACATGAAAATGGGTCAAGAATTAATTGCAGAAGGGAAACTTATGTCCAGTGTGTCTATTACATGTGCCCTAGACCCTGCTGACAATGCAGCCAGGAGTATTAACACAAGTGAACGTCTTTGTAGACACACATGGATGCATTTCTCTGGCTTTAAACAGAACATTCTTAACTCCCCCTTTGATCAGGAACATTTCTTCTGTCCACAACTCAATGAGTTGTTAAGGAAAAATCAAGAAGGACACAAACAGGTAACTCAAGAGAAACTCTTCAGACCCTTGATTCTAGAGTTTCCATTCATCGCTTCACCTACTGCGATGGTTCAAAGAACACCACCGTGAAGCTTCCACTTCCTATCAGCGTAGACAGTCAGTACTCTCCCTCAAAGTCCTAATATGGGGCTCCTATGGAGGAACAAGATGAAGGGAAAAGGCAAAAGTACTCCGGCATGTGGTGCTGCCACCACTACCTCTAGCAAGCAGTGACTCGCTTTCCTTTCCCCCAGATCACACTACACCCCTCAGGGGATGCCTACACCTTTATCATCATCTGATAACAAATAACAGACAAGTGGGTGTATGACATTATCCAACGTGGTTATTGCCTGGAGCTCATTACCTCACCTCCCAACATTCCACCTCACACTCATCGACTCTCCTCGGACCATCAAACATTACAGGAAGTCCAAGCACTCTTTGTCAAAGACGCAATAGAACCTGTCCCTCTCCAACACCAAGGGTGAGGTGTGTACTCGCTATACTTCCTCAGACCAAAAAAAGACAGTACTCGCAGGTCATTCCTAGATTTATGACCACTCAACAAGTACATTCTCTCAGAGCACTTTCACATGGTCACTCTGCAAGATGTTATTCCACTACTTCAACAGGGCAACTTTGTCTTCTCTAAATTGCAAAGATGTATACTTTCACATACAAATCTTCCCAGCCCATCGCAAATTTCTCAGGTTTGTGGTGGACGGAAAACACTGCCAATTCATACACCTCCCGTTTGGGGTCACAACTACACCACAAGTTTCCAGCAAATGTGTAACAGTAGTTTAGGCCCATCTCTGCAGACAAGTACACGTCTTTCCCTATCTGGACGATTGGCTTATAAAAACCACAATGTAGGAAAATGGGCCCTGAGGTGTATGTATGTATGTGTATATATGTTCGATAGCATGTGTAGCTGCAGATACACATGCTATGCATATTCTGCCTTCTAGTGTTGGGCTTGGAGTGTTACAAGTTGTTTTTCTTCGAAGAAGTGTTTTCGAGTCACTGGATCGAGTGACTCCTCCTCTTCGGCTCCATTGCGCATGGGCATCGACTCCATGTTAGATTGTTTTCTTTCCGCCATCGGGTTCGGATGTGTTTCTTTTCGCTCCGATAGTTCGAGTCGGAAAAGTTCTACAACTCGCTAATTCTCGTCTGTATTGTTTTGATCGCATACCATCTTCCATCAACACTTCGGTACCGTCGGGTCTAACATTTTTACTCGCCCTTCGGGGCGCCTGCGCCCAACTCTGGCCTAGTCGGGCCGACCGCTTGGAAGCCTCATGGACCGGACCCCATTCCGCTTTTGTCATCAGTGCCACATAAAAAAATTCCTTACACAAACCAACATCTCGTCTGTAATCTGTCTCCCCCCAGACCATCAAGAAAAAAATTGTGAGGCCTGCAGAACCTTCCGTTCGAAGAAACTCTCCGAGACAGAAGAGCACGAAGACTCGAGATGGCGTTGAAGAGCACCAAACGCCTCGACGTCGAGGAAGAGGAGATCATGCACACGGCAGTCTCCATCCAAGGGTCTGACTCTGAGCAGGAGCCGGAGGAGGACAGACCGATTACGGCAGGACAGCACATGAGTACGCCTGCCCCTGTCCCAGCCAAGCCCAAACATAAGGCCTTGGGAATGCCACTGCCGGAAGGCCATGGCTCGACCCGTAAAAAGACCTTCAGTGACCAGCCAACAACTTCGGCACTGAAAGGCCACAGCACTGAAAAAGGCCACGCCACCGAAGCCTTCGGACTTGAGCCGAAGCTCTGTCTCCGAAACTATCAGACATCGATCCTTCGAGTCGAAACCTCGAAAATCACTTTCGGAGCCGAGGGCAACATCCACTCCCAGCCTTTCGATCCAGAAAAAAACAGCTTTGGAGCCGAAAAGGCCAGTTTATACAGAGGAAAATGGACTTTCTCAAGTACTTAAAGAAAGCCATAGAATTTTGGAGGAACACCTAGAATTGGAGGATATAGATGAAAGGCAAGCCAGAATTCATATTCACAAGGACACTGGCAAAATTATAACTGCACCTCCTCTGAAGCCTATGAGGAAGCTGGCCTTTCAGGAACAACTGGACACTGCTCAGCCACCGGCTAAAGTGCCAAAGACTAAACAAAAATCTCCACCTCCTCAATTTTCTCCTCCTCAGTCTCCTCCTCATTCTCCTCACTTGCTCGTGTCTCCACCTACTACTCCCACACCTGTAAAATCTCCTGTACATTCATTTGATTCCCGGCAAGACAATGTCAATCCATGGGATCTGTATGATCCAAATCCCATTCCCGATAACAACCCAGACTGCTATCCTTCCAAGCCATCACCACCAGAGGATAGCACCGGATATACTCAGGTTTTAGCTAGGGCGGCATCCTACCTCAATGTCGCCATGCACACTGAGCCCTTAGAGGATGATTTTCTTTTTAACACCCTATCCTCTACACACACTACCTATCAGTCCCTTCCCATGCTTCCAGGCATGTTAAAGCATGCACACCAAATATTCCAAGAGCCAGTCAAGGCTAGGGTTATTACTACCAGAGTGGAGAAATAGTATAAGCCACCTCCCTCTGATCCAGCCTTTATTACACAACTGCATCCTGACTCTGTAGTCGTACGTGCGGCCAGAAAAAGAGCGAACTCCCAGTCATCTGGGGATGCACCCGCACCAGACAAGGAGAGCAGAAAATTTGATGCTGCGGGCAAAACGGTAGCATCGCAAGCAGCCAACCAGTGGAGGATAGCCAACTCCCAAGCACTATTGGCTAGATATAATAGGGCCCACTGGGATGAGATGAAGGATATCATACATCTCCCCAAAGACCAACAAAAAAGGGCACAAGAAGTAGTCGAGGAAGGGCAGGCTATTACAAATGTCCAAATCAGGTCAGCCCTAGTCCTGCAGACACAGCAGCTAGAACAATTAATATATCTGTTACTATACGGAGATACACATGGCTTAGGTCTTCAGGGTTTAAGCCTGAAAGTCAACAGGCAGTCCTTAATATGCCGTTTAATCAAAAACAGCTTTTTGGTCAGAGGTAGACAAGGCTATTGAGAAAATGAAAAAAGATTCGGACACCGCTAAAGCCATGGGTGCTTTGTATACAACCCAATACAAGGGGTCCTTTCGGAAACCTCAATACAGAGGTGGATTTAGAACCTAAACACCTGAGGCATTCACCTCACAAACAAAGTCAACCTACCAACCTCAATACCAGCGAGGTGGGTTTTAAGGCAATTACAGAGGCCAATACCCCAGAGGCAGGGGAAAATATCATTCAAGCCTCACAGCAGCCAAAGCAGTGACTTACTCCATCCCTTCCCAACTCACACCTCACCTGTGGGGGGAAGACTGCAAAGGTTCCACAACAATTGGCTACCCATTACAACAGACAACTGGGTATTATCTATTAGCCGCAATGGCTATTGCATAGAATTGGCACAAATTCCCCCAAATATTTCACCCAAACCACACAATCTCTCCACCCAACACATCTCAATGTTGCAAGAAGAAGTAAAATCTCTATTACTCAAACAAGCGATAGAGCTTGTGCCACAAGATCAAATAGGAACAGGAGTTTACTCACTGTATTTCCTCATCCCCAAAAAAGACGGAACCTTAAGACCAATGTTAGATCTCGGAACCCTCAATCTTTACATCCTGTCAGAACACTTTCACATGGTAACACTACAGGATGTGGTCCCACTGCTACAGCAGCAAGATTTCATGGCAACATTAGACCTCAAGGATGCATATTTTCACATACCCATCCATCCAGCGCACAGAAAATACCTCAGGTTTGTAATTCAGGGAAAACATTACCAGTTCAAAGTGTTACCCTTCGGCATAACAACAGCTCCCAGAGTATTCACAAAATGCCTGGCAGTAGTAGCTGCCTACCTAAGAAGACAACACATTAATGTCTTCCCATATCTCGATGATTGGCTAATAAACTCCAACAGTCATACACAGTGTCGAAACCATACACATTATGTAATACAAACCCTACACACCCTATGGTTCTCCATAAATTACCACAAATCACACCTAAACTGTAAAAAAAAAAAAAAAAAATGTAAACCTACAACCTGCGCAAATTCAACAGTATTTAGGAGCCACACAAACAGCACTTGCAAGCCCAAGTCAACAAAGAATACAAGCATTTCACAATGTATTGGCACAAATACAGCCAGGCCAGTGGCACACTGTCAAATTCGTCATGAAACTATTGGGCATGATGACATCATGTATAGCCATTGTCCCACCTGCAAGATTAAACATGCAGCCTTTACAACAGTGCCTTGCACAGCAATGGTCACAGGCACAGGGTCAACTTAACGATCTAGTGTTGATAGACCACCAAACAAGCATATCACTTCAGTGGTGGAATTCCACAAACCTAAACAAAGGGTGGCCTTTTCAAGACCGTGTGCCTCAGACCATACTTACAACAGATGCATCAATGATTGGCTGGGGGGCACACCTCAACAATCACAACATTCAAGGACAATGGGACGCCAAACACAAACTGTTTCATATAAATCACCTAGAATTGCTAGCCGTATTCCTACCACTCAAAGCTTTTCAGCCTCTTCTCACTCACAAGAACATCCTTATCAAAACAGACAACATGACAACAATGTATTACCTAAACAAACAAGGAGGAACCCATTCATCCCAATTGTCCCTCCTAGACCAAAAGATTTGGCAATGGGCAATCTACAACAACATTCACCTGGTAGCACAATACATTCCAGGGATACACAACCAATTGGCAGATGTTCTCAGCCGAGATCATCCACAAACACATGAGTGGGAAATTCATCCCCAAGTGCTTCAAACATACTTTCACCACTGGGGAACAAGAGACATAGCCCTTTTCACCACCAGCGAAAACGCAAAATGCCAAAACTTCGCATCCAAGTACCCACATCCTCTATCCAAAGGCAATGCTCTTGGTCAGGGATATTTGCTTACGTTTTTCCCCCTGTCCCGCTCATTCCATTTCTAGTCAACAAACTGCATCAAAACAAACTCAAACTCATACTTACAGCACCAACGTGGGCGCATCAACCCTAGTACACAACACTATAAGATCTGTCAGTTGTACCACATATCAAACTCCCGAACAGACCAGATCTGTTAACATGAAACAAACAACTGATCAGGCATCCAGATTCCAAAATACTCAATCTAGCGATTTGGAAACCCACTACCAGGCAGTGTTATGCAAACAAATGGAAACAAATTGTGTATTACTGTCAATCTAAACAAATTACCCCTCTTTCATCATCATTGTAAGTTATTTGCTTCATTTACAAAAGGCAAATTTAGCATTTTCGTCCATTAAAATACATCTCACTGCAATCTCTGCGTACTTGCAAAATATACAACACAGCACTTTATTTAGAGTCCCTGTTATCAAAGCCTTCATGGAAGGATTAAAACGCATCATTCCACCTAGATCGCCTTCAGTGCCTTTGTGGAATCTAAACATAGTGCTCACTCGACTTATGGGTCCACCATTTGAACCTATGCACTCATGTCAGATTCAATACCTAACATGGAAAGTTAACTTCCTAGTTGCAATTACTTCATTAAGAAGAGTTAATGAAATCCAAGCTTTCACAATTCAAGAACCGTTCATACAAGTACACAAACATAAAGTTGTATTTCGAACTAATCCTAAATTTCTCCCAAAAGTTATATCACTGTTTAATATCAGTCAAACAGTGGAACTACCAGTCTTCTTCCCACAGCCAGACTCTGTAGCAGAAAGAGCCCTGCATACATTAGATATCAAAATAGCCTTAATGTATTACATAGATAGAACAAAATAATTTAGGAAAACAAAACAGTTATTTGTGACGTTCCAAAAACCATACTGGTAACCCTATTTCAAAACAAGGGTTAGCTAGATGGATAGTAAAATGTATCCAAACATGTTACCTGAAAGCTAAAAGGCAGCTATTAGTTACACCTAAGCACATTCCACACGTAAAAAAGGGGCTGCAATGACTTTCTTAGGTAACATACCAATGGCCGAAATTTGTAAAGCAGCCACTTGGTCAACACCGCATACATTTACCCAGTATTACTGTGTAGATGTGTTAGCAACACAGCAGGCCACAGTAGGACAGGCTGTACTAAGAACACTATTTCAAACAACTTCAACCCCTACAGGCTGACCACCGCTTATGGGATTTAAAACTGCTTTGTAATCTATGCATAGCATGTGTATCTGCAGCTACACATGTCGTCAAACGGAAAATGTCACTTACCCAGTGTACATCTGTTCGTGGCATGTTCCGCTGCAGATTCACATGCACCCTCCCACCTCCTCGGGAGCCTGTAGCTGTTTAAGTTCAACATTCACTTGTACCTATGTATGTGTATGTATGTGTGTGTGTATATATATATTTATATATATATATATATATTCCATTTGCATGGACATCTCTTTTCTTTATACTGTATCACTCCTACCATACTCTCTGCAGGAAAACAATCTAACATGGAGTCGATGCCCATGTGCAATGGAGCTGAAGAAGAGTCACCACTCGATCCTGTGACTTGAAAACACTTCTTTGACGAAAAACAACTTGTAACACTCGGAGCCCAACACTAGATGGCAGAAAATGTATAGCATGTGAATCTGCAGCGGAACATGCCACAAACAGATGTACACTGGGTAAGTGACATTATTTTATATATATATATATATATATAATTTGTTCAGTGGCATGTGTGGCTGTAGATACACATGCTGTGCCTTATCACGTCATCTAGAGTTGGGCTCGGAGTGTTACAAGTTGTTTTTCTTCGAGGAAGTCTTTTCGGATTCACGTTATCAAGTGACTCCTCCTCTCGGTCATACTGCGCATGGGTATCGACTCTGTTGTTATATTTTGTTTCCGCTGTCTGGTTCGGACGTGTTTCTTCTCGCTCCGAGATTTCGAATCTGAAGCTTTAGATAACTTCTTTGACCGTCGGAATTGTTTTGATCGCGTTTTCACCTAGACTCGAACCAATAGTACAGTCGAAAACTAAATTTCCCCCTTCTGGGCGCGTGCGCCTGAGTCTGGCCTGTTCGGGCTTACCACGTCGAATCCTGATGGATCGGACTCTATTTCGATTTTGTCCCCGATGCCACGCCAAATTTCCCTACACAGAACAACACCTTGTATGTAATCTGTGTCTTTCCCTGGATCACAGAGAAGAGGATTGCGAGGCCTGTCGAATGTTTTGATCCAAAAAGACCCTGCGTGATCGGAGAGCCTGGAGACTGGAAATGGCATCCAAGAGTACCGAACATATCGACACCATGGAGGAAGAACAGGCACAGACTGCAGTTTCCATCAGATACGCCGACTCCGAAGAAGACTCTGAGGAAGATAGACTCATCACTGCTGGTCTGCACGTGAGTACGACTGCCCCTACGCCCACTCATAAAAAGTCCTCGAAGGCCTTGGGTGCACCCCTGCCAGAAAGCCATGGTTCAACCCAAAAGAAGATTCTCGTTGACCGAGCTTCGGGTTCAGCGTCCAAAAAGGCCACACCTCTGTAGATACCGGAGTCGAGCAAGTTCACCAAAAGCGCAACTTCCGAACCGAGTCGGCGTCCCCACTCTTAGGAGTCGAAGCCTCGACATCCTGCTTCGGAGCCAAAACAACCGGCTGTATTTTCGGGCCCGAAAAAAAACTCCTCTTCGGAGCCGAAAAAGTCTTCTTATTCGGAAGAACACTGACATTCGAGCCATCTTAAGCAGAGCTCAAAATCACTTGCCGAACAGTCTTGAAGTCCATCTGATAATGTTTCTGAGGACACAGAGATTCAACCCATCCTTGAGTTCATGGATGAGAAACAATCAAGGATTCATGTCCCTAAAGAGACTTGCAGAATAATTACTGCACCTCCTCTACAGACCAAAAGAAAGTTGGCTTTTCAAGAACATTTAGATACTGCTCCACCACCAGCAAAGATTTTTAAACGGAAGGAGAAGCCATTACCTATGCATATGTCTTCTCTTCCCCCCCCCCCCCATTCAGCACAACTTTCTTTTTCGCCACAACCCACTAGCCCACCACCTTCACCAACTCATTCACAGTATTCTCATGGTGATACGGTTGATCCTTGGGATCTCTATGTTCCGGATCATATTCCTGCCAATGACCCGGACTTATACCCTTCCAAACCATCTCCACCAGAGGACACTACTGCATACATGCAGGTTTTTCTAGGGCAGCAGCGTACCATGGGGTGCTTATGCACAGTGAACCTTTGGAAGAGGATTTTCTTTTTAACACCTTATCCTCCACGCACTCACGATATCAGTGCCTCCCAATACTACCTGGCATGATTAAGTATGCAGATGAGATATTACCCAACAAGTACCTCCAGACTCAGCGGCTGTGAGTGCCGCCAGAAAGAGGGCTAATAGCCAGTCGTCAGGGGATGCTCCTCCCCCTGACAAAGAGAGTAGGAACTTCGATGCTGCTGGCAAGAGGGTAGCGACACAAGCTGCTAACCAGTGACGAATTGCAAACTCGCAAGCCTTGCTAGCAAGGTATGATAAAGCCCACTGGGACGAGATGCAGGAACTCCTACAACACCTGCCAGAAGAACACCAAAAAGAGCACAACAGATTGTTGAGGAGGGTCAGGCCATAAGTAACAACCAAATACGGTCTGCCCTTGATGCTGCAGATATAGCAGCTAGAAGCGTGAATACTGCTGTCCCCATACGCAGACACGCATGGCTACGTTCCTCTGGATTCAAGCCAGAAATACAGCAGGCAGTGCTGAATATGCCTTTCAATAAAAAACACCTGTTTGGTCCTGAGGTTGATACTGCCATAGAAAAACCCAGGAAGGACTCCGCCACTGCCAAAGCAATGGGAGCCTTATGTAGAACACCTTACAGAGGCTCCTTTCGTAGGCAACAATTTAGAGAAGGATTCAAGTCACAGTCCACAGAGGCTTCTACCTCCCAGGCAAAACAGGGCAACAACAGCAGTACCAGAGAGTGGGATTTAGAAGTTCTTATAGAGACCAGCACTTTAAAACGAGCAGCAAATTCTAGGCCTCAAAACAAACCACTACCCCATCTAAACAGTGCCTTATTATCCATCCCTCAGGGGGCAGACTCCACGTTATCACAAGTTGTCCTCAGAACACAGTGTTTTTTATTACAACAAGAGGTACAATCGCTACTACTAAAACAGGCAATAGAATTGGTCTCAAATTCTCAACAAGGAACAGGAGTATACTCACTATACTTCCTCATTCCAAAAAAGGATGGCACTCTCAGACCCATACTAGACCTCAGATCCTTAAATCTATCTATCCTGTCAGAATACTTTCATATGGTAACTCTGCAGGACATTATTCCACTACTAAAAAAAACAAGATTACATGACTGCATAAGATCTCAAGGATGCGTATTTCCATGTACTTATCCATCCAGCTCACAGAAAATATCTCAGATTTGTAGTAGCAGTAAAACATTCCCAATTCAAATTTCTGCCATTCGGCGTAACAGCTCCAATAGTATTTACAAAATGTCTAGCAGTAGTAGCAGCTTACCTAAGAAGGCAAAACATACATGTCTTCCACTATCTAGATGATTGAAACTGTACATACATTAGGATTCACTCTCAACTACCAAAAATCCCATCTTCAGCCAACACAGGCACATCCTTACCTAGGTGCTATTCTCAATACACAAAAAGCTTTGGCCTATCCAAATACACAAAGCATACATACTTTCCAAAATCTCATAACACAAATGCAGCCAAATCAACAATACACTGTAAGATGTATCATGAAACTATTGGGAATGATGGCATCCTGCATACAATGGTACCACATGCAAGACTAAACATGACACTACAACAGTGCCTCTCACAGCAATGGTCTCGAGCACAGGGTCAGTTGCAAGATCTAGTGGTGTTAGACCGCCAAACACACAGGTCCCTTTAATGGTGGAATTTCAGCAATTTAATGAAGGTACTGTCATTCCAAGACCCTGTGCCTCAGACCACATTAACCACAGATGCATCCATGATAGGTTGGGAAGCTCATCTCAACAACCTCACCATTCAAGGGGAATGGGATTCAAAGCAGCTAAGTTATCACATAAACCATTTAGAATTATTAGCTGTGTTTCTTTCCCTAAATGCGTTTCAACTTCTTCTCAAACACAAGACTGTTTTGATAAAGACAGACAATATGACAACCATGTATGACCTAAAGAAACAAGGCGGGACACATTCGTCTCAACTGTCCCTTCTAGCCCAAACAATATGGAAATGTGCAATTCACAATCACATTTATCTACTAGCAGAATACATCTGAGGAATACACAGTCAGCTAGCAGATCTCCTAAGCAGAACACGCCAACACATACACGAATGAGAAATTCATTCTCAGGTACTTCATCAGTGCTTTCAGAAGTGGGGAACACCACAAATAGACCTATTCGCAACAAGCGAGAACGCAAAATGCCACACCCTGTATCCAAGGGCAATGGATCAACCGGTCAGGGATATTTGCTTACGCTTTTCCCCCCTCTCCCACTACTTCCGTTTCTGGTCAACAAATTACTTCAGACCTCTCTCACCATCATACTCATAGCCCCCATGTGGGCACGACAACATTGGTACAAAACACTCCTAGATCTGTCAGTAGTACCTCACTACAAACTTCCAAACAGACCGGTTTTGCTAACACAAAACAACAGACAAATCAGACACCCAAATCCCAGTGCTCTCAACTTAGTGATTTTGCTCCTGAAGTTATTGAATTTGGATACTTGCAACGTCCGTTAGAATGCATGGAAGTTCTCAAACAAGAACTCACGCCTGCAGCTAGACAATTGTATGCTAACAAATGGAAACTATTTGTTTATTATTGTCAATCTAAACATACTGATCCACTTACAGCATCAATATAGGATATTGTATGCTACCTACTTAATTTACAAAAATCAAATTTAGCTTACTCATCTATTTAAATCCATCTTACTGCAATATCAGCATACTTGCAAACTATTCAACATACCTCTCTCTTTAGTTTCAAGTTATCAAAGCCTTCATGGAAGGATTAAAACGTATTATTCCATGTAGAACACCACCTGTTCCTGCTTGGAATCTCAATGTTGTACTCACAAGACTAATGGGCCCACCTTTTGATCCGATGAATTCCTGTGAGATTCAATTCTTTACCTGGAAAGTTGCTTTCCTAGTGGCCCTTACTCCATTTAGAAGAGTTCGTGAAATACAAGCATTCGCTCTTGAAGAACCTTTTTTCTGAGTACCCAAACATAAAGTTGTACTTAGAACTAATCTAAAATTTCTGCCAAAAGTTGTATCACCTTTTCACATAAACCAAACAGTGGAATTGCCAGTCTTCTTCCCACAGCCAGATTTAATTGCAGAAAGAGCCCTTCACACTCTTGACCTTAAAAGAGCTCTAATGTACTATGCGGATAGAACAAAAGAATTCAGAAAAACGAAAACGCGTTTTGTTGCCTTTCAACAACAACATGAAGGGAATCCTATCTCTAAACAAGGATTATCAAGATGGATTGTTAAATGTATACAAACATGTTACATTAAGGCAAAAAGACAACTTTTAATCACACCTAAAACACATTACACTAGGAAAAAATGTGCATCCATGGCATTTTTAGGAAATATACCAATGGCAGACATATGTAAAGCTGCCACATGGTCTACACCACATACATTTACAAAGCATTACTGTGTAGATGTAGTTTCAAAGCAACAGGCCAATGTTGGTCAAGCTGTCTTAAGAATATTATTTCAAACAACTCCAACTCCTACAGGCTAGCCACCACATTTTTTAGGAGAGAGTAACTGCTTTGTAGTCTATGCATAGCATGTGTATCTGCAGCTACACATGTCATCGAACGGAAAATGTCACTTACAGTGTACATCTGGTCGTGGTGTGTAGTGCTGCAGATTCACATGCACCCTTCCTCCTCCCTGGAAGCCTGTAGTCGTTTCAAATTATTCTAATTTGTAAATATGTTTATACATTTACATTTGCATGGACATCTATTTTTGCTTACTATTTTATTACACTCTATCACTCCTTCCTACACCCTTTTGCTGGAAAACAATCTAACAACTAAGTCGATTCCCATGTGCAGTATGACCGAGAGGAGGAGTCACTCGATTCCCCTGACTCCGAAAAGGCTTCTTTGAAGAAAAACAACTTGTAACACTCCGAACCCAACACTAGATGGCGGAATAATGCATAGCATGTGAATCTGCAGCTCTACATGCCACGAACAGATGTACAGTGGGTAAGTGACATTTTCCATATATTCTCTTGTCTGGTTTTTGGTGCAACTTTGACTGAAGTGCACCCGGTTCCTGCTAACCATGCCAGTGTTCCGTCTCCAAAACAAGACACCTCTGTAAGTCCCTAGTAAATGGTACCCCTAGTACCTAGGGTATGGGTACTGAGGAGGGCCCTAAGAGCGGCAGCACAACTTCTGCCCCTCTAAGGGACCCAGCAACAACCTCATGCAGACTGCCATTGAACGTTACATGTTAAGCTGCTCCCAAAAGTAAAAGCACAACATGGCACACATTCTGGGCGACAGGTCCCCTCAAACACTGCATATATTAGTTGTAGGTCTTCCCTACAGCAGGCCTTACATCCCAAAGGGAGGGTGCACTATATTACATGCGTCGGCATATCTGCAACAGCAGATGTGCCCCTGCTATATCTTTGTCGATTCTTAGACATAGTAAGTGTGCAGAGAAGCAAATTTTAAATACAAGTGCTGAACACTGGTCTATATAAGTTATCCAGCTACATGAGGCCTCCACTGAAAAGAGGGATGTTTGGTATCATACATCTCGTATTGATAAACCCATACTGATTCCAGTGATGGATTGATCAATGCATGCACCCAGAGGGCACCTTACAGGGTCCCCCTGAAAACCTACCAGCTTCTGGTGTGCTTGCTGACTGGTTTGTGCCAGCCTGCCTCTAGAAACACTGGTCTGACCTCCTAGGGTGAGAGCCTTCTGCTCTCAGGAGGCCCAGAACAAAGGCCTGGCCAGCCCAGAGGATGACCTGCTGATTAGCCTTACTAAGGCGGCAAGCCTGAAAGGGCTGCTGCCTTTGAAATGCAAACCCTCATAAGGGAGGACGCCCAACCCCCTTATCCAGAGCCAACTTTGGCACCTGGACAGGTGGGAAAATTAGCTAGTCAAGTATGTGTGCCACCCTCAGGCTAGTACCACCCTTAAGGTGGACTAATCCGAGCTGAACACCATTTTTCAGAGGTAGCTATCTTTGTGATAGCATACCTAGGAATTCTTGGACAGGGTTATGCCCACCTCCCACTGGAAGTGGTCATTTAGGGAGTGTAGTGTCTCCATGGGTCAGTAGCCCATTGGCTACCACCCTACACTCCCCAAGCACCCCTAAAGTTAGTACTTAGGGGAGCCCCTGGCACCAGAGAACCACATCCTGATAACCTAAGAAGACCAAGGACACTGAAGAACCATAAAAGCAGAGAAGAGAGATATAGCAGCTGACCTGGTACCAACCAGCTGGCATGTCGGCATCTCTTGCTGAGAAAGGCACCACAAGTCAAATTGTCTTGCAGCTGTTCACTCCAGAATCCTGGGAGGACTGCCTGCCTTCAATAAAGACCCAAGACCTCCCATGAACAGCCAAGCTTTTCTCCTACAAGCTCCACAGAAAGGATTTTGAGGCCTCCCAAACCGCTAAAACCTGACACCTGAAGCCACCACTGCACCAGTCACCTCCGGCCTGAGTTGAAGTGGACCACCAGTGTCAACAAGCTGCTCCAGAGTTCACGTCCGTCAAGGTTTCACCCCTCCTGGACCCTCTGGTGCCTGCAGCCTCTGCACGCAGGTCCCCTCTACCGCCCCCCTCTACCACGACCACTCCAGTAAGAAAAACTTGACACCTAAAGACACCTATGCTCCTGTCGCCCCTGGGCCGTGGAGAGGAAGAACAAAGGTGTCCCCCTGCACCCAAGCATTGTGAGGACTGAACTGCGCTGTTAGTTCAGCTTCTTAGCCAAAGCCTTTTCCGGCTGTGACTGTTCATCATTGAAACACTTTGGGCACTCTATGCTGTTTTGCACCCTGCACCCGGCCGTCCCCATGCCGCTGATGGTATACTTCTGTGGTGCTGCCTTGTACTTTGTCCACCACTTACCTTAACTCCTGGAGATTGGTCTTATAAGTTGTTGTACTATACCTGTTTGCAGATCATGTTCTTCCTTCCATAGGATAACATTGCAGAACTCAGAAATTTCATTGTCCACTTTTTAAAGTGCAAAGAATTTATATTAAAAATCTTACTTACCCAAACTATTTTTCTCTGATGCCTAAACATATAAAGATACTTGCTATTTTTCTAAATTAGTGGGGATCTTCTTCATGAGTCGAGTGTCTCATTTATTGATTGCTGTGTACTTGCAGATGTCCTGCACTTCCCTTTGTTAAACCTAAGGCTGCTCGACCACATTACCCCCTGATGGAGCACTTTAGGATTGCATAGCAAGCCCCAGTCCACTCATGAGGCAACCCTTGAACTCTTTACACAGTATATCTAGTTATTGATATATCACATAAAGAGCCAGCTTCCTACACACATCCCATCAACAATGTCAGTAAAGTACACATTTAACAATAAACCTACTTCACAGCCCAGGATTTACATTGAATCTTCCCAAATCTCATTTGCAACCTCTACAGATACAACCATATTTAGGTGCAATTCTGCTCACACAAATTGGTATAGCCTGTCTTGATTCCAACAAAGTTCAGAATTGTCAGGCACTACTACCTCTCTTTCAACCAAATCAGCAGATAACAGTAAAGACAGTCTTCTAGGGATGATGGCTGCCCTGTATCTCTATAATACCCCATGGCAATCTAAACATGCACCTATTGCAGGAATGTCTAGCTCATCAGTGGTCTCAGCCACAGAGTCGCTTACAAGATCTAGTGTTCGTAGACTGCCAAACTTTTCACTCTCCTCAGTGGTGGAATCCCAACAACACATTGGAGTGTGACCTCTTTTAGGCCCTGTTCCCCACATAACTCTCACAACAGATGCCTCTCTCACGGAATGGGGTGCACATTTGAACGATCTCCCGATACAAGGTTTATGGGACACCAATAACCAGTCTCTCCATATCAACTTCCTCTAGCTTCAAGCTGTTTACCTAGCCTTAAAAGCTTTCCTTCCTCACCTAATTCACCAGGTTGTATTAGTCCGGATGGACAATCTGAAAGTCATGTATTATCTACGAAAGCATAGGGAGACACGGTCTCTACAACTAGCATGGACTGTATGGAAAAGGGCTCTGCGTTACAACATTCATCTGATGGCAAAGTGTCTCTCCGGGCACGGACAACGACTTTGCAGACCTGGTAACCAGGATGCAGCAACAGGTCCACGAATGAGAACTCCACCCACAAGTCCTTCTTCCACAGAAGGGGTTTCCTGACATAGGCCTTTTCGCAACCGCAGTAAGCGTGAAATGCTCAAACTTCTCATCAAGGTCCCCACACCCACTATCCCAGGGGAACAGACTATATATGAGTTGGTCAGTGATATTTGCTTACGCTTTTTCTTCTCTCCCACTCCTTCCACTCCTGGTTCTAGAAGCTCAGGTAAACGTCTTTCACAATGATCCCAGTAGCCCCAAATGGGCTCATCAACCCTGGTTCACAATACTAGTGTACCTCTCCGGAGTTCCCCACGAGAAGCTCCCCAACAGGCCGGACCTTCTCACTCTGAACCATGGAGGAATCAGGGCTTTCTATTCAAGAAGTAAAATTGCAGGCTTGATGATGGGTTCCAAGTTAAGGTTAGTAGCCCTATCTCAATTTTTTGTTAGTGATCCTAAAATGATACTCTTAGTTATTTACAAGTCAGATGTTGGTATGGATGTCATTAGTGTACATTTGAAATTATACTTGTAGCTAGGCTAAAAGCCACCCATCAATGAAGAGAAGTGATAAGAAGGCAGATCCTTGATCTAAACTACATATAACTTGTTTGGGTGTTGGCATGTCTCATTTGTTGGATGTAGTAGTTAAGAAGGACTGGGTCCAGAAAATTGTCGGGGCCTGTAATTTCAGCCCATAATAGACACATTTGGAGTAATATGTTGTAACTAACTGTGTCATATGTGTCCAAAGATGACTGGATGTCATTGTCTGCCAGTATGGTTTCTTTCCCATGCCTGGTCCTAGTCTAGAGCCTTGTCTAAGCCCGTCCAAGCCCCCCCCAGACTCTTTCCTTTGTGAGCTTTTTTAAATTTGTCTGACATACATTGAGCTGATAAATAAATAAAGCTAGAGTATCTGGGCCTCATCAAACGTAATGTCAAAAGTTTCTCTTTGAACCCATAGACAATTAGGAATGCTTCTGGGGATAAAAAGGCTTGCAAAAAAGTTGACCCCAGTTCTTGTTCTCTTTTAGTCATCTCAAACAGCATTGCAGCTATGGCAGCTACAGAGAAGTGGGAAAACATATTCATCTGAGTAACTTACAGAAGAGATGATGCTGTCCTTATGAATGTGTCTCTAAAGACAATTTTCCTGTAGCTCTTAAGCCTGCATTTTCACTCCGTAGCCAGGGCTTGCAGCAACAGGCATTGGTATGCACACTTTGACTGAAAAGGTCCAGTTATTAACATGCTCTTATTGGTACTGATCAAGTAAATAATCTTAAAAGTGTATAACTGCATGCAGTCTAATCTCATGTTGATTGACAAAAAGTAATGGGAGTCATACTCTCAATTGTTGGTTTCACCTTCTGAAGAAGTTCTAGGCTTCCTACCTATTGGTAATAATGACCCATACTACCAAGGAAACTTAGCAAGACAGCTTAGCTTGCCTTATATATACTCCTGTGAAGAGAAAGTTGTTGAAAGGATCTTTGGCACACTGTGTTAAGTGTACACTATTTTGATCCTGACAGCCAGGCAATTGCTTGTGCTTTACTTAATGAGCATTTCACTGGTCTGATACTTCTTCTTTTTCTTTTTTTTTTTTTTTTTACCAGTTTTCTTGTAAATACTCCTAAAGATAGGGTTCCTAAAATCCTGTGGCAAGCTCAGGTTGGGACCAACTTACAGTTTTGAGCAGGAAGTCAGACCTTAGCCCACGCAGCTGCGCAATTTACCTGGAGAATACTGCCTATTGGACAGCGGCCACTCTTTTCGAACTGCAGAATTATATTTGAGTGTCTGGAGCCACTTTCCCCCATAGATGAATGCAGACATTTTTACCTGCAACCCAAGTTGATAATACTACCTCCTAGCTTTTTCTAGTAAAATCTATATTGTCAGACATTATTGGCTTATTGTCCCCTACCTTGGGATGGGGGTCAGGGGGATGTATTCTTGGGTGTAATGCTTGTTTGTACCTGCAAAGTGTTACCCATGTATGGAGGCCCCTCTGTTTTTCAAGCCCCACGTTCAGTATAGGGATAGTGGTAGTCCGAAAGCGAGCACCCTCCCCTTTCCTGGATGTTCCTCTACACTGCTCTTCCATCTTCTCTGCAACCCATCGGCAGGTATTGTTTAGTTCTGAATTCGCATCCAACTCAGTGGAGTGGGAAGATTGTATTGCGTTCACCTTACCTAGAGTTTAAACTGTTCCACCACATCAGCTGTAACATGAGAGAAGGGACACATGAACAAAGTACAGTGGCCAAAAGTGTGATTACCACAAAACCCCAAAACAAAAGTGATGGGCTGCTTGCCCATTCCACTCATCTTGTGGCCAAAGAAAACTGAGTTTAGCAAAAGTCATAATTATTAGCTCTATAAGTGGATGGGCTACCTAAATAGACCCAATAGACATTATGGGAAGACTGCCACTACCAAGGGAACTAAAGTGCCTGTGCACATTTTGGGACTGAGGTTTACCTTCAAGAGGATGCATTTGGTAGTGATTGGATCCCTCCAAATTTTCGCATTTAGCTTTTTAAATACGAGTGACTAGTTACATTTTGATCCTGGTTTGAAATATTTTGATCCTGGTTTGAAAGATACCATTTGACTTAATATTGCCAAAACAGGAAAAACATCTTAACCATAGTCAGGAAACATAGCTGCCTCACCGCTAGGATGGGAACCACACATCAGGCCTAAGAAAAAGGCTTGCTGTCGCTGCGACCTGATGAACAAGGCTGACTGTGGCCTGTACTTAGTACCAGTCTTAGTTATCAGCAGAACTGCTGCCTAAACTGACAAATGAAGAAATAATTTTACCAACGAATTGGTTGATCCTATTCTGCCCTCCTAATCCCCCTGAGAGACACACCCTCATATCTGTATGGCAAGTAGGAAAGTGATCAATAGTCCATTCATCATTGACTGCTACCTTTCTGAAAAAGCACTGATCTTCATTCACTAACCTCCTTAACTTTATAAGCACAACCTGCGGCACGTGTGATTTCCTCTTCTGATCTCCTGGTGAACGCCTGCTGGACCCTATACATGAAAAATCAGTCAAGCACTGAGATTCCACACATTTCTTTAATTTGAGTTGGCAGAGAGGGCCTTCTGCTGAGCATTGACTTTGCATAGCATTGATCACACTCT
Organism: Pleurodeles waltl; assembly: GCF_031143425.1. Taxonomy (NCBI): domain Eukaryota; kingdom Metazoa; phylum Chordata; class Amphibia; order Caudata; family Salamandridae; genus Pleurodeles; species Pleurodeles waltl. The sequence continues at coordinate 502,598,537 of NC_090449.1, read as the reverse complement.
CCTACAAGAACTGCTCAACAAACAGAAACTCTCAACTTTCTAAAATGTGACCCCGGAATGCAGCACCTAGGACGCATGGACCCATGCATGCATATTTTTTTTTTTTTTTTTTATGTAATGCATTTGTGCCAATGAAGATTTCTACTAATAAAACTCCAGAACCCCTTACACCTGGACCAAATAGGATACTATTATATGTCTTCAAGGTAAATGTAAATTTCTTGGCATATCATTTAAATTCACTGTATCTCACATGAAGACTTGCCAGAGGATCTCTGATAACAGATGGGTCAACAGTACACTCAGATCATAAGAAAGCCTCCTGAACCCATTCAGGGAGCTACAGAATAATCACCCTTTTAGATTATGAAACCAAATGGTATGCTTTATATTTTGCCAGCTGAACGTGATAATTGGACTGAAGAAAAGCTATATACCTCTAGAGAACAGACTAGTTTTCAGCATGGAAGTCTACTGTAGATAACATGACTGTTGCACTGCTTATTGATAATGGGTTCGATAGAAAGCAGTGCAAATGATAACATTACTTCACCAATCACAACATGGCTTTTGTTGGAGTTAATTGGGGGACTACTCTGGCACAAATGGCATATCTGGGGTATACAGTGACCTTTTTAGTCCACAATAATTAGCCTATTCATAGATTCAAGTGTTAGGATTAAAACTGGATATGGCCAATCAATTCAAGGCCTTCAGCAATTAACAACTTTGGAAAATTGTAATGAAACTGACAAGAGGACTGTTCATTTATTGAAAACTAGAACAGTTGGGGTTTCTGATTGGCTATGGCATGAACCTACGACAGGTAGAACCCAACATTATAGTCAGGGTAAGGGAGCTACACACCCAAGATAACCCCTGCTCACCCACTTGGTAGCTTTCCCAGAGCAATCAGGCGTATCCCAGAGGCAATGTGTAAAGCGTTTGCACAGCACACACACTCCAGCGATACAGTAAATACACCACAAAAGAAACTACACACTGTATTTTATGAAAATAAACTAGATTTCAAATAAAACATAGACCTAAAATGGCATGAACCAATAATTACATTGCCAACTAGGCAATCATCGCAACATCACAGTGTGTGCAATAAAAGAGAGATTTCTATGTTGCACTTGTCGTTAAAAACACCCTGCCTCTGCACACAAGCCTGATCCTTGAATATGCTTGTTATCGTCCTAGGGCAAAAACTGCATATCATCACTATGGTTGTCACATATTACCAGAAATGCCACATAAATACAGTGCACCTGCACTTCTATTATATATAAGGCATTAATGTGAACGCCAACTGTAGACTACAGGACCCCCTGCCCACCTACTACAGTGAATATGGTAGTAAGGCAGAATCAGCAAGTTTGTAACTCCATTAAGGATTCCCTCCCATCCTGCCAGCTGGTTAGTGACTGCGCCAAAAGTATGTGGCGTGGGGTGGGGTGGAGGGGGGTGCTGTCAGGCACGCAGACCACACACACGTCGAGGAGACCTCGCTAGGTCCCCCGCATGCGGAATCCTCAAAGGCCGCTGTGTTCACTGCAGGCTCTCCCACTGGGGCATTATGGTACTCCCAGTGAGCCTCCTGGCTAGGGGGCCTCACCAGAGACTTCACTGGGTCCCTCATCCAAAAGATGGCCCCACAACAGTTGCCAGCGTGTGTGCGGTGCAGCTGCCTCTCTCAAATGAAATACGTTTCGAGGAGGCAAGCCTGGGCTGGTCCTGGGAGCAGTCTGCTCTTCGGGTGACAGCCGCCCCCTCTGCACAGCCTCCTTCCGTGCTCTGAGGGACTCCCTGTGTAGTGGTGACCGATGTGGGCTGCTAACCAGAGGGGGCTGCTGCTGTTGGCACAGGGCGGCTGTTCTGAAATGCCCCAACACAGAAGGAGATGCCTTCTTGTGCCCCAGGGGCATCATGTTGTGCACGCTTTGTCCACACTTGCTGCCTGCAGCCACCGCCGTACTCTTCTACCCCAGCCACTCCTTGCAGGGGGTACAACTTGGCACTTTTGGCATCGCCGCAGAAGGGCACGCATCAATGAGAGAAAGCATCAGAGCTCACCGCAGACTTCCTGGAGGTTGAGAGTAGCTCTCACCTCACACTATTCCCCTAGAACCAGACGAGGCAGCAGAAAACTGAAGTGCTCAGCACTTACTTCTCTCTTAACACAGGTCAGGGCCAACAGATGAAGAATTCCCTGGCTTCCAAATAGATGAGGTGGGTGGGGTGAAGCAAATAATCAGCCCCTGGAGAACAACTGGGGAGGATGAAAGGAGGGACCAGCTGCAGGCCACCACATCAGGGTCCTTTGAAGCAAAGTGACAGTCCTTTTTGTGGCCCAGCAGGCCAGCACATCAAACAAGTCAGTCCAATGGCGGTTCCTGCTGGCAGCTTAACAGTTCCTTCTGTCAGTGTGCAGTCCGTAGAGCCAGCAGTGTCTGGTTGCATGTTCATGCAGTGTCTAAAGACATGAGGCCACAGCCCCTGTACTTGTACTCAAAATGATTTTGATCCAGGGGGAACATCAGTAGGGGGTAAATAAACCCTTTGTGTGAGGACAGGACACAGCCTGTACGAATCTAAGTGTGTCCTGCCTCCCTTTCTCGCAGCCCAGGAAGACCATTCAGTATGCAGATGTAATCCTGTTACACCTGTACCCTCCCTATGTGATGGTTGTCGGGAACAAATGCACAAAGCCCAGCTGACACTCTACCCTAGATGTGGATTGGAGTCAGGCTGCAAAGCTCAAGTCATAAGCACAGTGAAAGGCCCCCTTTTTAAAAGTTGCATTTCTACAATAGGAATGAGAAATCCACCTACACCAATAAGCAGGCTTTATCACTACCATTCCAAACATGCCCACGCTACTCCTCAAAGATCAGAAATGACCACTTAGACATATGAGGGAATTCCCTATACTACCCTCTGAGAGGAGAGGCACTCACAGCAGTGAAAAACGAAATAGTCTGTTTGTTACTACTAGGACATATAGCACATACAAATATGTCCTACCTTTTACATACACAGCACCCTGCCCATAGGGCGATCTAGGGCCTACCTTAGAGCTGATTTAGTTGTAGTAAAAAGGGAGTTTAACCCTTTGGTAAGTAGTTTGACTTGCCAAGTGAGTGTGGCAGTAAAACTGTGCATGCATGTCCTGCAGTGACAGACCTGAGATAGGTTTGAAAGGCTACTTCTGGGGATGGCGCAAGCTGCACTGCAGGCCCACTAGTAGCATTTAATTTACATACCCTGGATGTATGGAATACCACTGTACTAGGGACTTACTGGTAAATTAAATGTCCCAAACAGGTGTAAGCAAATCATACCAAGTTAAAAGGAGAGAGCACATGCACTTTAGCACTGATCAGTAGTGGTAAGTTGTCCGAAAGCTACCAAAAGAAGGTCAGACAAAACCAGAGGCGGAAGGCAAACATTTTGGGGATAACCCTGCAGAGAGGGCCAGGTCCAGAAGAAGAAGCTTTATTCGTTATGAAAAAAATTCATTCATTACAACACATAATCACCAAAACATTGTAAAAATACCAATAAAAACCATGTATAATAAAAGCACCCATCCTAAAAACAAGTACATATAATTTTATATATATATATAAAAATAAAAAGCAGAAGAAGATAAAAACCTCATTCATAAAAAACTGGCAAAAAAAATAAGTAAAATCATTCTAAAAATTCTACATTTTTGCGCCAAGTAGTTGCTCCCTTCAGGAATGATCCCAGGCCCTTCCATACCAGTACATCTGAGGCCATTTGCAGCCACATGAAAGCAGGACGGTATTGCACAAAACCATTGGGCCTAAGGAGCGGTAGTAGAAATCGGGTTCTAAATGGTGCATAAAAGACACAGAACAGTGTAAAATTGATCAAGGTCTGATGGGACACCCCATCACAGGGGCAGGGTCTAATACATTCCTCCCCATACTGACCTAGGGGGAAGCACAAATTACTTCTAATGATCCCCAAGCGGAATCGAGTTATGAGAGACCTTTCCCTCACATCCTTGATTTCTGAGAGATATCGCTCAGGACCCACCCACATCTTTAGCATAGTAAATTCCCTGATCGATTTTTTTCCTTAGAGCCTCCCCCTCCCTCTTGGTCTCCTGGATTCTCTGAAAGTTCTCCTCAACCCATTTCTTATCATAGCTAGTCAGGTCCTCGGGATAATCAAACAATTCAGGCCGCCCCAGGTCATGTGCCATCTTCCTTATATGCGACAGCCAGGGAATATGCTTTACATTGTCGCAGGCCAAACAATCCCTTAGGATATCCCTATTAAGAGAGGCATGTTCGTTACTCTACACTGAAATCCATAGCAAAAGGGGAGCCAGCTGGGTAGTGTCCTGTACATACTCAAGGTCCAATTCCAGGTGAAGGCAAAATCCAGGAATATTTTGCCCAACACCCAGAAGTCTTCTACAGAACCGATTTTCTTCCACCATAAGGGCTCGGGTATCCCTAAACCCCCAAAGTGCTGAACCATACAGAAGGACAGGTAGGCATTTCCGCCTATAGATTTCAAGCAGGGTATTGATAGGTTTGCTCCCTACCCTAGCCGCAAAGTCAAAGGTTGCACCAACTGTTGCATGAAAAAGCTCAATCCTTCTAGCAATACAGGGTTTCCAAGATCCTTTCTCATCAAAAATGACCCCAAGTATGGGAACTCATGGGCTCTGCTAATAATTTGATCCTCCACCCTTAGCTCCCCCACCCTACTCATAGGTTTACCACAAACCATAAAGTGCGACTTCTTAAAATTAACCTCCAGTCCCAAAGCTGACATAAAGACGACATAAGCTCTAACTAATTCTCAGAGACCATTCATTGTGCGGGCCATAAGGACCGCGTCATCCGCATACATCAGCACAGGGATATCAATACCCTTCACCTTCGGGACATCCCTGCAGTGACGATCAGAAAATCTGACAGTCCATTTGTGTATAAAAGGAACAAGGTAGGGGCCAAGACACACCCCTGGCGCACATCCCTTGAAAGCTTGAAAGCCTCCGAGCATTCCCCATTTGGGCCCACCCTCACGTTTGCAACTGTCCCAGAATGGAGATATCGGAGAAGCTCTACAATATTAGGGTCTAACCCTGACTGAATTAGCCCCTCCCATAATAAAGACCGGTTCACTTTATCAAAAGCACAGCTAAGGTCCATAAAAGCAAGATAAAGGGTACCTTTCCTGGCCTGCATGTATTTGTTGATTATCATCAGTAAATTAAGACACTGTTTTTGCGTGCCGAGGCCTTCCCTGAAGCCATACTGTTCCCGACTTAAAATATCATTTTCTATCATCCAGGCCTCCAGGCGGCCTAAAATAATCCGTCCCAGAATCTTCACAGAGGAGTCCAGCAGTGAAATAGGGCGATAAGACTTAGGATCATTTCGATCACCCTTTTTAAACACTGGGACTATGCATGCCAATCTCCAAGAGGCAGGAATGCCCACAGTAACGGCTGCATTGAGAACATTTAGGAGAATGGGTGCCCATAACTGAGGGTTAGCTTTATACAGGTCCATCGGGATTAAGTCCGGGCCCGGTGCTTTATTATGCGCACAACTCTGTATTGCATCAATAACCTCCTGTAGTGAGAATCTGATTGCTAGGTTTGGAGCCACATCATACACATTCTCCCGCATATTTCTTAGGGGGGTACCCTCAAATATACTACAGAAATAAGTTACCCAGGCCTCCGGGGCTATATTACATCCAAGGCCCTCAGAGGTTTCTGTTTCAAAGGAACCTCTATTCACCACCTTCCAAAACAGGCCGGGGTCTTTCAAAGCTGTAGCACGCTCTAACTCTTCCCAGGCTTTATCTTTATATTTTAGCTTACTATCCCTCAGGGTCCTTTTATACCTTATTCTAGCTTCTTTTACGAGAATCCAGTCTGTAGGGTGAGTCTTGGTAGCCATCTTTAAATTTGCCCTTGCATCATAGCAGGCTTTGTGGTACCAGCCACATTTACGTTTAATAGGGTGGTTGCCTACTAAAACGAGACAGTCTCTGACTGCTGCATATACAACTGTTATTGCATCTATAACAGTCATGGGATTTGCGCTTCTGTCAGGAGTATTTCCATAAATAGATGTAGGTTGTCCCCCACAACCCTTCCCACAACTTTTTGGGGGTCTACTTGCTTCCACCCAAGCCGCCTACCCTGGTCCTTTGTCACCACTGTTACAGGCCTGCCTCGTCCTAGTGAGCGTAGGGCCCCAGGGATTTTAAAGGACAATATAAGGGGATTATGATCGCTAAAGCACTCGCCTAACACTTTACCCCCAATCACCAAGTCTCTCATAGGAGGGGACACAAAAATATAGTCGATGGTGGAACCAGACCCTCTTCCGACATAGGTTGGAAGTTGGTGAGTGCCTACTGCTTCAATATCATAGAAATTCAAGAGGTCCATCTCCCTGAGTTCCTTTAGTAGATCTCTGCCTCTCGAGTCCTGCGGACCCTGCGCTGAATAGACCTCACAGTCACTGGTGAAGGGATTAACCACGGTACTGGATCGGCCCAACTTGGTATTAAAATCCCCGGAGATGATGGCACGAAATTCCAATCCCACCTTCTCCATTCTATATTTCAAAATCTTAAGAATGGAGAACAGGGCCCCAATTTGGCACCCCATACCCCACACAGCATTTTAAAAGTTGACCAATAATACATTAAAATGATTGGAGAAGAGTGCCCATACCACCAATATACCTTGATGGTTACAGTTAATTTGGAAAGCACCCACTATCTTAGATAAGCGAATTAGAGTGACTAGGCCACCTTTCGAGCGACCTTCAAGAGACTGTACAGCTGGAATTGCATATCTGTCATACCCATCCCACACAGCCAGTCCCGCCAACCAAGTTTCCTGAAGCATGATGACATCATAGTTAGCCACACACCCAACTCATGCTTGATCAGATAGCTTAGCGTCATAGCCCGCAATATTCCATGAGATAAGATTACACAGTGGGGGCACCTCTTCTTGTATAGCCAGTCCACGAAAAGCAGAGAGAGACTCCAAATTATGTACCAGAAATAAAATAATAGATTTGAGCAGTCACTTCTTACTGTAAATGAAAGAGGGGTGGCCCATCCCAGCCTCTTTCAGACCAGGACGGGCCCGCCCTTGGCCCGGGCGCCGCCCGCGCGGCGGGAGCGCTGCTCGAGTTTTAAAGGGCTCCTGCCCTAAAGGAAATGTTGCCTCCTCCTGCCGCCGCCTCCCGCGTTGAGCGCGTCCCGCGAGGCGGGAGCGCTGCTCGAGTTTTAAAGGGCTCCTGCCCTAAAGGAAATGTTGCCTCCTCCTGCCGCCGCCTCCCGCGTTGAGCGCGTCCCGCGAGGCGGGAGCGCTGCTCGAGTTTTAAAGGGCTCCTGCCCTAAAGGAAATGTTGCCTCCTCCTGCCGCCGCCTCCCGCGTTGAGCGCGGCCAGGTCCAAACAAAGTTCTAGTTGCAAAAGCAGAAGGCCTGACAGAAGCGGCAAGTGGTTTCTAGATGACTAGTGCATTTGCTGCCCCTGGTTACTGTTATCTGTGGGGTTTGATTGGCACCAAGTTCATTTCAGCAATATCTGCGTTAGGTGATGGAAAAAGCACTAGATGTGACGCAGTGCAATGTGATCCACGCTATGCTGTATCAGCCCTAGTCTATGGCTCGGAGTCAAATACTGAAAGATTTTAATGCATTCCGCCAGTATCAGGTCAGAAAAATAAAATGTTTTAAGTATGCTACCATCTGCGAGACGCTGAAACAGTATAGAGTTCCTTTATACGAGTTGAGGTGAAAATTCAATTATTTATTTTAACTTTTGCACAGCAAAACACAACCCAACTTAGCTAATATCATATTCTTTCAGACTCCCCTATCAGATCTGAGGGGGACCAGAACCTGGCAGTGGGTCGCAAGTAGTCCTGTGTTATAAGTAGGTACATTCATGAATCGTTAGCCTGTGTTTTTGTGCACATGTCCCTGCTCTAATTGCTGTAAGGAACAAACGTTTAAGGAAAATTTGGCTGGAGATAAAAGTTTGAATCTTCAGAGAAATTACTGTACAGTCCTTAAGTGGAGCAGATTTACGGTTAACAGACACAACTGTAAAATGTTTGAACTGGCAGTTGAACATCTGTTGACTATTAATAACTAATTGATTACAGCTAATGTGTAGCTGGGGACAGTTGTGAATAATTCTCATTTTTTTTTTTTTTTTTTTTTACTGGGCTGACATTTTCATTATACCTTCATTTTTCTTGCTTTTTGAATGAGTAAATTTCTATTTTGTTATTGCTCATGGTGGAATATTGTAATTGTTATAAATTAGACACTAAATCTGTGATAGGAAAAACACTCAAGAACCCTTATTTTAAAATTGTTAATTAACTGTATTACTTGTGCTTTTACAATGTTATTTAACTAACAGACTGGAAGTCCACTACTTCATAACAATTACCATACTTACTGGACAATCATTTTATTCTTTTATTTTTGTGTTCTTTGGCGGAGTTTCTGCTCGCTTATTAGTCTTTAAGGGGAAGGCTTTTGAGTCTTCAACATTGCTACCCTGAAATGTAAAGTTCCAAAAGAGGTCCTTGGAAATTCAGTGAGGATGCAGTGGTATGGTGCTTCTGTAGTTCAAGAGACAATAGGCAGTACCTGTCATTAGCATAAGAGTTTCTCAGCTGTTCCAAAGTCCTGAAGGGCCCAGAGGACTGATATATATATATATATATAGAGAGAGAGGCTAACTTAGCTGTCTAAAATCCCATTCCCCCTCTTAAAATCAGGGCTGATCCAACAAACCTTATCAGTAGTGAGTCTACTTTTCAGCAAAGCCTAACTTTGTCGGCAAGTGCAGAATCCAGTGCTAATATTTGAAAGAGTAAGTTATAAATCTGATTCGACTTTCCTGCTTAACCAAATTGTATGCTGCTCACCACTCACTTCATCACTATGAGCCTCAAGTCAGCCTCTGAGGGGAAATGGTAGTCTAGAAGTACATGACTGAACATGGTGAGGTGTTTCGGAGAGGTAGAGTAAATATACAAGAGTCACATATTAAGTCACAGTTGGTTGTATTGAGTCTGTCTGGCACTTGTGTTGTCCATTATCATTTTTGGGGTGTAGTTTGTGTTTCCAAATTATTTTAGGCTTACTAGAATGTGTGTTGTCACATATTTCTGGGCTAACTAGTGAGAGACCAGAATTGGATAAAATTTGTGACGTTTTATGTTTAGGTTTAATTTCGTGTTGTGTGACGAGTGGATGCCATCAATGCACTGGACAGTAGGCGTCATTCCTGCAAATGGCATGGCACTGCCCACAGGTCAGCGCATTCTGGGACACCGTGGTAAAGTGCCTGGTGGCAGTCAGTGGTACACTCATAGAATGATACCCGGCTGTTTGTCTACTGGATGACTTAAAGAAGCGCAAAGGTTGGAAAATGGAATTTACATTTGTGCATTTGATCCTACCAGTAGCTAAACAAAGGGTTGCATTACCGTAGATGAGTCAGACCAGTCCCAGCATTGGATGGCTGAGACCGAGACATGAGTGAGTGGTCAGTGGCTGAGGAAGTTCACCTTCACAAAAGTAGGCAAGATGACAAAGTGGCAGAAGATCTGCCGATGCGGGAGGTTTTACTGACCATGTTTGAGGGTGGTGAGGGAAGTACTTGAGATGAGTTGTCTGGTTGTGAGGAATGAGTATTTACTGTCCTGGGGAGTATGCCACATATGGCACCAGGAGAAATTGGATACATTTACAAGTGATATAGAATGTAATGGTTTGAGAACTGTGATAAATTAACATTAGTATATTAGTAGTAGTATTATCATTAATATTAGTAATATTACATGTCACTTGGCTGTAACTTTCCAAATTGTTTATTGTATTGCTTAAATAACATGAAAGAAGAAAACTCAAAAATATATTTCTTTTAAATTCATGCTGAGGAAGAAGACTTGTGGAAAGGAAGGTATAGTGTTGCTATTTAGAGGATTCCCTCACAGGGAAGGAGTCTCTGTTTAAGAAAGTATTTGCCAGAGTCTGTAAAAGGATATTGCATGGAGTAAACCAAGTCAGAGGATTTTGTTGGTGTTGCTCTATTGTGATGATGGGTTGGTCTTTGACATTGCAGTGGATAAAGAAAATATGAGGTGATTTAGGGGCCAGTTGGTGTGTGCATGGTAGAAATTACATAGCTCAAGTAGGCTTTACAGGGATAGGGTGGGTTTGTATGAGACAGGTCAAACGCAGCAGTCATTGCACAAGTCATTACCACTTTCAACACCAAGTTGTCTCCGGCTTCAAAAGTTGAGCACATTACTAATACTTCACACTTCAGTTGCCTCAAATATGCCCTACCCTGCCTGTTTTTTTTCTGTCTGCAGCTTATTTTCTCAGCAGCTTATTTTCCTCCAAAATTGACTTTGTAAATAGTCTTTGTCAAAAATGTCTTCTTTTTGCCTACAAAGTGCAGAATCTTCTTGTGAAGCTGCACATTAAAGCAAATTACTCCCAACTTGACCTATGTCTAGTGGTTGATGGGCACTGTAAAGTTACTGTCTCCAGCAAACCTTCCACAAGCAGTGCTTGCCTTTCTTCACACAGGAATTGTCATTTATTTCACACGAGACCCCCTGCAGAACCACCATAAAGTTGATGATTATCCTTGCCTTTTTGAAGCAGTGGGTTAAGAGGCTGTACCTTTTCTGCATTATTTGCACATCATTGAAACTCTATCTCAGCCAATCATCCATTGGTCCCTAGCCGGTCTTTGTTGAGGAATCAAATTCCTTTCTGTCCATTTAACATATATGGCATATTGTCAACTCCGTCAAGGGACCACCTTAGCGCGTTATGCTGGACTACACCATTACAAAACAAGAATGTTGCTACATTATTTGCTCTGGATCTGCAAAATAGGTATGATGTGGCTCAGGTTCTCTAACCGTTTTTCTTTTGCAGCTCCACCTGAAGTATTGCTACGAAGCTGTCCTGACGCATGCTGAACAGGTGTTGCAGAGGCATGGAGTCACCACACCATCCTCAAGCAAACCCCCAAACAGTGCAGCACAGAAAGTAAGTATACTGTAACTCCACAATGCTCAAAGCAGGAGAGCCTTCTAGTTCAGAGTTTGAGTGGGACAGGAGTTAGTAGGGACCTAGACTTTTAGTATGAGTAAAGGCAATTTTATTAAAATGCATACATCCTGGTTTAATAGCTCAATTTTGTATTTTCACATTCATCCCTTTTCTATGCTGATGGTACTAAGCACTTCAGCTCCATCCCCAATTAGAATGGAAGTTTCGCTTATGTTTGTTAAATTGTAAATTTTTGGAATACACAAATTGAATGTTAAGCAGATAGTAAACTATTATCTAGTGGAAATAGTTGTTCGAGAGCTCTTGTGCAACCAGTGTAATGAATCATTACTGACATTTTCTGCATAACAACAAAAATACAATGTAAGATTCTTTGAAATGTAGACAATGTTGCCAAACTGTGAAAAAAAAATGTAATTGAATGAGACCACAATGCTCTGTTAATAACCATATCTAAGGAAATTGGTGCACAATCTTTTCGTTTCTTCTATTTCTTGCTGTTGAGTTGATTCTTGCTTCCGGAATAGACAATCTGTTAACCAAATCTCCTAAAGATGTGGTGTCTGGCCTTTTATGCTTCTGAAAGATTTTTATGATTACATCCATGTGTATCACAAGATTTTAATTACTATTCCTAAACACTGAATACCTCTGGACATGTGATACCAAGACTCTTTACCGCTGCAAAACAAAATGCCCATGTCATAAACAACAATGCTTGCGTTAAGACAACATTTTCCTTTCAATTTATATATTTATGAAATAGCCTTAAATGATATAGAACTTGGCAGAGGGTGACTTCAGCTTTGGGCAGGACCAATAAGGTCAAGCATCTGCCATTGATAAAGAGGTGTTCCCAGTCTTGGGCATCTCACAATACTAGGGTCCATAGCCAAAGTCTCAGAATAGTGCAGGGAAGATCTTAGTCAAAAATAGAGTAGAAGAGTTGCGACTTTAGACCGTTACGGAATGTCAAGACGTTTTTATGAAGTTTGATGAGAGTAAGTAACTCTATAGTGAAAATCCTCATATGTTGAGCGCTGCATTGGTTATCAATCTATGGATAAATGACAAAAAGGTTTTGGCTAGTAGATCCTTGAGAGATAACTTGGAAACTAGTTATGCAAAACTTCTGATTGAGACATTTGAATATTTCCCAGGCATCAGACTGGATCCTGAAACTTTTTCAACAATACTTTTGTGCGCTAGTAGGTGATGCCGTTTGACTCTGCACTGATGTTTGAAAATAAAAGTGTGGACCATATATAGGCACTACTCCTGCTCGCTGAGGGTCTATTAATTTCTTTCAGTGCCAGAAGATGTGGATCTGGAGCTACCTCTCATCTCTTTGAGACTCTTGTTACTTCAAAATGTACACTGCTTGCAAGGAAAACGTTGCCTCTCAAAACAACAGGTTTTGTAATCCTGGTAGGGTCTGTCGCCAAAAAATGTGTGTGACAGACCCTCATCAGGTATGCCTGTGGTGCCTGGTGTTAAGACACAACTCTAGAAGTCGATGAAACAGAGGCAGAACTCTACATCGCTAAGCCCCAGAAGACTCTGCAACAAGACCCCTTAAAGTCGTAAGTTCAGTCCTGGTCCAGATCCAGAAATTGCATAAGTCATCCCAGAGGTCTGTCTTCGTCTCAAAGTCGTCAAGTAAGTCGAACAAAAAACACTAGAAATCTAAGCAGTACTCTGCCCCTTCCCACCACTCTCACTCTCTGAGACAGCATAGGGGCGGCACCATACTTCTTAATCCCGCACTCCAAGTCGATCGGTGTGGGAGCCTATCCCACAACTTGCTCTGACACAACCCATTTTTCTAGGACCATCTGGCACTTCAAAACAGATCTAACTGTTCTGCAAGGTCATTTTGTCACTGCGGATTCTTGCAAATTCCTTCTTTTTTGTTGATAAACAAGTTTTTATTGTTTTTACGAGCATCAAAAACTTCAGACAGAGCAGGTAGAGAAAGGCAGCGAACAATTAAATGGCAGTACATTCTAACAACGGGCTGCCATCGGCGACAGTTTGAACATGGGTACAGACTGATAGGACCCTCCCGCTTAAGCTCTGTTACCACAACCATGCTCACGCCCTTTGTCTATTTTATGATCATACAACCATCCATCCTCCCCAGATTTTCTCAAACTTCCGAGGGCAGCCTCTGGATTCATATACCACTTTCTCTTGGTTAGCACACCAATCAACACCTTTTCGCCACCTTCGAATTGATGGGCCCTCAGGGGAGACCAGGCAGCGGCAATGTCTCTTTTGGCAACCAGCATGGCTGTGGTAGCCAAGGCTCGTTTCGTTTGTGGGCCTCCCATTTCCTCCATCACCCCCAGCAGGGCCAACTTAGCAGACCTTTGAACCTCCCGACCCAGGGCGGCCCGATCTCCCGGAATACCCCCACCCAGAATGTCTGTATCACATGACAGGACCAGACCATATGGAAGAAGTCGGCAGGGCCATCCTCACACCGTGGGCATTGGGCGGAGGGGCGCAGACCCGCCCGGTGTAGTCTGGGCGGTGGTATGTAAGCCCCATGTAAGTAGTAGAATTGAACGGCGCGGAGTGTGGCCGACACCGCCAATTCCCTGGGTGCCATCAGAACCTCCCTCCATTCCATATCCTCTAAGGCCCCCACCCAGGACTCCCACTTTATTCTGATCGAGTTCAGGTCTCCAGGGGCGTTGTTAATTAACATTTTATATATTTGGGAGACACCTTCCCCCGCTTCCCCCCTGAAGGTATTTGAAGAACTGTGTCTGTTTTAGTTGGAAATCTGTCTGCATGTCACGGAAGGATTTCATTGTTTCACCTTTCCATACGTCACCCACCAAGGAAATGCCTAGCCGATCCCAGTCTGTGAATCCCTCCAATGACGCTGTTGCGTTTAGCCATCTCCTCGCCCATAGTGGGGTCTGGTGTGTGATGGTGGCGTTCCATCAGGTGTGTCTTAAAGCTGCGCGCCACGCCAAAAAGGCCGCTCTGGTCACCTCTCACATGCCCCGTGGGAGGGGTCTCCCATATAGTATTCCTAGGATGTGTGGAAACCCCAAGATCTCAAGTTCCACTCGGTAGGCCGGGTCACCCCATCCTCCATTAAACCAGTCGTGAATCACTATGAGCTGGGTGGCTAGATAATACAGGTAGGGGTCTGAGGCACCCAGGCCTCCGTCATACGTTCCTCTCCTACAGTGGTGGGTCGCTACTCGGTGTCTAGCACCTCTTCTCAGGAACTGGCCTGCAGCGTTTTCGAGAGCCTTGAACCAGGAGCGAGGGATCGGCAGGGGAAAATTCTGAAAGATATACAGGAGCCTCAGCAGGACCATCATCTTGAAAAGGGCTACGCGGCCCATTACATTTAGCGGCAAGGTTTGCCATCTTTGTAAGTCTGACCTTATGCGTGTCAGTAACGGTGTCAGGTTTTTGGCCCAAGCCAGTTCGGGCAGTGTGGACACCCAGATGCCCAAGTATTTAAAACTGAGTCGACATAGTGGTATTGTGTCTTGCCAGTTGAAGCCGTCACGTGCGCCAGCCAGCGGGATCAGCATTGATTTAGTGGGATTCAGCTTCAGTCCCGACGCCCGCTCGTAGTGCCGTAAAATGCAGAGGCTTTGTGTGCCCGTTGTATTGTAGAGCAAAACATCATCGGCGTACAGAGCAATTCTGTCTTCTTGGGAGCGACCCAAATTCCACCCGCGGTACACCGGGCCTGTCCTAATCATCTGGGCCAGGGGCTCGATGGCCATGATAAACAGGAGGGGAGACAAGGGACATCCCTGACGTGTGCCCCGCTGGACTACGAATGTTGAGGACAATGTGCCATTCACCTGTACGCAGGCTGTGGGGTTAGCATATAGTGTCTGAACCAGACGGCAGAATCTGGGCCCAGGCATGCTTGTTGAAGCACCAAGAAGAGAAAGCCCCAATCCATGGAGTCGAAGGCCTTTTCAAAATCTATGAGTGGAAGGGTCAGGTCCCTGTGTAACCGGTGGCGTTCGGCCAGGGCCACATGTAGACGACGGATACAGTATCGAGTACTGCGAGTGGCCATGAATCCACATTGATCCGGGTGGATCAGTTGTGGTAAGACCCTTTTTAGGCGGTTAGCGAGGATGGTAGCAAAGATTTTAACTTCGGTATTAATCAGTGATATTCGTCTATAATCAGCGCAGTATGGTGAGGGAGGTTGGGATTTAGGGAGCACCACAATGGTGGCGGCGTCTATTTCTCGGGGGAAGGCTCCACTCTCTTCGACCTCTGCGTAGAGTTTTAGCAGGTACAGTGTTACGTCCTCTCTAAAGTCTTTGTAGTATTCAGCGGGGAACCCGTTGCTCCTGCGGGCTTAGAAGGGGCAAAGATCCCCCAGGAGGTGCGTCTCCTGCAACAGGAGTATTCTCGGTTTATGAAGGTGAATACGACAGTCCATTTAATTTTATCCACGAGGCCGTTAATGTTCCAAGAGATTACCTGTGTTTGAGTCATGGTGGATGGGTATTTAGAAACGTCTTGTGGTGTCCGCCAATCTTTTTTTGTTGCAGAGCCTGGGGATAGCGAAGAGTCCCCATGTCATTCACGTCCTTGCCGGCGTGCGTCGGTGCTGTATCTATTAAATCTCTATTGTCCCTGCTCTGTACTTTTCATGGAAAGCCCTTAAGTGATAGTAACAAAAGAACTATAACATTTGCCTTTGAAACTAGGCTGGAACCCCCTTACCCCCCAACTCCCGCCCCACCCCATACTCCACTCCCCCCCAAAGCATCTGTCGCCCATGTGTTGCGCCTCCCTTGTGGAACTGGTGAGGCGGAACATTAACTAATAGGGTAGCAGTGGTGGTGGACCCCTCCATAAAGTCGGATTAAGATCAAGAATTCAATGGACATGTTAGTCTAATGACTAATGTAGTTATTATCTGCATGGCAAAGTGATGCTTTGTCTAGGGATCTCTCCGTGAGATCATAGTACTGGGATACGAGATAGGTCTGTGTCTTCCGGAGACCCGGATCGGGCTTGGTTTGTGTCTCGAGGGTCTCGGTTCCAGGGGGGGTCCTCTGGGTCTCCCAGCGACCCTGTCCGGTGGACCCTGGGGGGGGGGATCTGGGCGGGCTCCGTGGTCTGTCCTGCGCCGCGTAGAACAGGTGCCACTTCTGGCCACCCAGTGCTGGTTTTTGCTGGAGTCTAGATCCATCTCTGTAGGGACCCAAGGGGGACCTCCTCTGTCAACCAGGTCCAGGCTGTGGCTGGCTGATCGAAGAAGTAAGTTTTGTTGCTGTGGACCACCCGGAGTCGTGCTGGAAAGAGGAGGCGATATTGAATGTTCATCGATCTTAGTTTCTGTTTCACCTCTGTGAATGAGCGGCATTGCTGGTGCACCTCCCTTGTATAGTCGGGGAAGAGGAGGACCTTCGCTCATTGCAGACGAGATCTCCCTTGGAGCGTGCCTCCTGTAGTACTGCGTCCCTGTCTTTGAAATTGAAAAGACGCAGTATCACCGATCTGGGTGGAGAACCGGGTGGGGGCTTCGACTGAAGGGCCCTGTGGGCTCGCTCGATTGTAAACCATTGCGTGAGACGGTCCGCCGGCATCCAGGAACGGAACCAGTCCTCCAGGTAACTGGCCAGAGACGATTCTCTTGTGGTTTCTGGAAGGCCGACCACGCGGAGGTTGTTACGCCTTGACCTGTTTTCAGCATCCTCTGCTCTCCTATGTAGTTAAGAAGTGCGGGTGGTCAGTGCGGAGACCTGGGCCTTAAGAGCGGTCATGTCATCTTCCATTGGGGAGATTCTGGATTCAGTTTCAGTGATTCGGGCTGTGGCATTTTGGAGGTCCTGTCAAATCAAGGCCACATCCACCCTCACCTCTCCTATTTTTGTTTCAACGGGCACTTGGGATGCCTGTATCGCCTGGAGTATCGTTGTCAGATCACTGGTCGTCGTTTGGGGGTCGCCCCCTCCACTTGGGGCACGGTCTTCCGTCCGGAGACCAGTTGCGCTCGTGGCGAACTGGTCCATGCGTCTTTGGGCCGCTGCCTGCCTCGTTGCCTTGTCTTTGCCCATTGTAGTTTAAACCCTTTCTCTTCTCCGCGTAGCTTTCGGCAAGTTGGTTAGCCGCTGCCTGCTAAAGTCACTTCTCTGCAGCATGGGCCGGGGCGATGCCGCCCGGGGCTTGGAACAGGTGGACCTCCCACCTCCGGGGGACAGCCGTGTGACCCCGGGACCCGGTTCGTACTTGCTCAGTTCTGTGGGAGCCCCAGGGGCTTCAACGTTACGGTTTTCCCGCCCGGTGGGGCGCAGCCGGAGAACAGGCCTCTCCCTGGGCCCAGATGTGCCGGTATAGTTCGAATGCTGCGTGGGGAGGAGGACCTCACTTCGACGACGGTCTCCACCCTCCCACGTCTGCAGTTGTTCCTCTCCCGGCAGGACTTATTGTCTTCACTTCCCGTGAGTGGGCCCACCCCTGGAGGGGTGCTCGGTGGGTGCAGCAGAGGACCTGGTCCCAGGTTTGCTTTTTTGAGCCGGCAGACGTTTTTATGCCCCGCTCCTCTCCCGTGGGTAAGTCCTCCAATTTGGTGGGGGAGGCCCCGGCCCGACGCCCGCCGGATCCCAGCCACACAGGGGTCCAGGGCCGCAGGGCTAGGCCATCAAGGGAAGCCTCCGATCCGTCTTCAGATGGGCCCTGTTTTCAGGTCCCAGGTCTTCGGCCCCGTGAGGGGCGGCCTCATTATCGCCGGGCCCCACCGATCCCGCCGCGGCCCCTTGACAGCGACGCCAGTCGTCTCCTCTTTATTTTAGGGGCAGGCACCCCGTCCCCCCTTTATTTCAGGGGGCAGGCGCCCTGTCCCCCACAGTGCCGACGTGCCGCTACCGGGCGTGTGAGGCCGGCGACCACCGCCGGGCTCTGGTCACCGCCTCGTCTGCCTTCCGCCCTCTCTGTGTGCCACGGCTGCCCCGGGCGCCCACCAGCAACAAGGTGTGCTGCCTCTCACCTCCGGACCCTCCGCAGCGCCAGAGGGACGATCCGCCGGCACCGCGGCCTCTTCAATTACTGGTGCTCCGATTCACGTCTCCGCCCGCCATCCTAGCTCCGGATGGTTATTCGCAGCACAGCTGCTTACGGTTTGGCGGAACAGCTGGCGGGAGTCTTGCTGAGCTCAGCGCGGTGTTAGGGTCTCCGGGGTCTATTTTGCAGTGCAGATGATGTAGGATTATGCATTTTGCCAAAGGCGGATGACGGAGGGGTCCGGAGCACTACGAAAGTGCGACCGCCATCTTGACGCCTTGGCCACGCCCCCCTGCAAATTCCTTCTGGTGTGCCTTTGGGCCCCATGGAACCACAAGGCCTTCTATATACAGTGCCACTGCAGGGTTCACCCTCATGCCGGTTGGACCCTCTGAGCCCATCACAGGGTCACCTGTGGCACCAGTTCAGACTCCTCCAACACCATGGTCCACGCCTGTCCCCGGAACTTCAATGCCGACTCAGTTGATGGTGAAAGATGAGGTACCTATTGTACTGACTGACTTAGATTCTGTGCCGGTTTAGTCACGACTGAGGCTGCTGTTAACACACTGCTTCTTCTGTCCAAGCCTTTACGAGGAAGAACACATACTCTGCATTTCCTGTTTGGCATGGATTCAGACAGCAGTTAAGACATAGATGAGATTTGGCCAGCAATGCCATGGAGAGAATTGCTGCAATGAGTTTAGTGGCCTTGATACCTCTTCTGAGTCTGGACTCCTCTCACCCCCTGGTCCTGCCACTGAGGAGAGTGCTCCTAACGCCAAAATAATGCAAAGGGGCAAAGGGTAAGTTAAGCCTTCTCATCCACCAGCTTGGTGCTTCGATCCGTAAATGCCAGATGCATCCTGGGGCACTGGTTCCATGCGCTTGGGATTCAGTGGTTCAAGGACCTACCTTTGTTCCTGAAGATCTCTGATCTGTCCTCTCCCAAGCTATACGAGAGGATCATGACATGGTCAGTTCACAATTCGTTGTGGTTTGGGCATCGCCGATTCCATCAGGTAAGCCATTGGCACAAGTTTCACCATTCGCCTCCACACTTGCCCGGTTTTTCAGGCGATGTCCAGTTGTCCATCATGGAAATGCCATTCTACAGGACTCACCTGTTTGGGGACAAGGCAGAATGCTCTTAAGTGGTTCAAGGAGAGCAGGGTAGACTGCTCAGGCTTATCTGCCTACCTCACCATCCGTTCCAGCCCTACCACTCCGTTTACAGCATTGGCGTTCCATACCGCCAGCCAATCCAACATCTGCAAGACACTCAGCAGTCTCATGGCCGAGGTTGTGGTGCCCACAGCGCTTGTAGTCAAGGTCAACAGGTGACCAGTCCATTACCATCTCCTCTCCCCGCATCCCCACCTTCCAAACCCCTTTAGCATGCTATTAGCGGTGCACCACTACCCAGTGGAATGCAGGATTCAGTGAATTTTACCAGGTTGGTAGGCCACAACTTCAGGTCGGTGGCTCCTGCACGTTCAGCAGGTACATGACCCACCTTTCATTATCTCACTGTTGCACCCTCCATCGCCCCCCAATAACTGACAGAGGACAATCTGTCCATTTTGCACAGAAAGTGCAAGCTTTTTTTTGGCCAAAGAGGCTATTAAGAATGTGTCCTTGCCAGATGTATGGTATTCTCACTACTTTCTGGTGCATAAGAAGGACAGAGGTTCTTATCCTATTTTAGTCCTGCACCCTCTTAACGCCTTCCTCCTGAAGGAAAAATTAAAATGCTCACACTAGCGCAGGTCTTGCCTGCCCCTGACCCTGGATGGTGGCAGTAGACCTGCAAGACTCCTGTTTCCATATTTCGGTCCTGCAGGCCCTTCCATGCTACCTACCGTTCATGGTGGGACAGAAGCATTTTCAGTTTGTTGTGCTTCCATTAGGTCTCATCAGTGCTTCTCAGGTGTCCACGAAAGTTGTGGTGGTGGTGGCAGCATACCTTCAGAGGTCAGGGATACAGGTCTTCTCCTACCTCAACAACTGGCTGTTGAAGGTGGGCTTGCCCCAGGCAGTCATCAATAACCTGCAGACTATGGCAAACCTCCTTTCATCTTTGGGATTCACTATCAACGTGCCAAAGTCACACCTGTCTCCTTCACAGACTCTCCTCTTCTTCTGAGCTGTTCTGGGCACAGTTCGATTTTGTGCCTTTTTTACAAGAAAGAGTGTGTAGGACATTCAGGTTATGATCCTGATCTTTGAGCCTTTGTCCTGGATTTCAGTGAGGTTGACACTCAGGCTGCTGGGGCTGAGAGTCTTCTGCATACTGCTGGTTGAGCATATCAGTTTGCATATGCAAGCTCTGCAGTAGGATCTGAAGTCACAGTGGGCCCATCATCAAGGGGACAGCTCCGACCATGTTCAGATTTCGGAGGAAACTGCAAAAGATCTGCAGTTGTGGTTATTGAATCACCGGTGTCAGTGGCAAACTCCTCTCCCTTCCCCACCCAGACCTGACAGGGGTAACTGATGCATCGTTTCTGGGTTGGGGTGGCCATCTGGTGGAGGTGGGGATCAGAGGCCTCTTGTCTTCGGCAGAATCTCTGCTCCTTATCATTCTTCTGGAGCTGAGAACCATTTGCTTGCTGTTGAAAACCTTCCTTTCTTCCATCAAAGGGAGACTGGTACAAGTGCTCATTGACAACACCACTACTATTCGGTACTTCAACAAAAACAACTGGGTGGGGTCATGGACCCTGTGTTTGCAGGACTCTGCACCTCTTGAAATGACTGGACTGCCCAGGATTTTTCCTGGTAGTGAGCCACCTGGCAGGTTCTTTTAATGCCGGGGCGGATGAGCTCAGCCGTCAGTACCTATCCGATTATGAGGTACAGTTGCATCTGGAGGTGGCGTAACTGTTGGCCATCATAGAGAACTCACAATTTCAGCACTTCTCCATGTTGAAGTTTCCAAGGGGTCTCTCAGGCAGAGACTCGTTCCACTTTTCAGTCGAATGTAGACCTCCTGAAGGCCTTTCCTATGTTAACTCTCCTTCCCAAGTTCTCAAGAAGATCAGGACCGACTGGACTGAAGTCATGCTAATGGCCTCTGATTGGGCATGAAGAGTATGGTATCCAGAGCTCCTGGACTTGAGCATCTTTCCTCCAATCAGGCTATCTCTCCGAAAGGATTTGCTGCCACAGCAGCAGTGTAGGTTATGCACCCGGGCCTTCACATTCTCAACCGTCCTGCTTGGACATTGAGTAGCAACAGCTGGACACCTTTGAACTTCCTTCAGAGCTGTTTGATGTCATCTTGGGCATGGAGAGTATGGTATCCGGAGCTCTTTGGCTTGAGCATCTGTCCTCCAACTAGGCTATGCCTCTGAGAGGATTTGTGCCACAGCGCCAGCGCAGGGTTCTGCACCCACGCCTTCGAAATCTCAGCCGTCTTGCTTGGAGATTGAGTTGCAACAGCTGAACACTTTGACTTTCCTTTGGAGCTGGTTGATGTAATCCTGGCAACCATGTATCCCTCAACAAAACTGTTGTCTATCATTGGAACAAGTTTGTGAGACTATGCGGTACTCTGGAGATAGACCCCATCTAGGCAAAATTATTTGTTGTATTTTTTTTCAGCGCTTGCCTAGTAAGATCTTACTCTGGGCTTAGTTAAATGGTACCTTTCAGCTCTTGCGGCCTTTTTTGCATTTGCCGGATCAGCTCTCATTTTTAAAGTCTCCAGTTGTTATGCCCTTTCTGAATGGTTTACGTTGTTTGTGTCTTTCCTCTCCCTTTGTAATGCCACAGTGGTACCTTACTTTGGTCCTCACCTTTCTGATGTACACTCCCTTTGTGTTGCTTTACAACTCTCTTTTGCTGCTCAAGACAGTGTTCCTCATCGCCATAACATTGGCGCAGTGTGTGAGCGAACAACAAGCTCTTTGTGTCAACCCACCATAAGCTATTGTTACAGACAAGTTGATTTTGCAGTCATGGGCATCCTTCAAAAATCAAAACATCCTCTTTTTCCACGGTCTGTCTCACCCCTCTAAGTAGGAGGATAAACTCAATCTCTTCAACCCCAAAAGAGCACTGGGCTTTTTGCATCGATCGTACCAAAGAACACAATGTGGATAGTCAGTTCTTTGTGGGGTTCTCTGAAGTGAAAAAGGCAAGTCAGTGTAGAAGAGAACCATTTTCCACTTGATCGTGCTTTGCATTAAGATCTGCTACACATTGGCTGAAAATCAGACTCCAAAAGGACTGCAAATTCATTTTACCAGGGCCAAAGCTGCTACCACTGTATTGGCATGAGGTGTCTTATTTCCTGCGCAGTTGCCAAGCGGCTATGGTGGCATCCCACCATATATTCATGAAATACTATTGTTAAAACATTCAGATCAGCCAAGGGGGGGGCATTTTGCTCACTCAGTTCTGCAGGACTTTCCGGTGTGAGTTCATTCATAGACCAACCTCCAAATTCTTTGGCATCTTAACAAAAGGTGGGGAATCTGCACCTAGAAGTCTCAACCAGAAGAACAAATTGCTCACATTTGGTAGCACTCTTTTTGGTAGGGACTCCTTCTAGCTGCAGATTCCGCACTGATCCTCTCATTTTACCCGTTCTGTGATTGGACTCTTTCCATTAATAAGATCCCAAGTCTAGGAATCTGCACATTAGTCAAAGATTGCCATTGAGGCTCTGCTTCTGGGGGCGCAGACAGCTGACGTCAGCACGCAGTAGTTCTCTGTGTCATTTCCTGAGCGGAAAGGCATCAGTTAGGAACCACATTACAACCTCCTATCATCTTGCAGTTGTACTGCTAGGAAAGTTTCCAGATCCAGTCTGATACCCGGGTAAAATGTAGCTTAGGTAGTCTCTACCAGAAAGATCATTACCAAAGGTAAGTAACTTGTTCATTGTGGACTGTTCTCAGCGTTTTCGTTTCTGATGTACACATCTACCTGCAGATTTCTTACCTCTTAAATTTCCAGGCAGGCCAATAACTGGCACCATGGCTTTGACTCTTCTCTGCCCCTCTCCGGATAGGATGCCACAGAGCAATGTATAGCTCCACAGATTATGCTGATGTCAGATTTTTCTTTTTTCTGCTCCCCTCAATGTGATCTGAAGTTGCTCTCCATTGAAGTGTTATTTTGCAGTGCCTTGGAGAAGGTTTTACCTCCATAACTGTAAGACTTTTAGATGTCACTCCTTTCACTAGCAGAAGTTGATTTTGGTTTCTGAGGACATTTGTCTGTGGTGCCTAGTGCATAACCATGACTCCAAGGCCTGTGAGAAGTGCAGCCTCGTGTTTGCCAAAACCATCAAGGAACAGGAAGCAAAGATTTTCATGGCTCCAGCCCGCTGAGAACCCTGGAATCTTCAGTGCTCCAGGTCCCGGGCCAGTACCCAACCTTTAGGTAAGCCTTCAGAGTAGGCTGAAGAGAACTTCACCTGCAAGATGCAATGTAAGAGAAAGACTGCGACCTCTTAAATCGTTCTGTTGACACACATGTTGTCTATTGAGTGGTGCCATTCCAGACTCTTGCCTCAATGTCGTCATCTGCATTTTGAAGGCTATGTGCCCCATGACAGCGTCTGGTTCTGCCCCTGAAGCTGTCTAACCCCTTCTAGGATTTCTGCCCCTGTTGGTGACTCCGCCCAAGTGATTACATATACCCAGCATTTGCTGCTATGGTTCGCCCCCTCCAGTTTTTTCTGGTGCTTTTTCTAGCACACCTGTGAGACCATCTGCTTAGCAGCAACATAGGCAGGTTTTTGTGTTGAGGTTGTGTAGTATGTTTAGTTAATGGTAGCCCTGACAGAGGTGGGATGTAAATAACCATTCTAATTTGCACAGAGGAAATGAGTTAAGCAAGTAAGCTGCATTTGCTCAAAGAAGCTTTGCAGCATGAATCTTTTTTGGATTCACATGCTGTGCGGTATTGACCCATCTAGTGGTTGGTTCCGGAACTCTCCAATATAGTAGTAGTACTCTGTTTTCTTTTTTTTGGCGTAGACAGTCCCACGATTTGATGTCCTATCGAGCCTCTTCTGACATCATTGACATCATACTCCCTCCCCTGAAGCTCCCTTTCGTGGCCACCATCTTCAGATGGTTTTTTTCTAGTGTTGGGTCTGGAAGCGTTTCTGAAGGCTCACAGATTTATGAAAAAAGTTTGTACATAGTTAGTCAGAGAAGAGTCCTGCCGAGCTCTGTCGATAACAGGAGTTTCAGAGTTGAGATGGAGTATACCCGGACAGGGGGGCCTGTGCCGGATGATGGAGACGACTCCTTTTCAATTCTGCTCAAAGTGCCACCAAACATTCACGCAGAAAGATCAATACCAGGGGTGTAACCTATGTCTGCACTCGGCCGTCAGTGCGACGATTGCAAAGCCCATGTGGGGTTCAAGCTGAAAACATTGAAGGTACGCTATTCCATGCAGGGACAGAGGTAAATTCTATTGCTAAAAGGCCTGGCTATGTCTGCAACGTCAACGGTAACATCACCGGAGGAGCTGAAAGAGAGGGATCGGGAGCCAAGATAAGAATTTACGTTGAGAGAGAACCGCTCAAACATTAGGAGAAGAGATCCCAGGTAATGCCTAAAAAACATTCAGGGCCAGAATCTTGAGCACCAGACTCGGACACAAATGGAGCTTTGACGTCGTGAAAATAGTCGATTGAAGGCCAGCCTAAACATAAGGAATCCCTTGTCTGTGACGCCGTAGGTGACAAGACCCCTGAAAAGACTACATAGTCGAAAGACTATCGCAGTCCAGACGTTTTGATGTCGAAAGATCTCAGGAAGTGTTGAAAAAAATCAAGCGATATGTTATTGAAAAAATCTTCGACATCGAAGAGAAAATGTATGCTGACGCTCAACCCTGAAGAACAGTCGGCCAAAATCAAAAGAAAGAAAAGACACCTCATGGCTTGAAATGGCAGCATAAGTGCAAAATAAGAGGTATTTTGATGCTTCCCTTTGGGAATTCAGGAATCCCACAAAAGGCCTTGAAGCCGAAAGCAGAGTTAGAGGAGGACGATGAAATGGACCCTCTTATTACATTAGAGCCACAAGGAGAAGTCTTTGAAGAAAGGACACGGAAACCTTGGGTTCGTTTCAGTTCCTACCAATGCTGTCTAGTATCCTAGATCAAGGAAGAGAGGCATTCAGGGAGTCTGCAACATGCACAGTGGTAATACCAAGGACAGAAAAAAGTATAAGCATTCATCTAAAGACCCTCCATATACAAAAGGAACGGTGCCAGCCGATTCCATCATTACACCTATGGCAAGAAAAAAGGCAAATGTTCCAACAATGTCTGGGCCCCTGGCAGACAAAGAAAGCAAAAAGATGTATCTGATGGGGAGAACATTTGATAGAGATTCAGCCAATCAGTGGCAGATAGCCATCTCTAAAGCTCTCATAAATAGGTATGCATAGCAACATTGGGAGGAAATGGCAGAGCTCACAA
Organism: Pleurodeles waltl; assembly: GCF_031143425.1. NCBI lineage: Eukaryota > Metazoa > Chordata > Amphibia > Caudata > Salamandridae > Pleurodeles > Pleurodeles waltl. The sequence goes on along the minus strand of NC_090449.1, from coordinate 502,572,928 downwards.
AGCACTTACCGGAGTACCACAGAAAGAGAGCAGCAAGCCTGGTGGAAAAACGGAAGAACATTGCTAATACTTGTCTCAAGAATGTGTTAAATGCAGCAGACAGTTCAAGTCTCCACATGGTGAGGGGGACAACATTAAGTTGTCACACTTGTTTGAGAATATCCAGATTCAAACCAGAGGTGCAGGCAAACATTATAAATACTCCTTTTAATAGTGAGCAACAGTTTGGCAGCAGGTTAGACGAAACTCTATAGCAGCCCAAAAAAGAAAATTAGACAGCCAAATCAGTGGGAGCACCTCAATTCAGGGGAAACGTGCAGGGGATCTACAACAGTGCAAAGATCTGCAGGAAAAGGTTGCTTCCCTGGAACCACATCACATCAGGGGTTTCAGGGTACAGGCAAGTCCCAAACAAACCAACACCACTAGCAGTATCAGGTGCAAGAACGCCAAACCTTTCGCAGAAGATCACAAGAAGAGCCCAGCCCCACAGAGGTGGTCCAGCCCCTGCTAAAAAGTGACTTATTCAACAAAAAAAGACCTCTCACACAACACCAGAAGGAAACAACATAAAAGACTTCCTTTATGAGTGGAGGAAGGTATCTTTAGACTGTTGGATACTAAACATCATACAATTTGGATATTGAATAGAACTGGTCAAGGCACCCCCAGCAAAGAGACCAAAGAAAAGGGTCTACTCAAGAGAGGAAACATCACATCTACTCAAGGAAGTAGAAGAGTTGCTAGAAAATAAGTCAAAAGAAAAGGTGACCAGGAAAGAGATCAACCAGGGAAATAACTCAACATATTTCTTAATATCAAAACCAGATGGAACACTACGTCCTGTTCTAGACCTCAAGTTCATAAACAAGTTTATAAAGGCACAAAGATTCAAGATGACAATACTGCAAGGCGTCATACCACAATTGCAAAAAGGCAATTACATGGCAAAGATGGATCTAAAAGATGCTTACTTGCTTATCCCAATGAATGTAAGACACAAATACGTACGGCCTGTGGTGAACAAGAGACACTATTAATTCAGAGTGCTGGCCTTTGGGATAAAATCTGCACTGAGTGCCTGCCAGAAGTGGCAGATCATTTAAGAAGGCAGGGGATACATGTGTATCCTTAGGTAGAACTCACTAAGCAAGTGCACATCAGACACATGCGAAGGATGATAGCAACTCTTTACAATCTGGGTTTCTCAGTAAGTATAGAAAATTCATCACCAGAACAAGAAGAACTCTTTCTGGGAGCAAGAATCAGCTCAATAGAGAGAAAGGCATTTCCCTGCGAGAAAGGGGTAGTGTCACTTCTGCAAGAAATGCCTTTGCCAGAGGGGGCAGTGTCTGACAGTGAGGATTGTTGCTAAAATTCAGGAAACATTCATGCACCCTCTTATAACATATGCAAAACTACATTAGACCAATCAAGGAATGACTGCAAAATCAATGGTCACAAGCTGCGGGGAGTTAGGAAGATCTAGTGGTTGTCACGCAGAAAATTCAAGAGTAAATGAAGTTGTGGAACAGGTCACATATAACAGCAGGAAGACACAACCAACTCCAACAGTAACCATAATTACAGATGCCTCACTTATGGGATGGGGAACTTATATGGACTCATTCAAGGTCAGAGATGTATGGAAAAACAAAAGGAGGTCCAGCATATCAATGTCCTGGAACTGAAAATGGTATTCTTAGCCTTAAAAGCCTTTCAGAAAGAGCTGTGGAGAAAATCAGTATTAATTTAAACTGATAATACCACTACACTGTTTTATTTAAACAAGCAGGGTGAAGTCCAATCCTTTGTTCTATCAACAACAGTTAAAAAAAAAAAATATGGAAGTGGGCAATTCAGGGACAGGTAGACGTAACAGCAGTTCATCTTCCAAGGAAGGACAATGTAGAAGCGGACAAGTTAAGCAGATAAGCATCAAGCTCACATGAATGGAAACTCAATCAAGTAGTACTCAAACAGATTTATAGATGATGGGAAACACCAGAAGTAGATGTATTCAGAACCCCAAGAAATGTAAAATGCTGCTGCTTTGTATCCAGATAGCCAAATCTCCAAGCCCAGGGGAATGCTATATCGGTAAACTGGTCAGGGAGATTTGCTTACGCTCCCCCCATCATCGCCCCTACCTCCCACCCCAATACCGCTGTTTCACAGGGTAACTAACAAATGCAAGCAAGCCAAAATGCCCCTCAGTGAGTGAGGCAAACGTGGTATTCAGAACTAATACAAATGTTGCAGGACAATAGTCACAAATTACCACAACAAAACCTGCTGTCTCTGGAAGGGAGAGAGTTCTCCATCCACAACCAGATTCTGTCGGTTTTGCAGCATGGCTGTTGAAGACTTAAAATGTGGACATATAGATGTACCTGAACAAAACAGTGGCTGTTCTCAGAGCAGCAGGAACGGCAATGACAAAGTGTTGCATAGCTAAACGGGAAAGATACTCAAGGTGGTGCCAAAGAATGGACCTGTTACAGGAAAATACTAAGGATACATTGGTCCTAAAATATCTTACACACCAACTAGGCTGCAAACTAACTCACTCTCACTAAAAATCCATTTAGCAGATGTTGTTGCCTATACAAGATGTCATACTGGAAGAAGTTTCTTCATAACACCAGTAGTAAAACGGTTCTTGGAAGGAGCAAAGATAATAGCTCCACCCAGACAGGTACTAGTACCCAACACCCACATGGAACCTGATCCTAGTATTAACACAACTAATGAGGAAACCTTTTGAGCCTCTAACCAAAAGCCTGTTAAAAATGCTTACCCTAACAAAATGCTTTTCTGGTGGTAATGACATCACTCTGCAGGTAAAGTGAACTTCAGGGTCTTACAATCCAAGAAGGGTATCTACAGATCCATGAGGACAAAATGGTTATGAGGACAGGTCCTCATTTTTACCCAGTCATTTCACAGTTTTATATAAATCAGCAACTCCAAAGTATTTTCCATACCAAAAAATCAAGCGGAAAGTGTTACACTTGCTAGATGCAAGAAGAGCGATTGTGTACTAAATGGAAAGAACAGAGGCAAACAGGAAGACAAACCAACTGTTTCTTTTTCACAAACGAGCACAGGAAGGCTAGTAGCTAAGGGTTCAATTGCTAAATGGACATCACAAACCATTCATGTTTGTCACACAAGTGCAGGAATACAGTTAGATTCTAAACCAAAAATGCATTCTACATGGAAAAAAGGAACAACCATTGCCGTTCTAGCAAATATACCCTCGCAAGACATTTGTATGGCAGCAACACGGTCATCAGTTCACACTTTTACATAGACCTGCAAATAAACAAGGAAGCTAAAGTGGGACAAAAAGTGCTCAAACATCTATTTACTAATTTAACCTCCACAAGTTTAACAAACACTACAAAGTCAATGCACAGCATGTGAATCCAGAAAATATTCCTGCTGCAAAACAAAAATGGTTTCTTACCTGTAAGAGTAGTTTAGCAGCTTGAAGAATTTTCTGGAATCACAAGCGATCCACCCACCTATCCTAGAAGATGGGAGAAAACAAAAAACATAAAAAAAAAAAAAAAACAATCTGAAGATGCGAACAGGAGTGGGAGCTTTCCAGGGAGGTCATATAACTTGAGAGGAGGCTGGATAGGACACCAAATTGTGGGTCCATTGACACCCAACGTTAAAAAAAAAAAAAGGAGAGACAGAGAAGTCCTACTACTTTATTGGATGACCAAACAACTAGATGGCGGCACAATGCACAGCATGTGAATCAAGAAAATTCAAGTTGCAAATTACTCCTACAGGTAAGAAACCATTTTTCCCATGGGCCATGACAATTTGTCTAATATGGAGCCAAATAGTATAATTTAGAACTTAAGTTATACTTAAATTGTCTAAACAGCACAGGTTTCAAAGGAGCTATCATGAAATAGTCCAGTGTATTCCTTATGTGCCAAGCATTGCCTGACCCTCATCAAGAGTGTTAAAGGTTTACTCTCCTCAAGAAAACCGCATTCTGAACAATTGCAAAAAGAATTGACATAAAACCCATGGGTAATAGAGCCATAAAACAAAATGTGGAATTTCACATAGTCTATTAGTTTTTTTTAATGTATACAGCATCTTCCTCCATTTCTACTTTAGACTTTTTTCCATTTGTTCATCTTTACTCTTTCATGTGGATTCTTTAATACATTTCAACTGGAAATCTCCATGGAAAGCAGCATGTTAAAAATACTAATCTACACAGGACTTGAAGTTTAAGGCTTTAGGCAGCAGAGCTGGACTAATGTTAAAGATTCTACAGCAAATATCCCACTACCAGACTTTGAAGATCATGATTCAAACAGCAGTAGACATGCATACTTTCCTATCAAGTGCATGTTGTAATTTTGGATGAATAGATTCATCAGTAGAATAACCCCACCCCCAAACCCATTCACACTTCCTTCCTACTGTGACTGTGCCTCTGCTGAGAAATCCTATTTTACTCCTGTAGGTTGACTTTGGACAAGCCTAGGAACCATCAACGTTTCGGAACAGTAACATTATTATAGCCATGTTCAGACACAAAGTTTATGCTAGTTTCAATAATCAGCCTCTTTGCGAGTGTCTGTCTGGTGCTCAGCTCTTTCCACACCTGGATAAGCTGTTTGCCTCAGATAATATAACTTGATGCTAATGCATTATATTGTCTACCACAATGAGGATGGAAGTAGTGAGGAAGACACCCCTGAGGTTGACAGCCCTGAGGTTGACTTGAATTATCCTTCTGATCCCCTCATAAAGGATATTGCCTCCAATATCAAATCTGCACAAGGGGGCTGCGGTCTTGGAGTTGCCATTTTCTGATAAAAAGCATAAAGTTAACCTCCTTGTGGAAGTACCCCAGTCTTGATCCTCTTTTTCTGAGCCACTGCTGTCCTTCAGTGAGACACTCATGCACCCCATTTTGGTGGTATATTTCCAACCAGCTTCCACTCCAACGTTGAACTGCCAGATTACTAATTGTCCAGCTGTATGTAACCCCAATTTCTTATTTGCTCATCCTTTGCCTGATAGCCTTGTGGTACAGGTTTCCAGACGTTCAAAGCACAGTCCCATTTCATTTCTCCCAATTCCTTCAGACAGGGATTCAAAACAAATAAAAGGTATGGGCAAAAAAGTAGTTTCCTCATGAACTTTGACACACCCTCACACAGTCTGACTTGTCTTTCTGTTAGTGCCATGAGCCTGTTGGCGTGCCAATCCATGTCCTGCTGGTGGGTCTCCAGTTTTCTGGGCCACTTCTGTGACAACTTTGCCTAGGAAATTTGTGACAGGCTAGATGTTACCAAAACGTTTCTCTACTGGGCCTTACAGTGTAGATTAGATGGCCGGGCTACAGAGTCCTCTATAGCTATACACTGACATGCCTGGATTCAGTTCACTGGGTTTTCTAGGGTTGTCCTGGCCAATCTCATGGCGTTGCCCTTCGATGGGGTTTGCCTGTTTGATACAAAAGCTAGTTCGTCACTAGAGTGATTTAAGAAAGTTGTCGCCTCGCTTGCTTGGTGGGTTTAGCTGCCTTGCCAAATCTACCTAAAATACAGGAAATGTAGGTGTTGTTCCTGGGGACAGGTATTTTTCATAGCTACAGAGGACATGGCTTCTCCAAAAGATAACAGCAGCAGTCTTCCTCCTCCCCAGCTGCTCCTGCCAAACCCCTCTAGCTCACTGTCAAGAGAGCACTCTTTCCTGTTGAAGGGGTGTTTTCTATTGCGACAGACTGGCAATCCATTACTTCACACTGTGGAGTCCTACTAATGGAAAGTGGATACATCCTTCCTTTTCAGTAGTCACCTTCCCTCATCCCTCCTGTATTCTCCACACATTCTACAAGTCATGTCCACATTCTCCAGCAAGGAGCTATAGAGTTAATGCAATGGGGTTATGGTGTTACTCCTGTTAATTTCAGGTCCCCAAGAAGGATGGGGCATTTGTCTTGTTCTTATTTTGATAGCTTAAACTTTTCTTGACCTTGATGGCTTAAACTCCTTTCTTTGCAAGGAGTACTTCAAGAAGATGTCCCTTGAACAAGTCCCCTTTGCCCTGAAGTTTAGAGACCGGATGTTGTTGCTCAACCGAGATGAGATGTTGTTGCTCGACCTGATGGAATCTTATTTTCATAAAGCTGTCCTGCAGTTGCACAGACAGTTCCTGAGATTTATATTCGGTTCCACTCACTACCAGTTTCCAGTTCTGCCATTTGGACAATGACTGTGACTTATGTCTTCACCAAAATCATGTCAGTGGTCACAACATATCTTTTCTGGTTGAGTATACATGTACTCCTGTGCCCCAATGACTGGCTGTTGACAGCAGACTCACTGCAGCTAATGTTAGATCATTTTCAGCAAATAGTTTCCTGGCTCCTCAACTTTGGTTTCTTCATCAGCTACATAAGTCCTGCCTCCATCCCAAACAAATCCTCTTCCTCTTAAAAGTGGAACTGAAATTCGTCACCCTTAAAGCTCTCGTGCCTTCTCAGAGGGTTCCTAACATTCAGTGAATTCTACTGAGGTTTTGGGAGGGTGCTTGTCTTTGCATTGCAACACTCCAGTGCCTTCTGGAGCATCTCGCCTCCTGAGTCTTGTTTAACCTCCATGCTTTATGACTTATGTATGCTCTTCAATAGTGGATCCATTCTTAGTGGCCCCAATACTAGGGGCCCCTGACAGAAGCCATTTCCATCTCACCAGAGGCAGCTCAGAAACTGTTCTGGTGACTGGTACCAGAACATGACTTGTAGACAATGTAGGAGGCTGGACTGGCTTGTAGTGAGTACCAAGGGGTACTTACACCTTGCACCAGGCCCAGGTATCCCTTATTAGTGTATAGGGTGTCTAGCAGCTTAGGCTGATAGATAATGGTAGCTTAGCAGAGCAGCTCAGGCTGAACTAGGAGACGAGTGAAGCTCCTACAGTACCACTAGTGTCATATGCACAATATCATAAGAAAACACAATACACAGATATACTAAAAATAAAGGTACTTTATTTTTATGACAATATGCCAAAAGTATCTCAGTGAGTACCCTCAGTATGAGGATAGCAAATATACACAAGATATATGTACACAATACCAAAAATATACAGTATAGTATTAGAAAACAGTGCAAACAATGTATAGTTACAATAGGATGCAATGGGGACACATAGGGATAGGGGCAACACAAACCATATACTCCAAAAGTGGAATGCGAACCACGAATGGATCCCAAACCTATGTGACCTTGTAGAGGGTCGCTGGGACTGTAAGAAAACAATGAGGGTTAGAAAAATAGCCCACCCCAAGACCCTGAAAAGTGAGTGCAAAGTGCACTAAAGTTCCCCAAAGAGCACAGAAGTCGTGATAGGGGAATTCTGCAGGAAAGACACAAATCAGCAATGCAACAACGATGGATTTCCAAACTAGGGTACCTGTGGAACAAGGGGACCAAGTCCAAAAGTCACAAGCAAGTCGGAGATGGGCAGATGCCCAGGAAATGCCAGCTGTGGGTGCAAAGAAGCTACTACTGGACAGTAGAAGCTGAGGATTCTGCAGGAACGACAAGGGCTAGGAACTTCCCCTTTGGAGGATGGATCCCCCACGCCGTGGAGAGTCGTGCAGAAGTGTTTTCCTGAAGAAAGACCGCAAACATGCCTTGCTAGCTGCAAGTCGTGCGGTTAGGGTTTTTGGATGCTGCTGTGGCCCAGGAGGGACCAGGATGTCGCCAATTGCGTCAGGGGACAGAGGGGGCGCCCAGCAGGACGAGGAGCCCTCTCAGAAGCAGGCAGCACCCGCAGAAGTGCCGGAACAGGCACTACGAAGAGGAGTGAAACGGTGCTCACCCGAAGTTGCACAAAGGAGTCCCACGTCGTCGGAGGACAACTCAGGAGGTCGTGCAATGCAGGTTAGAGTGCCGTGGACCCAGGCTTGGCTGTGCACAAAGGATTTCCGCCGGAAGTGCACAGAGGCCGGAGTACTTGCAAAAGACGCGGTTCCCAGCAATGCAGTCTGGCGTGGAGAGGCAAGGACTTACCTCCACCAAACTTGGACTGAAGAGTCACTGGACTGTGGGAGTCACTTGGACAGAGTTGCTGGATTCAAGGGACCTCGCTCGTCGTGCTGAGAGGAGACCCAGGGTACCGGTGATGCAGTTCTTTGGTGCCTGCGGTTGCAGGGGGAAGATTCCGTCGACCCACGGGAGATTTCTTCGGAGCTTCTAGTGCAGAGAGGTAGCAGACTACTTCCACAGCATGCACCACCAGGAAAACAGTCGAGAAGGCGGCAGGATCAGCGTTACAGAGTTGCAGTAGTCGTCTTCGCTACTTTGTTGCAGTTTTGCAGGCTTCCAGCGCGGTCAGCAGTCGATTCCTTGGCAGAAGGTGAAGAGAGAGATGCAGAGGAACTCTGATGAGCTCTTGCATTCGTTATCTAAGGAATTCCCCAAAGCAGAGACCCTAAATAGCCAGAAAAGAGGGTTTGGCTACTTAGGAGAGAAGATAGGCCAGCAACACCTGAAGGAGCCTATCAGAAGGAGTCTCTGATGTCACCTGCTGGCCCTGGCCATTAAGAGCAGTCCAGTGTGCCAGCAGCACCTCTGTTTCCAAGATGGCAGAGGTCTGGAGCACACTGGAGGAGCTCTGGGCACCTCCCAGGGGAGGTGCAGGTCAGGGGAGTGGTCACTCCCCTTTCCTTTGTCCAGTTGCGCGCCAGAGCAGGGCTGAGGGGTCCCTGAACCGGTGTAGACTGGCTTATGCAGAAATGGGCACCATGTGTGCCCATGAAAGCATTTCCAGAGGCTGGGGGAAGCTACTCCTCCCCTGCCTTAACACCATTTTCCAAAGGGAGAGGGTGTAACACCCTCTCTCTGAGTAAGTCCTTTGTTCTGCCTTCCTGGGCCAAGAATGGCTGGACCCCAGGAGGCCAGAAACCTGTCTGAGGGGTTGGCAGCAGCTGCAGTGAAACCCCTGAAAAGGCAGTTTGGCAGTACCCGGGTCTGTGCTACAGACCCGTGGGATCATGGGATTGTGCCAACAATGCCAGGATGGCATAGAGGGGGCAATTCCATGATCTTAGACATGTTACATGGCCATATTCGGAGTTACCATTGTGAAGCTACACATAGGTATTGACCTATGTGTAGTGCACACGTGTAATGGTGTCCCCGCACTCACAAAGTCCGGGGAATTTGCCCTGAACAATGTGGGGGCACCTTGGCTAGTGCCAGGGTGCCCACACACTAAGTAACTTAGCACCCAACCTTTACCAGGTAAAGGTTAGACATATAGGTGACTTATAAGTTACTTAAGTGCAGTGTAAAATGGCTGTGAAATAAAGTGGACGTTATTTCACTCAGGCTGCAGTGGCAGGCCTGTGTAAGAATTGTCAGAGCTCCCTATGGGTGGCAAAAGAAATGCTGCAGCCCATAGGGATCTCCTGGAACCCCAATACCCTGGGTACCTCAGTACCATATACTAGGGAATTATAAGGGTATTCCAATATACCAATGTAAATTGGTAAAATTGGTCACTAGCCTGTTAGTGACAATTTGTAAAGAGAGAGCATAACCACTGAGGTTCTGGTTAGCAGAGCCTCAGTGAGACAGTTAGGCATCACACAGGGAACACATACCTATAGGTCACAAACTTATAAGCACTGGGGTCCTGACTAGCAGGGTCCCAGTGACACATAACAAACATACTGAAAACATAGGGTTTTCACTATGAGCACTGGGCCCTGGCTAGCAGGATCCCAGTGAGACAGTGAAAACACCCTGACATACACTCACAAACAGGCCAAAAGTGGGGGTAACAAGGCTAGAAAGAGGCTACTTTCTCACAGACAACCCTTGAGTCCTCTCCTGGCACCTATCCACGGAGTCCAGAGACTTATGCTCAACTCTGTAACAGAGGCTCAGCATATGCCAAATCTTCGTGTGATAGGCTAGACCTCAAGACCTTTGTTTGCGGGTGTTCGGTTCAAATCCTAACAGACAACACTACTGTGATGTGGTACGCCAAGAAGCAGGTTAGTGTGCAGTCGCATCTCCTGTGTTTGGATGTGTTGGGGGCAAAGCTCACAACTTCTGACTGCCAATTGTCTTGCTGGCTCTCTGAAGCGGCAACCAGACGACCTCATTTGGTGTCACTGTATTGCAAGTCACGTGGTTTTGGTTTGTTCCATTGTGGCCCTCTAGGCCACACCCACGTAGACCGCTTTGCCACATCAAAATAATCACTGCCCATTATCCTGCATTTTCCAGTTTCTATGGATGAACTCTTGAAGATACATTGTATCTGAGGTGGAACTTCCAGCTTGAATACGTGTTTCTACCAATACCTCAGACTCCTTGGAAGCACTGTCGAGATCGCACGCAGATAATTTTGATTGCAGCAGACTGACAGAGGAGTATGTGGTATTTGGTTTTGCTCTGCTTCTTCTTGTGCCTCATCAAGTCTCAGAGGGTGGGACATGTTTCTTTTATCCGAATCTTCAGAGCATCCAACTTCATGCCTGAAGATTGAGCATGGCAAATTCAGTGCCTTTGACTTGTCTGTGGTGGCAGTTTGGTGAGGTAAATTGTGAAGGAGAAAATACTGGGTCAGTAGTCAAACATATCAAGCAGTTGCTCCTACATGTCAGTTGGTGGCACCATCAGACTAAGAGATGACTTCAAACCACCTCTGGAAATGAAGGTCTGAAACCGCTTATAGGTGCACCCCCGGGGAGTGAAATCAGTTCCTTTTTTCCACAAGCTTGGACACAGATCCAGACCGATGTTCCCAACTTTGATGGTTTTACCAGCCACTAAACAAAATTCTTCTGAACCTTAACAGTATGCCAGTCAAAATCACACTTTATGCAGTGCCTCTACTGCAGAACGTTTAACTGCGCTGTTTGTTCTGGCAATGAGTCGAAGTTACATGACAAATATTTTTGATGCACTTGAAGACGATAAGGGTTCAAGAAGTAAAACGTGGTCCCAGAACATAAAAAGTGGGAAAGACTGTACTCAAAATAACAGACCTGCTCCAATACAAGTGGTTGCTCTAAGTTGTGAGGTTGCTCCTGAGCCAAGTAACTATCGTGTAGCAAATCTTCAGGTGCCCTAAGCGCAAGAAGGCTTAGCAGGACACTCCTCCATTTTGTCACTCTCACATAGAAGAGAATCTACTCTGTTGACAAACCAGAGATCAGGACCCAATCTGATTTTTAAGGCAACACCAGCCCCCTCTGGAGTGCCTTCAGTACCCTTGGACCTAAAAAGGACCCTAATCACACCAGCCCCCTCTGGAGTGCCTTCAGTACCCTTGGACCTAAAAAGGACCCTAATCACACTTCTGACGGCAGGCTGCCACCCTGTGTTGATTGATCCTATTTTGGCCTTGCCTCCTTCCCATACTTCTACTTCAGCCCTGGAGGCCATTCTGGCCCTGACCGCTCCAGCGTCTACTCCAACTGCACTCACTCCGGATCCATCTACAATGCTCATTTCTGAGCTGACATCGGTTTGTACTAGTCCAATGTCTAGCTATGAGATAACCAAAGCACAACCTCCAACCCTGAATATTCCCCAGCCTTTTCCTCAACACTAGCACTTTCAAAGGTGGAAAGTTGTGTTAGTCTCTGATTAATCTGCTTTCAATGGCTTCAAAAGGTTCTACATGATGATGAGGAAGCAGACAAGGTACTCCCATTCCCATTCTACTGATGCTGGACTATACCTCGATTTACAAAATGCTAGTGGCCTGGTCATCTCTCCTGAGACAGAGTTAACGTTTCCATCAAGACCACTTCCCCTCCCCAATGAGTAAACTTTCTCTTTTGCTGGGCATAAATCAGCACAAGTACTAGATTTTCAGTTTCCAACTATTGAGACTGAAATCACCTTAGTGACCGAGATCTTGTAACCTGGACCTGCTTCAACAAAGTCTTTGTTACCATTTAATGAGTCCTTAACAATCACCTTGAAGACATCAGGCTGTGTTTGGTGGCATCAATCAGTTACCCAGTAGCTGGGAGACCTAAGATAGCCCATGGACACCCACCCTTTGATTCAGCACGCAACCCCTGATAGCTTGGTAGTCCGAGGTTCCACAAGTAAGGTCATCCTTGATGCAGTCCCTTCAGAGTCACCAAATAGGAACTTAAAGCACAATGACTCATTTGGCAAGAGTGTTCTTGTCACCAGTTTGTCCAGTCTAGCGCCTGTGCCGATGCACACACACCCCTTGGGGCATGGCCATTGAGATCTTTCCGGTCATTCCTGCTGAATTCCCATACTCCTGAACACTGAAGTAGTTTGCATCTGATGTCATGGGGTCAGTCTTACAGTGGCTCTGCAGACTGCGACAAGTACAATCCTTTCATCACAGCTCTCGGTTTAAAAAAATCGCGAGCAGTCACAGGCTTCACCTACACACACATTAGCATAATATATGACTGTCAGACTTTCAAGAGTAAAAGTACTTTGGAGGGATTCTTCTGACTGATCCTCAGGTGTCATTCTGGATCTGTAAAGTTTAAAAGCAGCGCTCCTGCATGCCAGCACGTGCTTGCAGGAAGCTAGCTCTGTATATACTATATCAAAATGAGGCATAGTGTGCAGAGAGTCCAGGGGTTCCCCAGAGGCTCGACAGAGGCAATAATAGATAATAATAATGCTCTATTTGTGGTAGTGTGGTCGAGCAGTTAGGCTTATCAGAGGTTAGTGTTAAGCATTTGTTGTACATACCAAGCAATAGAAGAAACACACTCTCAATGACTTAACTCCAGACCAATAGGTTTTAGTATAGAAAAATATATTTTGTTAATTTATTTCTAGAACCACAAGATTCAGTTTGCAGGTAAGTTTGTAAAATGAAAGGTACTATACATAGTAATACTTAGAACGTTGAATGGAATCAGTAATGTACACAGTTTTCTGAAAAATGGCAAAAAGCTATTTTAAAAGTGGACACTGCAATTTTAAACAGTTCCTGGGGGAGGTAAGTAAAGTACCATTTCTGCGGTAAGTAACAAACTTACAGGTTTAATCTCCCTAGCATAGGTAGCCCACCGTGGGGGGTTCAAAATAACCCCTAGCACACATCACCAGCAACATGGGCCGGTTAGGTGCAGAGGTCACACAAGAGACGAAATAATGTGGGCCCCTATGGAGACAGGGGTACTCTGGTTCCGGTCTGCTTGCAGGTAAGTACCCACGTTGTCGGAGGGCAAACCAGGAGGGTTTAGAGGAGCACTTGAGGGGGCCCCAAATATGCACCAATCCCACACCCTCAGCGGCAGAGGGGCAGCTGGGTCCAGAGTGCCAACATGGTGTTGGATTTCCAATGGAACTATATGGGGGGACCCCGGGGGTCACTTAGGTGCTGCAGGCAAGGCACAGGGGGCTTCTCGGGCAAGCCACCGACTGGATAGGGAGGAGGGCCGCCTGCTGGTCGTAGATGCACCGGTGGTCTGTTTCTCTCGAGTCTGGGGGCTGCGGGTGCAGTGCTTCTCCCGGCATCGGATATCTTCATCCCAGGCAGTCGCGGTCAGGGGGGTCCTCAGGGATTCCCTCTGCAGGCGGCGTCGTGGAGGGGTGGAGAGGTCAGCCCAGAGTGGACACTTGGTTGGAATCGTCCGGGGATCCTCTGGCTAGTTGGGCCACCTGGACACGGGCCGTGGGCATCGGGTGCAGGGTGGTTTAGGACTCACACTTCTGGAGTGAGGTGGAAGTCCTTTAGAAGCAGTTTCTTCTTTCTTGTTGGAGTGGTCTGCTGTCCAGTGAAGTTTCTTGGTCCTCTGTGATGCAGGCAGTCCCCTGGAGGCTTTTCAGGGGTCGCTGGACCTGCAGAACTCATCGCTCTTCTTTTGCAGCTTTTTGAAACAGGAGATGGGTCGGTAGGCTTGGGCAGAGTCAGTTGTTGTCTCCTTCTCTTCTCTGTGTGGTTTTCAGCCCAGCAGTCCTTCCTTCTTGAGGGCATCAGGAATCTGAATCTCTGGGTTCAGGGAGCCCTTAATTACAAGATTTAGGGGTGTTTGTAGGGTTAGATGGCAGCAGCCAATGGCTACTGTCCCTTAGGGTGGCTACACCCTTCTTGTGCCCACTCCCTCTGGGGTGGGGGGCACATTCCTATCCCTATTAGCTCTGATCCTCCAAACCAAGATGGAGGATTCTACAGGGAGGGGGGGGTCACCTCAGCTCTGGACACCTTAGGGGTGGTCCTGGCGGAGATGGTCACTCCTCCCTGTTTTCTCTAATTTTCCCGCAGGACTTGCTGCCAGAAGTGGGGCTTGGTCCGGGGGGTGGGCATCTCCACAAGCTGGAGTGTCCTTGGGGCACTGTAACCCGAGGCTTGAGCCTTTGAGGGTCACCGCAAGGTGTTAAAGTTCCTGCAGGGAGAGGTGTGAAGCACCTCCACCCAGGGCAGGCTTTGTTTCTGACCACAGAATGCACAAAGGCACTCAACCCATGTGGTCAGAAACTCGTCTGGAAGTGGCAGGCTGGCACAGACCGATCAGTCCCACACTACCAGCCTGGCTAACATACAGGGGACATCTCTAAGATGCCCTCTGTGTGCATTTTTCAATAAATCCCACTCTGGCATCCGTGTGGGTTTATTGTGCTGAGAAGTTTGATAACAGTCTTCCCAGTATTCAGTGTAGCCATTAAGGTGCTGTGGAGTTCGTAATGACAGACTCCGAGACTATATACTCAATATGGCTACACTGCACTTACAATGTCCAAGAATTGACTTAGGCACTGTAGGGGCATATTGCTCATGCAGCTATGCCCTCACCTGTGGTATAGTGCACCCTGCCTTAGATCTGTAAGGCCTGCTAGAGGGGTGGCTTACCTATGCCACAGGCAGTGATTTTGGCGGCATGGCACACTGAGAGGGGTGCCATGTCGACTTTGCCTTTTTCTCCCCACTATCACACACAAGCTGCAAGGCAGTGTGCATGGGCTGAGTGAGGGGTCCCCCAAGGTGGCATAATACAGTCCGACTCCGAGTGCTAGGCTGACCAGTTTCTGCCAGCCTGCTACAACCAGACGAGTTTCTGGCTACATGGGGAGAGTGCCTTTGTCACTCTGTGGCCAGGAACAAAGCTTGTATTGGGTGGAGGTGCTTCTCACCTCCCCCTGCAGGAACTGTAACACCTGGCGGTGAGCCTCAAATGCTCGTGCCTTTTGTTTCAGCACCGCAGGGCATTCTGGCTAGTGGAGATGCCCGCCCATCCGGCCACTGCCCCTACTTTTGGTGGCAAGGCTGGAAGAGATAATGAGGAAAACAAGGAGGAGCCACCCACCAGTCAGGACAGCCCCTAAGGTGCCCGGAGCAGAGATGACTCCTGCCTTTAGAAATCCTCCATCATGAGATTGAAGGATTCCCCCAATAGGAATAGGGATGTGCCCCCCTCCCCTCAGGGAGGAGGCACAAAGAGGGTGTGACCACCCTCCAGGACAGTTGCCATTGGCTACTGCCCCCCAGACCTAAACACACCTCTAAATTTAGTGTTTAGGTGCAACCCTGAACCTAGGAAATCAGATTCTTGCAACCTACAAGAAGTAGAAGGACTGCTGACCTGAAAGCCCAGCAGAGACAACGGAGACAACAACTGACTTGGCCCCAGCCCTACCGGCCTGGCTCCAGACTCAAAGAACCTACACAGCGTTGCATTTGCTGGACTACTCATCCAATACCTGATCACACAACTACATTCCAAAAATTGTCATTAGAAACTGATTTTAGCAATATGAACTATTTTTCTAAATTTTTAAAAGTTCTGCTAGGGCCTTGTGTAAGTCCCTGCTAGCATTTATTTTAGAGTTAAAAAGTTTGTAAAAATTTGGATTTCAGTTCTAGAAGTAGTTTTTTAGATTCTTAAAAAGTAATCCCAACTTTTAGAGTGATAATGTCTAATACAGATGAGATGGTTATAGAACTCAACCTCACCCCTTACCTGCATCTAGGGATGTCAGAGTTAAGGTCTGTCTGTACTCTTAAAAAGATGAAAACTGGGTCCACCCCTACCAAAGTAGAGCTCCAGGAGCTTTTGGCAGAGTTCATAAGGGACCACCCCTCTGAGGATAATCCTTCAGATGGGGAAGTTAGTGAACAGGAAGATGAATTCCCCCCTCCTGTCCTAATCAGGGAGAACAAGGTTCTGCAAGCCCTAACTCCACAAATCATAGTCAGAGAGACTGGTTCTTCCACAGGGGAGACAAGTAACCCTGGATGCATTGAGAGCAGCCACAATGAAGAGGACCTCCTGTTAGCCAGGATGGCCAAAAGATTGGCTTTGGAGAAGCAGCTCCTAGCCATAGAAAGGGAAAGACAATAGATGGGTTTAATTCCCATCAATGGTGGCAGCAACATAAATAGGGTCAGAGAGAATACTGACATCCTAAAAATCCCCAAAGGACTTGTAACAAAATATGAAGATGGTGAGGACATCAAGTGGTTCACAGCTTTTGAGAGAACTTGTG
This sequence comes from Pleurodeles waltl, assembly GCF_031143425.1. Classification (NCBI taxonomy): domain Eukaryota; kingdom Metazoa; phylum Chordata; class Amphibia; order Caudata; family Salamandridae; genus Pleurodeles; species Pleurodeles waltl. Next base: position 502,556,424 of record NC_090449.1, on the reverse strand, counting down.
CAACCAGAAAAGTCAAAAGATCTCACTGGGGCGCTCTCCTTTGGGAAATGTTCACTGGAAAGTGTAGGGATAGCCTCCTCACACTCTCTGGTAAAGATGCAGAATCTTATGACATCATGAAGGCTACCCTGATTGAGGGTTTTGGATTCTCCACTGAGGAGTACAGGATTAGGTTCAGGGGGGGCTCAGAAAACCTTGAGCCAGACCTAGGTTGATTTTTTTGACTTCTCAGTCAAAACACTAGATGGTTGGATAACTGGCAGTGGTGTAAATGATTATGGTGGCTGTATAACCTGTTTATGAAAACATCTGTTAAATAATTTTTCAGTGACAAACTGCATCATCATCTGGTAGACCTAGGTCCAATTTCTCCCCAAGAATTGTGAAAGAAGGCAGACCACTGGGTCAAGACTAGGGAGACCAAGACTTCCACGGGGTGTGACCAAAAGCAAGGGTTCACAAAGCCTCCCAGGGGAAGAGTGGTGAAACATCCAAGGGAAAAAGTAAAGAGTCTTCTACAGGGCCCCAAAAACCTGCTCAGGAGGGTGGGCCCAGAGCCTCTTCACAGTCCACAAATGGGTATAAGGGTAAAAACTTTGATCCCAAGAAGGCCTGGTGTTGAATCTGTTGAGTCCGCATGTCCACCAGACTGGAGACGAGCCCTGTCCCAAGAAAAGTCCCACAACAAATACTATTCCAGTTAGCAGTGGAATAGCCAGTCTCCAGGTGGGATCAACAGTGTGCCCAGAGGAAATCAGGGTTCACACTGAAGCTACATTAGTTTCTGAGGGTGAGGTGGATTTAGCCACACTTGATGCCTGGCCGCCTAACATGCACAAATACAGGCAGCAGCTCTTAATCAATGGGACTAGAGTAGAAGCCGTGAGGAATACAAGTGCCAGTGTCACAATGGTGACAGACAAACTGGTTCCCCCAGGACAGTACGTGGCTGGACAGACGTATCAAGTCACTAATGCTGACAATCAAACTAAAGTCCATCCCCTGGCATTGGTAACTTTAGAATGGGGGAGGGGTCACTGGCTTGAAACAGGTGGTAGTCTCCACTGCAATTCCAGTAAAATGTCTGATAGGGAATGATCTGGAGTCCTCAGCATAGGCTGAGGTAGAGCTCAAGACCCATGCTGCCATGCTGGGTATCCCTGAACTGGTGTGTGTCAAGAAGACAAGGGCGCAGGGCTAAGGGTGAAAAAGAAGTGTTGGAGTCTGGAATAATAGCCCAACCTTCCAAGAGAAAAGGAAAGAAGACTGGGGAACCAGCTTCATCACAGCACAAAAACAGAACCTATCTTCCCAGGAAGATGCTCTATCCCCTGAGGGAACTGAGTCCATGGAGCTGGAGCCTTACCAGGTTGAGCTCTTGGGCCCAGAGGGACCCTCAAGGGAACAGCTGTGTAAGGGGCAAGAAACTTGTCCCTCTCTTGAAGGCCTAAGACAGCAAGCAGCTGAGCAAGAAAAATGAACTGTCAGTGGAACCCACAGGGTCTTTTGGGAAGATGGGCTCCTTTACACTGAGGCCAGAGATCCCAAACCTGGTGCCACTAGGAGAGTGGTAGTGCCTCAGGAGTTTAGGGAGTTCATTCTGACCTTAGCCCATGACATTCCCCTTGCTGGGCATTTGGGACAAACCAAGACATGGGAGAGATTAGTCAACCATTTCTACTGCCCCAATATGTCCCAGAAGGTAAATGAGTTTTGCACCTCCAGTGTCACTTGTCAAGCCAGTGGTAAGAGAGGTGACCATCCAAAGCCACCCCTCATTCCACTTCCAGTGGTGGGGGTCCCCTTTGCGACAGTGGGAGTGGACATAGTGGGTCCATTTAAACCTCCCACAGCATCAGGGAACCAGTATATCCTGGTAGTAGTGGATCATGCTACCAGGTACCCTGAAGCAATTCCCCTTAGGTCCACTACTGCCCCTGAAATAGCAAAAGCACTCATTGGTATTTTTTTACCAGAGTGGGATTTCCTAAGGAGGTGGTTTCTGACAGAGGTACCAGCTTCATGTCAGCTTACCTAAAGCACATGCGGAATGAGTGTGGGGTGACTTATAAATTCACCATACCATCCACAAACCAATGGTCTTGTGGAGAGTTTTAACAAGACATTGAAGGGCATGATCATAGGGCTCCCTGAAAAACTCAAAAGGAGATGGGATGTCCTCTTGCCATGTCTGCTTTTCGCCTACAGAGAGGTACCAGAGAAGGGAGTAGGGTTTTTCCCCTTTGAGCTTCTGTTTGTCCATCCTGTTAGGGGACCACTGGCACTTGTAAAAGAAGGCTGGGAGACGCCTCTCCATGAGCCTAAACAAGATGAGGTGGACTATGTACTAAGCCTATGTTCAAGGATAGCAGAGTACATGTAAAAGGCAAGCAAAAACCTTGAGGCCAGCCAACAACTCCAGAAGTTGTGGTATGACCAAAACGCTGCAATGGTTGAGTTTCAGCCAGGGCCGAAAGTCTGGGTTCTGGAGCCTGTGGCTCCCAGGGCACTGCAGGACAAATGGAGTCACCCTTACCCAGTGCTAGCAAAAAAGAGAGTCAGGTCACCTGTAGGAAGTTGGCTCTGTATGTACTATTTCAAAGTAAGAAATAGCATGCACAGAGTCCAAGGGTCCCCCTTAGAGGTAAGATAGTGGCAAAAAGAGATAATTCTAATGCTCTATTTTGTGGTAGTGTGGTCGAGCAGTAAGCTTATCAGAGGGTAGTGTTAAGCATTTGTTGTACACACACAGGCAATAAATGAGGAACACACACTCAAAGACAATTCCAGGCCAATAGGTTTTTATATAGAAAAATATATTTTTTTAGTTTATTTTAAGAACCACTGGTTCAAGATTTTAAAACAATACTTTAAATGAAAGGTATTTCACTCAGGTATCTTAGGAACTTTGAATCATCACAATAGCATATGCAGTTTTGGCAAAAATGGACACAGTGCAAAATTCAACAGTTCATGGGGGGGGGGGGTAAGTATTTATTAGGTTCACAGGTAAGTAAAGCACTTACAGGGTTCAAAGTTGGGTCCAAGGTAGCCCACCGTTTGGGGTTCATGGCAACCCCACAGTTACCACACCAGCAGCTCAGGGCCAGTCAGGTGCAGAGGTCAAAGTGGTTCCCAAAACACATAGGCTTCAATGGAGATAGGGGTGCCCCGGTTCCAGTCTGCCAGCAGGTAAGTACCCGCGACTTCGGAGGGCAGACCCGGGGTGTTTTGTAGGGCACCGGGGGGGACACAAGTCAGCACAGAAAGCACACCCTCAGCGGCACGGGGCGGCCGGGTGCAGTGTGCAAACAGGCGTCGGGTTCGCAATAGGTTTCAATGGGAGACTCAGGGGTCTCTTCAGCGATGCAGGCAAGGGGGGGGGGGGCTCCTCGGGGTAGCCACCACCTGGACTAGGGAGAGGGCCTCCTAGGGGTCACTCCTGCACTGGAAGTCGTATCCTTCAGGTCCTGGGGGCTGCGGGTGCAGCGTGTTTACCAGGCGTTGCGTTCTTTGAAGCAGGCAGTCGCAGTCAGGGGGAGACTCTGAATTCCCTCTGCAGGCATCGCTGTGGGGGTTCAGGGGGGTCAACTCTGGCTACTCACGGGCTCGCAGTCGCCGGGGAGTCCTCCCTGTAGAATTAATTTTCCGCAGGTCAAGCTGGGGGCGTCGGGTGCAGAGTGGGAAGTCACACTCTTCCGGCGGGAAACGTGTGGTCTTTAAAAGTTGCTTCTTTGTTGCAAAGTTGCAGTTTCTTTGGAACAGGGCCGCTGTCCTCAGGAGTTCTTGGTCCTTTTAGATGCAGGGTAGTCCTCTGAGGCTTCAGAGGTCGCTGGACCCTGGGGGACGCGTCGCTGTTGCAGTTTTTCTTGAAGTGGGGAGACAGGCTGGTAGGGCTGGGGCCAAAGCAGTTGGTGTCTCCGTCTTCTCTGCAGGGCTTCAGGTCAGCAGTCCTTCTTCGTCTTCAGGTTGCAGGAATCTATCTTCCTAGGTTCTGGGGCCCCTAAATACTCAATTTATGGGGTGTGTTTACGTCTGGGAGGTTAGTAGCCAATGGCTACTAGCCCTGAGGGTGGCTACACCCTCTTTGTGCCTCTTCCCTGAGGGGAGGGGGGCACATCCCTAATCCTATTGGGGGAATCCTCCATCTGCAAGATGGAGGATTTCTAAAAGTTAGTCACCTCAGCTCAGGACACCTTAGGGGTTGTCCTGACTGGCCAGTGACTCCTCCTTGTTTTTCTCATTATCTCCTCCGGCCTTGCCGCCAAAAGTGGGGCAGTGGCCGGAGGGGGCAGGCATCTCCACTAGCTGGGATGCCCTGCGGCGCTGTAACAAAGGGGGTGAGGCTCACCGCCAGGTGTTACAGTTCCTGCAGGGGGAGGTGAGAAGCACCTCCACCCAGAACAGGCTTTGTCACTCTGTGGCTAGTAACAAAGGCACTCTCCCCATGTGGCCAGCAACATGTCTGGTGTGTGGCAGGCTGGCAAAACTAGTCAGCCCACACTGGAAGTCAGGTATGTTTTCAGGGGGCATCTCTAAGATGCCCTCTGGGTGTATTTCACAATAAAATGTACTCTGGCATCAGTGTGCATTTATTGTGCTGAGAAGTTTTATACCAAACTTCCCAGTTTTCAGTGTAGCCATTATTGTACTGTGGAGTTCGTGAATGACAGACTTCCAGACCATATACTCTTATTGCTACCCTGCACTTACAATGTCTAAGGTTTTTCTTAGACACTGTAGGGGCATAGTGCTCATGCACCTATGCCCTCACCTGTGGTATAGTGCACCCTGCCTTAGGGCTGTAAGGCCTGCTAGAGGGGTGACTTACCTATGCCATAGGCAGTGTGAGGTTGGCATTGCACTCTGAGGGGAGTGCCATGCGGACTTAGTCATTTTCTCCCCACCAGCACACACAAGCTAGCAAGCAGTGTGGATGTGCTGAGTGAGGGGTCCCCAGGGTGGCATAAGACATGCTGCAGCCCTTGGAGACCTTCCCTGGCATCAGGGCCCTTGGTACCAGGGGTACCAGTTACAAGGGACTTACCTGGGTGCCAGGGTGTGCCAATTGTGGAAACAAATGTATAGTTTTAGGGAAAGAACACTGGTGCTGGGGCCTGGTTAGCAGGCCTCAGCACACTTTCAAATCATAACTTGGCATCAGCAAAGGCAAAAAGTCAGGGGGTGACCATGCTAAGGAGGCATTTCCTTACACAATACCCCCCCCCCCCCCCCAAACGAAAGAGGATGAGACTAACCTTTCCCAAGAGAGTCTTCATTTTCTAAGTGGAAGAACCTGGAAAGGCCATCTGCATTGGCATGGGCAGTCCCAGGTCTGTGTTCCACTATAAAGTCCATTCCCTGTAGGGAGATGGACCACCTCAACAGTTTTGTTTTGTCACCTTTCATTTGCATTAGCCATCTGAGAGGTTTGTGGTCAGTTTGAACTACAAATTGAGTACCAAAGAGGTATGGTCTCAGCTTCTTCAGGGACCAAACCACAGCAAAGGCCTCCCTCTCAATGGCACTCCAACGCTGCTCCCTGGGGAGTAACCTCCTGCTAATGAAAGCAACAGGCTGGTCAAGGCCATGATCATTTGTTTGGGACAAAACTGCCCCTATCCCATGTTCAGAGGCACCAGTCTGCACAATGAACTGCTTGGAGTAATCTGGAGCTTTTAGAACTGGTGCTATGCGCATAGCTTGTTTCAGGGTGTCAAAGGCCTGTTGGCATTCTATAGTCCAGTTTACCTTCTTAGGCATGTTCTGGGAGGTAAGTTCTGTGAAGGGTGTCACTATTGATCCATATCCCTTCACAAACCTCCTGTAGTAGCCAGTCAAGCCAAGGAATGCCCTGACTTGAGTCTGGATTTTTGGAGCTACCCAGTCCAGAATTGTCTGGATCTTGGGTTGGAGTGGCTGAACTTGACCTCCACCTACAAGGTGTCCCAAGTAAACCACAGTTCACTGCCCTATCTGACATTTGGATGCCTTGAAAGAGAGGCTAGCTGCTTGCAGGGCCTGTAAAACCTTCTTCAGGTGGACCAGGTGATCCTGCCAGCTGGAGCTAAAGACAGCAAGATCGTCAAGATAAGCTGCACTAAAGGACTCCAAGCCAGCAAGGACTTGATTCACCAACCTTTGGAAGGTGGCAGGGGCTTTCTTTAAGCCAAAGGGCATAACAGTAAACTGATAATGCCCATCAGGTGTGGAGAATGCCGTCTTTTCTTTTGCTCCTGGTGCCATTTTGATTTGCTAGTACCCTGCTGTCAAGTCAAAGGTACTTAAGTATCTGGCAGCACCTAGTTTGTCAATTCATTCATCTGCCCTTGGAATGGAATGGGATTCTGTCTTGGTGACAGAATGAAGTCCTCTTTAGTCCACAGAAAACCTCATATCTCTCTTACCATCCTTGGTGTGAGGTTTGGCGACTAAGACCACTGGGCTAGCCCAGGGGCTGTCGGAGTGCTCAATGACTCCCAATTCCAGCATCTTGTGGACTTCCACTTTGATGCTTTCCTTAACTTGGTCAGACTGTCTGAAAATGTTGTTTTTGACAGGCATGCTTTCTCCTGTGTCCACATCATGGGTACACAGGTGTGTCTGACCCGGGGTTAGGGAAAAGAGCTCAGAAGACTGTTGTAAGACTTTCCTACAGTCAGATTTCTGTTGGCCAGAGAGGGTGTCTGAATAGATCACTCCATCTACTGAGCCATCTTTAGGGTCAGTGGAGAGGAGAGCAGGGAGAGGTTCACTCTCAGCTTCCTGGCCCCATCTGTCACCATCAACAGATTCACATTTGCCCTGTCATGAAAGAGTTTGAGGCGGTTCACATGAATCACCCTTTTAGGGGTCCTGCTAGTGCCCAGGTCTACCAGGTAGATGACCTGACTCTTTCTCTCTAGCACTGGGTAAGGGCCACTCCATCAGTCCTGAAGGGCCCTGGGGGCCACAGGCTCCTGAACCCAGACTTTCTGCCTTGGCTGAAATTCAACCATAGCAGCCTTTTGGTCATACCACATCTTCTGGAGTTGTTGGCTGACCTCAAGGTTTTTACTTGCCTTTTCCATGTACTCTGCCATCCTGGAACGTAGGCCTAGTACATAGTCCACTATATCTTGTTTAGTCTCATGAAGAGGTCTCTCCCAGCCTTCTTTTACAAGAGCTAGTGGTCCCCTGACAGGATGGCCAAACAGAAGTTCAAAGGGGGTTAACCCTACTCCCTTCTGAGGCACCTCTCTGTAGGGGAAAAGCAGACATGGCAAGAGGACATCCCATCTCCTTTTGAGCTTTTCAGGGAGCCCCATGATCATGCCTTTCAATGTCTTGTTAAATCTTTCTACAAGACCATTGGTTTATGGATGGTATGGTGTGGTGAATTTGTAAGTCACCCCACACTCATTCCACGTGTTTCAGGTATGCTGACATGAAGTTGGTACCCCTGTCAGACACCACCTACTTAGGAAATCCCACTCTGGTAAAGATACCTATGAGTGCTTTTGCTACTGCAGGGGCAGTAGTGGACCTAAGGGGAATTGCTTCAGGGTACCTAGTGGCATGATCCACTACCACTAGGATATACTGATTCCCTGAGGCTGTGGGAGGTTCAAGTGGACCCACTATGTCCACACCCACTCTTTCAAAGGGGACCCCCACCACTAGAAGTGGAATGAGGGGGGCCTTTGGGTGTCCACCTGTCTTACCACTGGCTTGACAGGTGGCACAGGAGACACAAAACTCCTTGATCTTCTGGGACATGTTGGGCCAATAGAAGTGGTTGACTAACCTCTCCCAAGTCTTGGTTTGTCCCAAATGCCCAGCAAGTGGAATATCATGAGCTAAGGTCAGAATGAACTTCCTAAACTCCTGAGGCACTACCACTCTCCTAGTGGCACCAGGTTTGGGATCTCTTGCCTCAGTGTAGAGGAGTCCATCTTCCCAATAGAATCTGTGTTCCAGTGATTTTTCCTTTGGTCTCTTCAGCAGCTTGCTGCCTAAGGCCTTCAAGAGAGGGACATGTTTCTTGCCCCTTACACAACTGTTCCCTTGTGCCCCCCCCCTGGGCCTAAGAGTCCAACCTGATAAAGTTCCAACTCCATGGGCTCAGTTCCCTCAGAGGGCAGAACTTCTTCCTGGGAAGAGAGGTTCCCTTTCTTTTGTTGTGTTGAAGCTGGTTCCCCAGTCTTCTTTGCTTTCCTCTTGGAGGGTTGGGCTATTATTCCAGGCTCCAACACCACTTTTTCACCCTGAGCTTTGCATTGTGCCCTTGTCTTGACACACACCAGTTCAGGGATACCCAGCATGTCTGCATGGGTTTTGAGTTCTACCTCATCCCATGCTGAGGACTCCAGGTCATTTCCAAGCAAACAGTCTACAGGGATATTTGAGGAGACTACTACCTGCTTCAGGCCATTGACCCCTCCCCATTCTAAAGTTACCATAGCCATGGGATGTACTTTAGTCTGATTGTCAGTGTTGGTGACTGGATAAGTTTGTCCAGTCAGGTATTGTCCTGAGGAAACCAGTTTCTCTGTCACCATGGTGACACTGGCACCTGTATCCCTCAGGCCTTCTACACTAATCCCATTAATCAAGAGTTGCTGCCTTTATTTTTGCATATTAGGGGGCCAGGCAGCCAATGTGGCTAAGTCCACCCCACCCTCAGAAACTAATGTAGCTTCAGTGTGAACCCTGATTTGCTCTGGGCACACTGTTGATCCCACCTGGAGACTGGCTATTCCACTGCTAACTGGAGTAGAGTTTGAAGTGGAACCTTTCTTGGGACAGGCCTTGTCTCCAGTTTGGTGTCCCTGCTGATTACAGCTACGACACCAGGCCTTCTTGGGATCAAAGTTTTTACCCTTGTACCCAAATTTGAATTGTGAAGAGGCTTTGGACCCTCCCTCCTGAGCAGGTTTTTGGGGCCCTTTAGAAGACTCTCTACTTTTCCCTTTGGATGTCTCAGCACTCTTCCCCTGGGTAGTCTTTGTGACCCCTTTCTTTTGGTCACCCCGTGGAAGTCTTGGTCACCCTAGTCTTGACCCAATGGTCCGCCTTCTTTCCCAATTCTTGGGGAGAAATTGTCCTAGGTCTACCAGATGCTGATGCAGTTTATCATTGAAACAATTACTTAACAGGTGTTCTTTCATAAACAGATTGTACAGCCCATCATAAGCCATTAATCCAACCATCCAGTGTTTTGACTGAGAAGTCAACAAAATCAACCCAGGTCTGGCTCGAGGATTTTTGAGCCCCCCTGAACCTAATGCTGTACTCCTCAGTTGAGAATTCAAAGCCCTCAATCAGGGTAGCCTTCATGAGGTCATAGGATTCTGCATCTTTTCCAGAGAGTGTGAGGAGTCTATCCCTACACTTTCCAGTGAACATTTCCCAAAGAGAGCACCCCAGTGAGATCTGTTAACTTTTCTGGTTGCACAAGTCCTCTCAAAAGCTGTGAACCATTTGGTGATGTCATCATCATCATCATATTTAGTTACAATCCGTTTGGGGATTTTTAGCACGTCCTGAGAATCTCTGACCCTATTTAAATTGCTGCCACCATTGATAGGACCTTAGCCCATCTCCTTATCTTTCCCTTTCTGTGGCTAGGATCTGTCTTTCCAAAGCCAATCTTTTGGCCATCCTGGCTAGCAGGAGGTCACCTTCATTGAGACTGCTCTCAATGCTTCCAGAGCTGTTGGACTCTTCTGTGAGAGAAGCAGCATCTCTGACTATCACTTGTGGAGTCAGGGTTGGCGAACCCCTGGTCTCCCTATCTAGGACTGGAGGTGGGAGTTCCTCCAAATCACTAGTGTCCCCCTCTGTGAGGACATCATCAGAGGGGTTGTTTTTAGCAGAGACTGCCAAAAGCTCCTGGAGCTGTACTTTGGGAGGGTTTGAACCGGTTTTTATCTTTTTGATTTTGCAGAGAGACCTTAACTCTGACATCCTAAGATGCAGGTAAGGGGTGAGGTTGAGTTCCATCACTATATCTTCTGCAGCAGACATTTTGTTTCTAAAAGTTAGAATACTTTTTAAGAATCTAAAACTATCTCTATAACTTACTTCAAACTTTTACTAACTCAAGGCCCTAGCAGGACTTTAAAAATTTTAGAAAAATAGCTCAAATTTCAAAAATCAGTTTCTAATGACAATTATTGGAATTTAGTCGTGTGATCAGGTATTGGCTGAGTAGTCCAGCAAATGCAAAGTCTTGTACCCCACCGCTGATCCACCAATGTAGGAAGTTGGCTCTGTATGTACTATTGCAAAGTAAGAAATAGCATGCACAGAGTCCAAGGGTTCCCCTTAGAGGTAAGATAGTGGCAAAAATAGATAACTCTAATGCTCTATTTTGTGGTACTGTGGTCGAGCAGTAGGCTTATCAGAGGGTAGTGTTAAGCATTTATTGTACACACACAGGCAATAAATGAGGAACACACACTTAGACAATTCCAGGCCAATAGGTTTTTATAGAGAAAAATATATTTTCTTAGTTTATTTTAAGAACCACAGGTTCAAGATTTACAAACAATACTTTAAATGAAAGGTATTTCACTCAGGTATATTAGGAACTATCAATCATCAAAATAGCATGCACAGTTTTGGCAAAAATGACAATAAGCTATTTTAAAATTGGACACTGTGCAAAATTCAACAGTTCCTGGGGGAGATAAGTATTTGTTAGGTTCACAGGTAAGTAAAGCACTTACATGGTTCAAAGTTGGGTCCAAGGTAGCCCACCGTTGGGGGTTCAGGGTTACCCCACAGTTACCACACCAGCAGCTCAGGGCCGGTCAGGTGCAGAGGTCAAAGTGGTGCCCAAAATGCATAGGCTTCAATAGAGATAGGGGTTCCCCGGTTCCAGTCTGCCAGCAGGTAAGTACCCGTGACTTCGGAGGGCAGACCAGGGGGGTTTTATAGGGCACTGGGGGGGACAAAAGTCAGCACACAAAGTACTCCCTCAGCGGCACGGGGCAGCCGGGTGCAGTGTGCAAACCGGCGTCGGGTTCGCAATAGGTTTCAATAGGAGACCCAGGGGTCTCTTCAGCGATGCAAGCAGGCAAGGCTCCTCGGGGTAGACACCACCTGGACTAGGGAGAGGGCCTCCTGGGGGTCATTCCTGCACTGGAAGTCAGATCCTTCAGGTCCTGGGGGCTGCAGGTGCAGTGTTTTTACCAGGCGTAGGGTTCTTAGAAGCAGGCAGTCGCGGTCAGGGGGAGCCTCTGGATTCCCTCTGCAGGCGTCGCTGTGAGGGCTCATGGGGGTCAACTCTGGCTACTCATGGGCTCGCAGTCACCGGGGAGTCCTCCCTGTAGAGTTAGTTTTCCGCAGGTCGAGCCGGGGGCGTCGGGTGCAGAGTTGAAAGTCTCACGCTTCCGGCGAGAAACATGTGGTCTTTAAAAGTTGCTTCTTTGTTGCAAAGTTGCAGTTTCTTTGGAACAGGGCCGCTGACCTTGGGAGTTCTTGATCCTTTTAGATGCAGGTTAGTCATCTGAGGCTTCAGAGGTCGCTGGACCCCGGGGGACGCGTCGCTGTTGCAGTTTTTCTTGAAGTGGGGAGACAGGCCGGTAGGGCTGGGGCCAAAGAAGTTGGTGTCTCCGTCTTCTCTGCAGGGCTTCAGGTCAGCAGTCCTTCTTTGTCTTCAGGTTGCAGGAATCTGTCTTCCTAGGTTCTGGGGGGCCCTAAATACTCAATTTAGGGGGGTGTTTAGGTCTGGGAGGTTAGTAGCCTATGGCTACTAGCCCTGAGGGTGGCTACACCCTCTTTGTGCCTCCTCCCTGAGGGGAGGGGGGTCACATCCCTAATCCTATTGGGGGAATCCTCCATCTGCAAGATGGAGGATTTCTAAATGTCAGAGTCACCTCAGCTCAGGACACCTTAGGGGTTGTCCTGACTGGCCAGTGACTCCTCCTTGTTTTTCTCATTATCTCCTCCGGCCTTGCTGCCAAAAGTGGGGCCGTGGCCGGAGGGGGCGGGCATCTTCACTAGCTGGGATGCCCTGTGGTGCTGTAACAAAGGGGGTGAGCCTTTGAGGCTCACCGCCAGGTGTTACAGTTCCTGCAGGGGGAGGTGAGAAGCACCTCCACCCAGTACAGGCTTTGTTACTAGCCACAGAGTGACAAAGGCACTCTCCTCGTGTGGCCAGCAACATGTCTGGTGTGTGGCAGGCTGGAAAAACTAGTCAGCCCACACTGGAAGTCGGGTATGTTTTCAGGGGGCACCTCTAAGATGCCCTCTGGGTATATTTCACAATAAAATGTACACTGTCATCAGTGTGCATTTATTGTGCTGAGAAGTTTGATACCAAACTTCCCAGTTTTCAGTGTAGCCATTATTGTGCTGTGGAGTTCGTGAATGACAGACTCCCAGACCATATACTCTTATGGCTACCCTGCACTTACAATGTCTAAGGTTTTGCTTCGGCACTGTAGGGGCATAGTGCTCATGCACCTATGCCCTCACCTGTGGTATAGTGCACCCTGCCTTAGGGCTGTAAGGCTTGCTAGAGGGGTGACTTACCTATGCCATAGGCAGTGTGAGGTTGGCATGGCAGTCTGAGGGGAGTGCCATGCGGACTTAGTCATTTTCTTCCCACCAGCACACACAAGCTGGCAAGCACTGTGTATGTGCTCAGTGAGGGGTCCCCAGGGTGGCATAAGACATGCTTCAGCCCTTGGAGACCTTCCCTGGCATCAGGGCCCTTGGTACCAGGGGTACCAGTTACAAGGGACTTACCTGGATGCCAGGGTGTGCCAATCGTGGAGACAAAGGTACAGTTTTAGGGAAAGAACACTTGTGCTGGGGCCTGGTTAGCAGGCCTCAGCACACTTTCAAATCATAACTTGGCATCAGCAAAGGCAAAAAGTCAGGGGGTAACCATGCCAAGGAGGCATTTCCTTACATCACCTACATGGTGGACCTGGGCACTAGCAGGACCCCCAAGAGGGTGATCCATGTTAACCGCTTCAAACTCTTTCATGACAGGGCAGATGTAAAAATGTTAATGGTTACAGATAAGGACCAGGAAGCAGAGAGTGAACCTCTCCCTAATCTCCTCTCCACTGACCCTAAAGATGGCTCAGTAGATGGAGTGATCTATTCAGTCTCCCTCTCTGGCCAGCAGCAGGCTGACTGCAGGCAAGTCATCCAGCAGTTTGCTGAGCTCTTTTCCTTGACCCCTGGTCAGACACACCTGTGTACCCATGATGTGGACACATGAGACAGTATGCCTGTGAAGAATAAAATATTCAGACAGTTGGACCAAGTCAAAGAAAGCATCAAAGTGAAAGTGAACAAGATGCTGGAGTTGGGAGTGATTGAGCACTCCGACAGTCCCTCGGCTAGCCCAGTGGTCTTGGTCCCCAAACCTCACTATAAAGATGGCAAGAAAGAGATGAGGTTTTGTGTGGGCTACAGAGGGCTCAACTCTGTCACCAAGACAGATGCTCACCCCATCCAAAGGGCAGATGAGCTCATAGACAAACTAGGTGCTGCCAGATACTTAAGTACCTTTGACTTGACAGCAGGGTACTGGCAAATCAAAATGGCACCAGGAGCAAAAGAAAAGACTGCATTCTCCACACCTGATGGGTGTTATCAGTTTACTGTTATGCCCTTTGGCTTAAAGAGTGCCCCTGCCACCTTCCAAAGGTTGGTGAATCAAGTCCTTGCTTGCTTGGAGTCCTTTAGTGGAGCTTATCTGGATGATATTGCTGTTTTTAGCTCTAACTGGCAGTATCACCTGGTCCACCTGAAGGAGGTTTTGCAGGCCCTGCACACAGCAGGCCTCTCTATCAAGGCATCTAAATGTCAGATAGGGCAGGGGACTGTGGTTTACTTGGGACACCTTGTAGTGGAGGCCAAGTTCAGCCACTCCAACCCAAGATCCAGACTATTCTGGACTGGGTAGCTCCAAAAACCCAGACTCAAGTCAGGGCATTCCTTGGCTTGACTGAATACTAAAGGAGGTTTATGAAGGGATATAGATCAATAGTGACACCCCTCAGAAATGGCCTCTAAGAAAATGCCCAAGAAAGTTAACTGGACCATGGACTGTCAAAAGGCATTTGACACCCTGAAGCGAGCTATGTGTACAGCACCAGTTTTGAAGGCTCCAGATTATTCTAAGCAGTTCATAGTGCACACTGTTGCATTTGAGCATGGGATAGGAGCCGTCCTGTCCCAAACAAATGGTGATAACCTTGACCAGCCTGTTGCTTTTATTAGCAGGAGGTTACTCCCCAGGGAGCAGCGTTGGAGTGCCATTGAGAGGGAGGCCTTTGCTGTGGTTTGGTCCCTGAAGAAGTTGAGGCCATACGTTTTTGGTGCTCACTTTATAGTTCAAACTGACCACAGACCTCTCAGATGGCTGATGCAAATGAAATGAGAAAACCCTAAACTGTTGAGGTGGTTCATATCCCTACAGAGCCAACTTCCTACAGTGAATGACCTGTGTCCAGTACACTGGTAAAATGGCTTGCTCACACTTACGAAGTCCAGTGTAATGGCGCTGGGGTTGATAGTGTACCTCTGCTCCTGCAGGGTGCCCTCACACACAGATACCTGCACCCTGGCTACTGGGCTAGGAGGGCCTTCCATAGCGGTGACTTACAGTGACCTGGTGCAGTGTGACCTGTGGTGAAAGGGTGCATGCACCTATTTACCAAGGCTGCAATGGCAGGCCTGCAGAAACATTTTGCATGGTCTCTCATGGGTGGCACAACACATGCTGCAACCCATGGGGAACCCCTGGTGCCCCAGTGCCCTAGGTACCCAAGTACCCTATACTAGGGACTTATATGGGGTCACCGGTGTGCCAAATGTGGAGTGTGCAAAGCCCTAGGCAACCTAATATAGAGGGAGAGAGCACAATTACTGGGGTCCTGTTTATGAGGATCCAAGTGAAAACAGTCAAAACATACTAACAGCAGAGAAAAAGTGGGGGTACCCATGCCAAAAAGAGATTACTTTCCTACACCAGTCGCTGGGACTTATTTGTGCATTGGAGTAGCACCGAACAAATTTACCCATTAAAAGGTTTGCAACCTATATTTCCTCCAAAACCATTTGTGATGCCTTAGTAGGAGTTAAACTTAGTCCTCAGAGTTTTGATGGGTGCACATTTCGAACTGCTGCACAGTTGTCCTTTGAGACTTCTGATGTTAAAGACTCATCGCCATGACATCAGCTAGACGTGAGAGCACGCTACAGACTTTGCCAACCCACCTTATACAACTTTCTTCCTAGATAAGTTGATGTTGAGGGCACCGTTTTCCTTTCTGCGAAAAAGTCGCAACTCCATTTCAGGTAAGGCAGGCTATCACATTTCCAGAATTATTTGCTCCATCTCATCCCTCTAAGGAGGAACAGAGGCTCCATCGTTATAACCCTAAGAGCCCCAAGGAGCTCTTCATCGTCGTGAAGGAACTCTCCATTCCCTTCTCCAACGCCAATCCTCTCCAACCCCAGCTCCAACGACATCCCACCATCCCAGGATCTCTGCGACTCCCTAGCCTCCTACTTCCACCGCAAGATTTCACACACCCCGGGCAACCACCAACACCACAGATTCACCTCTGACCAACCTCCTGCTCTCCTGGATCCCCGTCAAGGACAACACCATCTAAATCATGAACACCATCCACTCTGGCTCTCCATCTGATCCCGGCCCTCACCACATCCTCAACAAAGCAAGCTCCGTCATTGCCCCCAGCTATGGAAGATCATCAACAGCTCCTTGGAGTCCACCACCTTCCCAGAGAGCCGGAAACACGCTGAAATCAACGCCCTCCTCAAAAAACCCAAGGCAGACCCAAAGGACCTCAAGAACGTCCGGCCTATCTTCCTGCTCCCCTTCCCAGCAAAAGTCATAGAGAAGGCAGTCCATAGACAACTAACCCGCTTCCTTGAGGAGAACCGCACCCTGGACCCTTCCCAATCTGGATTCCGCTGCAACCACAGCACCAAAACCACCCTCATCGCCGCCACCGACATCAGAACCATACTGGACAGCGGCAAAACCGTGGTACTCATCCTACTGGACCTCTCGGCCACATTCTACACCATCTGCCACCACACCCTACACTGACGCCTCAGCAATGCTGGAATCTGCGACAGAGCCCTGGACTGGGTCACCTCATTTCTCACCGGCAGAACCCAGAGAGTCTGCCTCCCCCCATTCTGCTCGGAAGCCACCAAAATCATCTGCGGCATACCCCAGGCTTCGTCCCTCAGCCTGACCCTCTTCAGCATCTACATGGCCCGCTCGCTAACATCGCCCGATCCCACAACCTCAACATCATGTCATATGCCAACGACACCGAGCTGATCTTCTCCCTCAGCAAGGACTCGGCCAAGACCAACCTCCACAAAGGAATGAAGGCCATCGCCAAATGGATGAAGAGCAGCTGCCTCAAACTCAATTACAACAAGGTGTAAGTCCTCATCTTCGGCTCCAACCCTCCGCATGGGATGACGCCTGGTGGCCTGCCACTCTCAGAACCGCTCCGACTCCGGCCGATCACGCACGCAGCCTAGGATTCATCTTGGACACCTCACTAACCATGACCCAGCAAGTCAACACCATCTCCTCTTCCTGCTTCAACACCCTCCGCATGCTCCGAAAGATGTACAAATGGATACCCACTGAAACCAGAAGAACAGTCACCCAAGCCCTCGTAAGCAGCAAACTGGACTGCGGCAATGCCTTCTACGCAGGAACCACGGCCAAACTCCAGAAGAGGCTGCAATGCATCCTGAACGCCTCTGCACGCCTCATCCTGTACATCCCCCGCCACTGCCATCACAGACCACCTAAAAAACCTGTACTGGCTCCCAGTCAACAAGACAATCACCTTCAAACTTCTCACCCATGCTCACAAAGCACTGCACAACACCAGACCAGAATACCTCAACAGACAACTCTCCTACATCCCGACTAGTCATTTCTGCCCCGCCGACCTCGCCCTCTCAACCATCCCACGCGTTCGCAGAACTACAAACGATGGTAGATCATTCTTGCACCTCCTAAAACGTGGAACACTCTTCCCACCCACCTGCACCAGACCGAAAACCTCCTTACCTTCAAGAAGCTTCTCAAGACCTGGCTGTTCGAGCAGTAGCAGCACCTCCCTCCCCCTTTCTCTCCCCCCCCCTCCCCCCACCATTCTCCCTCCCTCCCTCCCCCCCACACCCCAATCCCCTCCTCAGCGCCTTGAGACCCACACGGGTGAGTAGTGCGCTTTACAAATTCCTGATTAAAGAGGGCCCTAAGCATTTAAACCAGTCGCCCCAGACTACATTCAGTTAACAGTCAGCTCTTTGAAAGGTTTTCCAAAGCAAAGAAAGTCAAAGCAGTGCAAAAAATGGACTGTTCTTGATGGATTGTTCCACTCGTCAAGATTTGCTACTCATTGGCAAAGAAATAGACTTCAGCAGGCTTCCTGGCTCATTCCTCCAGAGCAGCAGTTGTTGCCACTGCATTGGCATGCAAGGGTCCTGTCCTGGACATTTGTTAGGTGGCTACATGAGCATCTGTACATATGTGTATGAATGACTACCTCTTCAGCAGTCAAGGCTAACGATGGGGGGCCTATTGACGATTTGGTCCTGCAGTACTTTGTGATCTGAGCCAGTTCACAGACCCACCATCTGGAAAGGTACTGCAATGGTGTCTGTTTTTACGGTGAGGAATCTGTTGGTAAAAGTATACTTCACTAGAACAGGTTATTTACCTTTGGTATCAATCTTTCTGGTAGATACTTTCTGACTGCAGATTCCTCACTGACCCTCCCGGCTCTGTAAACTGGACTCTTTTTCTTTCTAAAAATGGTCCCATTTTAGAGATCTGCACACTGGTCATGCCAATCTGCCGAAGGGATCTCCATTTGAGGGTGCGGACATCCTAGAAAGTAACTGGCATCAGCACACAATGGTGGCTTTCATGGGTAGCTTGGATCATCACTTCTCGTGCAGAACAATATCAAGTTGGAGCCGCACAACTCCATCACACCTTGTGTGCAGGAGTATTGTCTGTAAAGTTTCCAGATCTAGTCTGACACCTGGGCGATATTCGCAAGGTGAAGAATCTGTGGTTTGAAAGAGTATGCACCAGAAAGATCATTACCAAAGGTAAGTATTCTGAATTGCACACTAGGACTAAACAGCACACATACCTACAAAAGTATAAACATTTCAGTTTAGCATTCTGGTGCTACAGTATAGATGAGGTTGACTCTTCTTACCCCTGTTGCCCCCCCCTATTCCCCACCCGCCTCCACTTAATTGTGCAGACTGTTGTGTATATCCTCGGGTCTGATTCTAGCATGACTAGGCTGATCAGCGAATTACTCTTTTTAACTCCATTTCAGTTCACTGGTTCTCACCCTACGATACTCTGTAAATCCATAATGCAGGCTGACTCATCTGGTTAGCCACCCAGTTCCTCTGATGCTCACTCACCCTCTTCCATGCTGAGCATGATCCTGCAGTTCCTCTCTGCCTTTTCTGAATGATGCGGTTGCAATCAGCGACCGCTTCTCAAGGAAATGTGCTGCACCTTCTTACAGCTGTTCCAACGGCTGCAAGGTGCAGCCCTGCTCAGGCTTTTCGAGTCTAGATTGATGTAGCCTCAAACAGCTGGGCTCACACAAATGGTGAGGCCTCAGACAGGCCACACTGGTTGAATGGATTTAGTCATGCTGAGGTCTAATGGCTCGGGCAGATAGGCAGAGTGTTTTCACAGTATTCTGCGGTTTCGCAGTTCAGGTGTCATTTCTCAGGTCATGTTACAACTTCAGGATGCCCACCAGGTATCGCATTGGAGAGTCTGTGGCCCGCCAACACAAGCCGCACAGATTGCTTTCTTACGGTCCTAGGTTTCTACATGCTGCCCTTGCTCATTCTGCAGGGTTTGCATGTTCCTTCTTTCTCTCAGCTGGTAGGCTGGCTTCTTGGCACTATTAAGCAGCAAATCTTCTTTTACAGCAAGGGGTCGATTCAGGTAATGTCCCCCAAACTCAGGGGCCCTGACTGTTGGCAGACACCAGCTCTGAGAACTCTGCTGAGCACTCCCTTGCTTGTAAGCTAAAAGAGCATTATCTCCTCTATCTGATAGAGACTTCTTGTTGCAGCTTCCTTGCCTTAGAATTTCCAGGTGTCAGACAAGATCCGGAGATTTTTCTGTAGGCGTCTGTCAACTCCGAGGGCGTCGTTGGTATCGTAGTCGCTGTAATGACATCAGGAGTAGTACATAGACGCCGCCTCAGCACAGTGATGTCAGTTCTTTTCTTTCCGCGCCACACACTGATCTGGAGAGAGCTACCCTAGTCATTTATTGACTGATTCAACCTTTTTGTTGTAGTTTTGGAGAATTTTTACTGCGTTGAGATGTCCCCGAAGACCGGATTGAAACCTTTCAAGGGCTGTCACTGTATGATGTCGGTGACAGATCCGCATCGGGTCTGTTTGTGATGCCTGGAAAATGACCATGACCCAAAGTCGTGCAATTAAGAGAACTCTATTAGGCCATGTGCCTCATTTTTTGGGCAGTCAGACACCGCTACAGCGCCTTCGGGCCAGGGGTGTTCGGTTGGAGGGCCTTCAGGTTCCGGGCCAGCAGCTCCGACTCTGGCCACCGCAGTCCCCTCTGGATATGCTCCCAGATCCATACCTGCACCAATCGTACCGTCGAGACCTTTCCTGGCACTGTTTCGACTGTCAGCGCTCCTGACGTAGGTGGTGCCCACTATCAAAATCATAGGGTCTATTACTGTTTCATCTTTCTGGGGTTTGCAAGTTGATGACTCCGGTCAACTGCGAGATAGAGATTTTCTACCCAAGCGGGAGACAGGCAACTGACGTCTCCGTTCCTGTCTGAAGTCAAGCAGATTCAATCTAACCCTGTTGTAGTCCAGAGTCATCCTTAAAAGCAAACTCAGTTGAGAACTGAAGAAACTTGGAGAGTGGCCCATTCTCCTGAGCCTCACTCGTTCTCAGACTGGATTGAGAGGTAAGCACAAAATCTAGGTACTCTTATCAGCTAGGGTCTGGTGTGGAGAACATAGCTTGGTCTATCTTGTGGAAAAACACAGCTCATCTGCAATGTCTCATCTGCAATGTTCAACTCCACATTAAATCCAATAGGCAGCTAAACTGAATACAGAATGTAATGGCTAATTCCATGTCAAAGCCAATAGGCAGCTAACCCAACTACCAAATGTAATGTCTAATGCCATCTCAAAGCCAATAGGCAGCTAAACTGAATACAGAATGTAATGGCTAACTCCATGTTAAAGACAATGGACAGCTAAACTGAATACCAAATGTAATTTCTAATGTCATGTTAAAGCCAATAGGCAGTTAAACTGAATACAGAATGTAATTGCTAATGCCATGTCAAAGCCAATAGGCAGCTAAACTGAACAAAACATATAATGTGCTACTGGTTGTTGAAGGCAGACTCGCCCCAGAAAGTTGTCTCCCACTTTCAGACTATGGCGAACCTCCTGCACACGCTGGGGGTCACTGTAAATGTGCCAAAGTCACCCTGACTCCCTCTCAGACTCTCAGTTTTATCATAGCTTTTCTGGACACAGTGCAGTTTCAGGCCTAACCTCATGAAAAGTGAGTCCAGGATATTCAGGCGATCATTACGATCTTTCAGCCTCTCAGTGAGAATGACTGAGGCCGCATGGCCTCAAGGCCTCCTACATCCTGCTAGTGAAGCATGTCAGATGGCATATGCGGGCTCTGCAGTGGGACTTTAAGTTCCAGTGGGCGCAGCATCAGAGATCTCTCTGACATGGTCCAAATCCCAGATGGGACTGGGAAAGACCTGCAGTGGTGGATTTCGAATCGGCGTTGGGTCAACAGCGGATCCCTCTCCCTTCCCTAACCAGATCTACCCATAGTGACGGACGCGGAAGGTAAGTAACTTGTACAGCTGATAGAAACTTCAAGTTGCAGAAGGTGGTGCAGGGAAGGTGGTGCAAGTGTTCATGACCAACACTACTGCCATGTCGTACTGCAACAAACAGGGTAGAGTGGGGTCCTGGACCCTTTGTCAGGCAGCGCTGCACCTCTGGATATGGATGGCACATCAGGCCATCACCCTGGTGGTTCAACATATGGCGGACTCTCTAAACGCCAGAGCAGACAAACTTGTTATCGATGCATAGCCGATCACGAATGGTGTCTCCATCCGGTGGTGCCATATGGTCTCTTTCAACAGTGGGTAGGGCCTTGGTTAGATCTGTTTGCCTCTGCAGAAAACGTGCAATGTCAGCTATTTTGCATGTTGGAGTTTCCAAGGCGGCACTCGCTCTGTGACTCTTTTCTTCTCAAGTGGAACTCCGGCCTCTATACCTTCCTCCCTATACCACTTCTGTCCAGAGTTCTCAAGAGGATCAAGAACGACTGGGCTCAAGTAATCTTGGTGGCTCCGGACTGCGCATGGAGAATATGGTATCCACAGCTTCTGAGCATGGCGACCGATCCTCCACTCAGACTGCCCCTTCAGGAGGATCTTCTGTCGCAGCAACAGGGAACGGTTCTCCACCCGAACCTGTCCAATCTCCGCCTTCATGCATGGAGATTGAGCGGTGGCAGTTGACAGCTGTTGACCTTCCTTCCTTCCATGAAGTCTGTGATGTAATTTTGGCAGCCAGGCGTCCCTCCACCTCAACGGTATACACCTGTCATTGGCATAAATTTGTGGCATGGTGTACCAACAAATCTGTTCATCCCCTGCCTGCTCCTCTTTCTGAGGTTCTTTTGTCAATTCTTTCTTTGGCCCAGCAGGGCTCTGCTGTGGGCACCCGTAAAGGCTATTTATTGGCTATCTCAGCCTTTCTTAGGTTGCCTGATCAGCCTTCACTCTTTAAGTCTCCTATTGTTAGTGGATTCCTTAAGGGTCTCACCCATTTATTTTCTCCCACTCTGTCTATCATGCCTCAGTGGGACCTCAGTCTTGTCCTTACCTACTTAATGTGTGCTCCCTTTGAGCCTTTGCACAATTGTCCCTTACGGCTCCTTACTTTCAAAACAGTTTTTCTTGTTGCCATCACTTCAGCTTGCAGAGTGAGTGAGCTTCAGGCTCTCTCTTCTAAACCCCAATTTTTTTCTATGTACCCTGCCAAAGTGGTATGACGCACTAGGGCCTCATTCCTTCCCAAACTCATTACACCTTTTCATGTAGGCCAGCCCATCACTTTGCCTACTGTAGGAAAATGCCCCTCATGGCATGGTTACCCCCTAACCTTTTGCCTTTTGTTGATGCTAGTTATGATTGAAAGTGTGCTGGGATCCTGCTAACCAGGCCCCAGCACCAGTGTTCTTTCCCTAAACTGTACGTTTGTTCCCACAATTGGTGCAGCCCTGGCACACAGATACGTCCCTTGTAAATAGTACCCCTGGTACCATGGGCCCTGTGACCAGGGAAGGTCTCTAAAGGCTGCAGCATGTATTATGCCGCCCTGAGGACCCCTCACTCAGCACATGCACACTGCCTCACAGCTTGTGTGCGCTGGTGGGGAGAAAAAGACTAAGTCGACATGGCACTCCCCTCAGGGTGCCATGCCCACAAACCACTGCCTGTGGCATAGGTAAGTGGCCCCTCTAGCAGGCCTTACAGCCCTAAGGGAAGGGTGCACTATACCACAGGTGAGGGCATAGTTGCATGAGCGCTATGCCCCTACAGTGTCTAAGCCAGATCTTAGACATTGTAAGTGTAGGGTAGCCATAAAGAGTATATGGTCTGGGAGTTTGTCAAACACGAACTTCACAGTTCCATAATGGCTACACTGATTTCTGGGAAGTTTGATATCAAACGTCTCAGCACAATAAATCCACACTGATACCAGTCTGGGAGTTATTGAAAAATGCACACAGAGGGTATCTTAGAGATGCCCCCTGTATATCAATCCAATTTCTAGTGTTAGGCTGACCAGTTCCTGCCAGCCTGCCACATCCAGACGGGTTTCTGGTCACATGGGGTGAGTGCCTTTGTCACTCTGTGACCAGGAACAAAGCCTTTACTGGGTGGAGGTGCTTCTCACCTCCCCATACAGGAACTGTAACACCTGACTGTAAGCCTCAGAGGCTCCAGCCTGGTGTTACAGCGCCCCAGAGCACTCCAGCTAGTGGAGATACCCACCCCTCCGGACACTGCCCCCACTTTTGACTGCAAGTCCGGCATGAGATATTGAGAAAAACAAGTAGTCGCCACCCACCAGTCAGGGCAGCCCTTAAGGTGTCCTGAGCTGTGGTGACCCCTGCCTTAGGAAATCTTCCATCTTGTTTTGGAGGATTCCCCCAATAGGATTAGGGATGTGCCTGCCTCCCCACAGGGAGGAGGCACAAAGAGGGTGTAGCCACCCTCCAGGACAGTAGCCATTGGGTCCCTCCATTGCTTTCAATGCAAAACCAGACGCCTTCTTCACACACTGCACCCGGCCGCCCCTGTGCCGCTGAGGGTGTATCTTGTGTGCCTGTTTGGGACCCCCTGGTCTGCTCCCCGAGGACGCAGGTACTTACCTGCTAGCAGACTGGAACCGGAGCACCCCTGTTCTCCATAGGCGCCTATGTTATTTGGGCCCTACTTTGACCTCTGTTCCTGACCAGCCCTGTTTTGCTGGTGCTGGGTGTTTGGGGTTGACTTGAACCCCCAACGGTGAGCTGCCTTTGCCCAGGAGACTGAACTTGTAAGTGCTTTACTTACCTGAGAAACTAACCAATACTTACCTCCCCCAGGAACTGTTGATTTTTGCACCGTGTCCACTTTTAAAATAGCTCATTGCCATGTTTGCCAAAACTGTGTATACTACTGTTTTAATTCAGAGTTCCATACTTTCCTGTGTGAAGTACCTTACAATTTTTGTACTTACCTAAATTCTGAATCTTGTGGTTCTAAAATAAATTAAGAAAATAATATTTTCCTATATAAAAACCTATTGGCCTGGAGTTAAGTCTTTGACTGTGTGTTCTCATTTATTGCCTGTTGGTGTACAACAAATGCTTAACACTACCCTCTAATAAGCCTACTGCTCGACCACACTACCACAAAATAGAGCATTAGTATTATCTAATTTTGCCACTGTCAACCTCTAAAGGGAACCCTTGGACTATGTGCACACTATCTCTTACTACGAGATAGTATATACAGAGCCAACTTCCTACACCTACTTGTTACGCACCCCCACATCCGTCTCATGTGGAGGAGAGACTTCACTGCCTGGATCCAAAAAGAGCATTGGTGTTCTATCTCAATCTTACTAAAGATTTCCGGGTGAACGATCAACTCTCTCTTGGATATGTGGGTGCAAAGAAAGGGAAGGCAGTGCAAAAACTTACCATCTCAAAATGGGTACATCTTTGCATCAAAATGTGCTATGCTGTGGCAAAGAAGCAACCCCCTTAGGGCTTGTGTGCTCATTCCACCAGAGCAACTGCTTCTTCCTCTGCGTTAGCATGCAGAGTTCCTGTCCTGGATATCTGCCAGGCAGCTACGTTGGCATCTCTGCACACATTTGCTAAACATTACTGCCTGGACAGTCAGGTCCGTAGGGATGGCTACTTTGGTTGTTCGGTCCTGCAGGACTTTCTAGTATGAGCTTGGTTTGCAGCCCACCGCCGAGGATGGCATTGTTTGGGTATCTATTCTAAGATAAGGAATCTGCAACTTGAAGTTTCTATCAGCTGTACAAGTTACTTACCTTCTGTAACAATATGTTCGATGGCATATGTTGCTGCAGATACACATGTTTCGCACAGTCCGCTGCCTGGTGTTGGGCTCGGAGTATTACAAGTTGTTTTTCTTCGAAGAAGTCTTTTTTGGTCACGGGACCGAAGGACTCCTCCCTCTTCGGCTCCATTGCGCATGGGCGTCGACTCCATCTTAGATTGTTTTTTTCCGCTGTCGGGTTCGGACGTATTCCTTTTCGCTCCGTGTTTCGGTTCGGAAAGTTAGTCAGAATCTCGGAAGAAAGCGTCGGTATTGTTCCGTTCGGTATCGGGATAGTTAGGTACATCGACACCGATCATCGGAAGACTTTGGGGTAGCTTCGATCCCCCGTCGGGGCCTGGTCGGCCCGACCGCGTGCGACATCGAAGCCGATGGAACGGACCCCGTTTCGTTTCTGCCCAAAATGTCACAGTAAGTATCCTTATACAGATCAGCACTTGGTCTGTAACTTGTGCTTGTCCCCCGAGCACAAGGAGGATACCTGTGAGGCCTGTCGAGCCTTCCGGTCCAGAAAAACACTCCGGGACCGAAGAGCCAGGCGTCTACAAATGGCGTCCACGCCGACAAAGCAACGTTTCGACGATGAAGAGGAAACATTCTCCGTTCCGGAATCAGAATCCGGAGACTCCGACGTCGAACAACAGCAACAAACAGTGAGTAAGACGTCGAAAATTAAAACCATCGAGAAGACAAAAGCCCAGGGGACGCCACTGCCAACAGGCCATGGCTCGACCCATAAAACCAGCGAGCCGTCGAAGGCGCCGAAAAAGGGCACGCCCATAGCGAAGACACCCGACTCCGGTCGAGGGACCGCCATGGAGCAACCTCGGAGCCGAGATAGCGGCTCCGAGAGGCAAAAACAAGATGCCGGCACCGAAAAACATCGGCACCGAGACACCCTGCCGAAAGCCACAAAAATTCTGTTGGTGCCGAAGCCGAAAAAAGATTCTCTCGGCGCCGAAAAGTTCCACACCTCCATCCTACACAGAGGAACAAGGAATAAGTGGCCAGATGCACAGATTTGGACAAGAGCTCCAAAGTGTAGAATCAGACTACACACAAAAGAGACTGTACATCCAGCAAGACACAGGGAAGATATCAACCCTTCCCCCAATAATGAGAAAAAGAAGGATCGGACTTCTCAAGGATGACGCACAACCACAACCAAAGTGGTTAAAAAAGTCACGCCTCCGCCCTCTCCACCACAACAGGCATCGCCGGCACAAACACCGCCACAAATGCACTCACCAGCGCAAACTACCATAAGTCAAGATAATCAGGATCAAGACGCTTGGGACCTATATGACACCCCAGTGCCGGACAATGATCCCGATTCATACCCCCACAAAGCCGTCACCGCCAGAGGACAGTACCTCATACTCGCAACTGGTGGCTAGGGCAGCAGAATTCCACAATGTCCAACTGCATTCCGATCCTATAGAGGATGATTTTTTATTTAACACCCTCTCGGCTACACATAGCCAATATCAATGTCTCCCAATGCTACCAGGGATGTTACGGCACGCAAAACAAATTTTTGAAGAGCCCGTAAAATCAAGAGCCATCACCCCAAGGGTGGATAAGAAATACAAACCACCACCCACAGACCCAGTGTTTATTACTTCGCAGTTACCACCTGACTCCGTAGTAGTAGGGGCAGCTCGCAAAAGAGCAAATTCCCATACATCTGGCGACGCCCCACCTCCGGACAAAGAAAGCAGAAAATTTGATGCAGCAGGAAAAAGAGTAGCATCACAGGCAGCCAACCAGTGGCGCATCGCAAATTCTCAAGCGCTGCTGGCCCGATATGACCGCGCACACTGGGATGAGATGCAACTTCTCATAGACCATCTTCCACAGGAATACCAAAAAAGGGCGCAGCAAATAGTTGAAGAGGGACAAACGATCTCAAACAATCAAATCCGCTCTTCAATGGACGCAGCCGATACTGCAGCGAGAACAGTCAACACTGCTGTCACCATAAGGAGACACGCTTGGCTCCGCACTTCAGGCTTCAAACCGGAAATCCAGCAGGCTGTCCTTAATATGCCCTTCAACGAGAAACAACTTTTTGGCCCTGAAGTGGACACAGCCATTGAAAAACTTAAAAAGGACACAGACACGGCCAAAGCCATGGGCGCACTCTACTCCCCGCAGAGCAGAGGCTCTTTTAGAAAAACTCCATTTAGAGGGGGGTTTTGTGGCCAACCCACATACACCACCAGCCAACAAACAAGAACCACACCATATCAGGGTTCATTCCAAAGAGGAGGTTTCAGGGGATATAGAGGAGGTCAATTCCCAAGGAGTAGGGGAAGATTCCAGACTCCAAAAACACCTCCACCTAAACAGTGACTTTCAAGTCACACAACCCCTTCACTCAACACCAGTGGGGGGAAGACTAAGCCAATTCTACCAATCTTGGCAGCAGATTACAACAGACAATTGGGTATTAGCAATAATCCAACATGGCTATTGCATAGAATTCCACAAATTCCCACCAAACATCCCTCCAAAAACACGCAAAATGTCACCACAACATTTAGAACTTTTAGGACTAGAAGTTCAAGCACTACTGCAAAAGGATGCAATAGAGTTAGTACCAGTACAACAAAAAAACACAGGAGTTTACTCCCTGTACTTTCTAATTCCAAAAAAAGACAAAACATTAAGACCAATATTAGATCTCAGGACACTAAATACCTACATCATATCGGACCACTTTCACATGGTCACACTACAAGACATCATTCCACTGCTCAAACAGCAAGATTACATGACCACATTAGACCTAAAAGATGCGTACTTTCATATACCGATACACCCTTCTCACAGAAAGTACCTAAGGTTCGTATTCAAAGGAATACATTACCAATTCAAAGTGTTGCCATTCGGAATAACAACTGCACCAAGAGTATTCACAAAATGTCTAGCAGTAGTAGCAGCACATATCAGGAGACAACAGATACATGTGTTTCCTTACCTAGACGATTGGCTAATCAAGACCAACACAGTAAAAAAGTGCACAAACGACACCACATATGTCATACAAACCCTTCACAAACTGGGTTTCTCCATCAACTATACAAAGTCACACCTCGAACCGTGTCAGACACAACAATATCTAGGGGCAACCATCAACACATCAAAAGGAATTGCCACTCCAAGTCCACAAAGAGTGCAAGCATTCCACAAGGTAATAAGTGCTATGTTTCCAAACCAAAAGATACAAGCAAAATTTGTGCTAAAACTTCTAGGCATGATGTCATCATGCATAGCCATTGTCCCAAACGCAAGACTACACATGCGACCCTTACAACAGTGCCTAGCATCACAATGGTCACAGGCACAGGGTCAACTTCAAGATCTGGTGTTGGTAGACCGCCAAACATACCTCTCGCTTCTATGGTGGAACAGCAACAATTTAAACAAAGGGCGGACATTTCAGGACCCAGTGCCTCAATACGTTATAACAACAGATGCTTCCATGACAGGGTGGGGAGCACACCTCAATCACCACAGCATTCAAGGACAATGGGATGTACACCAAACAAAATTTCATATCAATTACCTAGAACTGTTAGCAGTATTTCTAGCGTTAAAAGCCTTTCAACCCATAATAACACACAAATACATTCTTGTCAAAACAGACAACATGACAACAATGTATTATTTAAACAAACAAGGAGGAACACACTCAACACAATTGTGTCTCCTAACACAAAAAATATGGCAGTGGGCGACTCACAACAACATTCGCCTAATAGCACAATTTATTCCAGGGATCCAAAACCAACTAGCAGACAACCTTTCGCGAGACCACCAACAAGTCCACGAATGGGAAATCCACCCCCAAGTTCTGAACAAGTACTTTCAAATTTGGGGAACACCCCAGATAGATTTGTTCGCAACAAAAGAAAACGCAAAATGCCAAAACTTCGCATCCAGGTACCCACACCGCGAATCACAAGGCAATGCTCTATGGATGAGTTGGTCAGGGATATTTGCATACGCTTTTCCCCCTCTCCCTCTCCTTCCATATCTAGTAAACAAGTTGAGTCAAAACCAACTCAAACTCATACTGATAGCACCCACATGGGCAAGACAACCTTGGTATACAACTCTACTAGACCTTTCACTAGTACCGCATGTCAAACTACCCAACAGACCAGATCTGTTAACACAACACAAACAACAGATCAGGCATCCAAACCCAGCATCATTGAATCTGGCAATTTGGCTCCTGAAATCTTAGAATTCGGACACTTAGACCTCACACAAGAATGTATGGAGGTCATAAAACAAGCTAGAAAAGCTTCCACTAGACACTGCTATGCATCTAAGTGGAAAAGATTTGTTTGCTACTGCCATACCAACCAAATCCAACCATTGCATGCCTCTACAAAGGACATAGTGGAATACTTACTACATTTGCAAAAAGCGAATCTCGCTTTTTCATCTATAAAAATACACCTCGCAGCAATATCTGCTTACCTACAAACTACTCATTCATCGTCTCTATTTAGAATACCAGTTATTAAAGCATTCATGGAAGGGCTAAAAAGAATTATACCACCAAGAACGCCACCAGTTCCTTCATGGAACCTTAACATCGTCTTAGCAAGACTCATGGGTCCACCTTTCGAACCCATGCATTCCTGTGAAATGCAATATCTAACCTGGAAAGTCGCATTTCTCATTGCAATCACATCCCTCAGAAGAGTAAGTGAAATACAGGCATTTACCATACAAGAACCATTTATTCAAATACACAAAAATAAAATAGTTCTAAGAACAAATCCAAAATTTCTACCAAAAGTAATCTCACCATTCCATTTAAATCAAACAGTAGAATTGCCAGTGTTCTTCCCACAACCAGATTCCGTGGCTGAAAGGGCACTACATACATTAGACATCAAAAGAGCACTAATGTACTACATTGACAGAACAAAGCTAATCAGGAAAACAAAACAACTGTTCATAGCTTTTCAAAAACCACACATAGGAAATCCAATCTCTAAACAAGGCATTGCTAGATGGATAGTCAGATGTATTCAAACATGCTATCTTAAAGCCAAAAGAGAATTGCCTATTACACCAAAGGCACACTCAACCAGAAAGAAAGGTGCTACAATGGCCTTTCTAGGAAACATTCCTATGAGCGAAATATGTAAGGCTGCAACCTGGTCTACGCCTCATACATTTACTAAACACTACTGTGTAGACGTACTAAATGCACAACAAGCTACAGTGGGCCAAGCTGTACTAAGAACATTATTCCAAACTACTTCAACTCCTACAGGCTAAACCACCGCTTTTAGGGGAGGTAACTGCTTTATAGTCTATGCGAAACATGTGTATCTGCAGCAACATATGCCATCGAACTGAAAATGTCACTTACCCAGTGTACATCTGTTCGTGGCATTAGTCGCTGCAGATTCACATGTGCCCTCCCGCCTCCCCGGGAAGCCTGTAGCCGTTTAGAAGTACATCTTAAATCTTAAACATTTGTACATTTGTAAATAATTATTATAAACTTTTTATGTACATACGTATTCACTCCATTGCATGGGCACTATTTATAGCAAACAACTCCATCCTCACCCTCTGCGGGGAAAACAATCTAAGATGGAGTCGACGCCCATGCGCAATGGAGCCGAAGAGGGAGGAGTCCTTCGGTCCCGTGACCAAAAAAGACTTCTTCGAAGAAAAACAACTTGTAATACTCCGAGCCCAACACCAGGCAGCGGACTGTGCGAAACATGTGAATCTGCAGCGACTAATGCCACGAACAGATGTACACTGGGTAAGTGACATTTTCAATCTGGTAGAGACACATTCTAGTTGCAGATTCCTTACCAACCCAACCATCCTCCCCGCTTGCGAACTGATTTCTAGGGACAGGGCTTCCCCATTCAGGGCCTTAGCTCTGGGGCACCAATTTCAGTGTTCTTTGTGGCTCTGCACTTTGCCGTGGAAAGTTGTGAAAAGAAACTGACGCGTCGATGTACTACTCCCGACATCATCACGGCAACTATGATGCCAACAATGCCTGCTGAGTCAACCAACACCACCTAACGACGCGCAAGGGTATTGCTCAAAGAAAAATCTCTGGATCCAGTCTGACACCTAGGGGAAATTCTAAGGTAAGGAATCTGCAACTAGAATATGTCTCTACTAGATATGTTGTTACCGAAGGTAAGTAACTTGTACTTCCCTACTTCATTGTCTAGATCTCCTTCCTCTAACTTCAGGAATATCTGCAATGCAGAATCCAAAATGGATCTCGCAGGTCTCCATTGCTATGGTCCATTTAAGTATCTTGCAGGCCACATATTCAAATATGCACAACATACACTTGAGATGTTAGCACAGGGTTCTGGATTATTGCATAAAAGTAGAAATGTGCAGGATTGAGCCAGTAAGCCTCTAGTCCATTAAGGTCTGGTCACAACTATAGAATCACTGTAGGTACACTGCCATCACCGCTCAATGTAGTGAACCCATAATAGACAGTAGGCCAATGTCTGGACAATGATGACAGACTTGGTGTGCCCCTCCATGTCAAAGGCAGGTCCAGTACCTCACTGCTTTCAAGGAACAGACTAAAGCCTCTGTGTACACACTAGACTAATGTGAGGTTAGGGCCAAAATAAAATTGAAAAACAGGAGACCAGACACATGTAGTCCGACACTTTGGCCAGGGAACACGACTGCATACCATTCAGGGGACATTACTGTCCCAACAGAAGGTAAAGCTCACTCAGCTATAGAGCGTTTTAAAGGCAGCTGAGTCAGTCAGCTCTGTGGACATGCTGCTTCTGCCTGTCATTTTCACCAAACATACAGTAAAGTCAGAGGATACTCGCAAAACCGAGCTTTTGCCCAGCAATTGGATGTAACCCCATACAGCAGCTAACTCAGACTTTTCACAACTCCTTAGGGTGTGGTGGTAGCCGAGGTTGCTGACACTACCAGAGACAACAATCCTCAATTTTCTGTTCACCCACTGCATTTGCTTTCAAGCTACTTTGATTTTCCCTTCCAGAGGCATGCTGAGCCAGTAGGAGGCACGATTCTATTTTTTTCTTCATGGCTGCAAAGCTGTAACATCCAGTGGTTCCAACAAATTATTTAGAGTACTTCACCCCTAGCCTTCATAGATAAGTGTCCCGGAAATGAAGAAGGGTGAGGGGTAGTACCCCCATATTTCTTCTTGTGCTAGAAAGATTTAGGAAGCAGTTTGAATTTAAATCTGTACACTCTGAATGCCTTTCTGAAGGAAACATTTAAGCTGTCTCATCCCTTGATCTGAGGAATAGTATCCTTGAATCTGCAGGATGTTTATTTTCTTGTCCGTGTCCCGAACTCCTGTGGTGTGTAGTGGGGTCTGAATATTTCCAATTGCTGTTTTGTCCTTCTGCCTCACTCCTGACTCTTGAGTGGTTATGAGCTCATGGCAGTGGTCTTAGCCCTCATTCGTAGGTCAGGGATACATGTGGTCTCGTAGCTTGATGTCTGGCTGCTAAAGTTTGGTTCGCCAAAGTCAGCCACAGTCCACTTCCAGACAGTAGTCACCTTTTCTTTCTTCCCTTTGGTTTTCCTTCAGCGACCCACAGTACCATCTGAGGCCAGTTTAGGGGTCATCTTGTACACTGTGGCATTCAGGGTCTCCCCACAACAAGTCTAAAACATCAAGGCTAGAATACCAGAGTTTCGTGCCCAGTCCTTGTTTCCAGAGTGGGCAGCTCTGGGACTTATTGGACTCCTTGCATCATGCTTCCTCCTGGTCTCTCATGACTTTGTAGTGTGACCTCTGTGTTCACTGGGCACCACACCTGGGGCTGCTTGTCAGGCAGCATGTATATCTTGAAGGATATAGCCAGGACCTTTAGTGGTGACAGGCCACTCGCCTTACCACGACCAGAGCTTACACCAGTGACAGAAGCATTTTCTCTGGATTGGAGAGGTCACCAAGGGGAAGTGGGGATAAGGGGTCTCTGGTCCCCAGTAGAGCAAAAGCTCCACATCCGTTTTCTGGAGCTTTGTCTAATTCCTTTGACTGTGATTGCTTTTCTCTCATCTCAAGAGGAGGCCTTTGCAGTTTCTAATGACCAACATGACTGCCATGTGGTACTTCAGGATGGCTTGGGAACTTGAGCATTGTTCCAGGAGGCTCTGCATCTTTGAACTCAGGACATCATAACCCTGTGGGACTTCCCTAGGCTGGATCTTTTTGCCACTGGTGAACATGTGCAGTGTCATGATTAGTGCATTTCCACCAAGAGGATCCCTAGCAGATGCTTAACAGCTGCAGGAGCATGCAGGACTCCTGAATATCTTTTCACTGCTTCCTCGCCTACTTTGAATTCTGAAGAAGATCAGTGCAGACCACGCTCAAATTGTCTTGATAGCTCTGTATTGGCCCAGGAGGGTGTGTTACGTCAGTCTTTTGAGTCTGAGTATTTGTCCTCCGATTTGTCAACTTCTTTAAAAGGGCCTTTTCACCCTCAACTTCAGTGCAGGGCCCTACATCTGAACCTACATAACTTGGACATTTGTGTGTGTAGATCTAGCTGAGATCCGTCCATGGAAGCATCTGTCTCAGTGTTAAAGCAGTGTGGAGGCTCACCAAGTGGAAGTCCCACCAAAGGGATCTCGGCGTGTAGGGCGTCCTGTTCCCAGTACACCTAAGTGCTCTGCACCAAGTCTTGTAGGCCGCAGCCATGAGCACCCCATCAAGCTGGGGTAAGAGTTTTGCCTGAAATAATTCAGCCATCAGTTTGTCTGTGTGCTGTCTGGCCCACTTCCCAATTCAGTTCAGACAACCCATGAGTATTCAGCCACCACACCAGCCATTGCAGCTGTGCCGCCACGTAATAGAATTCAAAGTTGGGGACCTCCGGGCATAGGGTGGCCAGTGTATCTCTGTGGCGCCCACCGTTCCATATTAGGTCTCTGAGGAGGGTTTCTAATGATCTAAACCAGAGTACCGGAACAGTTACCGGCAGATTAACAAAGTAATATAGAAGCTGTGGGAGTACAATCATCTTGGACAGTGAGAAATGCGCCATGAAGGGCAAGTTAAGGGAGTGCCAAAAACCCACCCCAGTTCGAAGGGATCGAATGGCTTTGCCCAGATTGCCCTCCCAAAGATCGACTATGTCATGGTAGTTTTGAATCTCAAGATATTCGAATGTATTAGGGGCCAATTTAGCATCCGCCAGGCAGGTGGGGGGTGGGGTACTGCCAGCTACCACTGGATATACACACGTCTTCCCTCTGTTAAGGTGTCCTGAAACCTTCCAGTGTTTCAAGTGCTCAGGGCAAGTTCCTCTCCCCATCTCTTAAGTAAATCGACAAATCATCCTCATACAACTATATATGTTCCGCTCCTCCCCGACATATCCCTCTACCATGCCCCTCCTTCCTGAACCACTCCACTAGGGGCTCCATAGCCAGGGCAAAGTGAAATGCCCCCCCTTTCCCCCCTAAACCACACAACTTTGAGGTATGCCCCCCTTCGGGAACCATAACCCCCAGCAGCCCCATTACCTCTGCCACGTTCTGCATAGCAATGAGCACAGTTTACTAGCGATCACTGAGGACAAAATAATTTAAAGAAAACCCAACTCCCCTCCCAAGGACAGTCCAGCAACGTCTGGCCACCCACACAGAACATAATAGCCATAGTGAGTGTTATACAATACCGCCTCTACAAAGACGAAGAGGCAGGAATAAAGGGGGGGTGGGAGGCAGTTGTTGGAACATTTTCTCTTAGTCCGGCCACTTTCCTATAACCACAGTCAGTCCGGGGGCTCAGCGGCCGCTTCAGGCTGTTCAATGGAGTCCATTTAAATGATGCCGTCAGACGATTGAGGCGTCACTTGGGGGAGATCTTCTGGCGTGCTTGTCTGAGTCTGACAGGTGGGTGTCAGAGTCATGATCCTGGTCTTTGCTGACCCCCAACCTATTCAAAAGTTCAGGCTCCATCAATGAGGCAGCAGCTTGGAGCGCTAGCTTCTTCCCTTCCTCTGACTGTGTGGGCGAAAGCTTGGTGAGCCGGGGTTGGCGGCCTCGACTCCAGGAATCTCCTCTTTATCTTATCTTTCGGGGCTGGGCAGTCGTAGCCACTTCTTTTGGGGACCTAGCCGTGCCTAATCTGTAGCGTTCCAGCCATGCCCATGCTTCCTCGGGGTCTTGACAAGTGCACAGTACCATCCACCATGAGTTTCAGCTGGGATGGAAAGAGTAATTCATATTTAATCCCTTTCTCTCTGAGTGCCCTCTTCACCGCCGTAAAGGTGGCCCTCCTGGCTTGTACAGCCTCTGGGAAAAGACTTGCCTGTCCACCCTCCACTTTGGAAGGTCAAGCCATGCGGGCTTTCTGCAACAGCAGGTCTTGGTCACGGTCATGAAGGAGTTTGGCCGCAACTGGCCAAGGCGGACTACCAGGCAGTGGTCTCTGCGCCGGGACGCGATGTGCCCTCTCCAGGGCAAAGAAGGGTGTGAGACTATTTCCATCCACAATTGTACGCAGCCATGGTTCTAAGAATCCCACCATGTTTCTCCCCTCCGTTCCTTCCGGCAGCCCAACAATGCGGATGTTGTTGCATCGACTGCGTCCCTCTGCATCTTCTGCCTGTCGTTCCAGGCGGTCAACTGTGTCTGCTAAATGGGTTACTTAAAGTTTCAGTGCTTGGTGGGAAGGTTGGAGGTTCGTGACCACAGATTCCACTTCACGCTATTGGTCCGACAGTTTCTGATGGTCCGCACGCAGCAAACCCAATTCGGCCGCGACCTTGCCAACGTCTCATTGCAGGGTGAGTTTGGAGTCTTCAATGGCTCCCAGTATTTTATTTAGGGTGTCACTCATCCTTCCAGTACAGCGGGAGTAGCCACCTCTGATGTCTGGTCATGCAGGGCCCTGGGAGCTTGATCCATAGGGCCCTGCGACTTGGGCTTTTTTTTCCCCATGGTGAACACCCACAACAGAGTCTGTCTGGTAAGTGTGTTGTGCCTCTTCCGTCGGCCCTCCGCTGCGGGGCCACCCCATGGTCCCAACAAAAATCACTTGAGGCACTGCTAGGCATCACTGCATCCGAGGCGTCTCAACGTATCCACTTCCACAGTGCCCCAGGGGGCAGAGTAGATTTTACCTCTGGTCTTGGGTCTGACTGGCCCCGTCAAGGTCCTTCCTTCACATTGGGGCAAAAGGAGCTTGTCTACTCCACCCTGGCTCTCCACGCATCTCCCTCCTGTTTGCCGAGGCAGGGCTGTCGTCTTCTGTACCTTGGGGTGAGATCGCGCTGCCCAGCCACACATCTTCCGGAGCAGACCTCTGCAGGATGAGGCCTCCTGGGTGCTTTGGCAGATCAGTCTTCCCACCCAACCCCCCACGGCCCAGCCCCCCACCCGTTACCCCCCACCCCTGTGCCGCTACTGCTTACGGCCATGGCACCCTGTCGGGTCTGCAAGCCCAGTTTCGTTGCCTGTAGGTCTCACGGCCCACCAACGGCTTCCCGCCGGGGGCCCCTCCTCACTCCTCTGGCTCCATCCAAACCAACACCAGTGCACTGTACTCTGGTACCCCCAGCCACATCAGAAAGTCTTGGGCTGCACTGCTGCCTCTCAGTAGGAGGGACCACGGCCCACTGGGGCAGAGAACGCTTGTCACGGCCCTGCCGTCAGCGCCCCATGCCTTCGGCTCCTAGGGGGCGGCCATATTGCAGCTCTGTCCCCCGTTTCACCTCCTGCACTGCCTTGTTGTCCCTGTCCTTTGTAGGCAGCGATGGGATAGGGGAGGCCTCTGGTCTCCAATGGCCTCCCGCCGGTGGCCTCCGCTCTCCCCCGGGCCTCTGCCGCGTCTGTATTGGTGTGCAGTGCTCTCAGTGGCGGAGTGCGGCCCTGCAGGCCTGGACTTCCGGCTTCTCACCCGTGGCGCCGCGCCTTCCTCGCTCATGAGCAATGGCGCTAGTGGGGCATCTCACTTGCTCCACTACGAGCGCTGGTCTGCGGGACCCCTAACTTTGGCTGCCGAATTGAGGATAACTGTATTGGGCTGGTGCGGAGATGGAAATTACCCGTCAGCCATGTTGGATCATGTAGCCACCATTGAGTTAAACTGGCCATCTTAAGTACCAAATCAGGATCCCCTGTCGATTTATGTCCAACTCTCATGATTACTCAGTTGGTGCCGGACCTTATAACCTCTGTTAACTAAGCTCTTCAATGCCATGTTTCAATAAGGCCGGTTTCTTAAACCTGGAAAGTCTGCTTCTATTCTCCAGCTGCTGAAGAAGATTAAATTGACTCTGTTAGACCCAAATAGCTACTGATCTATGACCAGAATATCATTCCGAGCTAAGCTGGTTGAAAAGTTCATGAACATGCAGCTGGCTGCCTTTCTGGACAATAACAACTTGTTGGACGACCCACAGTTTGGTTTTTGCATAGTACAGTATCTGCATTAATAGTGGCTACTGAGATAATCACGACAACAGTGAATAAGGGAGGACATGCTGCCCTTACCCTGCTTAATCTGTCTACAGCGTGTGACACGGTCAGTCATGACCTTTTGATTAACCGATTGGAACAGTTAGAGATTGAGGGGGTTGCACTCTCATTTCTTTCTGATAGCATTCAATTTGTATCCCTGAATGACTTTACATCTGAACCATTCTCATTACCATGCGGTTTCCCTGAGGGCTCATCTCTGAGCCAAATGCTTTCCAATCTGTACGTTACACCTTTAGCATCTATAGTGAAATCCTTTAGGTTGTCATTAGTGTTGTATGCAGATGATACCTAAATTGTGATGTCTCTTTACAGCAAAGGCCCGACATGAGTAAGATTTATTTGAGCGCCGTTAGCCAATGGATAGACAACAACTGTTTGAAATTGAATTAATCAAAAACAGAAGTCATCTTATTTGTCAACTATACCTCATTTTGGTCCCTGGTATAGTGGCCAGATGATTTTGGTTCCCTCCCAACACTGGTATACAAAGTAAAAAAATAAATAAAATAAAAAAGGGGGCATTTTGATTGACGACAAACATACATACAGTATAAGAACCAAATTAATAAAGTAATTTCCACTTCCTTTTTTACTTTGTGTGTGATTGGGAAAATTCAGCAGTTTTTCCCTGTTGATCTATTGAAAGTAGTTGCCATTGCCCTTTTGTTATCCAGGATAGATTATTGCAATGGTTTATATTTAAACCTTCTGAATTGCTTGCTGCATCAACTGCAGATACTTAAAATTTTTGCTGATTGAACGCTATTGAAGGTACCCAGATTTCATTTGGCCTCTGAGTCCATAAACAAGCTTCACTGGCTACCGGTGTGGAAACGAGTCACCTTCAAGGACTTGTCTGTTGCATACAAGGCTTCGCATGTATTAGGTCCAGTGTATTTGAGGAAAAGATTCAGATGGTATGTTCCCTGGCAGTGTACTTCGTTCAACCTCAGACAGCAATTTGGTTGTTAATTCTTACAGGCTCTCCACTTAGGGAGGGAGGACCTTTGTTACTTGCACTGCTAGAAACTGGAACCTACTCCGGTTGGATCTTAGATCAACTCTTAGTTTGCCTTCCTTTTGAAAGGCTCTCAAAACATGGCTATTCAGTCAACATTAACTTTAACTTATTCTGCTTGGCTTTAATTAGTTGCTTTATCTTCTAGTTTTTGCAGCTCTCCTAAACCTGTCACTTAGTGCCAAGACTCATCCAGGTATTTGTTTGCACTTTACAAATTTCAAATCAAATAAAAGTTCTTGAAAAATGCAATGTTACCCAACAGAAGAACAAATCCAAGAAACATGTATAGTACAGCGACTTACAGGACCAATCTCCTTGACTTAAGCTAAGTATTGGGCAAGGGTCAAGACTACACCAGTAGGTTACACTGGGTGGCACTGAGGCGACCAGGTGTAGGGGGTGTAGTATGGTGTTGGGTGCCCTATAGTAGTCAGTGGGGATATGTCTGGTTGAAAAGAGGCTGCAGATTAGGACTGAGGATCCAGTCTGGGTGAACCACCTAGTGGGCTCAGTTCTTGCAATGCTTAGGGACGTAGGGACACCTGTGGTCCTCTTTTCCTCAGTCCGGGGCATCCGGGTGCAGAGGTGCAGTGGACTGTCTGGTCGGAGTTTAGAGGGGCCTGCACAAAGAGGCTGCAGACTTTAGTGTGAAGATCGCAGTGGGGGAAACCCAGGATGGACTTTGTCTCTGGAGAGTTTGAGGACAACACTGGCACCGCTGGCTCACTTTAACTCAGGCTAGGGGACACGGGTGCAGTGGTGCTGTCTGCCGTCAGGTTTTGGCAGTCCAGAGTCCACTTCAGGGTTTCTCAGGCCTGCAAAGATGCAGGGAAGCGGCTCTGCTGCTCCAGAGGTGATCCTGATGCTGGGGTGAAAGCTGGCAGTCTGAGTCACTCATTGATCTTTAGTTTCTGCCTTTTATGTCTCTGGAGTGTCCTTTAACAGGTCAGCAGGAACCTTAGCTCCTGGTGCCACGGCCTCCCCTCAGTACTGAATTTAGGGGGGTTTTGGAGAGTGTAGGGTAGTAGCCAAAGGGCTACTTACCCTTGGGGTCACTGCACCCCCATATGACCACTTCCTGTGGGAAGTGGGTATAACTCTGTCCCAGAGTTCCTAGTTCTGCCATCGCCAAGACTTTCAAAAGTTGTGTCCACGTCAGGCAGCTCACATTAGGGGTGGGACTCACCTGAGAGGTAGACGTGCCTCTGACTAATAATTTTCCCACCTGCCAGGTGCTAAAAACCCTGTCAGAGCAGGCTTTGTTTCTGTCTGTCCAAGAGCAAAGGCTTTCATCCCTAGAGGTCAGAAACAGGTTTGGTGGTGACAGGCTAGTTAGCCAGCACCCGGGCAGTGATAGGTTTTTCAGGGTGCATGTATTAGTAAATCCATCACTGGAATCAATGGGATGTTTATTAATATTATATGTTTGATACCAAACATCTCTATTTTCAGTGAAGCCGTCATGTAGCTGGGAAACTAGTAGTGACCTGTGTCCAGCATATGTACTTAAAATGGCTTCCTTGTTCACTCACTAAGTCTAAGAAACAACAAAGATATAGCAGGGGCATATATGCTCGTGTAGATATGCTCTCACATGTAAGTCTCCCTGCCTTAAGGTTATAAGGCCTGCTGTAGGGCTGACTTTCATATATTGCATGCAGTGTTAGGGGACATGGTACACAGGCTGTATGCCATGTTGTGTTTTCACATTTAGCTTCACCAAGACAAACAGTCTGAAGTGGCAGTCTGCATGTACTAGGGGAGGGGTCCCTGAGGGTGGCACAATACATGCTGCAGCCCTTGGGGACCCTCTTTGGTACCCATGCCCTAGGTACCAGGGGTGCCATTTACCAGGGACTTACAGGGGTGCCAAAGGTATGGCAAGTGAGGAACAGTTGCACAGTTTTAGGGAAAGAGATCTGGCACTGGGGACCTGGTTAGTAGGGACCCAGTGCTGTTTCTGTCAAAATATCACCAGTTACCAGGCAAAAGGGGGGGGGCGGTGACCATGTCAAAAAGGAAGACTTTCCTACATTTATCGAGGAATACTGCTTTGAGAGTCAAGCCTGCAGAGTGCCCAGTCCTGCAGCACCTCTAGGTGTCACTTCACTCCTGACACCCTCCTTCCTTTTGGAAGGTACTTTGCTGTCTATTCAAAATGTGAGGAATCTATAGTTAGAAGTATTCATCAGCAGTTACCTAGTTCTGGTAATGCTTTTTTGGTGTCTAACCACAGATTGTTCACCGCCTGCTTTCCTCCCCATTAGAGGATGCAATTAGAAATCTAGTGCCTCGTACTATGATGTTATAACAACATTTTGAGTTGTGTCCAGCCCTAGAGGATCCTAGATTAAATTGTCTGTTTTTTGGGGGGCCTGTCTAATGTGAACTGTTTTACCTTTCTTATGAGAAAATGCAGTCCTTTTGGTTTTCTGAATTAACACAATGAAGTGTGTGGGGGGAGGAGAGACAGGGGAGCTTATAGGCTCCAGGATGGCACTTCACAGAAGGAGCTCCAGCACTGTTCTGTCCTACGAATAGCGAGTCACTGTCATGCTAAAGCAGCTGGGGCTTTTGAATGTCCCTAGGTCACAGAGTGCAGAGCATTGATCAGATGTCTCTGTGGCCTCGGAAGGGCCTGCAACCTGCAGACATACCACAGAGATTCCCTCATTGAAGCAGCAAGATGGCAGCATCATCCCAAGCACTGACAAATAGTGAGGAAACTCATTGTGCTATAAACAGGTAGGACGGTGAATCTGTGCATGGGTGTAAAACAGGTTACCTGAGTTCATCTGGAGTATTCATGATAGTAATGAGTAAGGGAAGCTGAACTACACAAGCGGCATGGTGGAACAAGTCTGAGGCATCTGGCCAGCAAATTCCCATAGGGTAACGACAGTCACCGGGAGTAATTTTCTTGAAAGACTGATCTTTTACTATCACAATCCCCTGGAAGGGAAATAGACTGCAATAGACTGCAATCAGGAAGCAGGAGACATTTTTTTTCTCCCAGAGATCTTCATCCCCTGGGACAGTATATTTGATTGTCAACGAAAATGAGTTGGGAAATCTAGAGTAGCACAAGAGTGCAGTGGAAATCACATTGAAAGTGAGTCACAATCGCAAAGAAGTTAATAGTTTTCAGGCTGTGCGGTCACAGCAATTTCCCCGAGGAATTTAATGTGGAACACTTCGAAAATGGGGTGCATGCAGCAAAAATTATATTTTTCAGGTTTCAGCTTCAGACTCTTCTTCTTACTTGGTCTGAGATACAGCAGTGTCTAGAAACAGCTGTTTTAGGAGGAGTAGAAACAGATTTTGTGACAGTGGTCAAAGCTGCCCATTTACCTACTCTGGGTTTGGCTAGAATGAGTGTGTCCATTGTCCAGTTTTGGTGGAACTGCAAAGTGCTATACAAAAAGAGCAAATAGCTTGAGTGGTGACAAAAAAGGTATTTCTACTGGGCATATATTTCCTGACTTCTTCATACCACTGTGATGCAAAGACGAGTTCTGCGGCTCTTGAAAAAAGTTTTTGTCCTTGTGGAAAGTGGCTTCCTTTGGTTTCCAGCACACCTACCAGTCTTCAAAGGTAGTAGGACGTCTAGGCTTACAAACCCCAGAGCAGCAAGGGACTTTCTTGACTTCCTGGAGAATCCTGATGACAAACCTACTTAAAAAAAAGATCCTAAGCTTTTTGCGTTTGCTTTTTAGTAAAGATTTCTTCTCTAGGTCTCCCAGTGTGAATGGATCTGATGGGGCCTCCTATTGCAGGAGGGAACCATATTTTCAATTGCTACTGTAAAACTGAGTAAGTCTTATCTGATAGAAAATGTATTGAGTGTTAGGTTATGTTGATGTTGTGAATTACCAAAAAAGATTAACTTTGCCAATTGAAGTGTAACAGTTGTGTAGTTGTTATGGGACACCAATGGGTATACAATAGTGTCCATGCAAGACGATGCTCATTGATGACTGACTGTCGTAGGACCATTTGAAAAATTCTTGCATCCTCTTCTTATGAAAATGGATAGCTAGATTGACAGCAATTAAGTATTGAGGTAAAGGGAGGCCAGGCTTATTATGGCCTCCATGAAGGAGAAAACCCAAAACGCCTTCTTGATATATAACTAAATGTCATTCAAGACCGTTCTGGCTGAGCCTAGCAGTGGCAAGAGCATTGCTAAACTCACTCTTGTAAGAAGACAGAGGGAAGTGAAATATTTCTCCATCTCCACTTCAATGTCCATCCCACTTCTTCAATCTACTGCTGCCTTGGTGGAGTTTCTCATAACTGGTGATTCTGTAGCCCAAATCAAAGTCTAAAAAAAAACTATGTTTTTGTTGGTCCTTCAAGATGCCTTTGTGGGCTTCGTAAGAGATTGTCAGCATCTTCCGGTAGTCCCAGTACGTGTTTCGACACTCAAATGTTGTATCCAGACTTAGTTGAAGTCTGGCTCAAACCTGCATTGACACCAACTCAAAAGCCAATATGTGTGATGGAGTCAAAGGTGGACTCAGTGACGCTACTACAGACTTTGGTTGCCTTTACTTTGGCTGCTCCCTCTGAGCTGATTTTGCCTTTGTCAAAGCCATAAAATATAAGAATCTCTAAAAGAACGAGAGTTCTTACAATAATATATTAAAAGGGGAGGGGTCACTCAAAAGGATGGAAGACTTGTTTTGATCTGACTCAGATCCTTATTCTTTTCTCTCTTCACTAGATAACTGCTATTGAGAATTGGATGATAATGGTTTGTTCCTACCACTGGATTCTAATGGAAGTCTCTTGACTACCCTCCACAAATCAAGCAGTTCAGAAACCTTCCTAGAGAATGATGTACCTTCCTCCCTAGGCCCTTCTGCTGAATAGACTCCTTATGCTATGATAACATGAAGGCAGCAGACACTTTTAATATTGATCTCTATATAGACAGAGCAGCAGATGTCTTCTCAGTCCACTGAGGTCCTTATGAGAAAGCGAGTGATGAGTGAGATACTTCTATTCAGTGATACATTGTTGGATTAGGTGATGGTAGTAATCAACTTCTTTATGAAGCTGCTAATTCGCCCAGTCCTATTTACTTCATCATATTCTAGCAGAGAGGCTGATAGCATAAGTATTAGAATACTAT
The DNA here is from genome assembly GCF_031143425.1 of Pleurodeles waltl. NCBI lineage: Eukaryota > Metazoa > Chordata > Amphibia > Caudata > Salamandridae > Pleurodeles > Pleurodeles waltl. The sequence goes on along the minus strand of NC_090449.1, from coordinate 502,513,005 downwards.
CCTGGGTTATCCCACAGGCAGAGTAAACAACAAAAGATGTCTTAGGAAAGAAGTTGCCCCCCCTCCCCTTTTTCTTCTTTTTTCTTTTTTTGTTTTTTTAAGACTCCTTCGCACAGCTACTTCAGGTTAGAATGTATGCCTATAGATTGGCTCAGCAAATGATCTGGGCATGTTGATGTGGAGTTAGTGCTTAATTTGAGCCAATAGTTTCTGGTGCTTGGCACCTAATTGTCAACACTGGCTGTTATAACATTCTGCCACATGGTGGTGTTCTTTGTTTTGTTTAGAGATGAGCACAAAAAACATTGTTTATTAATTAAATATGCATTAAGAACTACTAGTAATTGCCACCCGAGCCATTCTTATAGCTTTAGGGGCCTGTAATAGTCTGAACTGTCACACTTGTAGGAATGCAATGGTTAGTAGCTGTGTTGGTACGTTCATTGGCAGCGCTGGCAGGGAAATGGGCGGTGCAAGCTTCAGTGGGTTCCTGACGAGTGCCCTAGCACTTATTTTGTTAGAAATTAAGCACTGAGTGGAGTGCTCCATGCTGCCTGTTGTAGTGTTGAGGAGACATGTTAAATATTCAGTGTTCTAACTTTTCCACACTTTGGCCATGGATACTAAGAGCCCTCACAACCTGCTCAACTACTTAGGTATCCCTGTGCCTTCTCAGCTAAACATACCCCCCCAAGAATCAAGATTAAATAGCAAAATACAACCACATATTAACTACCTGTGTTTTTCACATTGTCTGCAGAATGTCTTCTGACAGTTCCAGCTGCATAAAAACTTACATATGCTGGCATAAGTCACTTTCAACTTGGTGGGGTGCCATTTTGATGCTGTATGATCAGTTCCTACTTTATTACTTGCAACTTTTGACAGCAGATCTACATTGAGTGGATATAGTCCACTAATTTGTGAATGTGCTTACCTTCAATGGTTGCCTGCTGTCGGTTGGCCATATCTTTCAGTTTTATTTGTCCTGTCTGGATTTCTCAATTCTGCACAGTTTTTAATCTTTAGACGCCATCCTTTTTGTTAGATGGTATGCTTTCTTCACCATATTTCCCTCTGGGTCATTAACAGCTGGTAGCTCTGTTTTTATAAACTTCTGGATTGTAACATACAGATTCAGGGATTTCCCCAACTGATTGGGCACTCCTAAGATGCAACTGTTGCTTGCACTTCTCTGATACTCCATTTGTCCCAATTGTATTTCCTTGCTGATCATATCTGAGATCGCCCAGTTCTTAAAGCTTTGGTGTGCCTTGCAGTCTTCCTGCATTGCTAATAATGAGGCGATTAGCCCCAGCCCAGACGTCTCACTGCAGTGGACCTGCTGCATGGCAGCTGCCATTTTTGTGCACTATTTGTTTTAGGGGGGGCTGCACTCTTCTGGTTTCCGGCTGGCTAGAGACAGCGAGAAATAGCCCTGTGTCTTATTGTGGTGTTGTCATTGTCTGCACTGCCTCTCGGGTTTAACTCTTGAAGCCTACATGATCCAAGCGCCTTAAAGGCCCAGGAGAAAGGACTACTTAATTTTTTATGAGTTTCAATCACAACAATGTGTCATTCTTTTTGGCAGTCAGTGCTTATTTGGCAGACAGGCTATTTTGTCTTTGGAGCATTTGAAACAAAGACTGGGCATAACAGAAGCTTTGGGAACTATTTTCTCCTCCATGTAAGTTCCGCAGGTAATAAAGGTGAATTCATATGCTACAACTTTAGCCATAATGACTGATTCCTTTCAGGGCTTTCTCATCCAGCACCTGTTAGAGATCAAGTGGTAGCATTTCTTCAAAAATGGGAGCATATTACCTTAAACACACCCACACAATGAACTTGGTGATGGAGAAAAGTGCCAGAGAGATGGTTAAATCTTCTCAGAGAAGGAGAGAATATATTCAGGATATTTTCTTAATTCAGTGAATGGAAGTCCAAAACTGGCCTGTGGCCTCCATCATAATAGGGACTTATCTGCTCATGTAGATATGTCCTGTGGTCTCCATCATAGTAGGGACTAATCTGCTCATGTAATATAATTCACCCTGCCTTAGGGCTGTAAGGCATGCTGTAGGGGTAGCTTACTTATATTGCATGCAGTGTTAGGGGGCATAGCACATAGGCTGTGTGCATGTTGTGTTTTCACTATTATCTGCACCAAGACATGCAGCTTGCAGTGGAAGTCTGTATGTGCTAGGTGAGAAGTCCCTGAGGATAGCACAATAGATGCTGCAGCCCTTTGGAAACCTATTTGGTGCCCATGCCCTATGTGTCAGGGGCACCATTTACCAGGGTCTTAGAGGGGCATTTAACAGTTTTAGGGAAAGAGATCCCACACTGGGGACCGGGTTAACAGGAATCCAGTGCACTTTCAGTCAAAATTATATTGAATGCCAAGCAAAACGTGGGGTGACCATGTCAAAGAGGAGTGCTTTCCTAGCCGCCTCGAACTGCCCCACCCCTCAAACTAAAGAGAATTAAACTAACCTTTCTCAAGGGAGTCTTCATTGTCTAAGTGGAAGAACCGGAAAAGGCCATCTGCGTTGGCATAGTCAGTCCCAGTTCTGTGTTCCACTGTAAAGTCCATTCACTGTAGGGAGATGGGCCACATTAGCAGTTTGGGTTTTTACATCTTTCATTTGCATCAGCCATCTGAGAGGCCTTTGGTCAGTTTAAACTCGGAAGTGAGAACCAAACCATTATGGTCTCAACTTCTTCAGGGACCAAACCACAGCAAAGGCTTCCTTCTCAATTCCACTCCAACACTTCTGTCTGGTGAGTAACCTCCTGCTAATGAAAGCAACAGACCGGTTATAGCCATCATCAGTGATTTTGGAGAGGTCTGCTCAGAGGTATCTGTCTGCACTGTGTACCGCTTGGTGTAATCTGGAGCGTTAAGATCAGGTGCTTGAACACATTGCTTCTTTCAGGGGGTCAAAGGCCTTTTGACTGCTTACTGTCTAGTTTACTTTCTTTATCATTTTCTTGGCAGTCAGTTCTGTGAGAGGGGCCATAGTGGTGCCATATCTTTTCACAAACCTCTTGTAGTACCCAATAAAGCTAAAGATTGCCCTAACTGCGTTGTTGGAGCTACCCAGTCAAGAATTGTCTGGATCTTGGTTTGTGGTGGTTGAACTTGTCCTCCACCTATAAGGTGGCCCAGGTATACAGCCCGGCACTACCCTATCTGGCATCTGCTTGCCTTGACAGTGAGGCCTACCTTTCGCAGAGCCTCAAGGACTTTTCCAAGGTGGATCAGGTGATCCTGTCCTGTAGAGCGAAAGACAGCAATATCATCAAGATATGCTGCACTAAAGTCTTTAACCCTGCAAGGACTTTGTTCACCAACCGTTGGAAGGTGGCAGGGGCATTCTTCGAACCAAAGGGCATAACAGTAAACTGAAACTGATAATGCCCATCAGGAGTGGAGAATGCTGATTTTCCTTTTGCTCCTGTGGTCAGCCCTAGTTGCCAGTACCCTGATGTGGATCAAAAGTACTGAGATGTTTGGCTGCCCCTAACCTGTCAAAAAATTAATCAACCCTAGGAATTGGGTGGGCATCACAGCATTGAGACCCCTATAGTCCATACAAAACCTTAACTTTCTTTCCACCCTGGGAATGCAGCTTAGGGACTAAAACTGGGCTGGCCTGGGGGCTCTGAGTGCTTCATGACTCCAAATTCCAGCATCTTGCTCACCTCACCTTTGATGTGGTCCTTGAGATGATCAAGACTGTCTATATCAATCAATCAATCATAATTTATAGAGCGCAGCTACTCCTCCCATAAGAATCTCAAGGCACTGAGGGTGTCCGTCGTCTTTGCCTCAGTCAAAGAGCCAGGTCTGAAGGTCCTTCTTGAATTAAGGCAACAATGGTGACTGCCTGAGGTGAAGAGGCAAGGTGTTCCAGCTGTTTGCCGAGAAGTAGGCAAAGGATCTTCCTCTGTCTGAGGTCTTCTGTATGCGGGGTAAAGTGGCTAGGGCCTGTTGAGCAGAAGGTGATGCTGTGGTTGAGGTAGATGGGTTCTAGGTCGTGGAGAGCCTTGTAATAGTGGACAAGGAATTTGAAGTTGATCCTTTTCTCGAACGGAAGCCGGTGGAGGTCTCTTAGGTGTCTGGTGATGTGTTAGCTGCTGGGGACGTCCAAGATGAGCCTGGCAGAGACATTTTGGATGTGTTTTAGTTTCTTCCGGTTCTTCTGGGAGGTGCCAGCATAGAGGGCATTGCCACAGTCAAGTCGGCTGTTGACCAGGAAGTGGGTTATAGTTTTGCAGCAGTCGTTTGGGATCCATCTGAAGATCTTCCAGAGAAGTCGGAGTTTGTGGAAACAGGAGGATGCAACCAAGTTGACTTGGTTGGTCATAGTGAGCAATGAATCCATGATGAAGCCGTGATTTGTTGTGGTGGGGGAGTGCTGAGGGCAGCAGGCCACCAGCAGTCTTCCCAAGCTTCCATTGTGTTGTGGAAATTCTTCTTGGCAGTTGTGGAATTTTCAGTCAGTGAGATGATCAGATGGGTGTCATCGGTATAGGAGACGATGTTCAGTCTGTGGTTCTTGACGATGGATGCGAGTGGGGCCATGTAAATGTTGAAGAGTGTGGGGCTCAGGGAGGAGCCCTGTAGAACTCTGCAGCTGATCTCCATAGGTTCTGACAGGTAAGGCAGGAGTCTGACTCTGTGTTTTGCTGGTCAGGAAGAAGCATATCCATTGGAGGGCCTATCTGTGGGTGCCAGCTGTCTGGAGCAGAGGACGTGATGCACGTTCATGTCGAAGGTGGCTAATAGGTCCAGTAGGATGAGGGCTGCTATTTGGCTGCATTCGAGGAGTGAGAGATGTCATCTTTGGCGGCAAGGAGGACGGTCTCCGTGTTGTGGTTGCTTCTGAAACCTGATTGGGAGATGTCCAGGATATTGTTGTCCTCAATGTGTTTGCAGAGCTATGCGTTGATGGCTTTTTCGATAACCTTGTCTGGGAAAGGCAGCAGAGAGATGGGGCGGTAGTTCTTGAGGTCCAGGGGGTCGGCCGTGGTTTCTTCAGAAGTCGGCAGATCTCAACGTGCTTCCAGTTCTCAGGGAAGGTAGCCGTCTCCATGGAACAGTTGAGCATGTGGCAGAGCTCAGGTGCGATGGAGGTGTTGGCTTTGTTGAAAATGTGCCGAGAACAGGGTTCAGTAGGGGCTCTGCATGGAGCGAGTCTTGTCTTTGGTGAGGTTGGTCCAGCAGTGCAGGATCTGTGAAGGTTCAGAGGGTCCAAGCCCAGCATTGTTGGTGGGCTTAGGGGGTCTTGGGGTCCAAAGCTATCGTAGATGGCTTTGATTTTCCAGTGGAAGAAGTTGGCTAGTCTGTCGCAGAGGTCCTGAGATGAAGGGATGTTTGCTGCTTCCGATTCGGGTTTGGCAAACTCTTTGACCACGACCAAAAGCTCTTAGGTGTTGTGTGCTGTGGCGCTGATACAGTCCTGCAGGGCTGCTTTCCTGGTGGATCTGATGAGGTGGTGGTGGGATTTGATGGTGACTTGAAGGCCGCGAGGTCTTCCCGGGACTTGCTGTTTTGCCATCTTTTTAGTAGCTGCCTGCAGGTGCGCCTGGAGTGCGGGGGAGAACCAGCTGGCCTTCTTGAGGTAGTGTTTTGCTGAGGTTTTTAAGAGTGGTGCTAGGGTGTTGGCGCATTTAGAGATTCATTGGTGGAAGTTCTGTGCTGAGATGCTTGCGTCTGTGGCGAGGGGAGGAAGTGACATGCTGAGTGCGTTAGTGAGCTGTTCCTCAGTGATCTGGTTCAGTTTCTTGCGTGTGGAGCGGAGTGTGCGCAGGTGAATGGTCGGTGTGTTGACAGAGAAATTAGTGTAGTGGTGGTCAATCCAGTATAGCGTGGAGGTGTTGTTGACAGTGATGTTTTGCTGGCGGAAAAGATGGGGTTGAGTGTGTGTCCAGGGATGTGTTTTGGCGAGGTGACCATTTGCATGAGACATATTGTGGCAAGGTTCTCGAGCAGGGAAGTGTTGTTGATGTCATTGCTGATATGGTAGTTGAGGTCACCAAGGAGTAAGTTTGTGAAGGTGAATGCATGGGAAGATATGATGTCAACAATGGAGTCGCTTAAGGCTGGGCAGGGGGCGGGTGGTCTGTAGATGAGGGTGCTGCGGAAGGTGGACTTAGGGGTGACGTGGATCTAGAAATGGAGATGCTCCAGGAGGGGAGGAGTGTTGTTCTGCGTTGGTTGTCAGGCGGATGGTGGATTTCTGTATGGTGGCCAGGCTGCCGCCTGGTCGAGAGGAACAGTCTTTGTGGAGCAGTTTGTAGTTGATGGGGATGGCAATGGCGATGTCTGGTGTTGATGCTGGGTTCGTCCACGTTTCGGTGAGAAAGGTGCTGAGTGGGTGGAATCTAGCAGGTCCCAGAGTTCTACGGCTTGTTTGTGGAGGGAGCGCTTGTTGAGGAAGATGCACTTGAGATGCTCTGGGTGGGTGTTCGATGACCCAATAGCAGGAGAATCCAGTGTTTGGTGTGGGGTGAGGGTGTGTTGGCAGTAGAAGCAGGTGAATGGTCCAAGGGTGTCTCTGGGTGATTCAGGATGATAGTCGGTGGAGCGTCTTGTGTTCAGCACGTGGAGGGTCTCTGCGTTGCAGCAATGGATGGTCAGAGGACCAGGGTGCTGGGTGTGGTCCAGACGTGGACAGGCTTGCCTTTGGTGTGCCAGAGGCTGCCATTAAGAAGGAGAGGGAGGCGGGAGGGTCCGATCAGCTTGGGGATCAGAAAGCGCATCGCAGGGGGTGGGGGGTGGGGGGGGGGAGGTGGGGCTGCAGGGGAAGCAGTGTCAGGGAACAGGGTTTGGGGAGAGAGAGAAGCGCTAAGATGAGAGGAGAAAAGGTGCTACCGGAAGAGAGAAAAAAAGGAGAAAAAGTGAACCAAAAAAGAAAGAGACAGGAAAAATAAAGATGACAGAGCAAAGACACACACAGCTGGCCACTAGCCCTCCAGGAATGAGGTGCAGGTGGGTGCCTGGGGTTGGAGGTAACAATTACAAAAAGAACAAGTGATGGACGGAATGCTTAACAATGTCAAACATTCACCTCCCAGTACAGAGATCTGGGCCTAAATCAATCGTTTTTTTGCAATCCATGCCATTCCAGTTTCGACCCAGCCATATGCAAATCAGTCTTGACCCTGTTTCCCAAGGGAACAGTCCAGCCCGAGCTGCTAAGCCAGGTCTTCCCTGGACTGGAAAAAGCATCCTTGGACCAGTTTCGAGGTATTACCCCGCCTGAACCAGGCTAGCTTGACTCCAGTGGCATGTGGAGTCCAGGACATTTGGCTGTGAACCATTTAGTGATATCATCACCTTCCTCCTATTTGGGGACAATCCCTTTGGGGATTTTAGGATCGAAGTGCTCTACTCTGTCCCTAATTATAAAATTGCAGCCACCTTTCATGGGTGCTAAACTCATTTCTGCTCTTTCCCTATCTATTGCCAGGATTCTCTTCTCCAGGGGAACTCTTCGAGCTAGTCTCTATAAAAGAATCTCCTCTTCAGAGAGTCTTTTTCTGGACCTTGTGGAGCCTGAGCCGTCCTCCCTAGAGGGGGGTGTCCTAGACACCTGGAACTGTTTGTGGGGTGCAGGTTCCACTCTTTCAAGTGATGGAGGGTCCCATTCCTCCTCTTCACTTGAGTTTCCCTGAACTGCAAGGTCAATGGCTCCATCAGTAGGTTGGGCCTGCTCATAATCTGTCAACAGCTCCTGGAGCTTTAGAGAGGTAGGGTGTGAGCCTGTTTTAATTTTGTACCCTTTACAGAGGGCGCTTGATTGCATGTGAGAAAGCTGGATATAAGGGATAAGGTCAAACTCCTTATCCACACCCTCTTTGGTACTCAGTTTTGTTCTAAATTTGGGACCTTTGTGAACTAGAGAAAAAATCCTAACTGTTTTTACAGTCCTACTTAAAGTAAGTTTTTAAGGTTTTTACACTGGTAAGCTACAGGGCCCTCACAGTAATTTTAAGAATTTGAAAATAAATTACCCAATTAAAAAAAAATGCAACTTAACTAAAAACCATGTTTGAATTTTCTTGTGTAGTCACTTATCGTCCAAGTCGTATCAGCAAATGCAGAGTTGCAGACCCCACCGCTGCTCTACCAATAGAGGAAGGTGGCTCTCTGTATGGTGCACTAAAAAGAAGTATACCATGCAGAGAGTCCAGTGGATACCCACTGGGTTTGCAGAGGCAAAAGTAGATGGGACTAATGCTCAATTTTGTGGTTGTGTGGGTGAGCAGTTAGGCTTATCAGAGGGTAATGCTAAGCATTTGTTGTACTCACAGAGGCAATAAATGAGATACACATTCAAATAATAAATCTGAGACCATCTTAGAAAAATAAAAATTCTTTTTATATGTGTTTCATACCCAAGAGCTTTGTAATCGGGCAAGTAGATGTTTAAGCATAACTACTTTGCAGTTTCAAAAATAGACACTTAATGCAGTTTTCAGAGTTCTCTCAATGTTATCCTATGGAGAAAAACAATGTTCAGCAAACACAGGGTTAACAACAACTTACGAAGACAATTTCGGGGAGTTAAGGTAAGTAAGAGGCACTGATCAGGACCACACCAACAGGTCACACCGGGCGGCCGGGTGCCCAGTGGTTTTCTATAAGAGTTGGTTCTCGTGAAGACAGGCCACAGGCTTTGGCTAGGAAGACAGTCAGGGGCAACAAACAGGTAGGTTGTAGACTTGGGGTGCTCTGGGGACGTAGGCGCACCTTTGGTTCTTTTCTCCAGGGGCGACTGATGCAGGGGTGTCCTTAGGCGTTAGATTTCTCCATCTGGCAGCACTCGTGGTCAGGGGTTCCTGTGTGTTGAAGCTGCAGGAGTAGTTGGGGAATCCATCAGGGGTTTTCTAGGATGGACTCGAGCTCAGGGGAGCCAGGGGACGTCATTGGCAACAGTGACCCATCACATATGGGGTCAGGGCCAACCGGTGCAGTGGTTGCAGTAGGTTTCGGGTTTTCCCTCACCACAGTGCCGCGGAAGAGGGAGCCTGCGTGCAGAAGAGGCTTCAAGCAACTTGGGGGTGGGGTTTCAAGAGGGGTGAAATCTGAGTGGGCTCGGACTCTGGAACGTTGCTGGTACCATTGGTTGGCTTCACCTCGGGTTGTGGGTGTCGGGTCATTGCTGTTCCAGAAGGCTGCAGAACCTGTTATTGAGACTTTGTTGCAGAGCAGATCCGCTGCTCATGGGAGCCTGAGTCTTTGTGGAAGACAGGCAGTCCTCCTCGGTTTCTTTGGGACTCAGCTGCAGGACCAGTGGTCTTTTTGGGCAGAGTCTGCCAAAGTCATCAGGTAGGCCAGTAGGGCTGCTACTAAGTCAGCTGCTTCTTCTTTTCCTCCTCTGCAGGCGCAACTCCTCTGTGTCCTTTTCTTCGTAGGTAATCGGGATCTGAGTTCTAGGGTTCAGGGTTGCCATATAAATACTCAATTTAGGGGTGTTACTGGGAGTGCCAGCTGGTAGTCAATGGGCTGGCCACCTTTAGGGTGACTACACCCTTTCTGTGATCACTTCCGCTGGCAAGTGGGCATAATCCTAACCCTAGTGGCCCAGTTCCTTCCAAACAAGATGGGGAATTTGAAAAGTGGTGTCCACTTCAACTCGTCCACCTGAGGGGTGGGACTGGCATGGGAAATGGCATGAAATGGGCACACCTCCTAATCTGCCTACTTTTCCTGCCCGTGCTGCCGCCAAAAGTGGGTCAGGACAGGGGTTCAGTCATCTACACCATCTGGAGAGACCTGGGTTGCATTACAAAGGCACCTAGGCCCTTGAAGCTTCCCACTTTGGAATTTCCATCCTGCCTGGGTGAGGCGATAACACCTCCGCCCAGTGCAGGTTTTTGTCTCTGGCCTTCAAGAGCACTAGCTGTCACCTTCGTGGGCCAGAAATGTGTCTGTGGTAGCTGAACTGGTCAGGACCACTAGTATCTGGTAGGTTTTCAGGAGGGATCTCTAAGGTGCCTTCTAAGTGCAGTTATTAATACATCCCTCACTGGCATCAGTGAGGATTTATTAAGCTGAGTTGTTTGATACCAAACATTCCTATATTCAGAGAAGCCATCATGTAGCTCGGAAGCTCAGTGACCAGTGTCCAGCACAGGCATTGAAAATGGCTTCCCTGGACACTTACTATGTCTGAAAATCGACAAAGACATAGCAGGGACATACCTGCTCATGCAGATATGCCCTCTCATGTAATATAATACATTCTACCTTAGGGCTGTAGGGCCTTCCAGAGGGGTGAATAACATAAATTGCATGCACTGTTGGAGGACATAGTGCACAGGCTGTGTGCCATGTTGTGTTTTCACTTTTGTCTGCACCAAGGCACGCAGCCTGCAATGGTAGCCCGTCATATGCTTTGTGAGGGGTCCCTTAGGGTGACAACATTTATGCTGCAGTCCTTAGGGAGGTTCCTTAGTACCCTAGGCCATAGGTACCAAGGGGTACCATTTACCAGGGACTTATAGTGGGGGCTTAAGGTTTTGCCAATTGGGAAAAGTGACTGTGCAGTTTTGGGGGGGAGAGATCTAGCACTGAGATCCTGGTTAGCAGGAACCCAGTGCACTTTCAGTCGAAATTACACCAGAAACCAGGCAAAATGTGGCCGGGTGACCATTTCAAAAGAAGCACTTTCCTACACAGCTTCTTTCTGGTCCCCAAAAAGGGCAAGGGTCTTTGCCCTATCCTGGACATTTGGTTGCTCAATTTCTTCCAAAGGAAGAAGTTCAAGATGCTCACACTGGCTCAGGTTCTATCTGCCTTGGACCCAGGAGACTGTGCCAAAGAACGATGCAGGCCTTTGTCCTTTTTTCGATCTTGCTCTCCCAAAGCCTTCCAGTGGGAGGACAAATTCAAGATGCTCACTCTAGTCCAGGTTCTGTCTGCCCTATACCCTGGACCTGCAGGACACTGATTGTCACATAAGCCCTGAAGGCCCACAGGCGATACCTTCAATTCACAATGGGTCAGGAGCAACATCATTTTTCTGTGCTCCCTTTTGGACTCATGAGTGTCACTCAGGTGTTTGTGATAGTAATATTGGTGGTTGCTGCACACTTTTGGAGGTCAGGCATAGCAGTCTTCCCCTACCTTGACAACTGGCTCCTGAAGGTGGTCTCGCTCCAGGCAGTCATTAACCACCTCTAGATGACAGCAAACCTACCATCATTGGGGGTTCACTATCAAGATGCCCAACTCACACTTGACTCTTTCAAAGACGCTCCCTTTTATCAAAGCTATTCTGTATATGATGTGGTTTCTTCCTTTTCCCCGGAACAGAGAGTTCAGGACATTTAGGCAATGACCCTGATGTTTCACCCTCTGTTGGCTTCCTGCATCCTGTTGGTGAAACATGGCATAGTGTACATGCAGGATCTGCATAGGGACCTCAGATCCCATTGGGCACACATCAGGTACATTTATCAGATTGCTTTCAGATTGCAGAGAAGACTGTGAAAGATCTGCAATGGTGGCTGCTGTACTCTGATCAGGTTAGTGGCACACCCCACTCTGTTACGCTGCCCGGAGCGGATGGTGGTCACGAATGCATCACTGCCTTGTTGAGGAGTCCCACTGAGAGAGGTTGATACCATATCAATCTATTAGAGGTGAGGGTGATACATTTGGCACTGAAGGACTTCCTACCCATCATCACTTGAAGGCTGGTGCAGTTGGTCACTCACTACAACACTGCTATCTAGTACAGCAACAAGGAGGGAGTTGTGCGGTCTTGGATCCGGAGGCTCTGCTCCTCTGGAACTGCATAGACGGAAAAAGGATTTCTCTGATGATGAACTAGCTGGCAGGATCTTTAAACCCCTGGGCAGACAAACTATGTTGCAGCCGCCCAGTGGATCATGAATGGCAGTAACACCCAAGGTAGCACAGGCTATCTTCCAGTAATGGGGGTACCCTGTCACAATCATTTTTGCCACTGCCGAAAATTCACAAAGTCAGCACTTCTGCAAGATGGAGTTTCAAAAACTGCCCTTGTTCGGTGACACTTTCCTTATAGAGTTGAACTCAGGACTCCTGTATGCCTTTCCATCATTGTGTCTCAGTCCAGAGTTATAAAGACTATCGGGAATAATGGTGCCCCAAGTCATCCTAGTGGCATTGGATTGGGCAAGGAGAGTGTGGTACCCGGAACTCCTTGGCATGAGCATGTCATCAGATCAGCTGCCACTAACACTAACTTTTGTCGCAGCAACAGGGCAGTGTGTTGAATCTGGGCCTGCACACTTTTTATCTCCATGCTTGGAGATTGAGCAGAAACATTTGACCTCCTTCAGCCTGCACCCTGAGGTAATTGATGTCATATTGATGGTGATATATCCCTCCATAAAAATCAGTTTGCGCCATTTGTTTGGACACATTTTTTGATTGGTGCAGTACCTGTCAAAATCGCCCTTTACAGGCAACGTTGTATGAAATTTTGTTTTTGTCTCTAGCCCAGCAAGCACATGCTTTGGGCATGGTTTATGCCTATTTGTCTGGGCTTTCATCTTTTGTGCTGTTGTGGCAGGCTTCATAATTCTGCAGTTAGAACTGTCTGTCAGTAGAACAAGTTACTTACCTTCAGTAACACTGTGTTCGGTGGCATGTGTAGCTGCAGATACACATGCTGTGCATAGTCCGCCGTCTGGTGTTGGGTCGGAGTGTTACAAGTTGTTTTTCTTCGAAGAAGTCTTTTCGAGTCACGAGACCGAGGGACTCCTCCCACTTTGGTTCCATTGCGCATGGGCGTCGACTCCATCTTAGATTGTTTTTTTTCCGCCATCGGGTTCGGACGTGTTCCTTTTCGCTCTGTGTTTCGGGTCGGAAAATTAGTCAGAATCAACGGAAAATTCGTCGGTATTGTTTCGTTCGGTATCGGGTAGTTAGGGCAAATCGACACCGAGCCTTAAAGAGCTCCGGTAACCCTTCGGGGTATTTTCGATCCCCCGTCGGGGCCTGGTCGGCCCGACCGCGTGCAACATTGAGACTGATGGAACGGACCCCGTTCTGATTCTGTCCTAAATGCCACAGTAAAATATCCTTATACAGACCAACATTTGGTCTGTAACTTGTGCCCGTCCCCCGAGCACAAGGAAGAGTCGTGTGAGGCCTGTCGCGCGTTTCGGTCGAGAAAAACGCTCAGGGACCGAAGAGCCAGGAGGTTACAGATGGCTTCCACTCCGACAGGGCAACAAGGGTTCGAGGAGGAAGAAGAAGAAGAAACTTTCTCCATCCGTGATTCGGAATCCGAAGAATTCGGCGTCGACGAGCAACCAACCGTGAGTAAGACGTCGAAAGAAAGAACACACGAAAAAACAGACAAAGCCCAGGGGACGCCACTGCCAACAGGCCATGGCTCAACCCATAAAGTAGGTGACCGTCCATCGGCACCGAAAAAGGGCGAGCTGGTGCCGAGATCGTCCGACTCAGGTCGAGACACAGGCACGCAGCAATCTCGGGACCGAGAAAGTGCCGCACAAAAGGGTCGACACCGAGACAGCGGCACCGAGGCTGCTCGGCACAGAGACAGCAGCACCGAAGCTGCTCAGCACAGAGATAGCAGCACCGAAGATGGTCGACACCGAGAGGGTACGACACCGAAAAAGAGAAAGATCTTGTCGGAGCCGAAAACAACAAAAGACACGGTTTCGGTGCAAAAACGCCCAGCAACCGTACCGAAAGCCAGTTCCTACTCAGAGGAACAATCACTGTCCTCCCAACTACAAAGACTCAGATTTGAGGAGGAATTACAAACAACAGATGTAGATCACACGCAAAAGCGGATCTTTATACAAAGTGGTACAGGGAAGATCAGCACTCTTCCCCCAATCAGAAGAAAAAGGAAACTAGATTTCCAACAACAAGAAAAGACACCACAAGCAAAAGTGGTAAAGAAGGTAACTCCACCACCCTCTCCACCACCGGCAACTCATATATCGCCGGCACAGACTCCGCCACAATCACCATGAGCCAAGATGATCAGGACGCATGGGATCTCTATGACGCTCCAGTATCGGACAATAGCCCTGAGTCGTACCCCACTAAGCCCTCACCACCTGAGGACAGTACAGCATATGCACAGGTGGTAGCTAGGGCAGCAGAGTTTCATAATGTATCGCTACATTCAGAGCCTATCGAGGATGACTTCCTCTTTAACACCCTGTCCTCCACCCATAGCAATTATCAAAACCTTCCTATGCTCCCGAGAATGCTAAGGCACGCTAAACACATTTTTAAGGAGCCAGTTAAAAGCAGAGCAATAACTCCAAGGGTGGAGAAGAAATACAAGGCACCGCCCACAGACCCTGCTTTTATTACATCACAACTGACACCAGATTCAGTTGTCATAGGAGCAGCTCGTAAAAGAGCCAACTCGCACACATCAGGCGACGCACCACCTCCTGACAAGGAGAGCCGCAAGTTTGATGCAGCGGGGAAAAGGGTTGCAGCACAAGCTGCAAATCAGTGGCGCATCGCCAACTCGCAAGCACTCCTAGCGCGATATGTCAGAGCCCATTGGGACGAGATGCAGCATCTCATCAAGCACCTCCCCAAAGAATTCCAGAAACGGGCAAAACAAGTGGTTGAAGAGGGACAGAATATATCCAACAACCAAATCCGTTCTTCTATGGATGCAGCAGATACAGCTGCAAGAACAATAAATACTGCTGTAACAATAAGGAGGCACGCATGGTTGCGCACATCCGGCTTCAAACCTGAGATACAACAGGCAGTGCTCAATATGCCGTTCAATGAACAGCAATTGTTTGGCCCAGAAGTGGACACTGCAATTGAAAAATTAAAAAAGGACACTGACACAGCTAAAGCCATGGGCGCACTCTATTCCCCGCAGGGCAGAGGCACATTTGGCACATTTCGCAAAACTACTTTCAGAGGAGGGTTTTGAGGTCAAGCCACAGAAGCCAGCACCTTACAACCAAGACCACCTCCCTACCAGGGACAATATCAAAGGGGTGGCTTTCGGGGCCAATACAAAGGGGGCCAATTCCCAAGAAACCGGGGAAAGTTTCAAGTTCCAAAAACCCCTCCAAATAAACAGTGACTCACAGGTCACACAACCCCTTCACACAACACCAGTGGGGGGAAGACTAAGCCAGTTCCACAAATCATGGGAAGAAATAACAACAGACACTTGGGTCTTAGCAATTATCCAACATGGTTATTGCATAGAATTTCTCCAACTCCCTCCAAATGTCCCACCAAAAACACACAATATGTCAAAACAGCATATAGACCTTTTAGGACTAGAAGTTCAAGCATTACTGCAAAAAGACGCAATAGAATTAGTACCAAAAACACAAAAGAACACAGGAGTTTACTCACTGTACTTTCTAATACCAAAAAAGGACAAAACTCTGAGACCAATATTAGATCTCAGAACACTAAACACCTACATCAAATCAGACCACTTGCACATGGTCACGTTACAAGACGTAATACCACTACTGAAACAGCAAGACTACATGACAACGTTAGATCTAAAAGACGCGTATTTCCATATACCGATACATCCCTCGCACAGGAAATACCTAAGGTTCGTATTCAAAGGAATACATTACCAATTCAAAGTGTTGCCATTTGGAATAACAACAGCACCAAGAGTCTTTACAAAATGTCTAGCAGTAGTAGCTGCACATATCAGGAGGCAGCAAATACACGTGTTTCCGTACCTAGACGATTGGTTAATCAAAACCAACTCGCTAACAAAGTGTTCACACCACACAGATTATGTTATACAAACCCTTTACAAACTAGGTTTCTCCATCAACTATGCAAAGTCACACCTTTTGCCTCGTCAAACACAGCAATACTTAGGAGCGACAATCAACACAACAAAAGGGATAGCCACTCCAAGTCCACAAAGGGTTAAAAATGTTCACAAGGTGATACAAGCTATGTATCCAACACAAAAGATACACGCAAAGATGGTATTAAAACTCCTAGGCATGATGTCCTCATGCATAGCCATTGTCCCAAACGCAAGATTGCACATGCGGCCCTTACAACAGTGCCTAGCATCACAATGGTCACATGCACAGGGTCAACTTCTAGATCTGGTGTTGATAGACCGCCAAACATACATCTCGCTTCTATGGTGGAACAGTACCAATTTAAACAAAGGGCGGCCTTTCCAAGACCCAGTGCCACAACACGCAATAACAACAGATGCTTCCATGACAGGGTGGGGAGCACACCTCAATCAACACAGCATACAAGGACAATGGGACGTACATCAAAGAAAGTTTCATATAAATCACCTAGAATTGTTAGCAGTATTTCTAGCGTTGAAACCATTCCAACCAATGTTAACCCACAAATACATTCTTGTCAAAACAGACAACATGACGACAATGTATTATTTAAACAAACAGGGGGGAACACACTCAACACAGTTGTGTCTCCTAACACAAAAAATATGGCATTGGGCAATTCACAACCACATTCGCCTAATAGCACAGTTTATTCCAGGGATCCAGAACCAGCTAGCAGACAATCTCTCTCGGGATCACCAACAGGTCCACGAATGGGAAATCCACCCCCAAATCCTGAACACTTACTTCCAAATTTGGGGAACACCTCAAATAGATCTATTTGCAACAAAAGAAAACGCAAAATGCCAAAACTTAGCATCCAGGTACCCACACCGCGAATCTCAAGGCAATGCTCTATGGATGAATTGGTCAGGGATATTTGCATACGCTTTTCCCCCCTCTCCCTCTCCTTCCATATCTAGTAAACAGATTGAGTCAAAACAAACTCAAACTCATACTAATAGCACCAACATGGGCAAGACAACCTTGGTATACCACACTACTAGACCTGTCAGTAGTACCTCATGTCAAACTACCCAACAGGCCAGATCTGTTAACACAACACAAACAACAGATCAGGCATCCAAACCCAGCATCACTGAATCTAGCAATTTGGCTCCTGAAATCCTAGAATTTGGACACTTAAACCTTACACAAGAGTGTATGGAGGTCATAAAACAAGCTAGAAGACCATCCACTAGACACTGCTATGCAAGTAAATGGAAAAGATTTGTTTGTTACTGCCATAATAATCAAGTCCAACCATTGCATGCATCTCCAAAAGATGTAGTAGGATATTTACTACATTTACAAAAAACAAATCTAGCTTTCTCTTCCATAAAAATACATCTTGCAGCAATATCTGCTTACCTGCAGATTACTCATTCAACTTCCCTATTTAGAATACCTGTCATTAAAGCGTTTATGGAGGGCCTAAAGAGAATTATACCACCAAGGACACCACCTGTTCCTTCATGGAACCCCAACATTGTCTTGACAAGACTCATGGGTCCACCTTTCGAACCCATGAATTCTTGTGAAATGCAATACTTAACGTGGAAAGTTGCATTTCTCATTGCCATCACATCTCTAAGAAGAGTAAGTGAAATACAGGCATTTACCATACAAGAACCATTTATTCAAATACACAAACATAAGGTCGTTCTAAGAACAAATCCAAAATTCTTACCAAAGGTTATCTCACCATTCCACTTAAACCAAACAGTGGAATTACCAGTGTTCTTCCCACAGCCAGATTCAATAGCTGAAAGAGCACTACATACATTAGACATCAAAAGAGCGCTAATGTACTACATTGACAGGACAAAGGAAATTAGGAAGACAAAACAACTGTTTATTGCCTTTCAAAAACCTCATACAGGAAATCCAATTTCAAAACAAGGTATCGCCAGATGGATAGTAAAGTGCATCCAAACCTGCTATCTTAAAGCAAAAAGAGAACTGCCTATTACACCAAAGGCACACTCAACCAGAAAGAAAGGTGCTACTATGGCCTTTCTCAGAAATATTCCAGTGACCGAAATATGTAAGGCAGCAACATGGTCTACGCCTCATACATTTACTAAACACTACTGTGTAGATGTGTTATCTACACAACAGGCCACAGTAGGTCAAGCCGTAATAAGAACTTTATTTCAAACTACTTCCACTCCTACAGGCTGAACCACCGCTTTTGGGGAGATAACTGCTTACTAGTCTATGCACAGCATGTGTATCTGCAGCTACACATGCCACCGAACGGAAAATGTCACTTACCCAGTGTACATCTGTTCGTGGCATTAGTCGCTGCAGATTCACATGCGCCCACCCTCCTCCCCGGGAGCCTGTAGCCGTTTAGAAGTAGATCTTGAACATCTGTACATTTGTAAATATATTACATTAAACCTTCATTTTGTACATACGTATTTATTCCATTGCATGGGCACTATTATTAGCATACACAACTCCTACCTCACCCTCTGCGGGGAAAACAATCTAAGATGGAGTCGACGCCCATGCGCAATGGAACCAAAGTGGGAGGAGTCCCTCGGTCTCGTGACTCGAAAAGACTTCTTCGAAGAAAAACAACTTGTAACACTCCGACCCAACACCAGACGGCGGACTATGCACAGCATGTGAATCTGCAGCGACTAATGCCACAAACAGATGTACACTGGGTAAGTGACATTTTCCTTCTGGTGGTTAATCTATCGAAGTGCGGATTCATCACTACCTTCTAAAAGGTTATAAGATAGAGGGTCAACACACTGTCTCATACAATATGTTCTACTTTCTGCGGAAGAAGGAAATAAGAAACTGACAGCGCACAGGAACGGTGCTCAAATACAAATCTGCTCTGTCACTTAAAGGGCGGTACGGAGTTACTTCAGAGTTACACTGCACCACGTATTGGCATGCAAGAGCATTGATGAAATAATTCTCCGGATACAGTCTGACACCTGGAAATATCGAAAGGTGCTTAATCTGGGATTGCATAGAGTACCTACTAGAAACAGCATTGCCAAAGGTAAGTAACTTGTTCATCTAGTCTGGCACTTCCAAATGGTTCCCATCTGAAACAACTTTACTGGAAGCAAGTAAATTGTTCTCTGATGCATTATGAGAGGAAATATTAAAATCATATAAATATGACACGCTTTAACGAGGAAATTATTAGCTAGTAGGAAGAACTTTCTTCCAGGACCCACCTCCTAGAAATACATTGTTTCACCTTCTGTTTTTCAAACTTAATTTCCATTCTTTGGTTGCTGCCTTTCAATACTGTTTTCTGATACATTTGTCCAATGGCTTGAATAACTACCACTCTATTCTAGCCTTAGATACTGTTTGTGATTCTCGTTTTCTCTTTTTCTCCAGCTGTATCCACTCCAGGATCCCCAGGATATTGTGCTTGGCGGAGACATGCCCATCAGTTCAATCCAAGCCACCATTGCCAAACTGAGTATCAAACCACCACTGGGTGGCATGGAGCCTTCTGTCAGTTGGCAGCTTTCAAACTGTGAACCTGTAATGGAACCTGCAAATGCCCCAGCACCTCTGACATTGCCTTCAAGCCTCTCCCAGCCTGAGGTCACAGAGCCTGTGGCTGTACTACCCACTGAACAACTGCTGGAGTCCACCACGACTCTGGTGCCTCTGATTGACACAACTGCAGCCAACCCTGAAATTGCCAACAACTACATACTGGAAGAGGTGGAGCAGAGACCCAGCAGGCAATCCCCAGCCACCTGCACAGCACCTTCCTCTTCCTCCCTGGATCTTCTGGCATCCTTGACTCCTGAGGCTTTTAACTTGGACAGTTCCCAGAAGGGAAAACAGAAAATGAACAAGCAAAGCTTTCTGCAGCCTCAAAATGGCGAGGGACTTTCTCGGGGGATCAAGGCCAACGATGACCCACTCAGCATGCTGGACCCTCTATGGAGGCTTAATAAAACCTGATATGAGGTGTGAAGAGACTTTCAGGACTCTAATTGAGTCTGGGTTCATAAACAACATTGGTACTCTATGCACCTTTAATCAAAATTTTACTGTCACCTGGTTGTGAAACTATTTAACGTTTATTAAACCATATATTTCTGTCAGATCATTAATCCTGATGAGTTAAAGTTCAACCTAGCCTTCTGAGCTTGCAACCTTCCTTAGTGCAATTCTTTCTTATGCTGCTCAGCATTGCTGGTGCTGTAAGTGAGCATGCTTCATTGTCTGACTAGCACTGTTTCTGTGCATGCCATTACTCATATTCATAAAAGTCAAGAATTTGCTTTGCGTCCAAGTTAGAGAGCATGATGGATGATTGAAAAATATCTACCTCTCACCCTCCTTGGGGAAAGCCAGAGGAAGTGTGGCAATGTAACAATATCGTCTGCCTACTGTGGCACAAGGATAATGGAAAATGTATACTAGTTTTGTGGGTACAAGCCTAAATACTGTTGGTCTCATTATTAGGTGAGCCTGTACACAAGTGGGGTAGTAATGGAAGAGGCAGAAGTTAAAAGATTTGCAATACAACAAGCCTAATTCTTGAACCGTGCCATACTGCAGAGGATAGCCTAGAATGAAGTGCTGCAGTAGAGCCTTCACCACCTGGTAATACCTGTTCTAAGATAAATTCTTAAAAATCTTACATTATTTGGAACAGCCAGAGCAGATGGTTACCAGGCTGTGGGTTTGCCTGTAATGGTTGATTCTCCCTAGCTATAGTAACCTATTTTGTTAAATAGGTAGAGTTCTTTTAAGTATGCCGGACTACAAAATGGGAAGCCTCATGGAAAATGTGCACTGTAAAATAAGGAAGAGCGTTTATATTAGCATTACTGATAATGGAGGAAGAAGTTCTCTATTAGCTCTACTAATGGGGCCAAGTCAACAGACACTTTGTCTGACTAAGGAAGGTAGTACGAGCCCCAGCATTAGGGAGATCCCAGAATAGAGAAAGGGATTGGCATTGATGAACTTCACTATTAGTGAATCTAGCAACAAATTGGAGAATAGTCTTGAGATTAGTGTGTCAGGCCACATAAGGGGGAAAATTCCGGGTCATTAGTCTGCAAAACATGGAAGGCTGTAGAGTCCTTACACTAGTTAATTTAGTTAAGAGGGGCGAGGAGGTCTAGTAGGATATTTTTGAGTTTAAAATGTACTGTATAGATCCCTGATATTTGCAAACATAACCACAGAATTGGTGGTATTAGTGAGTCTACCATGAAACGGGGAAAGAACCCGGACATTGAACCTGAAAACATGGTGAAATTGTGGAACATTGTTGTGTTTAATCTCAGGGTTCTTCCTTAGTCCACTAAAAAGTTGTTGTCCCAGCATGTCCCCAATTCTCTATTTCATTTTTCTTCCATCTGTTGTCAGGCTCACTAATCTCTGGTCTCTTTCCTTAGTCCATGTTAGTGAGCCTGGCAAAAAAGTGAGGGAAATGTACCACGTTATTCAGTTGAACTCAAACAAAGGGAGTACCTTGACATGAGAAGCACTCACACATAATTGAGTCCAACATATAACTTTTGGAGAGCTCTGGCTTTAGAAAGCCTGATTACTTTATGGGTAGGATAAGATCTGCCTTTAGTGAGATAGTCCACAAAAATGTGAGACTCGCAGCATTAGTGAGTCTGATTATGTATGAAGAGTGACTTCAAGAGTTAGCCTGGCCAAATAGTTGGGAGGAGAGATTGAATGTTGGTGTCGTTTACACAGAATGGAGAAGAACTCAGCAACATTAATGATGCTGTTGCAAAGGATGTAAAGAAATCTTCTTAATGTAGTGCTATTGATTTGCATGGACAGCTTGTGAACCTATCACAGTTTTTTGTGGCATTATATTTTTAGAACAGACACCAGTGGCTCACTTGCATGGGGCAGCATCTGAATAGGGCATGTTTTGGTATATTTGGTTAACATCTGGACTTCCCTTTACCACCACCTCCTTTTAAGTGACAGTAATTTCTCTGTTTTACATAACACTAGAGCCAACTAGAATAAAGTGCAACACAAAAAACATGGGTTAATTGGTTCAGGGAGTTATTGTGAACAACATATCATGCCTTGAACGCAAGCTTGATTTCCTCAACTCTACCATGCAGGCCTTCCTGTGTGTTTAGGCATCTTCCCCAAATGTAGTCACATAGTGGATGCTTAGCTTGTCATGAGATACTCTGCCGTCTAACTTCAAGGGCCGTGCCATGTTACCCTTTCTTGGCCATGAAGAAGGACTGAATTGACAATATAAAGTTGGTATTGAGAGCCATTCCAATTGTATTTAATTGGTGCAAGTGCTTAGCTGCAACCTCTGTCACTTTTTCAGAAAATGATTTATTTTAACATTTAATTCTACTCCACAGGTGAATACAGCACCTTCTGATTTAATTTTGTTCCTTGATGATAATGAAGTCTGTTTTTTTTACTTTATGAGTACCATATATTTTCTGTGCACTGGTGGGGAAGATAATTAAAGATAGGAGATGTTTTCTGCATCAAATGAGTAAGTTCAGCTCAGCTCAATTTTTAAATACTAGCTTTAAAATAGGGAGGCAGCAGGTGGGCAGTCTCTGAGATCTCAAGACTTTATTTTGTGGGTGCCTTGGAAGGCCCATTGGTAGCATATTGCTTAACCATTCAAAAGATAAAATGAGTTGGCCATTTAATGGGTGATACACTGGATCTCGTGAGCCTGACATTCAAATTATTTGCTTTGTAAACTCTTCTCTAGGTCTATCCTTGTGAAGCAGAGCAATAGATTGACACAACAGGATAAGGTCCTTTTATAAGTAGTGCCATCAGAAACCAGCAGTCTGAAAAAGCTCCATTAAGATTACATACATAAGTGTCTCTTGTTCAGTTTGTCATGTCACCCCCTCCTCCCCCCCCCAAAAAGAAAATAGTTCCTCAGAACCCATGAGAAAGGTTACATCAATTTAGTTTTCAATGTTATCAGCTTTTGGTGCTCTGAGTATCTTTGTGGGGTTTGGATGGTTGATTGGTTTTCTTATTGATTTTGTCTTGTAATTTTTATTTACGTTTAATTTGTCCTGTAGTACTTATTTTATTCTGACATTGTAGCAAGAAATCCAGTGCCTTACAGATGACACATATTTAGAACTATATTAGTTTTAAAAAATGATTTATTTACCCATTTTGACAAAAGAATTGGAATTATGAGTGATGTTACTCATCACAGGAGTGATCATTCTATCAAACGTGAATTTTTTTAAGGGTATATCAAGCCTACCAGGCTACGAAATTTTGACTTAGACTATACATACAGATGCTCTCCCCGCTTACATATCTTGCAACTACAGCTGCAGAAGGGATTTAAAAACCCTGAAGTGTGGGATGTGGCAAAAGGTGCAGCACGCTTGTATGCATGTATTACTGCTTGGGGGGCAGATGTTTCAGTTATGCTGCGCAGGCGCCTTCTATTGAAGGCCACATTTTGCATATGAATTGAATGATAAGTAGAATGTCTACAGTGATATTGGCCACTGGCAATGGTTACATTACAATCCATTGTTTTCTATTGCTCACTATGCCACTTTCAATTATGGCCAACCAGATGCAAATCTGCATTGGTCTGGCTCCGACAGGAACAGTCCAGCCAAAACTGAGATACTGTGCCGCCTCCGAATTGGAACGCAAATCATCCAGGCAGATTTTGGCTTTTGTGGCTTCATCATTGAGTTGGAGCTTTTTTCCCATTGCAGGGTGATGTGTGCAACCTCTGTTACACTTAAGGTATCTCACCTAAGGAGAAACAATAGGTGATGGAATGTTCAAACCTAGTTAAGATCCAAGTCATCCGAGTTCAAATTTAGTCCAATTACAAGAATGTAAGTTAGTGCGCCAGTGAACAGGAAAGCAGAACCTATTCTGCTAAGAGACACATTATTTTGTCCCGTCCTCTCACCTGACCCTTTTTCTCCATCCTTTTTCTTTGGGGTGCAATAAAGAGCTATATAAATGACCATCTAACCTCCATTCCCCAAATATCAACCTGAGAATAATTCTGGTGGTCAGTCAAATCTCTTACCAGTTTGCCCAACCTGAACAAAAACCTCCTGATGGCTTCACGTACTACTTCTGATGGTGTCTGATCTGTAGAGTAACTGTTTCTAAACAAAAATAATACTTTATCTCATATGACAACTTTTCTTTGAATTTAAGGGTTTTGTGGCTCTGTTATCTCCTTTTATAGCACATCTTAGAGGTAATCAAATGCTGTCACTGTCTCATTTTCTCTAAAGTAAGCCACCCTAGAGGGTGAGCAGCCCATTGTAAATATGCTCTAAATTATTAATTTCCCTTCTTAATGTATGGTGGCAAAAATGATCATGAACTCCTAAGGTAGGTCAGTCTAAGAATAATATACTGGTAACATTCCTGCTTTAGGTGTATTCTTTATCCCTAGTATCACACTGTTCTTTGCAGTTCCCAGCACAACAGTGGCAATAGCAACATATATATATTTTTTTAATTGACACTCTAACAACTAATGTCTGAACTGAGAGCATGTTTCCTTTTGACCATCAATAAACTGTCCATTGTTAAAGATTTTATAATGCTGGTGTGGATAGAAAACAACCTAAAGGTGAAATGCTTATTACATAACATTATTTTGTAGAGAAAGTTCTGAATATTGTTAGCAACATACATAGTTATCTGAAAGAGACTTCCAGTTGCAGATTCCTTACCTTTTGACGCCAGGCGTCAGACTGGATCCATATATTTTTTCTTCGAGCAGTACCTCTGCATGCCGTCAGGTGGCGTCGTACTCGCTGTGATGACGTCTCAGTTGTATAGAGGGGCCACCCCGGCGCGCTGGCGTCCGTTCTTTTCTTTCCACGCCAGCCTGCGCACAGATCCAGAGAAGAGCTACCTCAGTCACTTTTTTACTATGACAACATTTTTGTCGAGGTTGTTGATGCATCAAGGGATGTCCCGCAAGACCGGTTTTAAGCCCTGCGACTCCTGTCACCGAATGATGTCGGCGAAGGATCCGCACCTCATGTTTCTTAGGTGCCTGGACCGCAATCACGACCCGAAGTCGTGCCCTGAGTGTCGGGCCATGAACCCGAAAACTTTGAGGGAGCGGTCCCTAAAGCTAATGATGACCTGACACTCAACTGTGTGGTGCTCACGGTCTTGTTCGAGAGGAAGGTCTTGAGACCGGCCGTGGAGTCACCACCACTCTTCAGCCTCAAAGTCATTGGGACATTCGGGTCATAATAAAAAGGTGTCGAAGAAGAACAAACGCTCGTTGACTTCACCCCGTCGCTCGGACAATGCAGTGTGGGAAGAGCGTCGACGCTCTAGGCCTCTGTCCTCGGAGCCTCCAACTGGGTCCGCCCGCACTTCCCCGACTTCCCAGGAGCCGGAGCCACCCCTGCCCAGCTAAAAGAGTTTTATGAGGCAATGCGCCTCATTTTTGTGCAGACTGCCCCACCTTTGGCGCCCTCGGGCACAGAGAGTCGTGAGGGCCCCCGCTGGTTCGAAGTCATTGGCTTCGGCCACTGGTCTGGAGGGCTCCTCTGGATCTAATCTCTGATCCATCCTGACGCCAGTCGTGCCACAGTGACCTTCTGCCAGCGTCGGGTCAGATGTCGACTCTCCCGACGTCGGTTGGGCTCACTATCGACATCGATCCTATTCTCATACCTGACGACCCGGAGCCACAACGGCATCACTCGACTTTGATTCCGTTCTCTATGGGCTTTCTTGGGCCCAGGGTTGATCCGGACCCTTATACTTAAGGGTATGGATACAGGGAGAGTTTAGAGGGGCCACTGGACCCTTTAGGATAGCAGCTTGACCCCCAAATGGACTGGGTCGGAATTTGAGTGTTGCCAGTGGTCTAGACACCTCCCCTGAGATTGGTATGCTCTCTACCCCTACCGTGGCTACGGAGGAGGGCGCCACATACTCCATGGTGGTGAGAAGGGCAGCTGAGGTCTTGGACCTTGAGCTACCTTCTGTGGAGGTTAAGCCTAATATCCTAGCCGACGTACTTCAGCCGGGGTCTTCCACATCAGAATCCCTTCTCCCCTTTAATGAGGCACTGACAGACGTCCGTTTTGGGTACTTGGTTTAGACCCAGCACAGGGGCTCCTGTGAATAGGACGATTGCCCGCTGCCATCGGTCTACGCCAACAGACCCGAAATTCCTCACCCAACACCCCACGCCTGAGAGCCTTGTGATCGTTGCTTCCTCTTCTTTCTCTGGGGCATTCCCTATCCACCACCCCACCCCCACCACCAGATAAGGAATCAAAAGACTGGTTAATTTGGGGAAGAAAATGTTTTCTTCTGCCAGTCTCTCTCTACATGCCTTTTGGGCCGCTATTCCCATACTCTCTGTATGGGACGGGTGCTGCCTACAGTTCTGGAGCAGACCCGGACTGTCCTCTCCCAGGCGCTCGCAGATGGGAGAGATGCAGCTAAGTTCATCATTCGCTGTGGGCTGGATACGAATTACGCTCTAGGCAGATCGATTGCATCGACTGTGGCACTAAGACATTACGCTTGGCTGAGAACATCTGGCTTCTTGAGGGATGTCCAGCAAACGTTGATAGATATACCTTTTGACGGCACCTGTTTCTTCGGAGACAAAGCAGACTTGGCGCTCGAGCACTTTAAGGATTCCCGAGCCATGACCCGGTCCCTTGGACTCGCACATGCCCCTAGACCCCAACAGTCCGCCTCTCACACCTTTTGTAGCTTTGGAAGGGGCACCCAACCGTGACCTTTTCCACTGAGCCATCAACCCTCACATGTTGTACAGCCCCTGCGTGGCCACGGACGTGGGATCCCACGATATCGGGGATCAGTGATACAGCGGGTCACCCAGTCCACCCCCTCCTTCTCGGTTTCCAAGCCTTCCTAGTCCGTTGGAACACCTGGAACCAGTTGGAGGCAGGATTTGCCATCGTCTGCCCCACTGGAAATCCATTACCACGGACTGGTGGGCCCTCCAGATTGTTTGGGCAGGCTACTCCCTCCCTTACAAGTCTTCTCCTCCAGCCATGCCACCTTCATTAGACCACATATCGGAGGATCACATGGCACTTCTCCATGAGGAAGTCAAGGCTTTTTTGACCAAAGGAGCTATAGAGAGGGTACCTGCATCAGAAGTAGGTTGTGGTTGTTATTCCCGCTACTTTCTAGTGCCAAAGAAGGACAAGGGCTTTCGTCCTATCATAGATCTTCGGTCCCTCAATCTCTTCCTCAAAAAGGAGAAGTTCAAGATGCTGAAATTGGCTCAGGTCTTATCTCCTCTGGACCTGGGAGACTGGATGGTATCGTTGGACTTGCAGGACGCATACTTCCACATCCCCATCTTGCAGGTCCACATACATTACCTAAGATACATGGTAGGTCATGAGCATTTTTAGTTCACCGTGCTCCCTTTTGGCCTTACCAGTGCCCCTCGGGTGTTCACGAAGATGATGGTAGTGGTTGCAGCTCATCTGCGCAGGTTAGGGGTCCCAGTCTTCCCCTACCTTGACGACTGGCTGTTGAAGGCGTATATGCCCCAGAAAGTCATCTCCCAATTCCAGACTACAGCGAATCTCTGGCATTCGCTGGGGCTCACTGTAAACATGCCTAATTCACACCTCATTCCTTCTCAGCCGCTCCCTTTTGCAGGAGCTGTCAGCTGTTTGGCGCATTGAAGTTTCCAAGGCGGCATTCGCTCTGCAATGCCTTTTGTCTTGAGTGGAGCTCAGGCCTCCTGTACGCCTTTCCGCCCTTACCACTTCTGCCCAGAATTCTGAAGAAGATCAGGCAAGACCGGGCCCAAGTTATTCTGGTGGCTCCGGACTGGGCATGAAGAGTCTGGTATCATGAGCTCTTGAGCTTGGCCATAGCTCCTCCACTCACTGCCCATTCGGGAGTATCTTCAATCGCAGCAGCAGGGGATGGTCATCCACCTGAACCTGTCCACTCTCCACCTCCTTACATGCAGATTGAGCGGAGACAGTTGACTGCTTTTGACCTTCCACCCAAAGTCTGTAACGTCATCTTGGCAGCCAGGCGTCCCTCCACCAAAATGGTACACGCCTGTTGGAAAAAAATTGTGGCATGGTGTATCGACGAACTTGTCAATCCTCTCTCTGCACCTCTTTCCGAAGTTCTGCTCTTTGTTCTCTCTCTTTCCCAACAGGGTTCTGCCTTGGGCACCCTTAAGGCCTATCTTTCTGCTATCTCTGCCTTCCTGAGTCTACCTGACCAACCTTCTTTATTCAAATCTCCCATTGTAGGGAGGTTTCTCAAAGGCCTCACACATCTCTTCCCACCTATCCTATTTATCATTCCCCAATGGGATTTAAATTTAGTCCTCACATATCTGATGTGCACTCCGATCGAGCCGCTTCATAGCTGCCCTTTACGGCTCCTAACCATCAAGATTGCCTTCTTGGTTGCCATTACCTCTGCTCGCAGGGTTAGTGAGCTCCAATCTCTGTCATCTAACCCACCTTTTCTTGCAGTACATCCTGACAAAGTGGTACTCCACACTAGGGCTTCTTTTCTCCCTATAGTGGTAACACCCTTCAATGTAGGTCAATCCATCACTTTGCCTACTTTTTACCCACGTCCCTCACATAAGGAGGATAGACTCCACCGCCTGGACCCAAAAAGAGCATTGGTGGTCTACTTTGATCATACTAAAGTCTTCTGGGTGGATGATAAACTCTTTGTGAGATATGAGGGGGTGAAGAAAAGGATGGCGGTGCAAAAGAGAACCATTTCCCAATGGTTCCTCCTATACATCAAAATGTGCTACTCTTTGGCAAAGCAACCCTCTGAGGGTTTGCAAGCTCACTCAACTAGAGCAACCTGATGGTGCGCAGAGGTACTGCTCGAAGAAAAAGTCTCTGAATCCAGTCTGACGCCTGGGGGAAGTCAAAAGGTAAGGAATCTGCAGCTAGAATATGTCCCTACCAGATATATCATTACTGAAGGTAAGTAACTTGTACATTTTGGCTAAACTGCTTTTACCATACTGTTAAACTCAAACCTTTGGTTTCTCTCCTATTCAAAGCATATTTGTGGCTTTCAGAATAATTGGAGAAACAACACAGACTGTGAAATGCATCAGTGTAGTTATTTGTTTTAATGATGTTTAGGTTGTGTGGACCAGCCGTGTGCATTTCAATCTCTGAATTGATTTTGATATCTTTTTTTTTAAAAGTGGTGATTTGTATAGCCATTTCATGTGAATGAAGAAGTCCTGCTTAATGATCCGAGTTCCTGCTCCCCCACAAAAATGTCTGTTCGGTGATCAGAGAGGTCCTTAATGGTATAAGAAGCAACTTGGCTGAGAGGCCTTGAACTCGATCCTAGCCTGTGAAAAGCTTAATTAGAGGAGTCTTAAAAGCACACCAGCAAGTCTGCTGAACTTTAGTTAGAGTACAGAGGCAAGTAAAAAAGAAACATTTATCCATATCCATGAAGACCTTTCATGTGTTCATCTCATTCAGGTGCCTGAGAGGTGTGACCCTTCTGCGATGATTTGCCAATAACAAATTCATTTGGTTTTAGATACAACTTGGCTCACTCATCTGGCCATAAAGTGGACTATTACACAAAAAAGCGTGGTGGCCTGAGAATTGTCTCACTACTTGTATCATTTTTTTTAAAATAAATTGAAGAAAAAAAAATTACGTTTTTTGTATGCAGTAGGTTGTCATGTTAAGCAGTTTGCGTTTTATTCTCTATTGTCTGAAAATCTTATGGCATTGGTATTGATAGCATCTGCGTAGTGCACACTACAATAATGTGTGTGTGCACTGTGGTGCAATGATGCCTCAATATAAGACACTCACTGAGTCCACAAAACTGATTCATTGAAACTACCCCTGTCATTACTTAAATAGATTTTAACTCGAAACGAAACCTAAAATATTGAGCTTTTCCTCTAATTTTATCAAGCGTTCTGTTCCAATAAGATCACAAAACTTCTGACCTCCCATACTTTCCCACTACCATCTGTACATTTTTACCTGCAGATACTCAGGCTCTTCCACAAGTGATCACAATCAATTTGATCACCAGATATTTATGTTCTTTCCCTTATAGAGCTCTGTGCGCCAGGCACAGTATTTTAGTGTTCTTCAGTTTAAGCCGTTGGAGGAATCTGTGCTTCTTAGTTATATGGTCATAACTCCAAAGGCACAAGGCCATCCTTAATTTTCTGTTTTGGTCCATCTGTAGTTAAATTAAGTTGGAATTCCACTGTAATTACATTTGGCTTAGTCTGTGTGTAAGTTTAGTACGGTTCCTAGTACTGCTTGCGGATATCTGAAAGGAAATTATGTGTATCATCTTTAAAGTGTTAAAAGGGCGTTTTTCATAACCTCTTTAACTGGAAATGCAATTGATTATTTTTTATATATTAACATTGAAATGCTTTACTTTCTCTTTGGGTTTAATAAATTTCAATTAAATGGGGGAAGGACACACATTGTTGGAAGGGTCCTCAGATCTCTCATAGTCTTCTAGCTGCAGATATCTTACTTTTGAATTTTCCCAGGCATCAGACTGGATCCAGAAACTTTTGCTTGAGCAATAAACCTGCGCGTGCCATTAGACTGCTCCGTTCAGTTCCACTTGGCAACATTAGCACCAAATGTGTCCACTTATGTATGCACCAACGTAGCACGCGGACTACAGTTATTTTCTTTCCGCAACAGCACATATCGAGAGCTAACCCAATGTCTTTTTTTTTATTTATTTTTTGGGACAGTTTTTTTTTTTTTGACAGTTTGTCAAGTATTTTTGAAAGTGTTGAGGATGACATACAGAAAAGTAGTATTGAAGCCATGTGGGGCCTGTCACTGCGCCATGTCTGTTACGGACCATTACCTTGTCTGCCTTTGGTGTCTCAACCGCGACCACGACTCAGTCGTACTAGGACTGCCGGGCCATGGCACCAAATCGGTCCCTAAAGCTGCTTGCGGCCCGGCAGTCGATGCCATCTGGCACAACTCCTCGGTTTCAACAGCCAAGCATGGGAGAAGATTGGCAGAACACCAGGTAATGAGATCTATGGACTTGTGTGAGGAACTAGGAGAAGCCAGTGGACTAGACACCGCTCCAGATACAGGCTTGCTCTCAGGCTTCCCAGTGTGGCTACAGAGGAGGGAGCTTCCTATGCAATGGTGGTACATAGGGCAGTGCAGGTACTCGAACTGCCCTCACTGGCTGCCAAGACTAACCTCTTGACTGAATTGCTTCAGCCTGGGACTTCCACTTCTGAACCCCTCCTGCCCTTTAATGAGGCACTTACTGAGGTCCTGCTGGGAGCTTGGTCCAAGCCCAGCACAAGGGCTCCTGTAAATAGGACGATTGCCCGCTGCCATCTCCCTGCACAGAGCAACCCTTGTTTCCTCAGCCAACATCCCTTGGGCCTCTCAATGACCCCCTCATTCACCACCTGCGTTTCGTGGCCACAGAAGGGGCGTACCATCACGCCAGCCTTATGCCAGCCACTGTCCTGCGCAAGCTCCGCAGGCTATGTGAGGACATGGGTGCAGTGTCTTCAGACCTAGAGGGTCTGGAAGCTAGAACTCGTCCGCCACCCAGCTGCACCCTCCAAGTCCTCCTAGTTTGATTCTCCAGGGACATGCTTGTCCAGTTATAGGGAGAATTCAACATCATCTCCTCCATTGGCAGCGTGTTACATCAAACTCCTTAGGTTTTGTAGATCATTCGGAAGGTCTATGCCCCTCCTTTTCAATCCTTTCCTGCCCCACTACTGCCAACATAAAAACGGCTGGCAGAGGATCATTTGTCTCTGCTCCGAGAGGAACTTAGGGAGGTATAGAAAGGGTCCCAATATCAGAAGTAGGGAATGTTTGTTATTTCCACTACTTTCTTATACCCCAAAAAGAACAAGGGTCTTTGCCATATTCTAGACCTACTGACTTTCAATCTCTTTCTCAAGAAAAGAAGTTCAAGATGTTCATGTTGGCTCAGGTCTTGTCTGCCCTAGACCAAGGAGACTGGTTAGTAGTGCTGGACTTACAGGATGTGTATTTTCACATTCCCATCCTGCCTGGCCACAGGTGTTATCTGCAGTTCAAGGAAGTCACTGTGCTCCCATTTTGCCTTACCAAAGCCATCAAGGTGATGGTGGCTCATCAGTGCATGTTAGGGATTTCAGTCTTCCCCCTACTTCAACTACTAGCTGTTGAAGGCAGCCTCACCCCAGACTGTCGTCTCCCACCTCCAGACTACGGTGGACCTCCTTCATTCACTGGGGTTCACTATAAACGTGCTGAAGTCCTATCTGACTCCCTCTCAAACGCTGTCTTTCATTAGAGCTGTTTTTGACACAGTTCAGTTTTGAGCTTATCCTCCCAAGCAGTGAGTCCAGGATATAATACCGATGTTTTGGCCTGTATCCTGGGTTTTGGTGAGACTGACTCAGAGGCTGATGGGCCTCATGGCCTCCTTCGTCCTGCAGGTAAATCATGCCATGGCATACGCGGGCTCTGCAGTGGGACCTGAAGTTTCTAAGGGTGCAGCATCAGGGATATCTCTCTGACATGGTCCAGATCTAGAAGGAAACTGCAAAAGCCCTGCAGTGGTGGGTTACGAACCACAATTGGGTCAAAGGCAGGCTCCTCTCACTTCCCCAACCAGATCTCACAGTAGTGACAGATGCGTCACTTCTGGTATGGGGTGGCCATCTGGGAGAGGTGGAGATCAGAGGACTCTGGTCTCTGGCGGAATCCAGACTCCACATCAATCTGCTGGAGCTACGGGCAAACTGGCCCGCATTGAAAGCATTTCTTCCCTCTGTCATGGGGAAGTTAGTGCAGTTGTTCACAGACAAGACTACCGTCATATGGTACTGCAAAAAAAGGGCAGGGTGGGGTCGTGGACCTTTTATCAAAAGGCCCTGTGGCTCTGGACATGGCTGGAACAGCGGAGCATTAACTGGTGGTTCAGCACCTGGCTGGTGGTCTGAATGCCAGGACATACGAATGCAGCCATCGATGCCTAGCGGGTCACGAGTGGTGTCTTCATTCTGAGGTCACGCAAGGACTCTTACAGTAGCTTACAGAAGCTTACAGAAAGCTTACTTTCTAACTGTGCGTTAAAAGTGCAGTCGGTGGTTTAAGTAGAGGAGGCTAATGAGAAGAAAAGCATTCTTTTTCCTCTGATGTACAAATTCCACTTTAATCTGTAAATATAAAAATCTTGCAAATACCGATATGTTATCAAACCAGCAATACAGGAAACAAACTGTACAAGCTAATTTGCAATTTCTGTCAATATTACATGACCTGAGCAGCTAGTCATTCTTGTCACATTTTCCACTTTTGACAGTATGCATACGATGGACGAGACAGTTCATTGTTGAAATCCTGAAAAGCCTTTTTCCAACTGTTGTAACAGGTTGTTTTTTTATGAATTTCCTATTCTTCCACTTAGATCTTGGCCTCACGTGACTGCAGCTTGCTTTCGAGTGGCTTTTCTTTTGTTCTTGCGTGTTAGGTATGGCACCATGTTTACTGTAGCATTAGCATCCGCAGCATGTGCCGCTGCTCATAAAATACTTAATTGGGATCTAATTCCATTATCTGATCTCACTGCAGTGGCAGCAAGACTTTGTGTAAGAACTTCCAAACTGCTTCTTATTGTTTGAATACCAAAAGATGGTAAGTCATTAGTTTTCTCAGACTGCAGTACCACTGGGATCTTTTCAGGTTGCATTATCACTGCAGTTAAAACTCAGTGCTAAACTGCCTGCTGTTACCTTTGAGAATGTGGATGACAGAAATCCTATCCAGTAGTTCCACACTTTCATCCTAAGTGTCCTGGGAATGTAGCAAACTCCTTTTTACTTGCCTTCGATACTTAATCCTCTGAAAATGAAGCGCCTTAGCAAAAAGACTAGAAATCTGTTCGTAAAATCCTTGTCTCCATCACTAATGGGCTCCCTTTCATCACAGTCTTTAAGAGAGCTTCTCCAGTACCAGTCTTTTCATGCTCCACTCCAAAGACCTCTTCCTGTCTCTCTTGTACAGCTGACATCCTCATTCCAGTTCTTTGGAAATCCCTGTCAGAGAGAGTTGCACAGATCTTTCTCAGTAAAATCCGGTGCTGCTCCATCACCTCCGGCACTCACTGCTGTGTTATCCATTATCATGATGTTGCCAGCTTCAGCACTGTGTGGTTTCGAGCTCTTCATAATAAGGTGGTCAACTTACATGGAGGTAGAAATACAACTACCATGTATTTATCATGTATTTTTATTTTGATAAAGCAGAGTACAACTCATGGGCCTCGATTGCAGATTCTGTAAAAACACGGAATAGATCCACCATTCAAGGTAGCAGTTTGCAATTACTAGGAGTCTTGAGCTCTCTGGACTTATTTGACTAAGGATTATTGAAATCTTACAAATTGTAAGTAGGCGTTATGAAAGAATTTAACTTGATAGTTGTCATTTGCTTAACTAGGTTGTAAAGGTAGTTAAATGAATGATATATTTCCCAACTAGCACTGGGGAGTGACACACCAACACATGTACGAGTTTGGAACTTTATAGAGGCACCACAGAATCTTTGACATTCATCTGTAAAATAGTGCAACTCAGCGCTTTGTTCCCAGCTCACATCTCACTTTTCTTACATCTTGGATATTAAGTATGTAAGGAAACTAGTTTCCCTAGCAGACGAGAGATGCTGCCATTTTGTTTAATTTAATTTCAGTAAGTGGCATAGTTTCTCAAACATGGTGTGACCTGCGAGCACGTCTTACCTTATTGGTCGTCTTTACGTTAATTGATAAGGAGACGCGTTCTTAGGCCGATGAACCTTTTGACTCGTTTAAGATGTTCACACCCTTAATCTGAATATACATCATGAATATCATCAAACAAACAATAGAAATTTTTTAGAGTCATTAATTCTCACACACCATGACCCATTAGGTCATGAATAACCACATCTTTTGTATCAGTTAGAAAATGTATTTCCCTAAATTAACAATGCTAGTATCACGTAAATTAGTCTCACAACCACATGATATAAGTATAAGAACAACACTGGTTGACCAAATCTCCTAAGGAATCTCAATTTAACTAATGCGTTGATAACTAATCCTTCTAAAGCCAAAGTACAAATCAACAATAAGAGTAATTGCGCAATGGTTATAACATGCATTTGAATTCAGCAATTGAGTAACATCAAATAGCAATTTAGTTGAATGGAGAAAAACTCACTAACATCAGATTAGCATCAGAATGTTTGGACTTCATGCAAAAGATTTTAGTCAACACAAATTTAAAAAACAGCTAACTATGGCTCTATCAAAATGCAGCAGTTAGTACCTAGAAACAAAAGACAGATCAATAATAAAGACATTTGGAGTTTGATTTACCTGTCCTTATGAATCAGCAAGCGGTGAATAGTCTTCGTCAAGTGGACATCAGTTCAATCAGCATCAGGGCATAAGGGAAAGGGTTCAGAATCGGGGACTCTAAGCTCTCTGAACCATTAGAAAGATGTATGTGCGTGAGGCAACAAAGGCGCTAAGAGCCCTAAGCATCAAGCGCAAGAGTAAGCACCAGCATTATGTATGGAGCACGAGAAAAGTGAAATAATTAGTGGAGTCTCTCTGCAGAGAAGTGTCGAAGTGCGGTGAGAACTCTTAGTGCAGTGCGGTTAAGTTAAAGTTGTCCCACGTTGTCATTGGTCAAAGAATCATGCGATAGTCATTAGTCCAATAAAATGTATATTTCAAATCTAAGATATAACTAAACAGTCTTTCACACGTTGATGATTGGCTTCCTCTTCTTTACGCACATTGTTCGACTCGTCAAGATGCAACTTTAATATCCTTCCGTCAGTACATCCATTGTTAGTTCCTGGTAACATCGCTTTCTCATACGCTTCAAGTTAACATTTGCAACAAGTTCGGAACATTCAGGTTTCTACGCACACTACCTAACACACAGTTTCTAGTGAAAACAGGAAAAAAACAATGTTCGTTTGCATGTGTAGCTGCAGATACATATGCTTTGGATAATTCCGCCATCTAATGTTGGGCTCGGAGTGTTACAAGTTGTTTTTCTTTTAAGAAGCTTTTTCGAGTCACTAGATTGAGTGACTCCTCCTCTTGGTGATAGTGTGCATGGGCATTTAGTCCTTTATTAGATTGTTTTCTTTCCGCTGTTCGGACGTGTTTCCTCTTGCTCCGGTAGATCTCGGTTTGGTACTATCTGAACTTTTATTTTTTTTCTGTAAACGTCGGGATTGTTTTTCGATTGAGTTTTCTAACTAAATTCGATCCGATTGTGTCGTCGGGGTCGATTAATCGCCCATTTGGGTGACCGTTAGTTTCTCTGGCCTACTTTGACACGGGCTAATGGATCAGACTCTGTTTTGCTTTTGCCCTCGGTGCCACGCCAAGTTCCCATACACCGACCAACACTCAGTGTGCATCCTCTGTCTCTCTCCTGATCGCAAGGAGAAAACCTGTGAGCCGTGTCGATCCTTCCGGTCTAAGAAAACTCTGCTGGATCGAAGAGCGCATCGGTTAGAGATGGCATCCAAGTCGTCTGAACAGTTGCCCAACATTTTTGGAGAGAAGAAGACTGCAGTTTCCAATCGCAGATTCGGATTCCGACTGATACTCCGATGGGGACAGCCATTTGCCAGCAGCGCAGTACGTGAGTATGCCAGCCCCTTCTCATCACCAAAAACCATCCAAAAAGACATTACAATGGTCTTGGGTCCACCAATGCTTGCCGGCCATGGTAGGACCCGAAAGATGCATCTTGATGACCTACCCTCGGGTTCAGCACCGAAAAAGACCAAGATGCTTTCGGCGTCGACCAAAGAGCTCTCAACACCTGTTTCAGGATCAACTTGAAGAGTGGAGGCTTCCACCTCGGAGCTGAAACATCCATCTTCAACCTTGGAGCCGAAGCACCCAACATTCATTTTGGAGCCCAAAAAGCTACAATCTATTTCGGAGCTGACATTCTCGGATTAATTAAAACACTCAGTCTCCAAACTTTCAGAGCTAATACCTGTGGGGAAGAAATATGTTCCAACTACAGAAGAATCTTCACAGATAAGACCCATACTTGAATTGATGGATGATAAACAGCGCAAAATCCAAGTCCATAAGGAATACTGGAAGGATTATTGCTTCTCCTCCTTCTACAGCTAAAAGTAAATTATCTTACCAAGAGACTTTAGAAGCTGGGCCTTCACCTGTGAAAATATTTAAGCACAAGGAGAAACCAAAGGCAGTACATCAGCCTTCACCACCACATTCTCCTTTGCTTCCCACTTCTCCACCACCTGACACTCCACCACCACCACCTCACGTACACATTTTTCTCCGCAATCCCCTGTTTCTTCACATGGGGATGAGTTGGGTGACACTCCTTACAGTATATACCCTTGGAATTTGTATGACCCAGACCGTGTTCCATCTAATGATCCTGATTTATACCCCACTAGGCCGTCTCCACCAGAAGACACCACTGCCTGTAATCAGGTCATTGCTAGGGCAGCTGCATATCACAATGTGCAGTTGCACTCCGATCCCATAGAGTATGATTTTTTATTTAACACACTATCCCCTATGCACAAGGAGTGTCGATGCTTGCCGATGCTCTCAGGCATGCTTAAGCATGCAGATGACATTTTTAAAGAGCAGTGAAGGCTAGGGTACTTACACCAAGGGTGGACAAAAAATACAAGGCTGCACCATCAGATCCACTCTTTATCTCACAATTGCCACCTTATTCTATTGGTGTTAGGGCCGCAAGAAAAAGGACAAATAGGCCACCAGGGATGCTCCTTCCCCAATAAAGAAAGCCGCATGTTTGATGCAGCAGGGAAGAGAGTGGCAACTCGAGCTGCAAATCACTGGAGAATTGCCAATTCCCAGGCTCTTTTAGCCAGATATGATAGAGCCCATTGGGATGAAATGGAGGAGTTCCTACAATACCTCCCACCAGAACACCAAAAAAGAGCACACCAAATAGTTACTGAGGGACAGGCTATCTCCAACAACCAAATTAGATCCGCCCTAGATGCAGCAGACACCTCAGCCAGGGGTGTATTAACACTAGTGTTATCAGAAGGCATGCATGGTTGCGAACTTCAAGATTCAAACCTGAGATGCAACAGGCTGTTTTTGATATGCCTTTTAACAAACAGCAGTTATTTGGACCAGAGGTGATTACCACCATAGAAAAATTAAAAAAGAACTCTGAAACAGCGAAGGCGATGGTACCCTTTATACAACACCTGCTCGGGGTACTTTTCGTAGGCCCCAGTTCAGAGGTGGTTTTAAACCATCAACATCAGAGCCCTCTTCGTTCAAACAAAAGCATGGAAACAATATTACACCAGAGGGTCTTTCAGAGGATCCTTCAATGCGAACAACTTTGGAGGTAGAGGTAGATCCACCGCCACAATGGGTGCCTTCCACTTCATCCAAGCAGTGACTTTCTGTTCATCCCCACACAGTATTCATCTCCTGTGGGAGGAAGACAGCAAAATCTCTACCAACAATGGCACAACATTACATCCGATAAATGGGTGCTGTCAATTATCCAGAATGGTTATTGCCTAGAACTCATCTGTACTCCACCAAACATTCCCCCTCTCTCCCACAGGCTTTCTCTAGAACACCTCAACTTGTTAAAACAAGAAATACAATCACTTCTACTCAAAGGTGCAATAGAGATGGTCCCTATATCTCAACAAGGGACAGGAGTATATTCTCCATACTTCCTTATACCAAAAAAGGATAGTACTCTCAAACCAATCCTAGATCTCAGACCCCTCAATCAGTACATTCTCTCAGAGCATTTCCATATGGTCACTCTTTAGGATGTCATTCCCCTATTACAAAAGGACTACATGACAGCATTAGATCTAAAAGATGCTTACTTCCATATTCCCATACATCCAGCTCATCGCAAATACCTAAGATTTGTCATAGCAGGCAACCACTACCTCAAAGTGCTACCCTTTGGAGTAATAATAGCACCAAGGGTATTCACCAATTGCCTAGTAGTAGTTGCACCATACCTCAGAAGGCAACATATACATGTCTTTCCCAATTTGGGCAACTGGCTCATACAAGCCAGCACCATTCAGACCTGTCAACAACAACACACAATACACAATCCATACCCTATACAGTCTAGGGTTCACAATCAGTTACCAAAAATCTCATCTCCAACCAGCCCAAATACAACCGTATCTGGGAGCTATTCTGAATACTCAGTCAGCATTAGCATACCCAAACCCTCAAGCGTTCCACAATCTCATATCTCAACTACAATAGAATCAAACTTACACAGTAAAGTTTTTATCATGAAACTGTTGGGAATGATGGCATTGTGCATAGCAATAGTACCCAATGAACGTCTAAACATGAGACCCCTACAACAGTCTCTCGCAACAATGGTCTCAGGCACAGGGTCAACTTCACGATCTAGTGTTGTTGGACCGCCAAACTTACAACTCTGCAATGGTGGAATCACACCAACTTATCAAAAGAGCAGCCATTTCAGGACCTCGTGCCACAGACCATAAGCACCACCAATGCATCAATGACAGTTCGGGGAACCCAGCTCAACAATCTTACGATACAGGGAGAATGGGACTCAATTCAACAAACCTACCACTTAAATCAGTTGGAATTGCTAGCAATGTTCCTAGTACTCAAAGCATTTCAATCACAGATAACACACAACAGTGTTGATAAGAACAGACAACATGACAGCAATGTATTATCTGCAAAAACGGGGGGGGGCACACAATCATCTCAATTGTCCCATCTGGAAATGGGCAATTCACAATCACATTCAGATAATAGCAGAGTATATCCCAGGGATACACAACCAACTAGCAGACCTCTTAAGCAGGATGCAGCAACGAATATACGACTGGGAGATTCACCCACCGGTGATTCAGCAGTACTTTCGCATGTGGGAAACACCAGACATAGACCTCTTTGAGACCAGCGAAAATGCAAAATGCCCAAACTTCGCATCCAGGTACCCACACCCTCAATCCAAGGCCAATGCTCTATGGATCAATTGGTCAGGGATATTTGCTTATGCTTCCTCCTCCCGCTAATTCCATTTCTGGTCAACAAGATCCGTCACACCTCCCTCACTATAATACTCATAGCTCCCACATGGGCACGTCAACACTGGTACAGAAGACTATTCGATCTATCTGTAGTACCACATTACAAGCTCCTGAACAGACCAGGCCTATGGACTCAAAACAAAAGTCAAATTAAGCATCCCAATTCCAGTATGCTCGACCTGGCGATTTGGCTCCTGAGGTTATAGAGTTGGATATCTAGAGCTTCCATCAGAGTTTATGGCCATTCTAAAGGAAGCATGCAAACCTACAACCAGACAGTGCTATGCAGCTGAATGGAAACGTTTTGTATACTACTGTCAACCCAAAAACATTGATCCACTTAAAGCATCAGTACAGGATATTGTTTATTTGCTTCACTTACAAAAAGCAAATCAGGCATACTTCTCTATTAAAATTTATTTAACAGCAATATCTGCTTGCCTCCAAAACAATACCTGTCATAAAAGCTTTTATGGAAGACCTTAAGAGTTATTCCACCTAGGGGTCCACCAGCTCCTGCCTGGAATCTTAACATCGTGCTCACAAGACTTACGGGTCCACCATTTGAGCCCATGCATTTTTGTGCTCTCCAGTTTCTCTCATGGAAGGTTGCTTTTCTAGTAGCAGTTACTTCCTTAAGGAGAGTTAGTGAAATCCAAGCATTCACTTTAGAAGAACCTTTCTTCAAAATTCACAAGAATAAAATAGTACTTAGGACAAACCCCAAATTCCTACCCAAAGTGATTTCACCATTTCACATCAATCAGTCAGTGGGATTGGCAATCTTCTTTCAACAGCCAGATTCATTTGCCGAAAGAGCTCCTAACACTCTTGATGTCAAAATAGCCCTGTCAAAGCCCAGCTCACCTGAGTTCTTGTTCAGTTCTGATGGAGGTTGAAGACAATCCGACCCCACCCTGAAACTGCTTGTTCCAGCACACTAGTTTTTAAAACAGTGCACTAAGAACAGAAGCTCAAGGGAAGGGGGGAAGTGGATAAAATAAAAAAAGAGAGACAACACCGTTCTTGCGTTTCCACTGTTGAAGTGCTGCACAAATCTGCGGCCCTTTCTGACTTCTGTAGAAACTGGTGCCTAATGAAACATAAACAAAGAACAGATAAGTGCAACCTATTCCTAAATGGGTTCCTGACTATCCCTTTATTTATTGGAAATTCTCTTCTAAAAGTACCTCTTGGATCCTGGTCTCTAGTTTCCAGGTTTGGAATGTGTTACTGCTCTGGGATGTGTTTTCTATTACTGTTAAGCTTCTAAAAAATTAAACAAATACCGTTATCAGAATTACCAATATCAAACATTCATCATAATATAACTAAAGCCTAAATTCC
Organism: Pleurodeles waltl; assembly: GCF_031143425.1. Taxonomy (NCBI): domain Eukaryota; kingdom Metazoa; phylum Chordata; class Amphibia; order Caudata; family Salamandridae; genus Pleurodeles; species Pleurodeles waltl. Next base: position 502,471,615 of record NC_090449.1, on the reverse strand, counting down.
CAATAGCAGACTCACTTTTCGCATATTTCCAGAATCTTTTATAAAACAAATACTGTACTTTTACATCAAAATACAGCATGTAATTTGTGCAAGTCCTTGATTTACTGTTTTCCTTGCTGTCAATGGTTTCCACTGTTCGATTCCCAAAAGTTCCATGAAAAAAAACAATGTCCGCTTCACAAAGTCCTGCAAAATAATCCTGCAACAAAGAGCCTGAGTCACAATGCTCGTGGAAGGCACTTCGCCTCAAACTGTCTATACACGAATCCAGAAATTGCCGTCAAAGCTCCCTCAGGTAATAAAAAGTTTTGCACTTACTTGTTGCTGGCAAGAGATACTGATCAGTCTAACCTTGTCTTCTTTCTCTTTTGCAGGTTACTCGTAGGAGAGAGGCTGAGGCAAGGAGGAACCGGAAACCGGAAGAAGGAAGAGCCAGCAGCTGCGCCAATTGAAGTCAAAGAAAGTCTGTAAAGAGCAGGAGTGCCAGCGCCGAGGGATCTGTTCTCAGGTAAGCGGGAGGTAGACGAGCACAAGCACTGGGTGAGGCTCGGGGGATGCCTTTTATAGACCGGGCTGGGTGTGGTTCGAAGAGCTGGGTGTGGTTTGAAGGGCTGGGTGTGTCCTCACATGCTGCACATGTTCTTGGAAGGTGTGCAGAGCTGGGTGTGGTTTGAAGAGCTGGGTGTGGTCCTCACATGCTGCACATGTTCTTGAAAGGTGTGCAGAGTTTCAGTTATTATGCAAATGAGTTGGATTAACACATGGCCTAGGGAGGAGTGTTTTAAAGAAGCCTTGGTAAAAGCAAGGCCCAATGTGTAAACAAAACAGCACATTAAACAACATACACAGAAGCCTAGGGGGGGGGGGGAGGTGAGATAACAAGAAAGACTTTGAATAGTAAGTTTAAAAGGGAGCTATTACAGAACCCACTAGTGCAGTGAGAGGGGACATGCTCTTTGCTGTGTACAAACCCTAACAGTTGCCCCCCTCAAAGGCCCTCCTACAGGACGGGGTTTTCCTGGATTTTTTAAATAAAACCGTCTAATCAGCTGTGGGGCATGTACATATGATGCTGGTTCCCATGAATTCTCAGATTCATCATATCCTTTCCATTCTACTAAATAAAACAGACGTCCACTAATTCTTTTTGAGTCTTTTATGCTTTTCACTTCATATTCCAGATTTCCTTTAATTGGTATGGGTGGAGGTGGTGGTTCAGGTCAGGTTTTTGAGTTGTACGGCTTAAGCAAGGACACATGGAATGTAGTATGTACTGGATATTCTTTTGGTAAATCTAATTTTACTGTTACCGGGTTTACTATGGCAGTTATACTAAAGGGTCCAATGAAACGTGGTTGCAGCTTTCGGGATCCCTCTATGTTTAGGTTTTTTGTGGAGAGCCATACCTTGTCACCAATTTTACACATTGGGGCCTCAGACCTGTGTTTGTCTGCTTGTCTTTTCATGCTTTCCTTGTACTTTAATAAATGTTTCCTGGCTTTGTCTTGTATGTCACCTAACCTCGTTAGTCTATCCATTACTGTAGGCAACAGGGAATCTTCTAACAAAATGGGTATAGCTCTTGGATGATACCCCTGCAAGAAATAGAATGGTGAGCAAAGTAGAGCTGAATGCTCAGTATTATTATAAACAAACTCTGCTACAGGAAGAGCTTCCAACCATTCACTAGAATAATCAGCCAATAAACAACGTAGCGTTTGAAGTAAGGTTTGGTTCAGTCGTTCAGTCTGTCCATCTGTCTCTGGTTTGAAAGCAGTGGATAAGGCCACATCTATTTTCAGTTTTTCACATAATTTTTTCCAAAATCTGGAGTTGAACTGGCTCCCTCGGTCTGACACCACTTTGCTTGGCAAACCATGTAAACGCACAATTTCCCTTATAAAAATATCGGCAAATTCTGCCGCCGTGGGTAATTTCCGTAATGGTACAAAATGTGCCATTTTAGATAAAAAATCCACTATAACCAACACTGTTGTGAAGGATTTTACAGGTGGTAAACCTACAATAAAGTCTACGCTCACAGTGTGCCAAGGTTGTTTGGGTGTTGGCATTGGTATTAACAAGCCGTCAGGAGCCTTATGAGAAGATTTATGTCTTGCACAAATTGGACAGGTAGTGACAAATTGCTTAATGTCCTTTCTTATAGTGTCCCACCAAAAGTGTTTTTGCACATTTTCCAGGGTTTTACCCAACCAGGATGACCTGCCAACGGTGAGGCGTGATGCCAAATTATCACCTGTGTTTGTAATTCAGAGGTGGGCACTAACAGCATGTTGTCGTGATACAATAAACCTCGTTGTATTGTGTTATGGGAATCCTTTAACCAATCCTGAGGTGCTATTTGCATGTGTGCATTATATAGATCTGTGATGAAATCCTTCTGTTGTACTGGTGCCAACAACTTTTGGGGAGGAATAATGGGTTCTCCTATTTTATCTTGTTTCATGTCTGAGGTATGTCCGTATCTAGATAACACATCAGATTGAATTTGTTGTGCACCTGGTCTATAGGTTATAACAAAGTCAAATGTGCTAAAAAAATTTAACCAGCGCATCTGACGTGGTGTTAGTGCTTTAAGTGATCCAAAAAACTGTAGGTTCTTATGGTCAGAAAAGATTGTAACTGGGTACTTGGCTCCCATTAAATGGTGCCTCCATTCTGAAAAGGCTACTTTGATAGCTAGTAGTTCCCTTTCAGCCACAGTGTAATTTTGTTCAGCTGGTAATAACTTTTTGGAATAGAAGGCTATAGGATGTAACTGGCCATCTACTGCATCTCGTTGAGAGAGAACTCCTCCTAAAGCTACTTGTGAAGCATCCGCTTCAACAAAAAAGGGCAAGTCAGGATCAGGATGTTTCAGAATTGGGGCTGAAGTGAACTTTTGTTTTAGGAGTTGAAAGGCGTGTGCCGCCTCATCAGTCCAAAGAAATCGTTGCCCTTTCCGCAACAAGGTAGTTATTGGGGCTGCAATGTCTGCAAAATGTGCAATAAACCTCCTATAAAAATTGGCGAAACCCAGAAATTTCTGAATATCTTTTACAGAGGATGGTTCTGGCCAATCAGCAATAGCACTGATTTTCTTTACATCCATAGTTATTCCTTGAGGTGACAGGCAGTATCCTAAAAAGTCCACCTTGTTGACATTAAAAGTACACTTTTCTAACTTAGCAAAAAGATGATTTTCTTTTAACTTTGATAATACTGCACGAACATGTTGGGTATGTTCTTCTGAGTTCTTAGAGTAAATGAGGATGTCGTCTATGTATACTATGACACAAACGTCCAGGAATTCGTGTAGGACCTCATTTATAAAGAACTGAAAGGCCGCAGGGGCATTACATAACCCAAAGGGCATTACTGTGTACTCAAATAAACCAAACTTTGTCTTGAAAGCTGTCTTCCACTCATCCCCCTCTTTTACTCGGACCAGGTGGTAAGCTCCCCGCAGATCTAGTTTAGTGTATACAGTAGAATGTCTTAATTGATCCAACAACACAGGTATTAGAGGAAGAGGATATTTATTCTTTATTGTAGCCTTATTTAGTCCTCTATAATCGATACACGCGCGCAGGGATTTATCCGGCTTCGGGATAAAAAAGAGTGGAGATGACACTGGAGATGTGGAATGACGGATGAACCCAGACTGTAGTAGGTCATCTAGGTAGGTTCTTAAGTATTTGGTTTCTTCGTCAGTCAAAGCATATACTCTGTTATTAGGTAAAGGGGCCCCTGGGATAAGATCTATACGGCAGTCATAAGACCGATGTGGGGGCAGCACACTAGCCTTTACTGGATCAAAGACGTCTTTAAAGTCAGAATATTCAGGAGGGAGACTTGGTTCATCTTGTGTAACACTAGCACAGTGTAATACTGTGCTCTGTTCTGTACCTGCTTCTTGATAGCAATTGGTTCTACAGAAAGAGGAATCCAAAGTAACAGTTCTATTCACCCAATCAATTTTTGGGTTATGAGTTGTTAACCAGGGTACCCCGAGAATCAAACCAAAATTAGGAGTATCTATCAGATCAAAGCTAATCACCTCTGTGTGCCCGTTCTGACAGACCATAACAAGTGGACTTGTTTGTTTTGTGATTAATCCAGAGGTCAATTCTGACCCATCCACTGCACATACTGCTTCTGGACAAGGCTTTAGGCACATAGGAAGTCCTAAGATTTCAGCTAACTTATTATCCACAAAATTTCCTGTCGCGCCTGAGTCCAGTAGGACAGGGAGAGAATGCCTCACTTGGGTAGTAACAATTAAAACGACCTGAATTATGAAATGTCTAGGTATGTGCGGTACCCTGAAGGCTGCAGCATTAGAGGTTTGATTAAGATGTTTTCTCGAACAAGTAACCTCTCCCCTTGTCGAGCTTAATCGTTTCCCGATTCAGTTGAGGAGGTGGAGGAAACAGCACCCTTTCGTGGAGTTTTAGGCTTTACTGGACATTCTCTGGCAAAGTGACCTGCCCTGCCACAATATAAACATAATTGAAATGTTCTCCTTCTTTCTTTTTCCTCTGATGTGAGTGGACCTCTGAGTGTCCCTATTTGCATAGGCTCTGGTTCAGGGAGTTTATTATCTGTGTCTTTCTTCTCGTGTCTAATAAAAGTTAACCGTGATTCCAGTTTGTATTTATCTCTCTTTCTTTCTCCTAGTCTATGTTCTAATTTCACAACTAAATCTACAAAGTCTGAATAGTCTTTTGGCAAATCAACGATATGAGCCAGCGCGTCTTTTAACTCGTCTCTCAAACCTTTATAAAAAAGGGAGACACGCTTTTCTTCTGGCCACTGTGTCTCGGTGAGTAAACGATTAAAACTAGTGAGATAGGTCAATAAATCCTTGTTACCTTGTTTAAGATTTAAAAGCTCATTATCACTTGCCTGCATGAAAGTGTGTTTTGCAAAAAGGCTGGTCATGGTACGTTTAAATTGATTCCAATTATGGAGGATGGGATCATCTCTATCCACGAAAGGAATTGACCAATTGGCTGCTGTGCCACCCAAATAAGACAAAACGAATGCCACTTTCGTATCATCAGTAGGGAACTGTTGTGGCTTACAAATGAAGTGTAATTGACATTGATTGATAAAAACATGGAATTTGTTACTATCTCCATGAAAACGTTCAGGTGCTGCTAAGGGCACAACATTAGGAACATTAACAGTAACCTCAACTGGGGAAGGCAAAGTTATATGTTTTGATGGCGCCCCTGTCTCTGAGGAGGTTTTAAACAAAGGCGTAGAAGCTGTGTTCCACTGAGATCCCCTAGAATTATACCTGCTTAAATCCTGTTTTAAAGAGGTATTCTCCATCTTTAATCTCTCTATTTCCTCTTGCATATGTTGCAAGATGCCAGACACTGATTCATTATGAGCCAAGTCCTCATTTAGGGCCTGCGCCATATCCGTGACGTCAATGCCCTCTATTTCTTCCCCGGTATTCATCGTCCACCAGAACTGAAATTATTTTTTAAGCCTTGTGCTTCTGTCAAAGCCCAGCTCACCTGAGTTCTTGTTCAGTTCTGATGGAGGTTGAAGACAATCCGACCCCACCCTGAAACTGCTTGTTCCAGCACACTAGTTTTTAAAACAGTGCACTAAGAACAGAAGCTCAAGGGAAGGGGGGAAGTGGATAAAATAAAAAAAAGAGAGACAACACCGTTCTTGCGTTTCCACTGTTGAAGTGCTGCACAAATCTGCGGCCCTTTCTGACTTCTGTAGAAACTGGTGCCTAATGAAACATAAACAAAGAACAGATAAGTGCAACCTATTCCTAAATGGGTTCCTGACTATCCCTTTATTTATTGGAAATTCTCTTCTAAAAGTACCTCTTGGATCCTGGTCTCTAGTTTCCAGGTTTGGAATGTGTTACTGCTCTGGGATGTGTTTTCTATTACTGTTAAGCTTCTAAAAAATTAAACAAATACCGTTATCAGAATTACCAATATCAAACATTCATCATAATATAACTAAAGCCTAAATTCCCAATAGCAGACTCACTTTTCGCATATTTCCAGAATCTTTTATAAAACAAATACTGTACTTTTACATCAAAATACAGCATGTAATTTGTGCAAGTCCTTGATTTACTGTTTTCCTTGCTGTCAATGGTTTCCACTGTTCGATTCCCAAAAGTTCCATGAAAAAAAACAATGTCCGCTTCACAAAGTCCTGCAAAATAATCCTGCAACAAAGAGCCTGAGTCACAATGCTCGTGGAAGGCACTTCCTCAAACTGTCTATACACGAATCCAGAAATTGCCGTCAAAGCTCCCTCAGGTAATAAAAAGTTTTGCACTTACTTGTTGCTGGCAAGAGATACTGATCAGTCTAACCTTGTCTTCTTTCTCTTTTGCAGGTTACTCGTAGGAGAGAGGCTGAGGCAAGGAGCAACCGGAAACCGGAAGAAGGAAGAGCCAGCAGCTGCGCCAATTGAAGTCAAAGAAAGTCTGTAAAGAGCAGGAGTGCCAGCGCTGAGGGATCTGTTCTCAGGTAAGCGGGAGGTAGACGAGCACAAGCACTGGGTGAGGCTCGGGGGATGCCTTTTATAAACAGGGCTGGGTGTGGTTCGAAGAGCTGGGTGTGGTTTGAAGGGCTGGGTGTGGTCCTCACATGCTGCACATGTTCTTGGAAGGTGTGCAGAGCTGGGTGTGGTTTGAAGAGCTGGGTGTGGTCCTCACATGCTGCACATGTTCTTGAAAGGTGTGCAGAGTTTCAGTTATTATGCAAATGAGTTGGATTAACACATGGCCTAGGGAGGAGTGTTTTAAAGAAGCCTTGGTAAAAGCAAGGCCCAATGTGTAAACAAAACAGCACATTAAACAACATACACAGAAGCCTAGGGGGGGGGGGAAGGTGAGATAACAAGAAAGACTTTGAATAGTAAGTTTAAAAGGGAGCTATTACAGAACCCACTAGTGCAGTGAGAGGGGACATGCTCTTTGCTGTGTACAAACCCTAACAAGCCCTCATGCATTACATAGATAGAACGCAAGATTTCAGGAAATCTAAACAACTTTTTGTAGCTTTCCAGCAACCTCAAAAGAGTAATCCTATTTCAAAACAGTGAATAGCTAGATGGGTAGTAAAGTGTATTCAAACTTGCTATCTTAAAGCCAAAAGACAGCTAGTAACTCCGAAAGCACATTCTACTAGAAAGAAAGGAGCTTCTATGGCATTCTTAGGAAATATACCAGTGTCAGACATGTAAAGCAGCCACATGGTCCACACCACACACATTTACTAAATACTACTGTGTGGGTGTGTTATCTCGCCAACAGGAAAATGTTGGTCAAGCAGTGCTTAAAACACTATTTCAAGCTACTCCAACTCCTACAGGCTAGCCACCGCTTTCTTTAGAAGGGGACTGAGTTTCAGTCCATGCAAAGCATGTGTATCTGCAGCTACACGTGCCATTGAATAGAAAATGTCACTTACCCAGCAGACATCTGTTCGTGGGCCTTCAGATTATTGTTGATAGGTTTAAATCATTCTGTGTAGATTATGGCCTGGAATTAAATGTTAGTAAAACCAAATTAATGGTGTTCAGTCCAGGACCAAGTAGGAGATGTACCTTCATTTTGGATGGGATTCCCTTAAGTAAGGTTAGATCAATGGACTATTTGTGAGTATCAAATAATCTACACTGGGAGGACCAGATCAGCAAAAGTGCAGGGCTTCTCCAGGATAGGGCGGGCGTTATTCTGAGTTTCTATATAAGCTCTGTATCTAAAGCTGTATCTCCAGCTATCAAAATTTATTTGGCAAAAGTGCAGGGTGAGGCCGCTTATAGGGCTGAGATGTGGGGGTTCTGTAATAGTAAAAGGCCATCTGTGGGCGAAAATAATTTTCCCAGGGCTTTAATTGCGTGCCCTCGTAGCACACCCCTGATTCCGGTGTTTCTGGATCTCTGGTTGAATCGCATTGCTGATGTGATAGTTTTAAGACCCTTATTTTTCTGGATAAGGATTTGGACTACCCCTGAACTTGTCCTATATAGGGACTCCCTTCTTGATTTATTAAAAAGATTGAATGTAGTTTCCATTCCTTGGTTTAGACATGTGTCAAATTGGTTCCGCACTTTGGGGTTGGGAAGTTATTGGGAGAACCCACAAAATTTGGTGACAAATCCTAAATCTATTTTGAAAGCAGCTTATTGGTCTCATGTAAGAAAAAATCTTATCTGCTGCAAATCCTATGGTCGGTTGACCAATTTATTTATTGATTTTAAGTGGTATCCTCAGTATGAACCCTATTTAGATTTTATACCTGACTTGCTGGGAAGGGTTTGTATGCTCATTTTCGTTTTGGGTGTTTACCATTGCTGTCTCTAACAAGCAGTTGGGAATCACCTTTAACTTCTGATTTATGTCCTACCAGTTGTGGCAGTATTGAATCTGTTGAACATTTTATGTTTTTTTTTTCCTGCATACTCCATTTCCCAGTCAAAATGGATTCGTACAACTTGCCGGAATTTGGGTCTAAACCATTGTCACACTGCTTTAAGGATTTTAAAAAGTGATACTTCTAATTTTTTAATCCTTGCGGTTAGCAAGTTCCTTGTGGCCGTTGGGCATATACAAACTTGTTTTCTTTAAACAATTTCTGTAAAAATATCATGGCGGCCATTTAAGTGGACACATTTTCAAGTTGCACGTTATTTTCTAGGTTTATTCATTTTCAGTGCAAATACAAAACACAGAATACATTAAATATTTATTAGTAAAAGTTTCAGCACTCACAATCCCTCTTCTGCTGACTAAATATGTCATCACACTTACGTTTCCCAAATAAATGTATTTATTTTTCTTTTCAAAATTTAGTCTCCTTTATATTTTTATACATTATTTGTCCCCTTTGAAGTTTCACTAGACAATTTTTCCAGTCTAATTTCTTACCTCCTCTGATCATTTTTCAATCTTTTCATTTTAATCACATTATACAATTTACGTATTCCCCAATACTCCAATTAGACAAGTCAGAATAATCAGAACCACTTGTATTATCTTCAGTGATATCCCTTTTCCCAGGTTGCTATGCCAGTTCCCCACAGAAGTAATTCCTTTGCCAACATTTTCCCATAGACTAGGTTTGTCGCGTAGACTCTCATTATTCTAATGAGACTACTTGATTTGAGCAGCAGAATCGCCTGCGGTGTGGGAGACTGAGTCTAACCCACTACAAGTGACACCTGTCGCCCCAGTCCGGGTTTTGCTCCGGCTTACTAGCAGTGCCTCATCTTTACCCAAGAGTTTGGATGATTGGGCAGCCGGGCGCATAACCCAATTGACTCCTCAAGGAAACCGTGGTCACTCAGATCTCATCAGTTTCTCACAGTTACGTTACTCTCACATATACAATGACGAGCAGAGGCAGTATATGTTTCATTAAGATTTTAAAAAAGAAACTGCATATTAGATAATAAAGCATGTACTGCAATAACCAGGACGATAAAGCTTGACAGGATTAAAATTGTGACAAGAGTGTAAAGCATAGAAATAACGCTACCATGTTGTCACTTGAGACAATAGACTAATTCCTACCTAGTCTATATTCGAGCACAGCATGTTAAGTTCCAGTTCTGCTCTTAAGGTTCCCCTGGAAAGACGACATCCCGCCTGAGCAATGCCTGAAGTCTGCATAAGCAGCTATAGCGAAGCGTTCAGCAATCAGCATACAGTCGTGGTCATCTGCCTGGAATCTCCCTCTAACGTGTATGGGACAGGGAAGTGTTTTTATAATAAAACAGCTGATGTTCTGAGAAAATGTCCCTATGTAAGGATGTGTATGTTCCTATGAATGCCAGAGACAAAGCGTTACCAGGTTTTACTGGCAACCTGTCTTACTGCAGCCTTGAGAGAAGCACAGCGTGAACAAGAATGTCTTGTTAAAGAACGTAGTGCTGGCCTAGGCAAAGAACAGCTAGATAGAGAGAAATAAAATAATACCACAAATATGGCTATTGTTAAAATAATAAACGAAGCTGAATAAAATATATCAGGTTAAAGTGCACAGCGCAGGCCTGGTGTGCTAAAATAACGTGCATGGAGCTATAACTAAAATGGCTTCACAACAGGTTCAGCTAGTTCCTTTAAATCAGCTTTGTTTTTGGTTAGATTGTTGATAAAGTGTCTAATTTCTCTACTATTACCTGGTTTATATGAACAACAATGTTGCAGACTTATTAATTTACAAACTCAGCCTTCTTTTGCTAAAAGGATGTCTAACGCAAGATGGCTCTGAAGAGTCATAGCTCTTACCGCAGCCATCTCTGTATCCATTAGGATAATGGCTCCTGAATAATCTATCAGCATATTGTCCACTATGGTCGACAATTTTCGTATATTTATGGCATTCAAAGCAACTCCCAATGAAGGAATCATTGCTCCAGATATGTCTCCAACAATGCTGGAAACTGCTTCTCGCCTTTGTCTTTTATGATGTAATTCAGTCATTTCAGGTAATTTGTTCAAGTCTTTAAACAGGTACATTTTGGGGAAAACTATCCTTAAGTAACACATGCCATACCATCCTCTAGGAAGACGGTAATATGCATTTGGCCCACAGATGTAACAAACTCCTGGAACTGCCGGATCCTGACCATTCAATATAAATGTCCATTTATACTAAAACAGAAACACATGCTTGCATTCACTAGTTCCCACAAACACCTTGTCAACTCTAGATTCAGGCCAGTATATGCAAAGCTTTCCTACATGTTGTTCATTTAAAGCCAATTTCCCCTGCTTTGTTATGTCACTAAATGCATGATCATTTCCTGGTGTCCTTATCACTAACCCTATTTCTATCTTTGACTTTAATGCCCTTCTTCTATCCTCTGTTTGATCTAAGAAGCTCTTTTCTACAGGTGTAAGTAAGCATGAGAGGTTGTTCCTATGCACATAAGCCATTCCAAATGTTAACGTGGGTTCAAACAATACTCTCACTATTTTTATTTTCATTAGCTACTATACTCAGATACTTAAATATAGGGACAAATGAAAACACGACAACATAGTTGAAATAGAAATATTGGATATACTCCTGATTATAAAATCCTGTTAGTAACAGACTACAACTTATGCCATATGTAAGAGGTAAGCTATGATTGGTAACTCCTTCCTCGAATGAGACAGGAATATGTGTGCAAACATAACACTCTCTTGCACCTATTGTGTCAACATACTCACATAATAAGCGATAGACAGCACTTGAAAAAACTTCTCCTTGTGTGTCATCTACGTGCAGATATTTCTTATATAACCTAAACTTATCTATGTTTGAGAGTATAGTAGTTGTCTTTACACCTGAGGTATGGTTGGCCTCATTCTTTTCAAGAACAGTCACACCTACAATCAATACCAGGCACACTATCATACATACAATTGCCAAACCAATACCCATATATTTACAGCATCTACTCTTCCTACCTTGCTGGCTATGGCTACCCATGATGTGTAAAGAATCGGAAAGGAAAAGAGGAAAAAAGTTATAGCTATGCAGCAAAAATCAAAAACAAAAAGCTTAAATTTTAATTAGCAATTATTTACAGCCTTCAGTCTTTCTTCCTGGACCTTTGTCAAAATTGGTAGTTTTGTTAACCTAATTTGACAAGCTGCTAAATTGAATTATCAAAATATAGATCTTTTCCGGTATATTTCAACAGTCTCTTTTTCTCTTTTCTCAAAGTTCTAGGTTTTCAACCGTTCAGTTCATTAATTCTCTTCAAGTGCCAAAATATTGACCTGGAATTTCTCGATCAAAACAAAAAGACAAAAATTATTTCTGTTACTCACTGTTAGAGACATACGCCCGTTCAGGACCCGTGTACCTTCTGTTTGCGACCCTTTTTTTTCTTTTCAGTTTTTGATCTTCAATGAATTCTCCTACACTTAGGTCCTCCCTTCTTTTCGTGTCAACTTCGTCTTCAATTGTTGTCACTGTGATTGTTTTCTTTGCCTTTGGCTGTGATTCTGGCCACTTATCTCATTTAAATTGCCCTTTCGTTAATGCTCTTTTCAGTATCGGACATGTAGTTTCTCCTTGCTCTGTGATATCTTCTTTTGACGTACCCGCAATCGGTTCCAGAGGAGTCAAATCGTTATGGCTTTGATCCGCCTCAACTCCTTCCCCACTGGGGTCAGTCATTTGCCATTTGTCTTTCAAGACCATCTGCGTCTGGGAGAGCCCTCCTCTGACCAGACTCTCCTGCTACCTCAATTGAGGTGGGTTCATTGTCACTGTCCTATATTTCTTCCACTTCATCTCTTACAAGAGTGTTTTGGTTGGATGCGGTTTTCTCAGATAGTTTCTAATTTGCTTTCTCCTATTTCCAAGTCTGGAGCGTGTTTGAACATTGTTGGTACTCTCAAGAACTCTTCTTCACTGTCCGAAGGGTTTGGCACTCTGAATGTGGCTGCCATGGATCCAGTTTTGAAGTCCAGCACACTTTACAGCTGTTGTTGTGATCAATACTATCTGGTAGGGGCCTTTCCACCGAGGTTCCAAGCATGAATTCTTTAGTTGTTTTCTGATCACAACCCAATCACCTAGTTTCAGGTTGTGTCCTTGGTCTTGAGATGGTTGCAGTGTGGTGGATCCCACCTGATGAGAGAAAGTACGAACCACATCAGCCAGGTCTTTGCAGAAGTCCAGTACCATATCATCTGTAATGTTCACAAGAGCATTTGCAGGGACCGCTGGCAACCTCATTGCTCTGCCCATGAGGATTTTGTGGGTGACAGTCCTGTTTTCTTGTCGGGTGTACTTCTCATTGACATTGGAACTAGCAGGAGTGCGTCAGGCCATTTCAGATTTGTGGATGCACAAATTTTTGCCATTCTTGACTTCAAGGTACCATTTGTTTGTTCCACAAGTCCTGATGCTTCAGGGCGGTAACCACAGTGGAGTTTCTACTCAATGTTGAAAGCTGAACATAGCAGTTTTATTACTTCATTGTTGAAGTGACTTCTTCTGTCTGATTATAAAGAGATCGGAAACCCAAAACGTGGTATTAGTTCCATAAGCAGTAACTTTGCTACTGTGAGGCTATAATTTCTTCGTATGGGATAATCTTCAATCCAATTGCTAAAACTGCACACAATCACCAACACATACCGCAATCCTCCGCACACAGGCATCTCAATTAAATCCATCTGCATTCTGCTAAATGGACCTCCAGCTTTTCCAATGTGGCACATGTTGACTACTGTTCCTTTTCCCCTCATTCATCTGCTGGCAGACAACACAGCTGTGGCAAATTGCTTCAGCAACCTGTCTAAACTTCAGATTGAACCAAAACTGTTTAAAAGTGCGGATCATAGCATCCCTTCCCACATGTGCTTGACCATAATAATATCTAGCAATTTGAGTCAGAAAACTATTTGGCAAGACCACCCTTCCTTGTCCTGAAACCCAAACATCGTCCTCCCTATGGATACATTTCATTTTGAGCCATTCTTTTTTTCATCTTTGGACACATTGTCCTGCAGTGCGTTTAACTCTTTCATGTTATCTACAACATGCAAAATATAATTAGGATGCATTTCATTGTTATTGGGGAACAGTTGCCATTTTTCTTTGAATGATATACAGTTTAATGCACAAAACCTTGCAACTTGATCCACATAGCCATTTCCTGTTGAAACAAAATCTTGTGATTTCAGGTGTGCACTGCATTTCACCACAGCAATCCTTTCGGGCAATTGGATAGCGGGTGACAGTTCAGGAATTCTCTCTCCATTTCTCACTGGTGAACCAGAAGAAGTCAGGAAACCTCTCTGTGACCACAATTGGCCAAAGTCTTGGACTATTCCGAATCCACATTGACTGTCTGTATCAATGGTAACCTTAAGCTGTGTGTAAACATGGCATGCTCTAGTAAGAGCTACTAGCTTTGCCACTTGTGCAGAATATACTCCTTGAAGCCAGGACGCTTCTAATATACTAGAGATAGTACATACGACATATCAGGATCTCAATACACCTGTGTTATCTCAAGCAGGAGCCATCAACAAAGATAATTTGGTCAATCTCTTCCAAACAAGTGTCCGGTCTTGATTTTGTGCATAATTCAGTTACCTTCAGACAGTCATGTTCAATATCATCCATTTTGTCAATTTCGGCATATTCATTTGGAAGCAAAGTTGCTGTGTTAAGCACTGTATATCTTTTGATAGACACGTTTGGGGAACCCAAGATTGCTGTCTCATACTTTGTTAACCTTGCACTGGTTAAGTACTGGGTTTTAGATCTAGTGAGCAAAACTTCAATGGAGTGTGGGACCATTTTTGTGGGGGGGTGTCCCATCACAATGCCCTTACTTTGAGTGAGAGACATCTCAACTGCTGCAATGGACCTTAGACAGCCTGGTAACGCTGCTGCAATTGGGTGCAAAGTAGCTGAAAAATATGCTACTGGGTGATTTACACTGCCATGTGCTTGAGTCAAGACAGACAAGGAACAAGCATCACACTCATGACAAAACAACATGAAGGGTTTTATGTAATCAGGCATACCCAAAGCTGGGGCTTGACACAGGCTTTCTCTCAAATCCGTAAAAGCTTTCATGCAGGTTTGGTCTAACACTAGAGGATCTGTAACCTCCTTGTGAGTCAGCTTCTGCAAGGGTTTTGAAATGACCGGAAAATTTGGGATCCATTGACGGCAGTAGCTCACCATTCCCAAGAACATCCTAACATCTCTCTATGTAGTTGGAGGATTTATCTGCAATAGGGCTGCAACCCTTTCTCTGGATATCTTCTGAATTCCCTTATCAATAAGATGACCCAAAGATTTCACCTCTTTCTGGCAGTACTTCAATTTAGCTGAAGACACTTAATGCCCATTCCTTCCTAGGTGATTCCGAAAGGCAATATTTGCATTCCTCCTTCGTTTTGGATGCAATCAACAAATTATCAATATACTGTGCCACTGTCGACTGGAAAGGCATTTCCGGTGATTCTAAGTTCTTTTTCAGGATCTGATTGAAAATGGAGGGTGACTCTGAGAACCCCTGTGGGATCCCACACCAACAGTAGACTTGATTTAAGAATTTGAAACAGAAGAGAAATTGCCTATCCTCATGAAGAGGAACAGAAAAGAACGCTTGTGACAGGTCCCCCATGGTGAACTATTCAGCATCGCATGGGATTTGAAACCTAATTACTACAGGGTTGGGTACCACCGGGCAACATTTAACCACAATGTAATTTATCTTAAGTAAATCCTGGACAATTCAAAACATTCCACATAGCTTGTGCAGTCGCATTATTGGTGAGTTACCTGGACTGCTCAGCATCTTTCTCAAAACACCTTGGCCTACAAATTCTGCAGTTATTGGTGCCAAAACTTCAGTCGCCTCTTTTGTCATGTGGTACTGTGGAATCTGGGAAAAACTGCATTTGCCTTGACTGTTACTTTAACTGGCTCAGCTCCCTCCATCAATCTGATATCTTTTCCTGAAAAATCCCACACTTTCAGCTTGACAGTTCTCCGTAAATCGGGAGGAAGATCTCTCACAATGAAAACTGGAAAGAAGCTAATCAGAGGGTATCCCTCACTGTGTCACAATTTGTCTCTGTAAGTAAATCGTCTTCATCACTGTTCGTCTGAATTTCACTTCCATCATTTGAGCAAGTAATTGAGCATTTTGTTTTGCACAACAAATCCCTTCCCAGTTGGGACACAGGGCTCGAGTCACAAACCACAAATTTGTTTAATCCCCTGAAATGTCAAATTTTGACCGGGACTGGTACTGTCATTGGGTTTGTCAAATATTGATTTGCAGCTCCTACAATCTGAAGTGTTTTCCCTGAAAGAGGCAGGTTTGGAACTTCTGCTGTCCTCACAGTGGAGCATAAGGACCTTTCTGATCTACCTCTAGTGATGCGGCCAACACGCAGTCTTCCTCATCCGAACTCTCACTCATCCAACCATTGTTTATTCCTATCTCACTGTGTAGGGGGAATTGGTGTACAGTATTATTACGCTGGTTAAACCTGCTGTGTCTGGGGTACCTGCAGTTGTGGCAACTGCATCTGCTGCATGGGCTGAAAACCTTGAATCTGATTCATATTATTTTGAAAATTTGGATTCTGACCTCTTATTCTTGGCCCTCTCATGTTTTGGAAAGAAGTGACATCACTCATTTGCTGAACAACACCTCCCTGACTTAGCATCAGGCACACCTGTTTCCAATGCCAGAGGCCTCTCTGTAATCATAAAACAGCAACATTCTTTTAATTTCTTGTGCTTTGCCTTGTACTACAACTGTACTCAGATTGGGACCATGAATTCACACTTCCCATTCCTCCTCGACCTCTACCTCTGCCTTGGTTTTGAAACGGTGTGTTTCCCTGTTGCAGTTGTGGAAAATTTCCCTGCAACCCTGTTTGTGAAGCTTTAATCTGCATCGCCATTGTCTTCTCTTTCAACTTTCTCTGTTTCAACTCAATCTCGTCACCACAGTATTTTGCATATTGCAAGACCTCATCAATTAGTTTTGCTGCCAGCAAATCAAATGGCTCTTAATCATCTGACTAATTTCAGGTCTCAGTCCTTCAACAAATCTGAACACAAAATTAATCATGTCTTTCGGCTCAATTGTCTCTGTACCACTGTAATGTTTAAATGCCTGTAACAATCTCTCATAGTACGCATGTATTGACTCTTTCGCTTCCTGGGCTGTCCTATCTATGCGCTTCCAGTCAATGTTTTTATGTGAAATCCTCATTTTAAAAAATTCAAACACCTTACAGTTATATTTCATCACTTCAGGAGATGGTGCACCTGTTGATGGATCTCTCTCTGGCTCCCTTGTTGGCCAATCTACACTCTTGCATTCCACCCGTAAGTCTGCAGGGACTACTATCTCTAACAGAGTGTTTAAGTCTTCCCGAGGCATTTTGCAAGATTCACAAACGTATCCGTCTGCTGGTACCATTCTACTCTCAGCCTGGGGTAGTAATTTGTAAATGACAGAATGCCACTTATGCTCCAAGGGACATGCACAAAGTTCCCTCCTGGAATTTCTCTCATTGGTAAAAATTTTACTAGGTCCTCATTCTGCAACATATTTGCAGGTAGAGGTTCAGAATCATTTTTTTAATCTTGTTTCTTCACCCATCTGCTTCCCATTTGTCTAATTCTCTCCATGTTTGAATGCTTTGAAGCAATTCTCTAAGGTGTGCTTTCATTCCTGCAGTTCTCATGAGTTCAAAGTCTTTTATGGAAAATTCTAGCCTGTAACTTCTCTTCAATGTTTAGTTTTCTCAAGGTCTATACCATATTTGTCTGCTAGCTTTTGATGCACTATGCCCGCTTCCTTTGTAATCGATGGGCACAAGTAACGTAACTCATCTGTGTATGACAAGAGTCTGTTTATTCCCATAGTTCCTTCAATGAGTTTGCCTGCTTTCATCCTAAGTCTACTATAGTTTAGGTAATTCCCTCCACCAGAAGCACCTTTGGGGCTACTCAGCTTTTCCAACCATTCAGTTAATTGTTGGACTGTTAAGCCCTTGCTGTGATATGTTGTTGGGCTTAGCGATTGGCAACTGCTGTAGAGTTAGGTTTGGAGCTTTTGGTGTCACTAAGCTCAGGTTAGGACTTATGTATGACCCTGTTTCAGTATTTGGAGGAACTCTATAAGGACTTAAGTATATTAATGGTCCTGTTCCAAGAAGGGTCGGTCTCATAGGAGATACTAATCCGGAATTCTCATCAAGTCTTTCTCCAGGGAAGGTCTGGCTCAGGATTCTCTGGCTGCTATTCTTGCTATTTCCTGGACAAACAATGGTATGACTGGGCCATGGTAACGGGTACTGACACTGCGTCTGGACTTGGTCTAACATTTGGGTCTCGTTGGTGCATTATGTCTATTCTGATGAGCCAGAATACAGGAATCTCTGCCTGGGTTCCTGTGATAGAGGTGTACTTTGGAATTATTTGTGACTGCATTGAGGGCATTAAGTGTGGAGTTGACTCCATCTGAACCAATGCTGGTTTTGGGTAAACCTGTCCTGTTGGCACTATTAGGTTCATTGCAGTATTTATAATAGGCACATCTGGGTAAGTTCTGGGAATCATGGACTGTGGCATCAGATTTTGAGCTGTTGAAGTAGTAGGTCCGCCAGGGCTACTCTGTATCGGACTCTGTGTCAGGTTAACTTGTGTTGGTGCTGTAGGGTCTACATTAGTGTTTGAACTTCTCTTGTGCTGGATATGGTGGTGGACAATTCCTCAATAATTGTAAAATGAACTCATCATGATCTGACTCTTCATTGAGGGTCAAAGACCTCCTGGTCTCTTTTGGTTTCTGCTCTTTACCCTCAGAAGGACTTGTATTCCTCTTTCTGGATGCTTTCCTCACTTCGTTTTCATTGTCTTGTGTGACTGCAGGGAACAATTTAATTCCCTGTAAAGTGTCAGATCTCCAGAATTTACGACCACTGTCCCATCTAGCCTCTGCTATTGTTTTTTTTGCCTTTCTCATCCTTCTTTCAAATTTTAGCTGCTATTGTTGTCTAGCTACTAGTCTCCAACTTGCTAATGCTTCGAACTGTGCTGGTCTCGGAGGAGATTTCAGATCGTGCAATACCCTCCTCAAATTTTCTAAGATCCTCAAATTAAATGTCCCTTGTGTAGGAAACACTAGACTCCCATCTCTTTCTGTCGCTTTGCACCAATGTTTTAACCAAAGGAATGACGCAGCACCCCGCTCTTCGAACACAACATATGCAGGTGTACCTTCTGGTGGAGTAGCTTCCCCTGCTGTCTCTGGAATATGAACCTCTCCTCTTAAGACATTCTTTAAAACTTTGAAAAATTTCATTTTTGCAAATTTTACGTGAGTTCAAATCAGGAAGTGACTTTTAATCCCAAAATCCTTTTCTCCAACCTTCACCACCAATTGTGCTTCATGGTTGTCTGACAATCCATGCACTACCCTGCTCACTAACCAACCTATCCCAGCACAGCTCCAATGACATCACACTCACAGCGGCTGACAAAGTCTTGTGGCTTGTCCTCCTAAACTCAGATTCACACCAAACTAATGCAAAATTTAGAGCACTTCAACAAAACCCAAAAAACTAATTTGTCTGTTTGCTACAGGTAGGATAACAATCGCTTCAGAAACCTAACAGATTTTTCACTGACAGCTTTTCGCTCTGGCAGCTACTCTTTCTTTCTCAGTTCCCCTGATTTGCAAGCAAAATACGACCCGCAAATTTTACTTTCAATTGATCATTGGGTCTGTCCTGGTGCACATAAGACTTGCCAGATCTCAGTCGAAAAACCTTTCACTCACTTTAACATGCACTCTTGAGTTTGTCAACCAGTCCCGATTGACTCACTAAACAGACAAATTACAACAATACACCAAGAGTCTCATACACTTTTGAATATACTTCGGAGCTTTAGTCCTCGCAGGGCCCGTTTACCCACAACCATGTGGACACGTTTTGAGCACAAAGAGCCACACACATGAAGTTCAACGTCTTCCCTACACTCACACTCTGGAGTATGCAAACTCCAACAACTTCATTTGGAGTACGCCAACTCCCTAAACCTTCACAAACATCACAATTCAGCTGCAGTTTGCTGTGCAAGCGCAAAAACCTATTCCATTCACATTGTCACTAGAACGCCGAGAACACCTTTAAGCAATCATAGGCAAGCTCCAAGGATCTGGGAAAGTCATCCTAGGTTTTTTGGGACACATTTTCTCTCTACTTTGTGACATTGAATCTGAAACATCTTAACCAATCAATTTGACCTCCTGTCTTTTCCACAGGACAATATGGTGATCTCTTAAGGAGACAGACCATGAACTATACTTAAGGATGTGCTCTTAAAGAGACAAACCATCCTACTTTGCTACCATTTCTTGCTAGCGCGTCTTACCTTATTGGTCATCTTTACGTTAATTGATAAGGGGACGCATTCTTAGACCAATAGACCTTTTGACTCGTTTAAGATGTTCACACCCTTAATCACTATATATCACGATTATCGTCAGACATACAATAGAAATTCTTTATTCAGTCATTCTCACACACCATGACCCATTAGGTCACGAATAACCACACCTTTTGTATCAGTTAGAAAATGTATTTCCCTAAATTAACCTGCTAGTATCACATAAATTAGTCTCAAAACCACATGATATACGTATTAGAACAACACTGGTTGACCAAATCTCCTAAAGAATCTCAATTTAACTAATGCGTTGATAACTAATCCTTCTAAAGCCAAAGTACAAATCAACAATAAGAGTAATTGTGCAATGGTAGTAACACATTTGAATTCAGCAATTGAGTAACATCAAATAGCAATTTAGTTGAATGGAGGAAAATTCACTAGCATCAGCATGTTTGGACTTCATGCAGAAGATTTTAATCAACACAAATTTGGAAAACAGCTAACTATGGCTCTATCAAAAGGCAGCAGTTAGTACCTAGGAACAAAAGACAAACCAGTAATAAAGACATTCGGAGTTTGATATACCTGTCCTTATGAATCAGCAAGCGTGAATAGTCTTCGTCAAGCGGACATCAGTTCAAGCAGCATCAAGGCATGGCAAAGGAAATGGTTCAGAATCGGGGACTCTAAGCTCTCCGAACCATTAGAAAGAAGTATCTGGGATAGGCAACAAAGGCGACACAAACTCTAAGCATCAAGCGCAAGAGTAAGCACCAGCATTACGCATGGAGCACGAGAAAAATGAAATCATGAGTGGGGTCTCTCTGCAGAGAAGTGTCGAAGTGAGGTGAGAACTCTTAGTGCATTTCCCACATTGTCATTGGTCAAATAATCATGCGATAGCCATTAGTCCAATAATATTTATATTTCAAATCTAAGATATAACCAAACAGTCCTTCACACGTTGATGATTGGCTTCCTCTTTACGCACATCGTTCGACTCGTCAGGAAGCAACTTTAATATCCTTCTGTCAGTACATCCATTGTTAGTTCCTGGGAACATCGCTTTCTCATACGCTTCGAGTTAACATTTGTAATAAGTTCAGAACATTCAGGTTTCTACGCACATTAACACACAGTTTCTAGTGTGGACAGGAAAAACAATTTTTGCTACTACTATGACCTTCAGTTAAAACAGCACATCTTTATTCAGCAAGACATGAGATCATATTTTATTCTGACATTGCATTTTTCTAATAAACGGCTGTGTAATACTAAGGCTTAGACCTCAGTAACTTTGAGGCCTACAGTTAACTTAAGCAAATACATAGCATTTAATCATAAATTAAACCCATTACTGCATTTTACATTATTATAAGTTCTAAAACATTAATAAACTGTTTTAGTAAAGCATTACAAAGTAGATGGCAGCCTTTCAAGTGGGTAAATTTTTGAGTTGCACGTTATTTTCTAGGTTTTATCTTTTTCTATGCAACTACAAAATACATTAAATATTTATTAGTAATAGTTTCAGCGCTCACAGACCTAAATCCTTGAACTGCTCCATAGGTATCGCTAATCACACACTGAACCAAGCTTCTGCAAACATGTATGTAATACCTCCACCAATTAACCTCAGATACCCTCCTTTTATTTACATGAGCATTTTAATACAGTAGATTTTGCATGAAGTATGATGGTGCGACCAAACAAGTTAGCTGACAGTGGCGGAGAAAGATATTTGGCAAAAGATTCTTCCAAGAGGTCTCTAGATTGTAGTAAAAGCGTATTCTGTTGCTGCAGTATCAGCGCCTCATTTTCCGCAACACCTGTATCTGTGTTGTGCCCTACAGAACTGTAGTCACTTTCCACAGCATCTCTTCATGACCAGAGGATCAATTTGCCACAAGATTGGTTACCAGCATTATAGAATAACCTTTTCAAAAGCTATGTGAGTCTGTCCTACAGGTGCATATGTACGCAGTGGTACTGTTGAACAACCCCCACATGGTACCATCATGATTTTATAAATGTGAGCACCCCTGACAATTTAGTAAAAATATTTGTTTCATGAAGGCCATGATGTTGTAATGAATTTTCTTATATTTTATTTACACTATCAGCAGCAATGTTTGGTATTTGTTGTGAAATTGAACCCCTGACTTAGTTTGTTGCTTCAAAGAGTTATTCTGATAGCTGTTAAGCATTTTCATACTGTGCAGGATTACGTAGCATAAACAGGCAAAATTAGAAAATTATGATATTTGTTGTCAAGGTTCAAGATACCGTTGGCTCTTTGGAGTTTGTCTAACTCAAATGCTTGCTTTTACATAGCATAATTCCTCTATCTGTTAGAGACTTCTAGCTGCAGATTCCTTACCTTAGAACAGGCTCCTTCAATGAGCAGCTCGCAAACTACTGGTAGCTCTCCTGTGTGCAGCCTCATCAACTAAATTAGAAGCTTGTGCTTGGTTCAATTAATGTATGTACACCAAAACTGAAAAGCATGTATTTGAGACAAAGATGTGTGTACTTTCAGAACTCATAAGCTTATGTGAGAAAAATGGTTGCATTTCTAAAATATATTTAAAGCTGATTTTTGAGTGAGAAATCAAAAGGTGTTGGAGAGATTTATTAACAATATGAACTTGGCACTAGGGACATTCCTATGGCTGTTATATATTACACATGTACCTACGTTTTTACATTACTGCTAGCAACCATGTCTGATGAGCTGAAGTGATCTCTGCTGGTAATTTTTGCAGTTGGTGACCACTATTGTAATCCTGTCTCGTGTGGTAACTACTACATCGCTAATAATATTAGTAGCTCAGTAGAATTGTTATTGATAATAAGTAGCTCTCATTACAGAAAAGGTTGAAGACCCCAGCCTTAGAATTTCCCCAGGCATCAGACTGGATATGGAAGATTTTTCATGAGCAGTACTCTTGCATGCCAGTAGGTAACGGCGTTCAGCTCCTAGTGTGCGTCATGTGCCACACTGGAAATGATGTCCACTGCACCTATGTAGGCACCACCCAGGTGTGCTGACATCAGTTCTTTTCTTTCTGTGCCAGCCAGTGCTAATCTGGAGAAGAGCTACTCCATCAGTCACTTTTTGATTGAACTTTTTCAATGTTTTGCTCAACTGTCTTTGAAGGTTTTCTTCCTGGTGTCAGAAAGTTGTCCTCTAACAAGGCTGGCTTCAAGCCCTCTGGCACCTGTGGTAGGAAACTGGGTTTTCGTTGCAGTACTCCCCCACTTTTGCTGGTATTTGATGCCACATTGGCTGAACTGCACTGGGTTCCTGTTATCCAGGTCCCCAGTGTTCTTTCCCCAAAAATGCACAATTGTTCCCCCAATTGGCAATACCTTTGGCACCCCTGTAAGTTCCTAGTAAATGGTAACCCAGGTGCCTAAGACATGGGTACCAAAGAGGGTCCCCAAGGGCTGCAGCATGTATTGTTCCACCCTCAGGGACCCCCTCACCTAGCACATGCAGACTTCCATTGCAGGCTGCGTATCTTGGTGCAACTAAAAGTGAAAACACAACATGACTCATAGCCTGTGTGCCATGTCCCCTAACACTGGGTGCAATAAGTTTGTCACCCCTACAGCATGCCTTACAGCCCTAAGGCAGGGTGCCTTATACTACATATGTGGACATATCTGCAAGAGCAGATATGCCCCTGCTATGTCTTTGTTGATTCCTAGACATAGTAAGTGATCATGGAAGCCATTTTAGGTGCATGTGCAGAACACTGGTCAATACAAGTTACCCAGCTACATGAGGGCTTCACTGAAAATATGGATGTTTAGTATCAAACATCTTATATTAATAAACCCTCACTTATGCCAGTGATGGATTACTTAATACATGCACCCAGAGGGCACCTTAGAGGTGCCCCCTGAAAGTCTTACCATCTACCTGTGTATTGGCAGACTAGTTTTAACTAGCTACCAACAGACCAGTTTCTGACCCCCCAAGGCTGGGAGCCGTTGCTCTTGGGCAGTCTGGAACAAAGCCTGCTCTGTCAGGGGTGTTAACACACCCCTCTCAACAGGATGACCTGCAAATCTGCATTCCAAGACAGGGGGCTTTAGAGAGGCCCACCATCCTTGGTATGCAGATCTGGCTTCCCTCAGAAGGGAGATGCCAACCCCTCCAGCCCCAGGGCCCATTTGGTGCCTGGACAGGCTGGAAAATAAGTAGTCAGAGATACGTGTCCACCCTCAGGTCAGTTTCACCCATAAGGCGAGCTCCCTGATATGCACACAAAATGTAAAAGTCTGCCATCTTTGTGATGCTAGGACTAGGATCTCTGGGACAGGGTTATGCCCACTTCACACAGGAAGTGGTTATATATATAGGGAGTATGGTAGTGACCCCAAAGGTAAGTAGCCTATTGGCTAATACCCTACACTCCCCTACCACTGCTAACTTCCGTATTTAGGGGATCCCTGGCACCAGAAAATCAGATTCCAGCTGACCTGCAAAGAAGGACACTCAGGAGCCATGTAAACAAATACTAAGTAAGAAGCAACTGACTTGGCACCAGCCCTGCCAACATGTCTGCTGTTCCCTCTGAATTGCACCAAAGTCGTCTCATCCTGCAAGCTTTCATGTCTATAAAATCCTGGGAGGACTGCCTGCCTTCAGCAGAGACCCTGGAACTGCTTCCCTGCAACCTGCAGGCACCCCAAGACACTTGAGAGGACTCCAGACTGCCAAAACCTGACATTGGAAAGCACCACTGCATTTCTAGCTGAAGTGAGCCAACAGTGCTAGCGTGTGCCCCTGGCCCTCTAGAGACAAATCCCACCTTGGACTTGCCCACTGTGGACTCACCAACCTGCAGCCTCTGTTTGTAGTACTCTGGGTGATGTGAATTAGATACCCCAAGACACCTCTGCACCCGTCGCCCCTGGTCCATAGAGAAGAGGACCTAAGGTGTCCCCACGTCCCTGAGCATTGTGAGAGCTGAGCCCACTTGCTGGTTCAGCCTGACTGGCCTCCCAGTCCAA
Organism: Pleurodeles waltl; assembly: GCF_031143425.1. Classification (NCBI taxonomy): domain Eukaryota; kingdom Metazoa; phylum Chordata; class Amphibia; order Caudata; family Salamandridae; genus Pleurodeles; species Pleurodeles waltl. Next base: position 502,446,641 of record NC_090449.1, on the reverse strand, counting down.
ACCTGCAGCCTCTTTTTAATAGGGCCGATCTTATTTACTAACATTGTGCACCCAACGCTGTAATGCACCTCTGCACCCGGCCGCCCCAGTGCAGCCTGGTGTGACCTGTTGGTTCTGCCTTGCCCCATGCCCCATACTTACCTTAAGTCCAGGAGATTGGTCACTTAAGTTTCTGTGAAGTGCCCAACTGCAGTACATGTTTTCCCCCCATAGGATAACATTGGGCACCCAAAGCTGAAACCACCTCTGTACCCAGCCGCCCCAGTGTCACCCAAGATGTTCTGTTGGTGATGCCTTGGACCTTGCCCCATACTTACCTTAAATCCAGAAGATTGGTCCTATAAGTCACTGTACTCTACTGTATGTAGTACTTGTTTTTCTTCCTTATAACATTGCCACCTTCGACTTTTAAAACCTGAAAGTATTTCTCTTGCAAAATGCACTTACCTGATAGTATTGATTTTGGTGCCGAAATGTATATAATATGTGTTATTTTTATAAATTGGTGTGGACCTCCTTAGTGAGTCATTGCATCAATTATTAAGTGTGTGTATATTTGCAGATGTCTAACACTACTCTCTGATAAGCCCAAGGCTGCTTGACCACACTACCCCTTAAAAGAGCACCTTGGGAGGTCAGAGCAAGCCCCTGACCACTAGTAAGGGAACCCTTGAGTTCTTTGCACTGTATACCACATTTTGGTATACCATATAAAGAGCCAGCTTCCTACATCTATCATCGACCAATGTCAGACCATCATCTTGTATGCCTGTGGTGCCTCAAGGGCAACCACAACCAGATGTCATGTCCATACTGCTGTGCCATGAACCTGAAGGCCTTGCAAGTGTGCGATCCCTCAAGCTCCTGGTGGCTTGGCGTGCAATGCTGTGACGTCTGTGGTCCCGGTTGAGAATAAGGTCCAGGGAGCAGTTGCAGACTCCAAGATCCTCGTCACACTCCAAGTTGTTGGGTCACTCGGGTAAATTCTGCCATATGAAGAAAAAGCCAAAGAGGTCTTTGAATTCTCCATGTCTGTTGGCTGACGAGACGTAGCAGTGTCTGCATTGTGAGGCCTGGCTCCACAGTAGAGCTTGCACCTGGGCCGACTCCACACCTTCCCAAATTTCCACAAGTCAGAGTGCCCCCTGCCCAATTTAAGGAGTTTTATGAGGCCATGAGCCTCTATTTTGGGTGGGCTAGCTCCTCAGGTGCCACTGGACTGGACTGGACTGGAGTGGACTGGATGCTTCTCCAGTTACTGGTATGCTTTCTTCTCCTATCGTGGCTATGGAGGACGGAGCTTCGTTTGCAATAGTGGTATGGAGGGTAGCTAAGGTCCTTGAGCTTAAGTTGTCTTCGGTTGCAGTCTAGACTAACATCTTGACTGAGGTGTTGCAGCTGGGAGTTTCCACCTTACAACTGCTGCTCCAGTTTAACGAAGCCCTCACTTACGTCCTTCTGGGGGATCTGGTCCAAGCACAGCACAAGGGCTCCTTTGAATAAGAGAATTTCCTGTTGCAACAGACCCACACCAGGGGACCCAAACTTCCTTACCCTACCCCCAGAGAGCTTGGTGGTCCAAGCCTCTATGTTTCATGTAAATCCTGGTGCTGGACACTTAAAGGAATAAGATGTTTTCTTCCACCAGCTTGGCATTGCGACCTGTGAACACTGCATGCCTTTTGGGACACCATTCCTATGATCTGTGGGACACCGGTATGCAGGTGCTTCCAACGGTCCCGGAGGAGACCCGGGCAGTGCTCTCTCCCCCTCAGGCTGTTGCCGATGGGAGGGATACAGCAAACTTCACCATCTGTTGAGGACTTGACGTGACCGACTCAATGGGCAGAGTGGTTTTGTGGATGGTACCCTTGAGGCGCTACGCCTTCTGGAGGACAATTGTCTTTTCAGGTGATGTTCAAACATCCCTGAATCTGCAGCTAGAATTCTCTATCAGATGAACGAGTTAATTACCATCAGTAATGCTTTATCTTTTGAAGACTATGGGCCTCATTACAACATTGGCGGGCGGCAAGCGCCGCCCGCCAAGTTGTAACCGCCGGGCGGCCGCACTCCCGCAGTGCCCATTTTGACATCCCCGCTGGGCTGCAACATGGGAGCCAGCTCCAAATGGAACTGGCGGTGTTGCGGCAGTGCGACGGGTGCAGTTGCACCCGTCGTGCTTTTCACTGTCTGCATAGAGGCATGGGCAGTGCAGGGGTGCCAAGGGGCCCCGCGACTCCCCGTACCACCAGCCTTTTCCTGCCGGTTCAAACCGCCAGGAAAAGGCTGGTGGTTGGGGACTTGTAATACCCTGGGCAGCGCTGCCCTGGCGGATTACTACCGGCTGGGCCATTGTGGCGGAAAACCACCGGCCCTGGCAGGTACGACCGCAGCGCTTCCACCGCGGTCGTAATACCCCAGGAAGCACCGCCAGCCTGTTGGCGGTGCTTCCGTCATTTTAGCCTGGTCTCGTACCGCCAGGGTCAAAATTACCCCCTATATCTAGCTTCAGATTCCTTACCCGACCTATCAGTCCTCCACGCTTTGCGAACGGATGTCTAGGGACAGGGCTGTTCCCTTTCAGAGCCCTAGTTTTCCACACCTGTGGTCAGTGTTTTTTTTATAACTCCGTTCTTCTGGCATGGAAAGTCGTGAAAGGAAACCATCAGCGCACTTGGGTGGTGCCTATATGGGTGCCATGGATGTCGTTTCCATCACAGATGATGCTGACGACTCACCCTGAGTCCAACAACGCCTCCTACCGGCACTCAGGGGTACTGCTCATAAAATAAATCTTCTGAATCCAGGCTGATGCCTGGGGAAATCCTAAGGTAAGGAATCTGTAGCTAGATATAGGGCCTTATTTAGATATCGGTCGACGAGTTACTCCATCACAAAGGTGACAGATATCCAGTTCGCCGAAAACTAAATCCAATAGGATATAATGGGAGTTCGATTTTGGCAGACGGGATATCAGTCACCGTTGTGACTGAGTAACTCGTCTGCCAATATCTAAATCAGGCCATGGTCTCTACCAGACAAGACGTTACCGAAGGTAAGTAACTTGTTCATTTTGACCTCTTCTCTGTGTTGATAAATGATAAATAGCTACATTATTGATATCCCCCAGTAGATGATTCCTGTTGTTGTCTTAGTGTTTTTTATTGCTTTGAGGAAATGGAGTATATTATGTGGTGTGGTTGTGATGTATTACACTTACCAACCCCTTTAGGAGCAGTGGGTTTCGTTTGTTAAACCCATTTGCTTAGCCTTGGGTAGCAGTGGCTCTGAGTAGCAAGGCTTACACAAAGGAACACCTGTAAACCATTTAAACAGCACTAAAACAATTGAAGAAGTTGTGAACAATACACTCATATTTTAATATATTTTTAGACACCACAAAGGAAACTATCCACTGGAGGTTTATGGATATATAGCAAGTACAGTAAATATGCACTCACTTACTTCACCTCAAACAAGCATTGGCAAAAAGCAGAAAGCTGTCTTGGTGACAGGCTCCTTGTGCAAACGGTACTGGAGACTAAAGGGAACAAAGTGAAAACTTTGTAGAAGTTGCACATATGTTACATTATTTTTGACTAGAGAACCATACTGAACTAAATGTAATGACTTGTTTGATACCTTGGAGTACTAACTTTGGCTGCACAATTCAGGAGTTAGTACAGCTGAGAGATCAGTTTGTAATCCTTCACTCACCAATGGGGAAACCAAGTTCGTCCAGATTAAAAATGACAGTTTCATGTTTTTACTCTCAGAACATGTCAACTACATGGTCTCCCCAATAATATGCTGCATCCTCCTTAGGGCTTGGTAGGCCTGCCATAGGGGTAACATGCACATATTGCAGGGAAGGCTTGGCTTTGCCATTGCTTTAAATGGCAAAGCTGGGCTTGTAGTTTGAAACTGCTCTTCCAGTCAGCAGTTACTTGTGTTCCACACAGTGCTGCAATTTTGGAGTCACCCTCTAACTTTCATGCCCTGGGTTCCTTGGTACCATATACTAGGGACCTAAAGGTAATTTTGATTGTGCCAATAGGATTTAATTCTGTGTGTTTTTATGGTGTGTCTTGACAGCACAGCAGGAACAAGATAATTTCATGAGCATCTATAGAGAAGGGGCTTTGGATCCTCCCACATGTTGGGGGGCCAGGTGTACATGTTTTGATTGGGCAGTTGTGTGCTTGCCCTTTGTGCAACTGTTCTCATTTTGTTTATTTATCTAGCTTGTTAAGCTTGAAGTTTCAAGGCCGCACACATGACATTGTAATGCAGTAAAAGTGTTTTAGATAGGGTTAATATATATAAGGCACACATCAAACGCAAAGGCCATTTGAAGTCAGTTTTCATGTCTTTTATTCTTTGATATCTAGATTAGAGCGTACTTGCGGCAAGTGACAAGACATGTTAATTTGGAGCTAACAGAAACCAGATGCTTAAGATGTTAAGGGAAACCAGAAGGAAGAGTCTCTAATAGGAATCTACCGCACTGACGAAGTCACGGGGTACACCCCTGACGAAACACATGTTGGCGGCAATTGGAGACTGACGATTGGAACTTATGGGCTGAAACTCAAGATTCAAAGAATAAAAGACATGAAAACTGACTTCAAATGGACTTTGCATTTGATGTGTGCCTTATATATATATATATATATATATATATATATATATATATATATATATACACAGGGAGTGCAGAATTATTAGGCAAGTTGTATTTTTGAGGATTAATTTTATTATTGAACAACAACCATGTTCTCAATGAACCCAAAAAACTCATTAATATCAAAGCTGAATATTTTTGGAAGTAGTTTTTAGTTTGTTTTTAGTTTTAACTATGTTAGGGGGATATCTGTGTGTGCAGGTGACTATTACTGTGCATAATTATTAGGCAACTTAACAAAAAACAAATATATACCCATTTCAATTATTTATTATTACCAGTGAAACCAATATAACATCTCAACATTCACAAATATACATTTCTGACATTCAAAAACAAAACAAAAACAAATCAGTGACCAATATAGCCACCTTTCTTTGCAAGGACACTCAAAAGCCTGCCATCCATGGATTCTGTCAGTGTTTTGATCTGTTCACCATCAACATTGCGTGCAGCAGCAACCACAGCCTCCCAGACACTGTTCAGAGAGGTGTACTGTTTTCCCTCCTTGTAAATCTCACATTTGATGATGGACCACAGGTTCTCAATGGGGTTCAGATCAGGTGAACAAGGAGGCCATGTCATTAGATTTCCTTCTTTTATACCCTTTCTTGCCAGCCACGCTGTGGAGTACTTGGACGCGTGTGATGGAGCATTGCCCTGCATGAAAATCATGTTTTTCTTGAAGGATGCAGACTTCTTCCTGTACCACTGCTTGAAGAAGGTGTCTTCCAGGAACTGGCAGTAGGACTGGGAGTTGAGCTTGACTCCATCCTCAACCCGAAAAGGCCCCACAAGCTCATCTTTGATGATACCAGCCCAAACCAGTACTCCACCTCCACCTCCACCTTGCTGGCGTCTGAGTCGGACTGGAGCTCTCTGCCCTTTACCAATCCAGCCACGGGCCCATCCATCTGGCCCATCAAGACTCACTCTCATTTCATCAGTCCATAAAACCTTAGAAAAATCAGTCTTGAGATATTTCTTGGCCCAGTCTTGACGTTTCAGCTTGTGTGTCTTGTTCAGTGGTGGTCGTCTTTCAGCCTTTCTTACCTTGGCCATGTCTCTGAGTATTGCACACCTTGTGCTTTTGGGCACTCCAGTGATGTTGCAGCTCTGAAATATGGCCAAACTGGTGGCAAGTGGCATCGTGGCAGCTGCACGCTTGACTTTTCTCAGTTCATGGGCAGTTATTTTGCACCTTGGTTTTTCCACACGCTTCTTGCGACCCTGTTGACTATTTTGAATGAAACGCTTGATTGTTCGATGATCACGCTTCAGAAGCTTTGCAATTTTAAGAGTGCTGCATCCCTCTGCAAGATATCTCACTATTTTTGACTTTTCTGAGCCTGTCAAGTCCTTCTTTTGACCCATTTTGCCAAAGGAAAGGAAGTTGCCTAATAATTATGCACACCTGATATAGGGTGTTGATGTCATTAGACCACACCCCTTCTCATTACTGAGATGCACATCACCTAATATGCTTAATTGGTAGTAGGCTTTCGAGCCTATACAGCTTGGAGTAAGACAACATACATAAAGAGGATGATGTGGTCAAAATACTCATTTGCCTAATAATTCTGCACTCCCTGTATATATATATATATATATATTATTGTTATCAGTGACTCATGATCACTGAGCGGAAGGAGTTAAGGGTGATCTTCTTTTAAGTGCACCATCAGGACTACTAGATGAGTGGATAATTGACAGGCAGTGCCACACACTCCTCACGTTCACCCATCAACACAACGTGTTTTAGATAGGGGTTTATCTTCTTCTGTCAGTAGCACAGTTGGGAGGAAGGCAGTCATTATCCTACATGGAATTTGAGGTCTGGCTTAACAGTGCAACTGCCATCTGACCTTTTAACATACACCAATATTATTCTACAGTGCTTTGCTTCCACACACACACATTAATTGGCATGCAATTTACTTGTAATGCTTCACATTACCAAACAATCCTTTAAAGCCAGACCCATTGGCATTGCCAATGCAAGTTTTGTTCTAGAAGTCATTTTATATAGTATCATCTCTTTTATAGGTCTTCACTTTAGATATTGTCCGATTTGTAGTCTCTTTCTCAACAAATCTAGTCTTCATAATTTATAGTTCTTGTTCACAAATCTGATACTGTAATCTACTAGCTCTTGACTTTTTACCAAACATTGTTAGACTTTTGTTTATATTGTTTGCCAGATGTGATAAGTATAGTATTAATCGTGGCAATGGGCTTTGTACATAATCTAGTGCGCACGTTTCCTTCTTATATAAAGATATCAATTCTATATTTGCTATATTGTATAGTCACTGACATTACATTAATTTTGATTTAGATTTATATAAAACTGTGTAAAGTCTTGGTTGTACTTACAGAATAACATACAATCCTTGAAACTACATCAGAAAATGAGACCCTCCACATTTTAGTCAGATTTATCAGTCTATGCCATCTCCTTGCAAAAGCACCAATAGCTATGTTTGCAAAAGATGCCACACATTTTGAGTTTTCTGCTTTACACTTTACTTTGCTCCTAGAGCTGTTTATTGAATAGAAAAAAAGTTGCTATACAGAATACATTTAGTCATCTCATTATTCACATCACTATTATTAAAATGTGTAGCAAAGCTGGTGTAGTTTCCAGATTTTTTCTCACTACATTCAGACATTGCTAATGATCTATTAGAGTGTAGGAACATCCATTCCGACCAGAATATAATCATCACACCATGGAATTTCAGAAATTCCCCTCAAAATGTAATATGTCTCTTAAATATGATGGTAAATTATAAACAAAAGTGGCAATTAGTGAGTCCACAAATTCTGACAGTTTCATTCAATGAGTTAATGGCAGCTGTGATTGGGCAACAAGCTGCAAAATGTGCCTCTCTATGAATCGTTTGAAGAAAATAAATTATCAGTGTGACTGGATGGTTATTTTTTTTTAAATAGTTGTATTCATTACATGATAATGTAGATGCAGCCAACTTTTTTCTTAACATCATATTGGAGTCAGATATAGCTTTCACCAGTTCGGATGTATCCACAGTGATGAAGTTCCTGGCAAGTAATTGTTTTAATGTTTCTTTCATCATCCTCTAAATTCATAATTGCCTCCCTTATCTGAGTTGTGGATGAGTATAGATTTGTCTTCTTTCAATGCTTTTAGTGCCATTCTTTACTTTTTTAGTTTCAATTGCTGTAATTCATTTTCAAAGATTCAATATTTCATGTTACTCAAAAAATGTGTAAGTAAAACTGCTATGAACAGTAGGTAAGAATGTTGGTTTAGTTGTGAAGCTACTGGTAGGCGCATCAGTCAGGGTCAGTGTTTTCAGAGAGTGACAAATCTTCAATATCCAGACTTGCATGGCCTTGAATACTCTGTAGTTTGATTACAGATTTGAGAGGATTTACAATGTATCACTTAGGACTTCAGGTTGTATATCTGCTCTTCTTCTGAATCCCCACTAGTTTAACTTCTTTCCAGTGGCAGATTCAGTAAGTATTAGGGCAATCCTTGATGACATTTTAAATGATACATAATTTTTATCCAGTTCTGAATCCTTTACAGATTCACATGGTTCAATCTTTCCAGTTGAGGTGGGAGTCCCACAGTAATCATAATAAGTAGAAAAAGCATAATACAGTAAAGCTTAAAGAGGTGACACTGTTAAACAATTCACATCATTTCGAAACAAAACAAACTGCAGCTAATCAGAGAGCAGCTTCTAAATCATACTTCCCCTCCAGGGCCATCATACCTTGGATTTCAAACTACCCTTCAGTTCTAGTGAGATAGATGTTTATGCTGCTGTTTGTTGATCTTTGGTTGAACTTCATCTGACAGAAGGTAGCAGCCTGCGAGTTTTTTTCTGGCAAGATTTGCCATGTCAGAATAATCCCAAAAGAAGATTATTTCAGCCATGTAATTCCTGTGGTAAACTCAGGCTCTTTTATGAGGGCCCTCACAATGAGTGTCTGTACTGCCTGCATCCTTGCCATAAGCCCAAGCTATGCAAATATTGCTGGACTTTGTCTGCCAAACCTTTTACGATATAGAGGCAAAGTTTTTTTGGGGGCAACAAAAGAAGACATCTGCTGAAACTCCGGTCTGTGGCATGAAGAAGAACTTCAACTCCTCTCAAAAAGACCTTTAATAGAGACAGACAAGAGCCTTTGGATAATCCTGCCAAGAAGGTATCCAAAGAAAAAGAGAACAGAGGGAAGTCCAGGTCAATACATTCTATACCTCCTGGATCGCCTTAAACACCAAAAATGAGGTCAGAACACTCCTGAAAAGTTTTTGATCCTCCATACAAAAAACATGGCTCAACAACAAAACCATGAACAGGCTGTCCACCACACATCCCTGTTGTCAAAGTTAATTTCAACATCTTTGTTGTTGAGGCAGTTGACTGCTTTGTTGGTGAGACCGCCAATGACTGCTCCATCAATTAAACAGTCAACTGTAACACTGTTGACAAGCAGGCCTCTGTCATCAATTATGGCTGCTGAAATGGGCATGTACTTCAGGCACAGGACCTTGCCGATGACATGGACATAACAGTCAAAAGAGTAACTGATAGCATATTGTGGCCAGATCAGACTTCATCAAACAAGGTGTCCCCTTTTCCTGCTGTCCATCTCTTTGAAACAGGAAGTACGGATGAAGATGATGACAGTCCATTTGGATCCAGAAGTAATCGGTCACAGCTATGCATTAAATGTCAGGACACTGATGATGATTATTGTGAGGGGATGGCTTATTTGTAAAGGGATTTATGCTTTAAAGATAGGGATCAGACTGGAACAAGATCTTTTAAAGAATTACAACAGGTGTATCCCTATGACAATACTTTTGAAGAGCAGTCCTTTCAGGAGCTTATAATGTAGTTTTTTGCTTTAGAAACAGGTCTTTGCAAGATGCTAAATGAGTACCAGGAATGTTTTTTTGGGAGAGAGGAAACCCATAATCACAGCTGCATCAAGCTATGGTGCCCTATGCTGGTATGTCCCTGCGCTATCCTTAATTGCTTCCCCAAGAGAAGAATCCTGCTACTCAACCATGACTGCTAGATTAAACCACCGTACATGACAATTATGTAGTCAGGTAGAAGATGATTATGAACCTGAAGAAGGTGAAATAGTACACAACCAACTACTATTGGAAGTGAATGGGACGATTATGTTACACCACTATCAGCCGCTCCAACGCTTCTTGTGGCTAGTCCCCCTGGACAATATTGGGGTGAAAGGGAGGGGGGGGGCTAGTTCTGTGTTCCACTCGAAAGAGCTGCTAAATGATTTGCCTCACCAGTGCTGGTATAGCAAACAGACTGACTCTTTCTTCAAGGATACAGCTAGGAAGTGAGTTAAATCTATTCCCATAATAGATCATGTATGGGCTGATGGTATTGAGGTTATGAAAAACCCCATAGCAGTGATACTACCCCTGGATAAGAAATACAAAGACTCTGTACCACCTAATAATGAGGGAAGGATGTTGGATAACAAGTTTTTCAGCCTTAGCCGATATGACCATAAGCTTCTAATGCGCTAGGTATCCTGGGCATGTTTGACCGCTAAATGTGGTTGGACTTGGGAACATTCATTTTCTCGAGAAGAGAAAAGAGATGAAGACTACCCCAGGAGGGAGAAAGGACATCTAAGGAAATCATTCATACAGAAATAAATGTTGCCTCAACAGGTATTAGAGAAATAGCTGGAGCAGCAGCTTTAAGACGCCAAGGCTGGCTAAAGGCAACCTCCTTTAGATCAGAAGTACAGTAAACAAGCAGTTGCAATGCAATAGGTCTCGCATTTACTTGAGTTGAAGCTGGGGGGCAATGAAAGTTTATAACTGGACTTCTTTTACCACATTGATTGGTCAACCCTGCTGCATATTTTGGTCCTTTGTGCCACATAATCCCAGTGGCCCTGCATATAACTAAAGGTCTAGTAGACCTACTGGAATATTTTTTCAAACAAGGCCTTTAAAAGAATAACTACTCCCAGGTACAAAACAAATGTTCCATCCAAAAGAGAGCTTACAAATACACTGAATGATGGGATGTTATTTTGGGGTCCCCACTAACCTAGTGTGGGGAACCAGAGAATATCTAGACAGAACGAGCATGTTGTTTGAACATGATAGCATTATGGGGTGCATTTCCGAGTGTGAATATTATAGTATGTTGACTGTAATGCTCAGAACAGCCCATAAAGCACACCACAATAAAAATAGCATTTCTAAGTTAGCCCCTAGAGAGCATTACCACATGAAAACAGAATGGCAGAAAATAATGCAGTGCAACCATATATTTAGCCCCTATAGGGCATATACATTACACATTTTCTGAGCTAGCAGGCCTTCTGCAATGATATTACAAACAAGACCCTTAAAACATTAAGGCCCATATTTATACTTTTTGACGCAAAACTGCGCAAATGCAGTTTTGCATCCAAAAGGATAGCACCGGCTTGCGTCATTCCAGAGCGCCAGCCAGATACCAAATTTATGGAATGCTGCAAGCCAGCCCAAAGGGTGGGCTAGTGGAAAAAATAAAATAACGTTAGCCGGGTGGGGGTGGCTGTATGGGAGAAGGGGGTTTTGCACCAAACAATGACGTTAGGCTGGTTAGAGGCAAAAATAAAAATGCCTCTAACCAGCCTAGCATCATTTTCTGATGCAAAACCACCCATATCGCATGACTCCTGTCTTTGAAAAGACAGGAGTCATGCCCACCACCCCAATGGCCTGCACATTGTACCAGTGTCCCCTGAGCATGGCCATTGCACCCCAAGTTAGACCCGATGGCACTTTAATAATAATAAAAAAAAACAAAATACTTACCCTACTTACCTGGGATGGGGTCCACCATCCGCCAGTGTCCCTCTGGTGTGGGTGGGGTTGTTCCTGGGCCTTGATAAGGGCACCTGCGGACCCATTCCATGGCGTTTAACAATGGAAATGGGTCCACAGGTCCCCTAACCCCTGGTCTGACTGAGGCGTTGAATAATGGTGCAAAGCAAGCTTTGCCCCATTATTTATCCCCTCCTCCCAATCGTGCATCATTTTAGCACTGGTTGATAAATATGGGGCTAGTCGGTCAGCACCGTTTTGTAGATGGGAATGCCTACCTTGCATCTCATTGACACAAGGTAGGTTCAAGCATCTAAAAAAAATTGCAAACTCCAATATTTTGACGTTAGATGGGTCCACAGGGAGTACCTCTGATTGAAGGTGGCCAGATGTCACAACCAGTTCAAAATTCTGCCCGATAATATTTACCAAGTACATGGCTCCGGTAGCAGCTGAAGGAAAAATGGACACCAGGTCTTCCCACAGCTGGATGAATGGATCATAGAAGCATCCTCATCCTAGACTGTAGCCCGTCGGACAACATCCTGTATTCAAATCTTTAAAGATTTAGGCCTGAAGGTTGTTGCAAGGAAACTGAAATAAATAAAAACAGGACTCCTCTTTGCAAGGCAAAAGCAGGTTTACTGTCATAGCAGGGAGAGTAGCTATCCCGACACAGGTAAACAGCTGGTCTCAACTGACTCTTCACAAAATGACCCTTATGTAGTTACATGAACAATATTTTTACAAAAGGTCAAATAATAGACTACTCAACAAGTCCATATTTGTTACAAGAAAATCACATCATCTGTGTCCTCAAACTCATAACCTTTTCTCTACACATTCTTTATTGTAATTCTAACAATGCTGAACAAACCATTGTTTTTTTTATTTTATTTCGTATGCATGTGTATGCTTTTTACTACTCTGCTCCCAAGACTTCTTATCAGATTCTCTGTGTGCTTGGCTAACCCTATCTCCTTCTCACATTCTTTCAGTCACATTTTCAATTTCCCAAAAATAAAGAGTACATGCTTGTGTGCTGTGACCATAGATTCCTCTAAGCTTGCAAACACAGGTTTTCCTTTAGCTAAGACTTTGCTGATCATTCACTCTATTTTCCAGTACACTCTTCACCTGTCTTGCATCAATGTGGATCCTAGGCTACACTGTTCTTTTTTTTATTTTTATAAACACATTTTTATTGCTTTTCATGAGAACCATAAAAAACACGAAAAGGACAAACTCATTACCGCCTGCACCTGTGCAGGGGGGTTTACCAATTCTGTTATGCCTCCGTTTGATATAGAACACACGGGATATTGTTAGTGCTACATAATAGAATAAAACAAGAATGCAGGTTACCAATTCTGTTATGCCTCCGTTTGATATAGAACACACGGGATATTGTTAGTGCTACATAACAGAATAAAACAAGAATGCAGGTACAAACAACCACTGACTCGGTTCAAACGAGTAAGCCCGTCCACTTTCCCCACACCTTTCCATGCTTATGGGGACACCCCATTGATTCATACACCACCTTTTCTTGTGCTGCGCACCAGTTCACACCACGCCTCCATTTATGGAGGGAAGGACCCCTGGCAGTGTTCCAAGCGGCTGCAATGTCCCTCTTTGCCACCAGTAAGGCTGTTCCAACAAATGCATGGTCCGCTCTAGAGCTCTCCAGCTCCTCCATTGTACCCAATAGGACCATTTTTGGGGACAACAGTTGTGCATTCCCCAGTACTTTGTTCAACTCTTGATTTATCTTTCCCCAATACACTTGTATCACAGGACATGACCATACCATGTGTTAGAAATCGGCCAGGCCCCTATCGCACCGTGGGCATTGGGCTGAATTCCGGAGGCCCATCTTATGCAGTCTGTTGGGAAAGAAGTATGCTTTGTGTAGGAAATAAAATTGTATCGCCCTCAACCTCGCTGACCCCGCCAGCGATCGAGGAGCCATCAAAGCCTCTGTCCATTCGGCTTCATCAAGCGGCCCCACCTGCGCCTCCCACCCATTCTTAAGGTGGCTCAAGTCCCCAGGGGCGTTGTTTATTAACATTCGGTATATTTGGTAAACACCATTCATCCCCAAGCTACCCATGAGCAGTTTAGCCTCAAGTGGGTTGAACTCCAGTATTGGGTCCGCGCCAGTCAGACTTAAGGCATGCCGGAGTTGAAGGTATCTAAAAAATGGAGTTGGGGACAGCTGAAACTCGCACTGTAATTCCTGGAAGGACTTCAGTGTGTTCCCTTTCCATACGTCTCCCACCAGGGAGATGCCCAGTGTGTCCCACTTGGTGAAGCCCACCAGTGCGGCCGTTTCATTCAGCCATTTACTTTGCCACAGTGGAGTTTGCTGGGTGACGATGTTGTTCCATCCAGTGTGCCGTAGCGCTGCACGCCATGCTAGAAAGACCCCCTTAGTGACTGGCTCTAAGTCTCTGGGAATTGGTGTGCCGTAGAGGAAGTCTAGAATACGAGAAAACCCCAACGCATCCATCTCTACCTGATAGGATGGGTCCGTCCATCCCCCGTTGAACCAGTCATGAGCGACCAGGAGTTGAGTCGCCAAATAATACAGGTATGGATCGGCCATGCCCATTCCCCCATCGTACACCCCTCTACGACAGCTTTGCAATGCCACCCGGTGCCTCGCGCCGCCGCACAGCAATGAGGCGGTGGTTCCTTCTAATTTTCTGAAACATGAGCGAGAGATCATAAACGGCAAATTCTGGAGCACATATAGGAGTCGCGGCAGGCCATCATTTTATATAGGGCTACACGACCCAAGACATTTAAAGGCAATGTTTGCTGCCACTGAAGATCTGCACGTACGCGAGATACAAGCGGTGTCATGTTCAGAGCCCAGGATAGCTCCGGAAGCAACGCAACCCATACGCCAAGATATTTAAAACTCAGCTGGCGCAAGGGCACCACCTCCTGCCAGTCGAAGCATTCTTGTGACTTCGCCAGGGGGACCAACACCGATTTGGCGGGGTTCATTTTGAGCCCAGAGGCCTCCTCAAAACAACGAAGGAGATGAAAACTTCGGGGTCCCGTCACACCAGGATTCTCCATATACAGCAGGACATCATCTGCATATAGGGCCACTTGGTCTTCATACGACGAGCCCCACTTCCACCTGCGAAATATTGGTTCTCCCCTTATCAGTCATGCCAAGGGCTCGATGGCCAGAGCAAAAAGGAGAGGGGAAAGGGGACAGCCCTGGCGCGTTCCCCGATGGATAGCGAAGGCTGAAGGTAAGGTTCCATTCACCTAAACACGTGCCGTAGGGTTAGCATACAAGGCCCGGACTATTCGGCAAAACCTTGGCCCCAAGCCCGCCCACTGGAGAACCCAGAAGAGGAACCCCCAGTCAAAGGCCTTCTCAAAGTCTATAAGTAGGAGGGCCAGATTCTGGGGCAGCCGGTGACGCCTCGCAAGGGCCACGTGAAGCCGTTGTATACAATGGCTCGTACTGCGGCCACACTGATCTGGATGTATCAGCAAGGGCATCACCCTCTTAAGGCGGGAGGCGAGGAATCAGGGATATGGGTCTGTAATCCACACAATGAAGGGACGGGGCTTGAGTCTTAGGCAAAACGACAATGGTGGCTACATCCAACCCCTCTGGGAAGGAGCCAAGGTGGCCCACCTCCGCATATAGAGCCGTAAGTATTCTGATGGAAACCCATCAGGCCCAGGAGTCTTGCCCACCCCGTCGCAGCAATGGCCTCTCTAATTTCTGTTTTGGTGAACGGTTCCTCCAATGCCCAGACATCCACCAAGGGGAGCGCTGGGAGCGGAACGTCCGCCAAGAACTGATCGGAGTTGCCTGGCACCTTCGGACCCGCCTCCTGATACAGGACCCTGTAGTATGCGGCAAACGCCTCGGCCACTTCTTTGAGCTTGGATACATGTCCCCCTTGCTTATTACAAATTTTGGGGACGATTCAGGAGGTCTGTTGCTGGGATGCCAGCCAGTACATCAATTTCCCAGTCTTGTTTTTCCCACCATAAACTCGGGCCGTGGATGCACGCCACATGTGTTTAGCCGCTTCTAAAGATTGGTTACGGTTCTCCTCTTGTATCAGCAAGAGTTGTCTGGTTATCCTTTCATTGGGATGAGCCTCCTGCTCTGCCTCCAGGTGTAAGGCCCGAGCCTCCAGCTGGGCAACGTGGGAAGTCAGGGAATGCTCCTGCGCGCGGACAAGGCTCTTGGCCATCCCCCTCAGCACCACTTTACTAGCGGCCCATAGGGTCCCGGGCGACACCACCGAGCCCTCGTTACTATGGAAGTACTCGCGCATTGTCCCCTTTAGGCGCTTGACATAAGCCTCGTCCTGCAAATACCATGCATTCAGCCGCAATATGGGGTGGACAACCGAGTTCACGGGGCCCACAATGAACTGGATTGGCGCATGGTCAGAGATCCCCGTGGCAGAATCTCAATGTGTGAGAGGTAGCCAGCATGAACACAAGGTCGAGTCTGGATTGCGTACTGTGGGCCGCTGAGATATGTGTAAATTGTGTGCACCGCGGATGCCATATTCTCCAAGCATCGCAGAGCCCCGCCGTCGACATCCACCCAGGTAGACTAGCGGCCGTTGCCTGCCTATGGGCCGATGACACCCCGCTTGCGTCCAACCCAGGGTCCGAACTGCAATGAAGTCTCCCCCAACACCGTGACCCCGGGGGCTAATTCCAGCAGCAATCGGGTCAGGTCTCCTAGGGTCCCGCGCACCATGGTCTGAGGAGCATATACGCTAAGAATGTTCAGCGTGCGACCCTCTATTGTCCCTGAGATCACCACATAACGCCCTTGTGGGCCTCTCCATACCTAGGCTACACTGTTCTTTTACCATGCATAACTCTGTAACACTCTTTATTAATGCCTGTGATGCAATAGCCTCATATTTTGTTTCCTCTCTAACAAGGTAAACAAGAAAAAACTCCTGCCACAACGCAATCAGACAAGTTACAGTTCTAAGAGCAATTCAAAGGAAAACTGTTTTCAAGGCCTTTCCTACATGAGAAAGCATTACCAAGATGGTATTCAGACAGTACAATTTTTTACTGTGAATTATGTCTTCTTACATTCCACTAATACCCAATTAACGCCTATTCATATGGCTATTGCAGGAACAAACCCACAAACAGTGGAAGCATACAATGGAAAGCTTCAATGTCATCAGAACAACCGTGGCAATGAAGATGGGCATAACTTGGTAGATGCAAAAGGACAACATATCCTCGAGCCTAACATTCCCCAACAATAAACAACATTACTTTATGACAACACATGTGTCCATAGAGGAATGGGGAGCTCACCTCCATGACCTTGAAGCAAGTAGCAAAAGGTCAGTCAAAAGAAGAGGCATACTTCGTAGTGATAAGAACAGCAACTTTGGGACTGCATGCTTTCCTCCTAAGAATAAAGGGATCTGCAGTTCTAGTTCATACGGGAAATACAACCAGTATGCTTTATCTAAACAGACAGGGAGGATCAAGATCACTGCCCATATCCAAGGAAGATCAGGCCATTTGGAATGGGTCTTGCAAAGCCAAATTTCCTTAAAGGTGCCACAGACAACCAGTGGGAGGATGATCTGAGTAGATCCTCAAGAGAATGCCATATGAGGGAGCTGTATCAAATGCAACTGTCCAGGATTTTCCTCACAAGGGGAAAAACAATCTTGGACCCATTTGCTACAACCCTCAGTCAAAAATGTTGCCTCAATGCAAGCAGATTTCCCCCCCAGGGATCTTGGGAGAATGCATTACAAATTGCGTGGACAAGGATATTTGCTTATGCCTCTCCTTCCCTGTCTGTGGTTCCTCAGCAAGATGAAAAAGGAGCAGAGTTGAATCATTCTAATGTCTCCAGCATGGCCAAGTCAGTATTGGTATACAGAATGTTTTGTTAGAACAGCAACACAATCCACTCAAACCAATCCCAGGAATAATTTAGATAAACAATGGCCAGGTTAGTTCACCCACCACTGGAATATCTCAGTTTAGCTGCTTGGCTACTGAATCAATGTGTTTCACCTCTTGAAAATCTTGCAGCAGTGCAGAGACATCTTAATCAAATCGAGAGCTGACTCAATAAACAGGTCCTATAAAGCAAAATTAACTTGATTCTGCAATTGGAGTTGTTCTAACAATTGCTACCCTTTTTCTTCAGCTTCTGCACTAGTACTGACAAATGTGCTAAGCTTAGCTCACTGCGGAATTTCACATAATTCACTTTGTGGCGATCTTCAGGTTCAGGAGATCTTGGAATAGGAAGTCTTTATAGTCTAACAGATTGATCAAGAAATTCTTAAATGGGCTTTTTAGAGCTTACCATTTGATTAAAAAAACTGAAAAAAACACACACACAGATTCCTTTGTACCAAATCACAGTTGTAGCCTGGTTAATGCTAGGGCCTTGTGAACTCATTAGCAAAGTAGGCCTGAGGTATCTTTCATGGAAGGTGCCACTCCTATTAGCCTTTATGTCAGCTTGGTGAAATCCAGGCCTGAAATCCATGGCCCATACCTGCAATTTAAAGGAGAAAAAGCTATTTTAAGAACAAAGCCCCATGTCACCCTTAAGATTCCAACAGACTTTCACCTTAATAAACGTTTTGTTCTAAAGACCTACTTCCAGGATCCGTCCAATGAGGTAGAAAGAACACTTTATATTTTGGATGTTAAAATATATTGAAAGGACAAAAGCTAGAAAGTCTGATCAACTTCTGGTTGCCTTTGAAAAGGACAAGCCTTATCAAGAAGCAGCATAGTCAGATGGGTATCAGCAGCCATAGCCTTTAGTCATGAGAAAGCCAGAAGACTGCTGACAGCCAAAGTACACCCTCATTTTACAAGAAGTGTGACAACTTTTACTGCCCTGTTTGCCGGGGTTTAATTACCTGCCACATGAAGTGCCTCTACAGGGACAAACAGGCTTACTTTCACCAGCCACTGTTGTCTAGATGCCTCCACAAGTCAAGATGTGTTGGTCAATCAAGTAGCTCTTCTGCACTTATTCCAATGGGGTGAGCTATCTTTATTATTATTTTCTATATATGAGATGTTTACACTCTGTATGTGAAAGGTTTCCCACTTCTGCATGCTGTTCATACTTTGTCATGTTTGTTACTGCTTAACTAGTCAGATCCAAGCATGTGAATCTATAACCGATTCAATGCTGGTTAAAAAAAAAACAGAGTTACTTATTTGTACACTGTGGTTCTCAAGTACTGATGTCTTTCACAAATTTGCATGCGACCCTCCCACCTCTCTTTTAACGCGCCCACTCCATTGGATATCCCATTAATATATTGGGTACACTTGTGGTTAGAAATCTGAGGTATGGTGACCCTGGAAGGGGAAGGATGGTTCAGGAATTGTTCTCTAATTGGCTACAGTTTGATTCTTTCTAAAATGATGTCAATTGGTTAACAATGTCACTTGTTAAAGTTTAACTGTATAATGCTTTACATTGTGCTGCTTAGTCATTTACCGTGGGACTCCCTCCTCAATGACTTGAAATATTATAGCATGTGAATTTATTAAAGGTATTATTACTGGAGCACCACAGTGTACAGGTAAGTAACTTGTTTTTTGTTTAGGCATTGGTGTAAAATCTTAAAACGCTCAATCTCTTATGTCTCTTTTAAATTATTGCCCCTGGGATCCCAAAATATATGAATTTCTTCATTTTGATTTGTGTAGTTTATCTGTGTTGCTTCTTCTATGTGCAATTCTGAGATCATGTTTCTGGGTACCCTCTATTCTCTCTTTTTCTTCTGCGCATTTGTCTCCCTGATATTTTGCTTGGTCAGTTATTAGTGGCATCATACCTCTGTACCTTTCAAATAGATGTTTTTCCAACTTTTTCTGCACATTTTGCTCCAAATCATCTGTTGCTGAAAAAACATTGATTCAAAAGACTCCGGATATCATCTATTTGTGTAATTCTGTAAATATATTGAGTCTCACCATTTGAATGGTTCACATTTCTTAGGTCTCTACTTTTTAGAACAATTGTTTCAAACTGTTTCACTTGCCTAGAATCTAGATTCTTGGTGACCGTTCTTTTGGCCAGATTTTCTCTTCTATTCTAATAATCTTTAATTATAATGTTGTATAATTAAAGCAGCCAGATGTTCCTAATTTCTGAGGGATACTTTTACCTGCAGATTCCTCACCTGTAGATCAATCCCCAGGCATCAGACTGGATCCAGAAAACTTCAGAGCTGTGATGCTGCAAGTAGAGGGTGTTGGACACAACTGATGCCGAAAGTGACGTCCCCAATTCCATAAAGCGCTCGCCCGCATCAACATCAGTTCCTTTTTTTCCCCGCAGCTTCAACACCGTTCTGGAACTTAGATCTTTGAGTTTTCCTCATATAAAATTCAGAAAAGCGGTACCAATGTCTCTTCCAAAGAAATCAGGTTTTAAAACCTGCAGGAATTGAGAGGGACAGATGTCATTCACAGATCCCCATTCAATTTGTTTGTGGTGCTTTGACCACAACACCAAATCTTGTACTTTCTGCCTCAGTATGAGCCCCGAAGCCTTCAAATGGAGGTAGGCCAAGCTCTATATGTCCCAGGCCAAGGACAGCCATCAGCGCCAGAAACGTTCTCGATGTCACTCCTGCTCTCCTCCTTCTTCGTCCACGAAGCACAGGAGGCACCAAAAGAAGTCAAAGAAGCACTCCAAATAGGACATTCGCGTATCCCTCATCTGATAGCCTATTTTATACAGGTGCCCTGCTGAAGTATGGATTTGGGTGGAGCCTTCCCACAATGGCACTAGACAGAGTCTTAAAGACTTGAGGCTTTGGGGCAAGGAAGCCTTTTCTGCCTGAAGCATGTCCTTGGAATCATTAAACGCCATCTGTCTTCTTGCCCAGTATATCCATGCATTGTGGGTTATGGCCCAGATGATGCCACCACTCATTCCTCCATACATGAATGACCATTTTCATGAGGTCCTCACCGATGGACAAAATGCTTTCCACCACTCTATGAAGTGGGCCTTGACACGGCTGACTCCATCATCCAGGCCACTGGGTCTTCTGTTTCAATCTGTCGCCCTGCTTTGTTCCAGACATCTAACTTTTATTCTCATGTCCAGTCAAACTGAATGGATCTTCCCTTTGAATGGAGGTGCCCCTTCCGTGGTAAGACAGATTCGGATCTGGCGAGTTTCAAGAAATCGAGGGCCACAGCATGTTCATTGGGGCTTCAGCTTCCTCTACCAGCCAAGGACGTTTAATCCTTTTGCCATTTTTATAGCTTTGGGAGAAGTTCCCCCTTCCATTCTAGGGCGATGCCAGCTGTTCCACCAGCAACTGAACCCCTTCATTCGCAGATACAAAGGTCATCCAGAGACTGAGCTGTGGATTCATTTCCAACCTTCCACTTCCTCCTTCGCGTCTCAAAGAAAGCAAGCCTAGTTTGTCGCTCCAACCTTACATGGAGCATGTAGGAGGGTGGATGTCCCATCTTCCTTAGGCCTGAAAGGCCATTACTTTGGACCAGTGGGTTCTTTAAATTATAGAAAAGGGCTACCCTCGCCCTACCTTCAGGTTCCACTCTCCATTTCCCTATCCTGCATTCCCATTGGACGTACTTGTGGTTTGTGGTGGGTTCTATACACTACCAGTTTGTGGTACTAGTATTTGGGTTGACATCTGTACCTTGACTCTTCTCCAAGATGATGACAGTGCTTGCAGCCCATCTCAGACAGTCAGGTGTGCTGATCTTTCTGTATCCTGGGCAACTAGCTCCTCAAAGCCAGCTCGCCAGAGATGATGTTGCACCACCTGTGGTCGATGACCTGGGCTTTTCGATCAAAGATCCCTCAACTAACCTGTAGCCCTCCCAGTGACTCCAGTTCATAGGGTCAGTACTGGACACCACCCTTCTCCCCATCTTCTCTCCTCTACAGAGGATCTCAGACATCCAGGAAATTTATCATCATTCCAGTGAGGCGCTAGAGTTTATCCCAAGAGTCCTGCAATTCCTAGGTCAGTTGGCATCATGCATTCTTCTAGTCATGCACACACGTTAGGACTTGAGGGCCCTGCAGTGGTGCCTCCACAGGCAGTGGCTACAGTACAGGGGAGACCTGTTGAATTCCATTGTGATTCCCCCCAGCATTGTGGTGGATGTGTTTTGGTGGGGGAATGAGGCGAACCTGATATACCGCCATTGCTCCTCCTCTGACTGTGTCTACCGTAGTGACCAATGTTTCCACCCTGGGGTAAGGAGCTCATCTGGAGATGAGCTTCTGCTAGAATTGCAAGCACAATTCGCTTGGCACTTAAGGTCCCCCCCTTCCCTCGTAGGTTGAACCATCCAGAACTTGACGAACAGCACAACTGCAATTTGGTATGTGAACAAGGCATCTGGCTCTCCACCAGTCACTTAGCAGGGTCTCTAAATGTCAGCGCCATCAGCCTGAATGGGCTTACCTTGCCGATCATGAGTCGCATATTCTACCAGAGGTAATCTGGGATATCTTCACCAAGTAGGGCATTCGTCAGGTGGACTTATTCTCTTCTTTGGAAAATGCTCAGTGCCAGCAATTTTGTGCCCTCCAGTATCCGTTGACGGGAGTATTGGGGGGCCACCTTTCAGTTGAGGTGGAACGTTCAGCTGCATTACACATTTCCCCCATCCCCTTGATTCCTCTGGTTCTGAGGAAGACTTGCCAAGGATGGTCCTAAGTCATTCTTATATCCCTGACTTTGCAGAGCAGGGTGTGGTACGCAAACCTGCGCTTCTCCAATTGCCCTTCGCTCTGTCTGCCATTCAGGCAAGAATTTCTCTGCCAATTGAGTAGACTGTTTCTACAACACAATTCCTTAGGCCTTCCCCTACATACTTGGAGATTGAGCGGGGACAATGGAGTTTGTTTCTGCTGCCACCAGAGGTGGAAGACGTTGTATTGTATGCTTGACGCCCCCCCTTAAGTCGGCATACTTGGCATATGAGGCAACTTTTTTGCTTGTGTGCTGACAACAGTGTGGATCCTTTGCAGGCCAAACTATCCCAAGTACTGCAGTTCTCACTTTCCTTATAAAAAAAGGATGTGCCATTGGCACTGTGAAGGGCTGTTTAGCCACCTTGTCTGCTTTCCTCTCTAGCTTCCGGATTGGCCATCACTGTTTAAGTCCCCTATTGCCTTACATTTTCTTAAAGGCCTGACTAATCTTTTTTCCTCCCGTTCAGTTTGTAGCTTCTCAGTGGGTCTTGAATCTGATTCTTAGGTTCAAGATGGTCACTCTGTTTGAGCCCCTTCACAGTAATACTATTTGCATGTTGACTCAAGACAGTGTTTTTGGTTGCTATCACATCTGCTAGACGAGTCAATGAGTTGCAGACTCAGAGCTGTCGTCATCCATTCACTACCTTCTTTCCAGATAAGTTGGTGTTGCAAACCAGGGCAGCTTTCCTTCACTAGGTGATTGTTCCTTTTCACCTGGCCCAAACTATTACCCTTCTAACTTTCTACCCTCCACTTCATCCTTAAAAGAAGAAGGAACTGTTGCATTGGCTGGATTCTAGGTGGGCAGTTAAATACCATAGATTCACTACAAAAGACACTAACTTCAGACATGACTGATTCTTCTCCTCCCCCATCGCTTGCCCGCAGGTCAGGGCAGACAATCAAGCACTAAGCAATTGAGGAGTAGAAGTGCAGAAACAAAAGTGCAACATGGTTGTCATGGGGTGCTGAAAAGAGAAATAATTTATGGTCAAACTTGTCTTTTCCACTTTCTGGCTAATCAGTTGCTGTGTTCAGACTCTTCTTTGCCACGTGGGGACCGTGGCGCAGCAGTTGGAGAGAGACCGCACCAATAGTGGATGAAAGTCTCTTTTGTACAAGCTGTCGCCTAAGGCTGTGTTTTTTCCCTCTACTGGCCCTTCTCAAGCCTGTTTCTGCCGCTAAGCCTAACTCTCTTGGGGACCTTAGAAGGTTTGGACATGCGGCAGGGCGGTTACGGTGGTTTTGTGTTTGCATCCACAGACCTTGCAGCACAATGAATACCATAGTTTGGCAGTTGGGTTCCGTCCATTCAGTACACTTGGATTAGTTTTACTTTCTGGTTCATTTGGTTTTGGACTGTTTACTGTAGGTGAGTGTCACATGTTTCTCACTCACGGAAATCACATGGCAAATAAACTGCACACATTTAATGCCAGTGTTCCCCCTTTTCAGGTAGAGCCGCTGCGAATCAGTAAGGGTTAGGGGTGCTTAGCTGGTTATATGTGAAAAACATGTGAGGGCTGCATGTGTGCAACTACTGTTGTGCACAGCCCAGTAACTGTGCCCAGGTAGCCTGGTACAGAGGAGACTGTGTAGGATTATATATTGACCTGAGGTAGTCCATATAATGGTAGTGTAACCTCATAGGAAAAGTCAGTATCATTTACTCTTTTGTCTGTAGTGACACGTTTATACACATAGGGAGAAAATTGCCTTAGGGTGTAGTTTTGCTTCCCTTTGGTCCGGTGACGTGTCAAAATGGGATGGAACATGTGCTAGAAAACCATACCTCAGAGTTCCAAAGAGGACATCTGAACAACTTATAGGTCATCCAGAATTGTCATATTTCTCTGGCTCAGCTCGGGATCAGAGCCCAGGCCTTTTGTCGCCCTGCTTTACCAAATGAATTATACTCCTCTCCAGCAGCAGAAACAAAGGCTGCACACACACACAAAAGGAGTCAGTAATGGTGCTTCTTTCTGCTCCTGAGCATTAAAGCATTAAAGTGTGGGGGAAAACATCTGCATTTGTTAATTACTTGCCAAATTGCACCAGGGCTAGAGACAGCCCAGGCCCCATGAACAAAAGAGGAATCCCAGACAACTGGAGCCAACACAGGAGGGGACCCCTCATTGAACTTTTGATGGGAAAGACCCTGGCAGTGATCTCTGCGAGGGGCAGAGCAGAGATCCCTGGAGCACACGTGACCAGTGACTCCTGGTTGATGCCATCTTGAACTGTAACAGCATGCTGTGCAGGAGGGTTGGGACAGGGGTAGAGAGGTGATGTGCCACATCAGGATTTGCCTGGGGTACCTGGCTTCTAGAACCTTCCACCACCCTTTAAAAAGTCCTGCACAAGAGTACAACAACTCTTTGTTGGTGCTATTTGTGATTTTCCCTGCTGGCCCTTGGGACTGCGACAGCCATGTACAACTAGTAGGAGAAACCTCCTGATTCCTGATAGGTCTAAAGACTTAGTCACCAGTTGACACCAGGACCATGGGGCGTCTCCAAGGGACAGTGAGGCTGGCCCCCTTACACCCTCTCAGGACGAGTTGGGGAAAAGATCTGGACTTCTGTGCCCAGAGACCAAGATCAGAAGGAAAACTGGCACATGATGCAAGTGGAATTAGCTCCCTGTAGGTTACACAACCTTAGAGGTGAGAAGGTCTGCTAACACTGCTGCTGGTGGCCCAAGATTGTTCAAATTGGTCTGAGTTATAACATCTTTAAGAACTAATATCAGGCGCACGGAGCTCTGTCGCTCTCCCACCTTGACTTAATAAGTAATCAGCCATCCCAGATCCAGAGCTTCTCTTCTCAAGCTGGCCCTTCCTAAAATAAACCACATCTAGAGCTGAATGGGCTAGCATCCCCCTCCATATCATCCATGATGAATGTCCACTCTATATATACTTCATCATTATTAGATTTAGTAGGGCTACTGCAACAAATACTGCAGGGTAGCATAGAAGTAATGGTTGTGGTAAATACCAATCAACAAAATCACACTGATCTTCTTAAGTACATTTCTGCGAAATTGGGGAAAGTGAATACTTGTGGAGGTAAATTCTGTTACTTCTCCCTCCAAGCAAAGAAACTGTGGAGCAGTGTAGTAGGACCCTATGTCTTTCTCCACTTCCCGTTCAGTCTACTAGCATAGAGCACACCTCCCGGTAACTAATGTTGGTTAAAAAAAAAAAAAAAAAGATTTTAGCTGTGGCTACTTAAAATTCTCCTCAAATTATAATCTATTGATAAAATGAATAGGAACATATTATCCAAAAAGAAGAGGCTAACAAAGCTTAGGAGTGTAACTTCGGGGCACGGTACAAAAAAGACTTCAAAGATAGTCAGAATAGTGAGCTCTCAACACTTGAATAGTGTTAGATCAGGTTGGCCCAGTCAAAGTCAACCTAAACAACCCAGTAGTGTACTTGCCCTAAAAAAGACATGCTTTATAAACCAACAATTAAAAGGTCCCAAAAAACGTGAGGAAAGGCTTGGGTACTGATAATTTGATTAGGCAACCACAAATAAAAAGAGCAATCAATAAGTGTTCCTCAACTCCTGGTAATATGATTCCCGGAGGGTCAAGCGACCAGGAAATATTAGTACACACCAACAGCCCTTTTTGTCAAAAGTCACCAGGATGTGGTGGTGATTTTTGGCATAAGTAGAAAAGGGAAAAGGGCTAAGAAATTGTATCCCCTGAATAGTTTGAAGCTTCTATCTATTTTTAAACAAATTCCCATTTTAACTGAAATCTCACCTGAGGATTTAGACCCGGTGGATTATCAGACTGTGGATGAGAGCACAGAACTAACAAAGGTACAGGGTCTCTCTCACGTATGTCAATATAATACCCTGTGCCAATAAGAAAATGTTATCAGTAGGTTTGAATGTCACTACTCCTCCATAGATGGAAAGAAGGGGAAAGCATAATAAACCACACCCTCATCTGTCATGAGGACCCAACTGAAAAACAGAGAGAATGTATCTCATACCACTCAGGTAATAAACCTATCTCTTTGCACAACCAGTATGGTACAAGCCCTATGAGAAATTGTAACTTGAGAATCGTTGTTTCTAATGAAACAGGTTACTACAGGCCAACTTCTAGACCTGAAAATTACAATAGGTATTCTCCATTCATGGGTCTACAAAATGAAAAGGAATATGCTGGCTGGGATGTCGATCAACAGAATATGGGGTTCTCTTGTAACCTAAAAAAAGTATGTTGGAATATCCTTGGATATGACAGAATTCATAAAATATGGTTACCTAGATGTACTATTGAAGGATGTACATTTAGCTTATTTGAGGAAACTTGGTTACAAGAGAACACAAGTATAAATGGCTTTGTTGGCTTCAATAGCCCGGAGATCAAATGTTGATGGGGCGATGTTTCAGCAGGTCTGTTGAATCTAGTAACCACCAAAATAATTAGGAGAATTTTGGAAAGGGCTCTGGATACGAGCGGATTACAAATAAGCAATAGTGGAATTAAGTGTAAATAATCAAATTGAAATCAAATTGTTTATATTATTTACATCCGTACACTAGTGCTTCTCGTTATAGAGAAATGGCTGGATGACCTTGATCATATACTCAGTGATGCTTTGTATGATTATCCAAAAGCCATTTTGGTTATAGCAGGTGATTATAATGTGAAATTGTTCCCTGGAACTTCTGATGATCAGTTGCAAGATGTACTGGAAGTTTATAGGGTACCTGTGACAACCTTCCCCGTAGGTGCTGAATCATATAAGTTTATGGTGTTGAATAATTGGTTAGTAAAAACAGCTTGATCTGTTTAAATGGTCACTTTCATGATATTCCTGCTGTACAAACCTTTCAACCAGGTCTTCATGGTTGTTCTATAGACTTCATTTATGTATTTGTTTGGCTATAGAGTTATTTTAAAGATGGTAAGGTATTTGACATTAAAGGTAGTGATCATCGGGCAATTGAATCAAGTTTGTATTTTACAGAAACATCTGAATCTGAGAATGTTTTTTCCCTGGTTATGAACATTCTTAGAAGGTTTAACATTCGTCTCAACCCTTGGCATTTTGGACATCTTGCTATCAGGTTACTGAAGTATGAATATTGGCTATAAACTGTGTAAGACTGAAATAGCCTACAAAATGAATCATGTAAGCAATGTAGTTGATTGTATTTGAATTAATGTAAATCATGATCGTTTACTAATTGAAAGGGAAGTGAGGGTTTCATCTGAACTGTGGTTTGACCATTCTTGTAAAAGGTTCAAATCTGATTTGCGCAGGATACAGGGGAAATATAAACAACGCTCCCCTCATGTCGCAAACAAAGAAGTCAGTTTAAGAAATAATCATGAATCTCATATAAAGCCAAGGAAAACTGTGATATATATATATATATATATATATATATCTATATCTATATATATATATATAACCGCTGGGAAGAAGTGACTGAGATATCTTATCAGGTGATCAGAAGTAGTTCTGGAAAATAGTTACCAATGTAAATAATGGCAGCCCACAATCGTTGCTGTGTATGGTTGCAGAAGATACATGCATGGTCTATTTTAAGAATTTATATGGAGCTCTAGTCTTAACGGTTCATCCACCACATTTTTCAGCTATTTTCAACTGATCCCATCCCATATGGCTAGTTCTCTCTGGAAACAATCTGATCTACAATCTTATCCATGAAATTGAGCAGAGGTGTAAGCCCAGACAATGTCCCTGCTGTTATTATTAAATCTAACAGTAAACGGTGGGCAGATTTATTTATTTAGCATTGATGCAATATATTCCCTGATATTTGAAAGGGCTCTGTAGTGAAAATAGTACTGAAAAAAGTCAATGGAAGCCTGCCGTCTATAGACTGATTGGCCTTTTGGATATTTCCAAAAAGGTTTCTTGAAACATCTTATTATCTCACTTTGAAGAATGGGTGTAGGCAAATAATCTTAAGCCAATTGAACAGGAAGGATTTCAGGAGGGACATTTTACCACCAATCACTGCTTTGCCCTTCGGGCTAACATTGAGTAATCTCTAGAAGCACATCAGAAGCTGTGCTGTTGTTTTGTGGACTTCCACACATCCTATGATATGGTGGAAAGAGGGTAGCTCAGGGGGAAGGAAAGAGGCTGGACAATTCCCAGTGATCTTCTATTTTCTATACAGTCATTGTATACAGAAAACTGAACCACAGGTAGAATTGGACACTTTTTGGACAGTTATCTAGTAGAATCAAATTAATAAACGGCCTATGCCAAGGCTGTTGCTCTAGAACTTTCTCCTTTCAGTCTGTGTGTCCGGTTTGCCTGGTGTTTTAAAAGCTACCCAGTCCTTCTCACAAAAGATGATGTCCCAACATATCCCTTGTCTCCATTAGGCTGAGGCTGAAAATGTAATTTTATTTGATTAAACAGCAATAGGCCTGCAGCAGAAACTTAACGCTCTATCATTATAATGTAAGAGTTTTTTTTTTTAGATCTAAAAAAGACAACGATAATGATCTTTGGGAGAAACGTTATCAAACCAAAATATTTTTTGAATGAAAATGGCATTGAGGTGGTCAATCCATATAAATATCTGGCGTGGTTCTTGTTTTCAAATATCCTGAAATGGGTCAACCACATGAAAATAACAAGAGCCCGGTTCCCAACAGGGTATGTAGTAATATTTGACCATACGTACAGGGGATTTTTGCTAGCCCCTCTAATAAAAGCTTTTGAAAGTAAAATTCCGTCTTTGGGCTTGTATGGAGCAGAGGTTTGGCTGTTAGAGAATGAGAATATTTGGGAGGCTGTAGAGAGTATACTGTTAAATTGTATTTTGGGCTTGCCTAATAGTACAATGGTTCAAGGTACACTGCAAGAATTTAATGTCACGTTTGTAATCTCTCATAGGTACATTGAGACGGTACTTCGCTAGATCTGCCTTGCAGAATTTCCTAGTTTAAATGGCCCATCAATCCTCCCCTGGGCAGGGTATTGCTTTAAAATCTGTTCTACAGGTGAGGAATCTGCAGTAGAAGTATCCATCAGAAGAAAAAGTTACTTACCTGCGGTAACTATCTTTCTGGTGGATATTCTATCGATTTTTCACTCCCTCTCTCCTCATAGACTTGGAAAAAATGGAGAGAAACTGAAGTTGATGCACAGGAGCGAGTGCTTTATGGACTTTGGGACGTCACCCGTTGTCACATCCAGCACTGAATCCAGCGACTTCTGGAGGCATCATGGCTTGAAAGTTTTCTTGATCCAGTCTGACGCTTAGGGATTGTTCTACAGGTGAGGAATCTGCAGGTAGATGGAGTATCCACCGTAAAAATGGTTAGCCATAGTAAGTAAAGCTTTTTCACCTTTATTACAACTTTCTGAAAACACATAGCACATAAAATAAAAGTTAAGCATTAACCTTGGTGCACTACTGACAGTATATTCTAGTCCTTAGAATGCAACAACTTACATGCAAAATTCTTGAAAATTCAGAAGCACAGCCTTGATATACAATTCAAGTTTATTGTTCATTCAATGTTATCTTTGTGTGTTCAGAACCGATGCATGTTTCGTGACGTGATAGTCGATTCATCAGCTCTGTTTAAAATGTAAAATATTAAAACATAAAACAATCTAAAAATATACATGTCAATTTCCTGTTTATATTTGGAATCAATAAAATTAATACTTCTGAAAGAGACCTATAGCCTCAGATTCTTCACTGTTTTAATATACCCCGGGCGGCAGACTGGATCTGGAAACTTTTCAGCAGTACCTCACTGCGCCAGTAGGTGGCGCTGTGCAGTTCCCCACTGCTGCTGTTCCACTCCGGTGAGGACGAGCAAAGCCTATATAGCTGCTATTCTAGCACTGATGACAGTTCCTTTTTTTCTGTGCCACCTGATGTACATCTGTAGCTTTCTCTTGTCTTTTGGAGACTCTTTACCTGAATATTTTTGCCACGCTAGTCCCTGTTACTATGATGATGGTACTAAATCCATAAATGCGGAACAAAGACTAGTACATAGTCTGACCTCAGCCAATGCTGCTCCTGACAAGCATTGAGACTTCTCTTCCTCTGCCACCTCCATAGGAAAGGCAACAAGCTTTACATCCACTTTTTGGCACAGGCTTGGATAATGATTATGATGCTGGTGATGAGTTCACTTAACCCTATCAAGATTACAATTGGTATGATGACTTGCAGGAAGCTATTGGTCTTGATACCTCCCCTTAAACGTCCCTTCTCTCGCCCCCTGGACCATTCACAGGGGAGTCTGCTTCCTATGCCATGGTGATTGTTGGGCCAGCTGAAGTCCTTGACCTTCAGTTCCGCACCCTAAAGTAAAGACTAATGTTATGATAGAAGTTCTCCAGCCAGGGCAAACATCTTCTGAGCCCCTCCTACCATTTAACGAGGCCTTAGCACCTTTTTGGGGGCATGGGCAACGCCTTGCTCTGGTCCCCCCTCCAAAAATGCACATTGCCCTGATCCAGGCAATCATGTTTTTTGTCTCAGCACCCCTGCTATGAATGTTTGGTGGTACCGGCATCCACAAGTAGAATCAACTGACATGTTTCCATCTACTCCTGCAGAGTCAAAATGTATTAAAACCTTTGGCAAATGAGTATTTTATCTATCAGCTTGGTGCTCAAGTCATTAGATGCCTGCTGTCTGCTGGGGCACTATTCCATGCATTTGGGACTTTGTGGCTCAAGACCTCCCAGGTGTCCCCAAGATCTCTGACTTGCCCAAGCCACTCAGGACAGCCCGATGCCAAGTTCACGATTCTTTGTGACTTGGATTACATCCAGACTTAGCAGTGAATGGCAACACTGGTGCCGATGGCATGTCAAAAGGAATCGTTGTTGTCCATCAGTTTGTCAGGCAATGTCCAATCGTTCCTCATGGACATGCAGTTCAATGGGACTCACCTCTATGGGGAAAATGGGAGACTGCTCTCAAGCAGTTAAAGGAAAGCAGGGTCACAGCACACTCCTTGGGCTTATCTGCTCTACCTCACCAGCTGCATCAGTCCAACTGCTCCTTTCATAGTTTTCGGCAGAGGTACCCCATACTGCCAACCAATCCAACCTCAGCACTGCACCCAGCAGTTTTGCAGTTGATGAAGTGCTCACTGTCCCCATAGTCAAGGCTACCGGGATGCCCAGTCCGCTACTAACCCTCCCCGCAGCCCCACCTGCAAAACCCCTTTAGTGTGCCCTTAATGGAGCAGAGCCACCTAGTAGAAGGCAGGATCCAACGATTCTTGCCAAGTTGGCAGGTCATAACATCAGAAAGTTGGGTCCTTTCGGCACTGCCGCACCTTCCGACATCTCACCAATGACTGACAGAGGACCATCTTTCAGTTTTGTAACAGGAAGTGTAAGCCCTTTTGACCAAAAGGGCTATCAAAAGGGTGCCTGTGCCAGACATAGGACTTGGTTCTTACTCCTGATACTTCCCAGTGCTCAGAAAGGACAAAGGCCTGTGACCAATTTTAGATCTGTGCCTTCTCAACCACTTCCTTCAGAAGAAAAATTTAAATTTCTCACACTGGCCAATGTTTTGTATGTTTTAAGGTAGCCATCTAATTTTCCTTGGTGAGCATGACAATCCTGCAAGCCATGTGAGATTACTCTGTGTTGCATGTTTTAGGCAACACACAAATTGTGTTTTGATTTCTGTGGCACTCCCATAATGTACCCCCATCCAAAATGAGCTGCCTATAAAGCAAGATATATTGGGAATGACCGTGTGTTGGACTTGACCCTCTCTGCAGGGTCATCCCAGACTTTTTTGGCTTCACCCTCCTGTTTTCTAAATTCATTTTCGTTGCCTTTTCAGATTCTGTTCACTTTACCACTGCTAACCAGAGCTAAAGTGCTTGTGCTCTCTCCTTTAAACATGCTGAAATTGGGTTACACCCAATTGGCACATTCAATATACTTGTACGTCCCTAGTGAATTGGCTGTAAATTAAATGCTACTAGTGGGCCTGCAGCACTGCTTGTGCCACCCAGTTAAGTAGTCCTTTTTAAACATGTATCAGGCTTGCCATTGCACCCCTTTTAAACTGCCATTCATTTTCACTGCCGCTGAGCCTTCCTCTCCCATAGTATAACAGTGGGTTACCTCTTTACATTTAATGTGATTACACGTGATTGGGAGCTGGTAAAGAATGTCAAGTTTGGTGTCAAAGGAATGGTAATTTAACACCCTTTCTAATGCTAAAGTCAGAATTTAGGTATTTTTTTGTCCTAACCATTTGGTGCCTGCAGCTTCCGGAGTCTCATGACTGGGTATAGTTGGCATTTGGCCTTGATGTATTCCTCCCAGACAGCGACACAATATAGAGTCTCAGTGTTGCATGGTGAGCCATCTGTGAGTTAATGAGGGGACAGAGTTGTCACCTGCCACTCTTACAATTCAATGGGCTGCCTCACCACATTCATAAAGGGTTTCACATTAGTCTTTTGTGCCCCAAGATGGGCTGGGCAGGGGTAGGGAGGCAGGAAATTCCAGACTCCTCTGTACGGGAAGGACTCTAGAAGCTTCTCCCACTTCAAAGTGGGTACCAGGTATAAAATATTGGACACTCGGATCGAGCTCTTCTACACACTTCTGGACCTGTGGAAGAATCAGAAGAAGGACTGCTGTGCTGCCGTGCTGCTAGAAGGACTTCCCTGCTGCCTGAGCGAGAAGGTCTGGACCTGCATCTTGAACCCAAAACCACCAGAGTGAGTTCAAGGGCTAGTTGGCTGGCCTCCTGATCAGAGCCTTAAGGACAGAATAGGCTCTATCCATCTCGACCCCTGCACCTGGACTCTGCCTGCTATGAGTCCTAACCTCTCAAGTGGTGCACCTCCAGTCCTGAACCTTTGTAAGGGGGGGGGGGTTAAAATTGCTCTGCCAGCTCCGCTGTCTACCAGAACTGATGCAGCGCAACACAGCCATGATGTAAGCCCTGACACAGACCTCGCAGATCCTCATTGGAACTGATGCAATCTAGACGCATGCCCACGTCGTAGTCCCTCCTGCTCATCAGATCCTCCTCTGCAGGAAACATCCTAGATGCAGACCTCGCATCACCCTTCGGCACCGGTGCTGCGTTACACAATGCTTCACAACCAGGATTTAAGCTACATTCCTCAGCAGGGCTAACTTGGTCCCTGGTTCCGGCCCTCGCTCTGTCATGGTCAATCTGGCTTGTTATCCCAGTCTGGTGCATTGTGCTTTCAAGAACTATTTTTACCTGGACTTTTAACTTTCCATGACTCTGGTTCCACTGATTGAATTGCATTTTTTGGTGCCAAATAATCTTTTAAATGTTACTCTACTTTTCTAAAATGGTGTGGGATTTTTCTTATGTTGTGTTTTTACTTTATTACTGTTAGATGCAATGTTTAAAGTATTTATGCAGTACACAAAGGTAAGCCTTACTACTTCTGTACCAAGCTACCAGAGGGTTGAGCACAGGTTACTTTGGGGTTGCTTGTCTTTCACTCTGAGATGAACGGTGGCTACTGCTTGAGTAGGGTTTCACCCCCCTCAACCAGTAACCCATTTCCCACACTGTAGTAGTAGCGCAGGTCTAGACATATGTATATGCCTTTTTACATGTCCCTCAAAAGGGCGTACACATACCGGGTGGCCTTGCAAATGAAGCATCCAGTCTCTCTGTCTGAGGTTCTTTGGCTTCATCATGTATGAATGATGCTTGCTGTATTTTTGGGATTGTAAGTTAAGAATGGACTGGCGCACTCCTCTTCTGTGGATGCATGTTACATAAAATGGTGGTCTCCTGTGCTGGCTGGTGTTAGCCATCTCGGACATCACAACATACAGATACTGTTCAGTCCCAAAAACCTCTTGGACTCCAGCACTGTCACAATGTCCCCAATGCAAGTTTCTACAGCATTAGTGAAACGTTCGCCTGCCCATATTCCTGTATTATAACCATCTCCTTTCACAAGAAGGGCATAGGAGGCTTCATGGGAGAGACTAAAACCATCACAAGTCAGTAAGAGGTTGTGGAGCTTCTCCCATCAAGGAAGATCATTTGGTTACTGGTCAGATTTTGTGGCTTCATGCCCAGTATTCATACAAAATTATGTTCTACGTAAGGCAAACTATTAATTCTGCCAGACCATCTAAACTTCCAGAGGTGAATACTTATTGGACCACTCTACCACTTCTTTGTTCACCATCTTGACAATGAGTAGGCCTACACACCAATGTAAAAGAGATTACCAAACTTTGAGTAAAATTTCTGCCAGATTGGTACCTCTCTTCCAGGCTGGTCCTGAGTCTGGGAAAGCCTGTGAAGTTGCCCTGCTGCTGTCATGTGGGGAGTAAAGGAAGTCATGTCTATCTGCAGAGGAGCTCGATTGCATCTGCTGTGGTATTTGACCCGATTCTGTCAAAGATCAGAAGTCTCAACTGACTGGAATGACCTTCTTGATATATTAAGACTGCCCACGAGATATGAGGTAACCAAAGCACAGCTTCCCAGGAGACACAAGAAGAATACCTGGTTTGGAGAGTTGCTTGCATTTTTCCCATTGTGTACTCATGGAATATCTCTCCTCAAATTACCACTGCTCAACAATCTTCACACCATTGGCATGGGGTCCAGTTTGGCTGGTGAAAGGAGGTTGTTTTAATTCCTAACATTTGCAGCCTTACTTCTAGCCCTTATGATGCCATAGGTCTCGCCAATTGAAGTTGTGAGTCAACTGTACTTAATTTTTTACAGTAACTAGTGGTTACCAATTTTACACTGGACAGTTGTAGGTGACAGTGGTCCTGGTGGGCTCCCCGCCTTTGAAAAAACTGTAGTGCAACCTCTAGATCTTGTTTAAGTGGTACCTGAACTTTTAGGCACTAGTTTGGGACCTCTACAGGAAACAAGGTCAGTACTATCACCTGTCCCTAGAAATCTAGCTAAAGGGATCAATTAAATACTGAATGGCCCTAGGATTCCAGTCACTGATCTTTGAACCCTGTGTGACAAGATATCCTGCCCCAGTGGAATCCTCCAAGCTTTTTATTCTTAGTGTATGCTTTTGGGATATCCATTTTAAGGCTGTATATAGATATTGAGTCTTTGTTGGACATATTTCTGTTCATAAGTCTGTACATCAAGATAACATTTATGCTCCATTATCCTTGCTTCAGCCCGGCAGTCAAAGCCCTATCTAAATAATAGTGAACCCCAATTGCTTCCAAAGATTACAGAGTTGCCCCAAAGCTGAGTCTTACCTTGAAACTTACTTCGAAGCATGAGGGAGCTATAAAGCTGTTTAAAGTTGTTTTCCAGGTCTAGAAGATGCTAGGACATACTAGTATTATTTAAGCATTTTGGTTTTAAAATGTACTATACAACCGAATACATTTGGTTCTTTCTCTAAACTAAAGCACTGTCTGGACTTTGAAGTTATTGAGTCATACCTATTGTGGCATACTGAAAAACAAGTTACCTTTGGTAATGCTCTTTCTGGTGAATTCTGAATCTAACCACATATTCCACACTGAATTCCCATAGACACAGGACTGGATCCGAAAACTCTTGCAGCAGCTCATGCATGCCAGCAGGTGCTGCCATCAGCCTCCATTGCGACTCCCTCCGGTTTCCACATATGACAATATGGAGCATCATTTTGGCACAACTCCTGTGCAATCCGGTCAGCTTACTCATTGATCTTTTCCACGCCTTCAGACACACAGTCTTATTGACAGATTGAAAATACTGACATTGTGAAAATCTATTTTGGAACCTTATTAATTCTGTTGGGATGGGAATAATCCTCTGCATGGTAAACAGTGCCTGCCTTAGTACATGAATGCATGTGAAACTGGCATCCTGGCTTTTTGTTTGGCCTTAATATCAGGTTAATTCAGTGTGTGCACAGAGGCTTAGACCCGTCCCAGGTAACACAAGGTCCAACCCCTGTTTTGTGAATCACTAGTTTGCCCAGGTACTGTTCTAACAAACCCTTTAAGAATTGTAAAATATATATTTGATCACACTTATATTTTCTGTAGTGCTCTTTCATATTCGCGTAAAGCCGTTCCACAGACGTCAAACAAATGCACGTGGAATATTACCCTATAATTTTAGCCATCATAGCAATTCTTATATTTCATGTAATACCTATATTTATTCACTGTTGAATGTGGTTCCAAAACAACATCTTTGGCATTATATTAGCACTGCATTATATACATAGTACCATCCAGGGTTTAAATTAGTAAACTACCTAATAATGTACATCTATAACAGTCTTATACAACTCCAAATACCACATTTGCAATGATAATCATAGTTCACGATGTTAGAACCAATCAAATAATTAAAAATGCACAAAATTTAATTGGACAAATTAACCCTTCTATATAAACACGTGATGTAGATTTTCCTAGTAATTTATGAAGGAAAGTCTTAATTTTATTAACCCTATAAGTGTGGGCATTGGCCACTGGCCGACGGCCACACTCCCTCCCTGGTGCGGGTCACGACCAGTGGCCGACACCAGGGAGGGGGTTAAAAATCCTCCGGTGCAATGCACCAGAGGATTTTTTATTATTTTTTTTCCCGTTGGAGACGTGGAACAACTTCCGCGTCTCCATCCCGCCCCCCTCCCGCCCCTTTGTGATGTCACTTTTTTTCCCAACCGGAGCAGAAGCGGATCAGGTGAGAGTTCTCTTCTGCTCCTGTGGGGAAAAAAGGCTAAAACGGCCTCCCCAGATGCTAGGGAGGCATCGGTGGAAAGGGGGAGGCTCTCCCCTTTCCATCGATGCCTCCCTGGTACTGTTTCCTGGCCATGGATCGCAGCGCGGCTGCGATCCATGGCCAGGAAACACCCCTAGACACCAGGGATCTTTTTTGGGGGGGTCGGCCCCCTTGTAAAAGGGCTGCACCCCCCCGGGGGCATTATTTTTGTATCGGTACTGTTTTGGGGGCAATCGCGCCCCCCACATTTAATTTTTGTTTTTTTTTTCAAGTAAAAAAATGAAAAACAAAATGGCGGGGTCGGCCCTCAGAACACGGGCCGACCCCTGGGGGTCAAAACAAAAATCTAGTTTTCCCCCCCAGGGAAAAAATTTTAATAAAAAGAACAAAAAAAAATTGGTGGTTGTCAGCCCTTAGGGTGACCATCTATTGGGCCATTTTTTTTTTTTTTTTATACATGAGTGCTTTGCCAAGGGAAAGCACACATGTATGAAAAAAAAGTTATGTAAAATTAGTGTCTTGCTCTCTCTCTCTCTCTCTCTATATATATATATATATATATATATACACACACACATATATATATATATATATATATATATATATATATATATATTATTATTATTATTTTCAGGTCGAGCATTGCAGCGCGCATGCGCTGCTTTTCTGACGTGTTGGTGTGTATCTGGGCTTTCAACAACGCCCACCTCACGCCCATCACTACCACTCGTTCGTGGGCTTGCCCTTCAAAAATCCTTTGATTACATTGGTAAATGGTTTACCTTTGTCTCTCCTTGGGGAGGTTTTGTTACCGCCTTGGCCATCGCCCCTGGTACATGGCTAATTGCACTTTTGCTGTTACGTTTAACTGCGAGCGAACTTCTTTTCCTTTTGTGTATCTCTTCACCTGATGCTCATGGGGGCCGTGGCGCTGTGAATCGGCTCCCTTATGTGAAAGTGTTGAAGTTTCAATTTTCAATTTATGTGGCAAGAAAAGTTGGGTTAGGAGTTTATAACGCTAATAGCTCTAACTCGAGCAGATGCGAGACCCATCGCATTGTAAATGCTTGTTTTTCTTTTGTGTGTTGATTTCTGGGAGCCACAATTGGCCCCCCAGGGAAACCACACATATACATAAAAGTTATATATATATATATATATATATATATATATATATATATATATATATATATATATATATATATATATATATATATATATATAATGGCGAACAATTTCACCGCACTCCACGAGGACCGTGATCAAGACTCCTTGATGAGTCGAAACGCGGTGGTGGTTATTGACTGCAATAAAATACACGTTTATTTGTACCCCGTGGAGTGTGGTGAAATTTTTCAGCATTACATAATTTCGAGATTGGTCTTTTCTGTCACTGGGCACCGGTTGTGGAGTGCGCCGCCCAGCAACCCTTCGACCACTTTGTTTCTAAATATATATATATATATATATATATATATATATATATATATATATAAACATATATATATATATATATATATATAAACATATATATATATATATATAAACATATATATATATATGCAACACAAATTGGTTAAAAGATTGTTGCGCAACGCACTCCACTGCCGGTGCTCGGTGATGGAGGAGAGCAACCTCGAAAATATTTTGTGAACAAGAATCTCACCGCACTCCACGAGGTTCAAATTGACATGTTTTGTTGCAAGTATAAAAAATGAAAGAAAAGAGGGACTCATTTACTGTGATAAAGATTCCTTGAGAGTCGAAACGCGTAGGTGGCTGTTGCTTGCAATAAAACATGCCAATTTGAACCTCGTGGAGTGCGGTGAGATTCTTGTTCACAAAATATATATATATATGCATGCATGTATGTTTTTTCTGTAGTGACAGTTGCCATAAAGTAGCGCAGATGGTTTATTGTCCTGCTGCAAAGGATATACATTTATATGTATTTAGCTGTGTGGATTAGTAAAGGCAAGCTTTACCTGCGCTTTAAAACAAATGTTATGCCAGGGGGATTATGGAGATATGAGTGGCACTTTTGCTGGGTAGTACTGAGGGAATTAGAAGAGGAGGTAATGGGAGGCAGAGCACCAAAAATGTCTGTTGCACTGGGTGCCACCAGCGCTGAAGGCTGTGATGATGGGTATGTGGTAAGGTGAAGTAATACATTCTTTTTTTGTTTTTTTCAGTGTTTTCAGAGAATCTGCAGAATTGGAGAAGCAAAGGTAAGGTGACGTCATTTCCTATTGTACACAACAAACATACCCACGAGCAATTTTGTGACTATCTGCCTTCTACGTAGGCTAGTAATTTAGAGGAACAGTTTAGCCAGTAGCAGAGATGGCGTCTCGTTGGATGACTGCTGATCAAGCCCTAACTCGGGTTATGGAGGACAGTTCTGATGTAGGCTCAGAGACTGAGACAGCAGACACTGAGACAGCATCTGAGGGAGAGGACAATGGGGCAGAATCTGGGAGTGATTTTTCAGTCGGCGGAGTCCCATCCGACGACACCTCTTCCAGTGAGTCTGAAGGAGACAATGACGACAGCCGTGCTGTCCCTTCGCAAGCACATTCTGGGCAGCGGGACCACATTGGGTTTGCCGAACCCAGAGAGCACATGCTTGCGGCCGCAAGCACAGAGAGAGTGCTCTCTTGGCAGCCCCCCTATTTAGTTCAGCCCCAAATTCCACCTTTTACTGGTGACGTTGGATGTAAAGTCGATACAGCTAACTTTTTGCCAGTCGACTACATCTATCTATTTATGAATGTTGACTTCCTTCAGAAAATTGTGCAGCAAACAAATTTGCGTGCAGACCAATTTCTGAGGGAGCGCGGAGGCACTCTAGGGCCCCGTTCTAGGGCACGCCAGTGGACTCCCACTTCGCTGGCGGAGTTGAAGATATTTTTGGGCCTCACGCTCAAAATGGGGTTAGTGCAGAAACCCACCTTGCAGTCCTACTGGACGACTCGCACGGTTTGGGTAACTCCCATCTTCGCACCATACATGAGCAGAGATCGTTTTTTGCTACTGCAGCGCATGCTGCCTTTCAATGACAATTCTGCTGCATTGCCCCAGGACCATCCAGATCATGACAGGTTGTTCAAAATTCGGCCTGTCGTGGAACATTTGTCTGCCAGGTTTCCAGAGATCTATACTCCTGGAAAGAACATAGCAGTCGATGAGTCCTTGATCCTGTACAAAGAATGGCTGCTTTTCAGACAGTACATTGCGAGCAAAAGAGCTTGCTATGGCATAAAGCTGTACATGCTGTGTGAGAGCTCTTCTGGCTATGTGTACAGCTTGAGAGTGTATACAGGGAAGGATTCTACCCTAAACCCTGTAGGTTGCCCTCCCGCGTTAGGGGTCACAGGCAAGATTGTATGGGAACTTGTCCAGCCACTTCTTCACAAAGGTTATAACCTTTATGTGGACAATTTCTATACAGGAGTAGAGCTGTTCAGTGAGCTC
This sequence comes from Pleurodeles waltl, assembly GCF_031143425.1. Lineage (NCBI taxonomy): Eukaryota > Metazoa > Chordata > Amphibia > Caudata > Salamandridae > Pleurodeles > Pleurodeles waltl. The sequence goes on along the minus strand of NC_090449.1, from coordinate 502,406,088 downwards.
TACAAAGCTGGCACTGTGGCCTGCGGTACAGTTCGTTGTAACCGCAAAGGATTCCCGCAGGAGCTGGTTTGCAAGAAGCTCCAGAAATCCCAGAGTACTGCATTGCGTTCTAACGAACTGCTCGCAGTCAAGTTCCTAGATAGGCGTGATGAGAGCACTTCTCCCATCACGGTTTGGGGTCAGATGGCCGAAGTCCACAAGCCCATCTGTATACTTGATTACAATAAGTACATGGGCGGAGTGGGCAAGAACGACCAGGTTCTTCAACCATACAATGTGTGTCGTAAAACTCGCACTTGGTACAAGAAACTGTTTATCCACCTGATTCAGATGGCAACATATAATGCGTATGTTGTTTACCGTCAGACAACCGCAGGAAGACTCATGACTTTCCTTGACTTCCAGTTGTCTGTAATTAAAAGCCTCACTGCTGTTACAGAAGCAGCAGCAGCCTCCACCTCATATGTTCTGGAGGATGTGGCAAGGCTGCAGGAGCGACACTTTGCTGATCGCATTCCTAAAACATCCAAAAAGGATCGTCCATGTCATCGCTGTAAAGTGTGCTCGAAGCATGGAAAGCGGCAGGAGAGTCTGTATTACTGTCCCCAGTGTCCATCACAACCAGGCCTCTGTATCCCTACTTGCTTTACGTTGTATCATACTAAAGCAAAGTTCTGGGAAATCGACTGAGGTTGAGCTGCCGTTGGGTAATCCTTTCAGTGGCAGTGCATGGATACCGAACGTCCATGGGCCACTGCTTCGTTAGGCACGGAGCCACAGAATTTTACTTCATCATGGACTTCCTTTTGGACTGCTTGAGAGCCAAATCCACCGTCAGAACGTGGTCGGTGTTCTGTTCAATTAACATGCATTATATTCCCCCTACTGCATATACCCTTGTCTGGCAGCGGTAAGTTAATGTGAGTGCAGTGATTGGTTGGATTGGGCCCGTGGCTGGCGATATGAAAGGGTTGTTTGTTGTGCGTGAATGGCGTGTGAATGGACCATAAAGAGGTTGGTGCCTGGGCGCGGCTTTATGGCCCACCTTTAGAAGGCTTTGTTTCAATATTCAGATACTTTGATAAGTATTCATGCTTTGAAACCATAATTTCTGGAGGTGCTGAAACCAACCAGTGTGAGTGGTGGGTTACCTTTAACAAACTAGTACCAGGGGAGTCCAAGGGTGCAGGACTTGCGTGGCTCTCACCAGTTTTCCTTCACCCAGAATCCCCTTGAAATCACAAAATGTGCTTAAAAAACACATTTGCCGTGCATTCGAATGAGCAGAATCCAGGGATCTGCAGCGAGCCATTAAAATTACCTACCACAAAACAGTCACCTAAGTATTTGGTCCTGGGCTCGGCAGCCATGTAGGGAAACCTACCAAACGCAGACATTTCTGAAAACTAGACTCCCAAGGCAGCCCACGTAAAGGTGGTGTGTTTGGATTTAACAAAGTTTTCTTACCCAGAATACCCTGCAAAAGTGAAACGTTGAATAAAACCACTATTTTTCCTTTCTTTTTTATCACAGAAACTACAGGAATGTGCAGGGATCCTCAAACTTCCTACTACTCAGTGTTTCCCCACTTGTCCTGATAAAAACTCAACCCCACTTGTGTGCCTGTACCTAGTGCCTGCTTCAGGAATGAATCACTCCAGGGTTAACAGTAGCCCTCATGCAAGGACTGCCATTGACCCTTGTGTGATCCATTCCTGTCGCGGGCACTAGACCTACCCACACAAGTGAGGCATCATTTTTATCGGGAGACTTGGGGGAACGCTGGGTGGAAGGAAATTTGTGGCTCCTCTCAGATTCCAGAACTTTCTGTCACCGAAATGTGAGGAAAATGTGTATTTTTAGCCACATTTTGAGGTTTGCAAAGGATTCTGGGTAACAGAACCTGGTCAGAGCCTCACAAGTCACCCCATCTTGGATTCCCCTAGGTCTCTAGTTTTCAAAAATATACAGGTTTGTTAGGTTTCCCTAGGTGCTGGCTGAGCTAGAGGCCAAAATCTACAGGTAGGCACTTTGCAAAAAAACAGCTCTGTTTTCGGTCAAAACATGGGATGTGTCCACGTTGTGTTTTGAGGCATTTCCTGCTGCGGGCGCTAGGCCTACCCACACAAGTGAGGTATCATTTTTATCGGGAGACTTGGGGGAACAATGGGTGGAAGGAAATTTGTGGCTCCTCTCAGAATCCAGAACTTTCTGTCACCGAAATGATAGGAAAATGTGTTTTTTTTGCCACATTTTGAGGTTTGCAAAGGATTCTGGGTAACAGAACCTGGTCAGAGCCCCACAAGTCACCCAATCTTGGATTCCCCTAGGTCTCTAGTTTTCAAAAATGCACAGGTTTGGTAGGTTTCCCTAGGTGCCGGCTGAGCTAGAGGCCAAAACCTACAGGTAGGCACTTTGCAAAATACAGCTCTGTTTTCTGTCAAAACATGGGATGTGTCCACGTTGTGTTTTGGGGCATTTCCTGTTGCCGGCGCTAGGCCTACCCACACAAGTGAGGTATAATATTTATCGGGAGACTTGGGGGAACGCTGGGTGGAAGGAAATTTGTGGCTCCTCTCAGATTCCAGAACTTTCTGTCACCGAAATTTGAGGAAAACATGTTTTTTTAGCCACATTTTGAGGTTTGCAAAGGATTCTGGGTAACAGAACCTGGTCAGAGCCCCACAAGTCACCCCATCTTGGATTCCCCTAGGTCACAGGCAAGATTGTATGGGAACTTGTCCAGCCACTTCTTCACAAAGGTTATAACCTTTATGTGGACAATTTCTATACAGGAAAAACCTCTGCTTTCTTTGGGAAAATGTGATGTGTCCACGTTGTATTTTGGGGCATTTCCTGTCGCAGGCGCTAGGCCTACCCACACAAGTGAGGTACCATTTTTATCAGGAGACTTGGGGGAACATAGAATAGCAAAACAAGTGTTATTGCCCCCTGTCTTTCTCTACATTTTTTCCTTCCAAATATAAGAGAGTGTGTAAAAAAGACGTCTATTTGAGAAATACCCTGCAATTCACATGCTAGTATGGGCACCCTGGAATTCAGAGATGTGCAAATAACCACTGCTCCTCAACAACTTATCTTGAGCCCATTTTGGAAATGCAAAGGTTTTCTTGATACCTATTTTTCACTCTTCATATTTCAGCAAATGAATTGCTGTATACCCAGTATAGAATGAAAACCAACTGCAGGGTGCAGCTCATTTATTGGCTCTGGGTGCCTAGGGTTCTTGATGAACCTACAAGCCCTATATATCCCTGCAACCAGAAGAGTCCAGCAGACATAACGGTATATTGCTTTAAAAAATCTGACATCGCAGGAAAAAGTTACAGAGTAAAACATAAAGAAAAATGGCTGTTGTTTTCAGCTCAATTTCAATATTTTTTTATTTCAGCTGTTATTTTCTGTAGGAAAACCTTGTAGGATCTACACAAATGAACCTTTGCTGAATTCAGAATTTTGTTTATTTTTCAAAAATAGTTAGCTTTCCGGGATCCAGCATTGGTTTCACATCCATTTCTGTCACTAACTGGAAGGAGGCTGAAAGCACAAAAAATTGTAAAAATGGGGTATGTCTCAGAAAAATGCCAAAATTGTGTTGAAAAATTTGGTTTTCTGATTCAAGTCTGCCTTTTCCTGAAAGCTGGGAAGCTGGTGATTTTAGCACCGCAAACCCTTTGATGATTTTCAGGTGAAAAACCACAAGCCTTCTTCGGCAGCCCTTTTTTCCAATTTGTTTGAAAAAAACAAAATGTTTGCTCTATTTTGGCTAATTTCTCGGTCTCCTCCAGGGGAAACCACAAACTTCTACCTTTAGAATCCCTAGGATGTTGGAAAAAAAGGACGCAAATTTGGCATGGATAGCTTACGTGGACAAAAAGTTATGAAGGCCTAAGCGCGAACTACCCCAAATAGCCAAAAAAGGGCTCAGCACTGGGGGGGGAAACAGCCCAGCAGCTAAGAGGTTAAAGACACGGAGGCAAGTATTATGCTTCTCAAATCTTGCCAAATTTAATAGCAGCAGTCAAGAAAAAACGAAAACACAGCCTCCCAGGAGGCTATAACAGGAAACAGCTAATGGGAATGAATAGAACGATGCAACAGCCAGTGACATAACAGTATTTGTAATACAGTGACGCTTGACTGCAAACTGCTCCTCTTTTCTTGTGCGAGTAGTCATTGATAAGAAAATAAGGGAAATATAGAAAAAATAACAAAACTTGCAACAGAGAAAGTCAACAGTTCCTTGCAGAGATCCAGCAGAAATAAGTGAAAATCGGTTGAAGAAGATCCAAAAGAAGTGTCCCTGAAACCAGAGAGCAGATCCGAGAGGAAGTTAGTCTGATGATCAAGATGACTGTGGTAATGCTGGAGCGGCTAGAAAAAAAAGGAGGGAAAACATAAAAAAAAATTAATGTAACTAGAGGTGGGATAATACTTGCCTCCGGGTATTTAATAAAATTAAGACTTTCCTTCATAAATTACTAGGAAAATCTACATTTTATTGCAAGTACGGAGGCTCATATTATACTTGTTTAAAGCATCTCAATTACACCAGAAGAAGCTGCATGTACCGGCATACAGTAAAAGTTTCGAAAGACATTGGGGGTTATTCTAACTTTGGAGGAGGTGTTAATCCGTCCCAAAAGTGACGGATTTACCACCAGCCGTATTACGAGTCCATTATATCCTATGGAACTCGTAATACGGCTGGTGGTATATCCGTCACTTTACCGTCACTTTTGGGACGGATTAACACTCCTCCAAAGTTAGAATAACCCCCATTGTCTTTAGACCAATCGGCTGATCTCAGAATGTCCTCTAAACGGGACCCAGCCCAAAAAGCTTTGGAAGCCATGGCACCTCTAGAGGAATGAGCCCCAAAGATGGAGGTGTCAATGCCGGCAAGGGACATAACCCATCTGACCCACCTATAGTCACCTATATGTCTAACCTTCACTTGCTGAAGATTAGGTGCAAAGTTATTAAGTGTGAGGGCACCCTTGCACTAGCAAAGTTGCCCTCACATAGTCCAGGGCCATTTCTCGGGACTTTGTGAGTGCGGGGACGCCATTACACGCATGCACTACATATAGGTCAATACCTAAATGTAGCTTTAAAATGGTAACTCCGAATATGGCCATGTAAGGTGTCTAAGATCATGGAATTGTCCCCCCATTCATAATCTGGTATTGGGGAGCCAATTCCATGCATCTTGGGGACTCCACTATGGACCCCTAGTACTGCCAAACCAGCTCTCTGAGGCTTACACTGCAGTTACAGCTGATGCAACCTCGCAGACTGGGTTTTGCCCTCCTGGGGTCTGAGCAGCTCAGTCCCAGGAAGGCAGAACAAAGCATTTCCTTTGATAGCAGGGTGTTCCACCCTCTCCCTTTGGAAATAGGTGTTACAGGCTGGGGAGGGGTAGCCTCCTCCAGCATCTGGAAATGCTTTGAAGGACACAGAGGGTGGACCCCATCGACACAGGCTGTCCTGAGGTCCTGCTGTCCCAATTTTGAGGAGGTAAGACCTTGCCTTCCCACAGAACGACAGTACCCCTGTGCACCATGCCGCCTTCACCTCCTGAGGCCTCTGTGCACTATTTGCAAAATTCCTTTGTGCATAGCCTGGCCTAGGTCCCCAGCACTCTATTCTGCGATGCTCAACTCGCTGAGTTGTTCTCCAGTGGCGTGGGACCTTCCTAGCGTAGGGGAAGAAAACAGTTTGTAAGGTTTCCTGAAAGAGATAAGGAGTTGGGAGTGCGAGGATGTTCTGAGATTAGCCGTTTTGAGTTTGTAGTCTTTAAGACATTGTCCAACGCACAGTTTGGGTTGACCTGGGAAATAAGGATAAAAAACTGAAGTCAAGTTAGTCTTTGTTCTTCTGTGGACTGAAAAGTCAGTGAAAAGCGCGACTGGTGCAACTGCACCCGTCTCACTGCCAGCTCCATTTGGAGCCGGCTCCCGTGGTGCGGCCGCCAGGTTTCCGCCTGCCGGCCCAGCAGTTGCCGCCTGCCAAAGTTGTAATGAGGGCCAAAATAACTTAGTAAGTTTGGAGGATAACATTTTTAAGGATAAATTAGCATTGGCAGGCCATGAAATGAAGAAATTTAAAACAACATTAATGTCCCACAGTTTGCTTACTTAGGAGTAGTAGGATTACAGAACTTTACTCCCTTTAATAGGCGACATATAAGAGGATGTTCTCCAACTGATTTACCATGAATTAAAGAATGGTACGTGGAAATAGCAGATCGATACAGGCTTATTGTACAAAAAGACTTTCCCGAGCTGGCTTCAGAAGCTAGAAAGTCAACAATTAGAGTTATATCTGCTGAAACAGGATCAGTAGATTTTACCATGCACCAGCTTGTCCAGAGAGACCAAGCTGATTTATAGGCCTTGGTAGTGCCTGGAGCAGAGAACTTATTAATAAAGTCTGCAGCTTCTGCCAAAATGTTAGTTGAGTCTTGGGGGATCCCGAAACTTTCCAAGCTGAAAGTGTAATGTGTGATTTAAAATTAGGTTGTGAGGATGGCTCAGAGGGTCTAAAAGAAGAGTCGGAAAGGTTGGAAGAAGCACTGGGAAGTCCACAGTCAACTCTAGAAGGAAAGGAAACCAGACTGGGGATTGCCAAAATGGGACCACTAGAATTAGAGTGGCTGATTGACGTCTGATTTGGGCTAGAACTCTGTTGATCATGAGAAAAGGAGGAAAAGCATCATTTGTGAACTGTGTCTGACTTGAAAGAAAGCACCTGTTGCAAAGGCTAGAGGAAGATGAGCCTTGAGTCTGGAAGCAAAGAGGTCTATATGAAAAGGACCCCATTTTTGAGAAAGAGAATTGAAAACCGAGGGATGGAGTCTCCAATTGCTCCAATCTCTGAAATGACAGGAGTGCCAATCTGCTATGGAGTTGAGAGTTCCTGGCGAGTATTCTGCTCGTAGAGAAATCTTCCTGAGAAGACAAAATTCCCAAACGCTCTTCACCAATTCTGCTGGGGGCTTGGATTTGGTGCCTCCGAGGTGATTGATGTACTGGACCTCAGAAATGTTGTCCATGCGCAGAAGGACGGAACAGTGTACTCGATCTTTTGTCAAGCTTTTTATCGCAAAGGAGCCTGCAAGCATCTCTAAACAATTTATATGCAATTTGCGTTCCTGTGAAGACATGTACCTCCAGTCGAGATCGGACTACATCTCGTGCCCCATCTTGTCAGACTTGCATCTGACTCCAATACAAGATCTGGGGCTGACTTGAAGATAGTCCTGTCGTTCCGGGGGTCTAAATGGTATATCCACCATTGTAGTTCCAAGGCTCGAAAAATCCACTCACCCACTCACATTAGCAAGTCGTATTTGATCAGGTTGATCTATTTTTAATACTTACTCTTCCCTTCTGGCGAATTGATACTGAACAGGTGTTTTGTTCAGTTGAAAAGTGGAGGGGCAATAAAAGATGCCTTTAAATCTTGTTATTATGTCACATTTGCTCTGTTTTTACAGACAGAGGTTAAAAGTCTGTTTTTCTTACTAATAATTTTCCTTCGACTGCAGAGTTCCAGGACTTTGTAAGGTGAACTGTGTGACCTGCTCCCTTAGAATGTGAAATACAAGGGTATAGGGTGTCAGGGTTTTCCTAACAAACAACATTTAAATGACTAACCCAAGTGTGCAAACATTTCAAAATATATTTCAGTAGTTGTGAAAGCCCTTTTTTTATATTTCTGTGTGATGAAAAAATATTTTAATAGGATCAAAACAAATCAGAATACTGGATATGTTTTCTGAAACCCAATTGTCACAGATTGTTGATTTAGTATATAGTTTTATCAGTAAAGCTGCATGTTAGTGGAGAGCTTTTAGGACATTTCTTGGAAAGTTACTGTGTGTAGATGACAATATGTTACCACATCATGGTTTAGTAATATATTTATTAAAATTGAGTGTTTAAATAAACTGAGAAACACTCCTTCCCTGAACTCAATGTTGTTAGTAAACTAAAAGAAGTCCTAGGTTATGTGGGCTAGACTCTTGTGATGCATGCAGCAAACTTTAGTCTACAGAACTGCTGAGCTCACATATTTGAAGGTGCAATCATATGTGAGAATTAAGAAAAAGGCGACTCTGTAAACTACTTGCCTGGGATCACATACTTTGAGACCCATTTACGGGTCAAGTACATTACAGTTAAGTCGAGTAGATTATTTAAGTTACTCGACCTGTAGGTCTAGTAACATTTTTATGGTTTTTTGAGCCCAGTGTTCTGTCTGCGATTCTATGTCCAAAGAAATGACGTCTGAATAAGATAGACCTCTGTGTATGTGGCAAATCTTCAGTCTTTGCAGAGCTCGATAGTGCAGAGGACCTGGAAATATTGCTTGTATGGATGACGATAGGAGACTGACTATTCTTACAAGAGATCTTAGAGAAATGTGCATATTCTGGAGGGTTTGGGAAATTTCTGACTTGATGACTGAAACCTTTGCCGAAAGTAGAGGAAGAGTTGTGTTTGAAGAGTCGATTAGGAAACCTAAAAATTCTATCAGTTTGGACGTTTGACTTTTCTTTGTTGATAATGAATCCCAAATCTAAAAGAAGAGAGGAAGTAATCTGGAGATATTTGTAGGAAAGTACCATCTTTTTTACCTGTATGTCAGTATGTTTTTGCCTGTCTCACTGGGATCCTGCTGGTCAGTGCTTATGCTCTCTCTGCTTTTAAATTTGTCACTATAGGCTAGTGACTTCCTTTATCAACTTCAATTGGAACACTAGGCCACCCTTATAAGTCCCTAGTATACGGTACCTAAGTACCCAGGGCTTTGGGGTTCCAGGAGATCCTTATTGGCTGCAGCATTTCTTTTGCCACCGATAAGGAGCTCAGACAAACCCTTCCACAGGCCTGCCATTGCAGCCTGCATGAAATAGTGCACACACTATTTCACAGCCATTTTCACTGCATTTAAGTAACTTATAAGTCACCTATATGTCTAACCTTCACTTGCTGAAGGTTAGGTGCAAAGTTATTAAGTGTGAGGGCACCCTTGCACTAGCAAAGTTGCCCTCACATAGTCCAGGGCCATTTCCCGGGACTTTGTGAGTGCAGGGACGCCATTACACACATGCACTACATATAGATCAATACCTAAATGTAGCTTTAAAATGGTAACTCCGAATATGGCCATGTAAGGTGTCTAAGATCATGGAATTGTCCCCCCATTCATAATCTGGTATTGGGGAGCCAATTCCATGCATCTTGGGGACTCCACTATGGACCCCTAGTACTGCCAAACCAGCTCTCTGAGGCTTACACTGCAGTTACAGCTGCTGCAACCTCGCAGACTGGGTTTTGCCCTCCTGGGGTCTGAGCAGCTCAGTCCCAGGAAGGCAGAACAAAGCATTTCCTTTGATAGCAGGGTGTTCCACCCTCTCCCTTTGGAAATAGGTGTTACAGGCTGGGGAGGGGTAGCCTCCTCCAGCATCTGGAAATGCTTTGAAGGACACAGAGGGTGGACCCCATCGACACAGGCTGTCCTGAGGTCCTGCTGTCCCAATTTTGAGGAGGTAAGACCTTGCCTTCCCACAGAACGACAGTACCCCTGTGCACCATGCCGCCTTCACCTCCTGAGGCCTCTGTGCACTATTTGCAAAATTCCTTTGTGCATAGCCTGGCCTAGGTCCCCAGCACTCTATTCTGCGATGCTCAACTCGCTGAGTTGTTCTCCAGTGGCGTGGGACCTTCCTTTGTAGTGCTGCACCAGCCGCATAATGCACCTCCTTTGTCCCTGTGTCTTGGGACTCCTGTGGGTGCTATCTGAAGTGCTGAGAGCCCCCTCTTCATCCTCACACAGAGTTGAGGCCCGCAGGTCCTTCCTGAGTCCAGATAGCACCAACTTGATGCAAAATGCGACTTTTCCGGAACCAAGGCTTGTTGGAGGAATCCAGCACCAAAACGTGCCTGCATCCAACTTCACGATGTGGGACATCCAGTGCATCATGCAGGAACCCACTGACATCTTCCTTGGGTGCGTTTCTGCAATCTTCGTCCAACCGGGGACTCTTCTTTTGCACCCTCTTCTGGGTTGGCAGGGGCTCCTGTCCTTCCTGGTACTTCTTTCGACTTCTGGACTTGGTCTCCTTCCTTTCCAGGTCTTCAGGTCCAGGAATCCACCATTTGTTGTTTGCAGTCTTGCTTGGTTCTTGCAATAACTCTAATCACGACTTGTAGTGTGTCCTAAGGAAACCTGCAGTACTTTACTCCTGTTTTCATGGGCTCTGGGGTGGGGTAATTTACTTACCTTTACTGTATTCTTACTCTCCCAGCAATTCTGCACACACTACACTTGTCTAGGGGGGGATTTGTGATTCTCATTCCACTTTCTTAGTATATGGTTTGTGTTGCCTCTAGACCTATTTTCTCCTGTTGCATTCTATAGCATGTCCTATTGTTTGCACTATCCTATGTCTAATTACTTACCTTATTTTGGTGTCTAGTGTATATATTGTGTATAATACTTACCTCCAAAAGGAGTATTGCCTCTAAGATATTTTTGGATATTTTTGATATATTTCTGTGTCACCCAAATGAACTACCTTTATTTTTGGTAACACTGAGTATTGTCTTTACTTGTGTATAAGTACTGTGTAACTATAAGTGGTATTGCATGAGCTTTGCATGTCTCCTAGTTCAGCCTAAGCTGCTCTGCTATAGCTACCTCTAACAGCCTAAGTTGCTAGAACGCTACTACATTTCACTAATGAGGGATAACTGGACCTGGTGTAAGGTGTAAGTACCCAAGGTACCCAATACAAACCAGGTCATCCTCCTACAATATTCTTGAAGAAGAAGGGTGTTTTGACCCATAATAAGAAGGTCATCTAGGTAAATTATAAGACTTATTCCTTTGGATCTGAGGAAGGCAACTACTGGTTTCATTAGCTTTGTAAAGAACCAAGGTGCTGAGGATAGACCAAATAGAAAGGAGGAAAAATTATGTTAGGACTAGCTGGAGGTATTTTCAGAATTTGTAATGTATAGTTATAGTCAGGTAGGCATCCTGAAGATCCAGTCTGACTAACCAGTCGTCTTGTAGTAGGGTGTCCCTTAGATGGAGAATTGTCTCCAATAATAAACGGTTGATGACCAGTCTCATCTTTTTGTTTTTCTTTTGTACTAGAAAAATGGAACTGAACAACCCTGATGAATCTGGAAGACAGAGCTGTATGGTGTTTTTTTTAAAGAAGGGATTGGATTTCCAAAGATATTTGATTGAACATTTCTAGAGAAAACGTTTGAAGTTGAGGAAATGTTGTTTGAAAAGGCCTGTTGTAAAGTTCTATAGCATAACCTTGGACTATAGTTAGAACCCATGGATCCGATGATATGCTGTGCCATTTTTTAAGGAAATGTAATGGGGCCCCCTACTGGAATAGAAGGAAGAGGCCAGATTACCTGATTGGAAGGTGGCTCTTGAGTTCTTAATCCCTCAGAATTTCTTCTTAACAAATAGAGCTGCATTGGCTGGAATCGCTTCGGGATTATCCCAGAACCAGGGGAAACCTAGTTCTGCTCAAGTTGATTTCATTTTCCGCAACCAGCTAACCTTGTCCAAACAATTTGAAAGCCTAATATATCTCTAATACCCTCCTTAAAGGGTTCAAATTCTGCTGTCTTCCAGAGGCAGATCCAATAAAGTGTGGGCTTCAGGGCTGCATAATCTGAAACAGTGTGCAGCCCAAGGTCTAGTCTTAAAGGCACCAGCAGGGTGCCCTCCCTGATTCCTGTGATGTTTCTTAGGAAGTTATTTTCGTTAACTAAAAGGATATTCTGGTTACTAAAAGCCCCTCAATTACACACCATACAAGGCAGTTGCCCTGACATGGGACTTGTATATTCCCATTACAGGGTGTAAAGGGGGGACTTTCAGTGACTTTGGCCTTCCGGCCAAGGGCTCTCCATATGACATAATATATGGGAACCTATACTAATATGTGCATCCCATCTTCCAGAAACCATTAATCTTACCCCCAGGTAGTCTATCCCATTAACTCTTTCTAAATTAACAGAATTCATCGATATGCTGACATTCACCTCTTTCTTCCCATGACTACAGACCATCAGTTTTGTTTTCCCAGCATTAATCTCATGCCCATAGTCTTTGCAGAACAAACAGAAGTTATCGACTAGATTCTGGAGACCCCTGGCCGATTTTGCCAGGATGAGAGTACCATCTGCATAAAACAACCCTTTTATTTTCCAACCAGCCAGGCAGGGGGAATCATTCACACAGTTGGTTAAATACTCAATACATTTGTTGATATATAAAAGAAAGAGGGTGGGGGTCAGAACACAACCATGGTGCGCAACCCCCCTCAGTTATAACTGGGTCTGACAATACACTTTTGCTGCCACATCTAATTTGGGCATATGTGTCTTCATGTAGGTGGATGATCAAGTTTAAAAGTTCAGTTGGGACGCCCATTGTCTTCAACATACCCCACAACTTGCCCCTTGGGACCAGATCAAAAGCTGTATGGAGGCCGATGAAGGCAACATATACATTCCCTCCACTGATATCCACAGTCTTCCATCTGATTGCCATGAACCTCAAAACGTGATCTACTATGCTAACTGCCAGTCTAAATCCAGCCTGCAAACTTGAAATTGCCCCGTTCTCCTTAATCCACTCATCCCGCCGCTCCAAAATCTGTTTAGCAAAAATTGTTTGGAGGTTATTAATTAAACTTATCGTCTGGAAATTGGCTGGGTTGCTAGGATATCCCTTCTTAAAAAGAGAGCCCTATTTCTGCCCCCTTCCAATTATGTGGAGTGGGCATACCAGCAGCAACTGCATTACAGACCATATTGATGTAAGGTACCCAAATGTCAGGATTAGGTTTATAAAGGTCAACCAGTATTTGGTCAAGTCCAGGGGCTTTACCCCATTTAAGGGAGATTACGCTGCCGATGTTTCAGCTAAGATGAACTTGATTAAAGGAGAACTCTCTCCCCGCAAACTCATATCTTTTTGAATCTGGACTCATCTCCCCTGGAATAGAGTGAACTGAAATGATGGACCCATTCAGAAGGTAGAATTGAAGATACCATCTGAGGCCTGGATGCCCCACGATAGCTTAATACCAGCTTCCAAAACCTTCCAAAATCATTGCACCTTGATGCATCCAGAATGGCTGCTCAGTGCTTTCCTTCCAAGTATCTCTGAGCCTGGGTCAGCTCCAACCTATACCTTGTTCTACGTTGCTTAATCAGACATCTATTCCCCTCTCTTAGGGCCCTCAATAACCTTTCCTTTACTTCCCTGCAAGATTTGGTGTACCACCCACCAATTTGCTTTGGACCCGTCTTGCCTGCAGAATCTTTAACAAACAATGCTTTGAGACAATCATATAGTTTCAAATCCTCAACCATCCTGTTCCTACGATCAGGCTCATATTGAAGCATAGATTTCATATGTCTTGCCAGCAATTGATACAAAATCTCAGTGGAACAGGAAGAGGAATCTACCACCTCTTACTTGACATTGCGTTTATTATTTGTCACTATAAAATGCTGACCAGAGTCCTCAAAGACAGAGGCCTCAATAAAGAGGAACAAACTTCTAACAAAGTGTCAGTGGGTCATGGTGCTTTCTTCATGCTCCACCACCACCATATCTTCCATGTGGCCCCACAAGCATATGTCTATTAACAGATAGTCTAAATGGCTCCTGCACATCCCTCGTCTAAATGTAGGAAAAAGATTTACATCTGAATGAGAGCGACCATTACATGCCTGAAGGCCATATGCTAAAGTAATGTCAACAACCTGTAGTGCAGCCCTAGTCAGTCTCCGCCAGCTGGACTTGGCTAATTGCGGGATCCCCCATAATTGGTCCTCTTCCCAATAAAGCTCCTGGGCCAATGAGTAGGGCTCGAAGGTAGTATTAAAGTCCCCTGAAATTAACACATAGTAGGCTCTACCACATCTAGCAAGCATGTTATCTAATACACACAGAGTTTCAGATTCACTGCGCCTTCCCACGCTTCTGTTATAAAGATTTTTCAGTAGAAGTGGGTACTCTTTGTGGGTGGATAAAACTAGACCCTGTATATCAGCACAGCCCATGTCCAATTCTCTGACTTTACACTTGAGAGTACTACTGAGCCATATTAGTAGGCCTCTGAGGGCCTACCTGAAGACACGCTACCCACAGGAGCCCAGTAGCTCTTGTATCCTGGTCTATACTTGGGCTCCACAGCCCAAGTTTCCTGGAAAATGCAGATCATATGTGTGTCTATAAAATCCCCCCAATCTGGGATGGACAGTTTGGTCTCTAATCCAGCTATATTCCAGCTAATAATTTTAACTATAATCTGGGACATGGCTTGAGATTGTGCAAAAGGGGCACCTTTTGAATTTGGAGTTTGTAACACTCCTACCTCTGGGAGGGGGGGGGGGGTGTTAAAAGCCTCTGAGCATATTCTTTGATCTCAACCTGGGGACAAGCATTGCAGAATTCAGATAAATCTACAGCAGCAGCTAAACCCCCCAATGGGATCCCATAAGCCTTGATTGTCCAGAACCTCAGGTCAGTCTACAGCAGAAAATGGGGATGGAGCCCACCTGGCCCCAGGTACTTGTAGATTCCCCTGGGCCAGGTTGCGGCCCGTTGGGAAGAAAAGAACCTGGGCGAGGATAGAAAGCTGCAAGTCTGCATTGAGAGAGACCCCTGTGCATAGGACCAATCTTGAAGCAATTTGAGAAAACCTGGTTGACAATCAAAGGAGAATTTCAATTTATCACAATACAACCCCCCTCACAATACTTAAGCAGCAAGCCCACCCGTGCTACCCTCCTCGCCATTAATATTGAAGATGCTAGGGAGTATGAAAAATTAGCATTAACATGTAGCTATTATAAAACCTTGTTTTTCAGTTCAGTTAAGGATTCTGAGCTATTTAACTGAAGGCTAGGAACTTTAGTAATGACTGCCACCAGAGGACTAAGCCACCTTTCACTGCTACCTACCTCTTTGCTATTCTGTACTCCCTGGCAGTTGATGGCCCCACCACCACCCCTCCTCTTATATTGGGGCTACGCTGTTCAGTTGGCACTGCTCCAGGACTAGCCCAGAGGATGCAACTGCATGAGCCTCTGTGGGGAGTCCAGGTATAATAATATTGTGGTCAGCTCTGCGTTGAGCTCCGGACGCGCTGGTGGCCCATTTGGGGGGAGGTTAGGGGGGCAGTCAGCACCCAAGTCGATATTTAACTATTCAAGGACTGCAGCTGAAATAGAGGAATTTTGGGCAATAAGTCATTAGTGAGCAGTTGTACAACTTTCTCCAAATTCTCTTCAATGGCTGTTAAGCAGTTTTTAGTTGACACAGTCTCTAATCTATCTCCTCTAAATACAGCTGAGCCGGCTGGACACCCTTGAGTCCCTTCAATACTCCTACTCTATGTACCAGGGCTATTGTAAGTCCTACAGTATTTGGGCGCTAGCTCCTTAGGGTTTTTCACTATGTTTCCTAATCTTATGAAGGCCGAGTTACCAAATGTACCGGCTACAGGGCCATGCGTCCAGCCACAGGGAAGTCTGGGAAATAGACTGCGGGCTTTGTCAAGGCCTCTACCACTCCTGCAACCTTGTCCTGCGCAGCGGGCAGACAGACCCTTAATATGCACCTGCTGGTGCGTGGTCCTTGCGGCGCGCTTCCAGCTGCAGGGAAGTCTGGGAAGTGAAATGCGGGCTTTGTGAAGGCCACCCCAACTCCTGCAAACTTGTCCCCACCTTGTGAGTGCAAAGTAATGAATAAAACTCCCTAGTTCTACAGGTACCAAAACAATCACAGATATTTAGCGTATCCCACTAAAAGGGCATCCCCTCACCTTTTATAACCGTCCCACAGTTGTAATACCACACATTATACTAAATGTCGGATAATAAAATGTACTAAATCAAATATCTCTCATTTGTCTCAATTCTTATTTTCATTATTTTTTTCTCTACATCAAATGCATGATTTATCCACAACTTTAACCACTGTTCTCATCTCAAGTTCAGAATCACATCTCAGGATTATTTAATTCCTCACCCAGTTCCAAATAAATGGTCATGCTCTAATATCCATTGACCAACCAGTGACAACCTGTTCTCCATGTCACATTTTAATAATCCAGGGTGTTGACACTTTCCTGGCCCTTCTACATTTGTAATATACCTGCCATAGGAAGTAGTGTAGTTCTCCTTCTCCTTCCACATTTAGTCCTTTCCTCAACTGTCCTCAATCTCGCTATCCATTTGTCTTCCTCCTGTCTCAAAAGCAAATTCAAACCCCCCCTCTTTTTTGGTGAAGATAACCCTTTGTATACCATGAAATGTGAATTCAACATTCTCAAGATGTTTCTCTTTCATGTGTCGAAACATCGGGCTTTTAATATCACCATTTTGTATGGCTCACTGATGATCCTGAATACGAGTTTAACACTCGGGTGGTACTCCCCACATGTTTCAATTGGCAGGTACAAATAATAGCACAAGCAATAACTACATGTGTGCTATTGCAATTTATAAAATCATTTTTAGAAAATCTTTTGTTCGAATTGTACGAGAACCATTTAAATTTGTCTATACTGTATTTACAAACACCGCAGCAGCTTATACTCTGATCAACAAATGGTCTAAGATTATGGCGTGCTCTCCTCTGGATTCATTTTGATTACTTGGTTGTTAGCAGTCACAACTTGAAGACTGGGAACTGTGATTTCAATATGAACATTGAACTGATCTGTGCAGCCTAACTCAATTACGACTGTCTGTTTGCAGCCATTTAAGGTTAAGACTGTGAACTGAGTTTCTGCAGTTGATCAGTAGGGTATGTGAAGTAATATGTACCTGTGCCCCCACAGTATACTGACGACTTTAGTCATGGGATATCTTCTATAACGATGAGAGAGAATACTGGCTATTTGGGGAGGGAAACTTGGGTTTAGTGCCTTTTTGAGAATTGTCACTTTAGCTCACAATTGTGTAATTGTATCCCAATTGAACTGTGTTGTGTTCGTTTTGTGAGATTAAAGTGCTTTCTTTTATGTACAATAGAAGCACTGGGTTGGACAATGTGTTTTTGTGTCTGCTGCATTCTGAGTTCATTCCCCCACACTACATTCCTGAGTGCCCCTGTGTCTCCAGGGCCCGTCCCTCTCTACCAACAGGATATAACAATACCTGAAAGTCCACTCCACAGAACGGTGAGGATGGATGGTATGGAATCTGCAGTTCTAGTACCACCCCCGTACTCCCAAAGACGGTTACTGTAGGTAAGTAACTTTTTCTTCTGATTTATTCTTCTACCTAGGGATTTCTCACATTGTGAATCAATACAGGCATGTTTCCCTTGCCTTGAGTGCCTCACTGCATGCTTATAGCGACCTAGGCCTGCCCTGACTGTGCAAGGTCCTGGACCTGCACTATTGTGGGACACACCAAGTGTGTCCATATTGTGGGCAGTGGAGTACTGTCCCTATCCTACGTATAGCACATAAATCTGTGGCGGCAGCATATTGTGTTTTTAGAAGAAATCAACAGTCCGACCAGACATTTTTACCTGTGTCCTTGAGAGATGAAGTCTGCTGGCTCAATCTGTATTATGTGGATGCCCATAACCTTATACTGACATCCTGTGTATCAAGTGTGTGTAACGTGTGATAAGTTATGACTGAGCCTGAGTAATTGATGCCAGTGGGATCAGTGTTCAATGCTCTGGTCTGGCACAAGTCAAGACGGAGTGGGAGGTCTATCCTACCAGACAACGGAAGTATATTTCCTGCATTCCTGTAGCTTGATGTATGAGATTCAGACACTGAAGTGAAGAGGATAGACACATGGCTATCTTTAGATATTCCATGAGGGCTTCTGTGAACAAAGAGTGATTGCTTAGACTTTCTGGGAACTGCAGTTTGGTGGATGCTCTGGGTTAAGTTGCAGACTCTGTAAGAGTGGATCTGCTCTGAAGAGCCTAGGAGTCTGCTTAACCTGCAGAAGGAGATGGGCCCAGATCATCTGCTGTGGCTGTAGGACGGCAGTTAGAGCTGGCTGCACAAGAGACATCTAAGGAGTCCTGTTGTGTCCTATAGGTAGCCAGGAGTGGCTCGAGGGGCAAGGAAGGTGAGGAGGGATGGAGTGGTGGGGGCGGTGCGTGAGGGGAGGTAAATAAAAATATAAATAAAAAAAACTAAAATTACACTTACCTCCCTTCCTGCGCTGCGCCGCACCACTGTACCCGCTGACTGCAGGCACAGGCTCCCTGCCTGCACTGCGGCCAATCCTGACGCTGCTAAAAGCAGCATCAGTATTGGCTGGGAGCACCCAGCGAGGGCGATCCCAGGCAGACTGTGAGCCTGTGCAGGCTTTCTCCAGCCCGGCAACACAGTGCTGGGTTGGAGAGAGCCTACTGCGCTTGTGTGTTTGGCCGGCCCGAGACAGCTGGCTGAACACACATGTGCTCTGAGGGGAGTGCTCTCTGCACTCCCCTCAAGTGCTATTCACTTCTGTGGCCCTCCCCCTTTTCAAGAAAACGATAATAAACATAGGCCCATATTTATACTTTTTTTAGCGCCGCTTTTTAACACAAAAGTGGTGCTAACTTGCAAAATACAATCGTATTTTGTAAATTTGCGCCACATTTGCGTCAAAAAATGACGCAAATAAGGCGCTAAAAAAGTATAAATACGGGCCATCATTTATTATTGTTTTCTTGAAAAGATATTGCAGCTACCACTGCTGGCGAAGGGGCAGCGCTCCTCCGCCCTAATGGAGGAGCCGCCTTTGTGGATAGCTCCACCCTCTCCAGTTCTCATCCCGGTTTCTGGCAGTAAAAGTGTCAGCCCACTCAGGGCTGCAACTGCCTGTCATTGGCCGAGAGGAAGGCTGCAGCAGCAGGCCAGGCCAGTGGTAAGCTTTAAGAATGCTACTCAGCTACTTCCAATTATTTACGGCATTAAAAGAATCTGAACAAGAAACTGTTAGGGAGAGGATAGCCTCGTAATTTCAGAAGATATATGGAGAAAGCCCGCTACTTTAATAGAGAATCAGCTTTCAGAGTGAAATTCAATGGAAATAAAAAAAACTGTAGTATGCTTAACACCATTGAATTCAAAGTCTAATCGGACTAAAAATATAATTAATTTACAATGGCATATCCTAAAGCCTACGGTTTGTGAACAGAAATTGCATTTAAAAAGTATAGGATCGTGTGCAGGCATTAGTTACCTGCGGAAGGGAAGAGAAACAGAGGCTTTGGGATAAAGCTTTTGTACAAGAAAAACAGTGTCGGGCATCACAAATGTGGCACGTGCACTGTATGTTGCCTAGCTAGGGGAGGCGAGTCTTTTACGTAAAATGGAAACAACTCTGAGATGAGCAGAAAACCAACTGCATAGCAGCTTATATGATACACATCATTGTCTGCCCACGGGACCTCCCCTACGTAGGTGAGACTATGACAGAAGTACAATTGTGCACATATCAACACAAGTCTGTGATTTCTGCTAGAACAACTAATGGTAGCAGACTTCGTGAAAGTAGGTCCAATGAAATGACATACAATGGTGCTTACAAGAAAACAAATCATACCTAGTAAAAGAGGAGCTATAATTAGAAAAATCTATATACTGGGGAACAATATTGGGGATACACTACTAAGTGAGAGAAAAAGGCACTCGAAATAACATTGGTTTGCCTTGGTAAAGTAGAACAAGAGGTGGTCCTAAAATTTCAAAAAGAACAAATGATGGTCATCTCATTGTGTGGCATATAATAGTATCTATAAACACATTCTCTATTTATCCAAAAAAAACTTTCCCTGAGAGAGATTTTAATCTCCTCTTATGGGCCACATAGCAATGCCAAATAAACTCGTTTTAGGCTTGGGAATTCGATTCTTAGATCATGATGAAGGAAACTATGGACAAATGTACAAAGCATTTTTCTGGTCACAAACGGACTTTAAACATTATTTTTCAAATGTACAACTTGTTACCAAATCATAATTTGCATTTGGGATTCAGTATTTGGAAGGCAGGTGTTTTGGGCACCCCTTCCAAATACTGAGTCAATATGGTACGTGTTACTGTTTTGCACCCAAATTCTGATTGCAGAATAGTAATACTTCACCACAATTTTGAAATTCTTGGTAACCCATTCACAAACGGGAAGGGGTCCCATTGAGACCCTTTTCCCTTTGAGAAAGTTGAAGAAAATATTTTTTAGGCGCAGGCATTGGACCCACGGACCACTACCTACTCTTAAAAAATTAAATTTCAAAGTTTAAATTTTTCTTTTTTCAATTAATTCAGGTTTTCTTTAAGAAAAATGGGAGGCATTTATAGAACAAAATATGGTTTTATTAAAAAGCAATCACAGACATGGTGGTCTGCAGACTCCAGCAGTCCACCAGTCCTGTGATAGCGCTGAGTCCTAAAGGCCGCAAATTGCAACCTACCTCATTAATATTCATGAGGTAGGTCGATTTGTGACCCACTAGGAATCGCTAATTATAAGTTGTTAAGTTTTCTCACCTAAGGAATTGTGATATAGAGTAGTCTGCTCAAGTGTCTGTGAAGGCCATATAAAGAGTCCCTGAAGAACCTACATATTCTCTATAAAGGATAATGACTTTTAACTAAGAAGAGACTTAGAATGGGAAAAACCCTTTGATACATCTAGCCCTGTGTCAATGGGAAAATGTGTTCGTACATATGGCCCCAAGTGACCTAAAAGAAGTTTTGTGGCCTACATGGGCTCTTTTTGGATGGAGGATTACCAGTTTTTTACTTTGTATTATTTAGCACTCATTTTTGTAATATATAGTGTGTTGATATGACAACTCGAATATGAGACTATCATATGGCACGTTGTTTGAATGTAATTTGAAAGATATTTTAGAGTTCCAGAGAACATGTCCTGCAGATGTACTTTGAATACATAGATACCCATTCTTCGACGGCCTGTTCAAGATTGCCCCGTGTGAGAGTTAAAAGAAAGAAAAAAATCTAGGGGGGTGGATGGGTGGTTGGGATGGTGTGGGGGTTCCGCCAGCCCCAAGAAAATTTGGGATAAATGGCAAAAAAAGTAAATTCTACAAAACATTTGTCATCATGTATTCAATTGTATTTGTTTTTAAAGCTTAGTAAATGATGACCTTACAGTGCACCACGATACAGCAATCTTTATTGGGTCTCTTCAATGATTTCCTCACCATCAACCTCAAGCAGTGCTTCTCATTTGTTTTATAACCCTCTCTTACCTGCGTAGGGTGTTGCTCACATCACACACACACAGCAACAATATGTGTGTTAATTGGTGTGTAGAAAATGTTACATAAGACAAATGGGACAACAAGGTGTAGGATTCACGTCATCCATACTAAGCTTTTTTTCTTTTTTTTTAGAGTGCTTGGTCTAAGGGAAGCAGAAACTCAGGATTCAGAACATAACACAGTGGTTACGGATGACTTTACTAATAGCAACTAATTTCTAGCCAAACAAACCCATTTTAGCAAAGACTGGGAAAAAACATAACTTTCTAATCTGTGCCTTGCAGTTTCCATGCAGCTCTTTGATGGCAGTTCATAGCTCACTGTGCTGGATTATGATTTGTAATTTATGAACTGCACAGTAACAAAGGAATCTCTGTGACAAAAGCATTATCTCACTGAGCATTGCACACAAAGTCCTGTTCCATGATCTACATAGTAGACATTCTTTGCAGCAGGCATATTAACCCTGTGCGCTGCCTTAGGTGAGTCAAAACTGCCACTAGACAAAACTGCGATCTCTCTCCAACAGGTACGTTAATCACCAGAGTTATCTTGGCACTTTTATTTTTGTCTAAAAACTGTTG
The DNA here is from genome assembly GCF_031143425.1 of Pleurodeles waltl. Taxonomy (NCBI): domain Eukaryota; kingdom Metazoa; phylum Chordata; class Amphibia; order Caudata; family Salamandridae; genus Pleurodeles; species Pleurodeles waltl. The sequence goes on along the minus strand of NC_090449.1, from coordinate 502,384,168 downwards.
GATATACAGTACAAGGAACTCTGCAGTACTTTTAAAACTGCTGCACCACTCCAAAAGTGCCCACCCCGCACTCCCCCACCCCCCTGTAACAAAAGTGGTCCCCCACCCTTCCACCCTCCTGGGGGAACGCCCAATGCCCGGTACGGCCACTCTGGCCTTGTACATAGAGAATTAAGCCCAGATTTACTGAGATTTTGCATCAGGGTTAAGGCAAATTTTTTGGCACAGTCCCTATGCAAAATCTGTTTTGGTAGTTGCAAAGCCAAATTTGCTTGAAAAAAGTTGTGCCTTTACCTTGCTTTGAAAAGGAGTTACATAGGTGGAGGATAGGTGTTCTCGTGCATCCACCCGTGTAATTTGATGGAAGCCAATATTGACTAAAGTCAGTAAACATGGGCTTGTGTCAAAACAGTGTGTGTACCAGAAACTTAGGTAACTAAGGTAACAAGGAGAAATATCTTTGTTTACCCTGATTACTTCCTCTTTGCATGTGTGTGACATTCTGCGGTACACATGCAAAGTAGAATAAGCCTGTAGGAATAGTTTTTGTGCAGGAAGGTATTCTTTGCTGCACAAAAAAACTATTCTAACCACAATGCAGACACCCTTGCATCAGTGCTAGGCAGCCAGAAGTGCGCCAGTGCTAAGAGAGAGCAGAAATGTGTCATATCGTAGAAGGTATGTGTAGGAAGCTGGCACTGTATATATTATATCAAAATGAGATATAGTATGCACAGAGTCCAGGGGTACCCCAGAGGCTTAACAGAGGCTAAAGTAGATAATTCTAATGCTTTATTTTGTGGTAGTATGATCAAGCAGTTAGGCGTATCAGAGGGTAGTGCAAAGCATTTGTTGTACACACACAGACCATAGACAAAGCTCACACTCAATGACAACTCCAGACCAACATTGTAAAAATATATTTTCTTAATTTATTTCTAGAACCACAAGATTCAAGTTGTAGGTAAGGTAAGTACTTCAATAAATTCGTATTTCACACATACATCAATAGCACTTTGTTTGAAATCAATAAATTATACAGTTTTTGAAATATTGGCAATTATCAGAAACAGTTCCTGGGGGGAAGAAAAGTTAGTACAATTTACAGGTAAGTACTCGGCTTATGGTTCCAGTCTCCAGGAATTAGGAAGTCCACAGGTTGGGGTTCAAGTTAACCCCAAACACCCACCACCAGCAACACGGGGCTGGATGGTTGCAGAGGTCAAAGTTGAGGCAAAATTAACATGGGCTCCTTTGGAGACTGGGTGCACTCGGAATTAGGCCTGTCTACAGGTAAGTACCCGCGACTTCGGAGGGCAGACCTGGGGGGGTTTAGAGGAGCATTGGGGTAGGGTGGAGGGGGGTGGGCACACGTAGGCACCAAACACACACCCTCAGCGGCACTAGGGAAGCCGGGTGCACAGTGCAAACAAGGCCTCGGGTTCCCAATGATTCTCTATGAGGGGACCACAGGGGTCACTTAGATGCTGCAGGTAAGGTCCAGGGGGCCCAATGGGACAAACCACAGGCTGGACATGGAGGAGGGCTGCCTGCTGAACGTAGCTACACCAGAGGTCAGGTTCTCCAAGGCCTGGGGGCTGCGAGTACAGTGGTCTTTGAGGTGTTGGCTATCTTCATCCGGAGCCTTTGCGGTCAGGGGGTCCTCAGGATTCCCTCTGCAGATGTCATCGTGGAGGGGTGGAGAGGTCAACCCAATGTTGGTACTTCCTCAGAATCGCCTGGGGATCCTCTCTAGTTGGTTGGGCCACCTGGACATGGGCCGTGGGCGCTGGGTGTAGAGTGATCAGGACTAGGGCATCCAGAGTGGGGCTGGAGTCCTTGATTGTTGTTTCTTTTTGGACAGGGCCGCTGTCCACTGGAGTTCTTGGTCCTTTTGGGTGCAGGGCAGTCCTCTGGAGCTTGGCCGAGGTCGCTGGACCCACTGGATGTGTCTCTGTTCTTGTGCAGGTTCTTTGACACAGGAGACGGGCCGTTAGGGCTGGGGCCAAGTCAGTTGTCATCTTCCATCTTCTCTGCTGGGGGTTCAGCTAAGCAATCCTTCTTCTTTCTTGTCAGGTGACCAGGAATCTGGTGAGCTGGGTTCAGGGGGGCCCTAAAATCTTAGATTTAGGGGCGGTTCAGAAGTCAGAGGGCAGTAGCCAATGGCTACTGTCCCTGAGGGTGGCAACACCCTTCTTGTGTCCACTCCATTTGGGGAGGGGGGCACAAACCTAACCCTAATGGTCCCTGTCCTCCAAACCAAGATGGAGAATTCTGCAGGGAGGAGGTCACCTCAGCTCTGGACACTTTAGGGGTGGTCCTAGCTGGGATGGTCACTCCTCCCAGTTTTCCCTAAGTTTCACACCGGGCTTGCCGCCAAAAGCGGACATTTGTCTGCGGGGCGGGCAACTCCAATAGCTGGAGTGCCCCTGGGCACTGTAACCCGAGGCTTGGACCTTTGAGGCTCACCGCCAGGTGCTACAGTTCATGCAAGGGAGAGGTGTGAAGCACCTCCACCCACTACAGGTTTTGTTTCTGACCACAGAGAGCCAAAATGCTCTCACCCAATGTGGTCAGAAACTTGTCTGAAAGTGGCAGGGGGGCACATACCGGTCAGTCCTGCACTAGCAGTTTGGCTAACAGACAGAAGGCATCTTCGAAGATGCCCTCTGGGTGCATTTTTCAATAAATCCCACATTGGCATCAGTGTGGGTTTATTGTGCTGAGACGTTTGATATCAAACTTCCCTGTATTCAAGTGGATCCCTTATGGAGCTGTGGAGTTCGTAATGACAAACTCCCAGACCATATACTCAGCATGGCTACACTGCACTTACAATGACTAAGAACAGACTCAGACACTGTAGGGGCATATTGCTCATGCAGAAATGCCCTCACATGTGGTATAGTGCACCCTGCCTTAGAGCTGTAAGGCCTGCTAGAGGGGTGTCTTACCTATGCCACAGGCAGTGGTTTGTGGGCATGGCACCCTGAGAGGGGTGCTATGTCGACTTTGCCTTTTTCTCCCCACCAGCACACACAAGCTGCAAAGGCAGTGTACGTCTGCTTGGTGAGGGGTCCCCCAGGATGGTATAATACATGCTGCAGCCCTTGGGGACCTTCCCTGGCCACAGGGCCCTTGGTACCATGGTTACCTTTTACAAGGGACTTAACTGTGTGCCATGGGTGTGCCAATTGTGGAAATTAAGGTACAGATTTTGGGAAAGAACACTGGTGCTGGTGCCTGGTTATCAGGATCCCAGCACACTTTCAATCAAAGTTGGCATCAAAATTAGGCAAAAAGTGGGGGTAACATGCCAACAGTGGCACTTTCTTACAGTATGCCTTGTTTCTGTTCTCTCCTTTTAACGCAACACAGCAATTTCCCTTGCTGCCTTGCATTCCATCAACGTTTACTAATTCTGCCTCCATGTTCCCTGCTTCAGTTTAAACAGGAGTGAGAGCTGTTTAAGACTGTCTTCCTGGGTGCTGTGTTTTACTGATTCATGAGGGAGCTGCTGCTTTCCTCTGTAAGTGAGGCTTCTGTACATGCATTTATTTTTTTGCAACATAAGGCCTTAATTTATCTGGAATGAGGTCTTTGTGTTTTTCAGAGATATAACACAGTAACCGGTCACACTACAGCCCTTTGTGCCAAGGTTAGATAGTTCAACAGAGGAAGCAATTTCACAAAATAGGATTCACACAAGTACCCTTGGTGGCTATGTGTGAGACCGCTTTATGCACAAAGCAAGGTAAGAATTTAGATGTAAGATCCCTTTGTATTTAGAATACTGTGTATAGATAGGTATGTATTGAGATAGTGTAAGTATTTTTCAAAATTTGGACACAGGGTGGTTCCCCGTAGATGTTTTTTAAATGAGGCTATTATGACCTATGAACCTATTCTACGGTTTCCTACACAACGTTTCCCACCCTACATAAAGACAGGAAGCTGCCATTCAGAGTTAGATTTTAAATATGAGTAGTTTTAGATGCTGAATAATCTGGTGCAAAAGATACGGACTCAAATCAATTAAGATAGATGGTCTTTTGGCGTATTTGAGGTTTCTAGTCACATATACATATGTTTTACAGATCAAACTTATAAAATAAGGTTTCTGTCCCTTTTGGACTGCATCGCATATGTAAGGAAATGCCTCCTTGGCATGGTTACCCCCGGACTTTATGCCTTTTGTGATGCCAGTTATGATTGAAAGTGTGCTGGGACCCTGCTAACCAGGCCCCAGCACCAGTGTTCTTTCCCTAAACTGTACCTTTGTTCCCACAATTGGCACAGCCCTGGCACACAGATAAGTCCCCTGTAAATGGTACTCCTGGTACCAAGGGCCCTGTTGCCAGGGAAGGTCTCTAAGGGCTGCAGCATGTCTTATGCCACCCTGGGGACCCCTCACTCAGCACATGCACATTACCTCACAGCTTGTGTGTGCTGGTGGGGAGAAAAAGACTAAGTCGACATGGCACTCCCCTCAGAGTGCCATGCCCACCTCACACTGCCTGCACTCAGCACATGCACACTGCCTAACAGATTGTGTGTGCTGGTGGGGAGAACATTACTATGTCGACATGGCAGTCCCCTCAGAGTGCCATGCCCACCTCACACTGCCTGTGGCATAGGCAAGTCGCCCCTCTAGCAGGCCTTACAGCCCTAAGGCAGGGTGCACTATACCACAGGTGAGGGCATATGTGCATGAGCACTATGCCCCTACAGTGTCTAAGCAAAACCTTAGACATTGTAAGTGCAGGATAGCCATACAGAGTATATGGTCTGTGAGTTTGTCAAACATGAACGCCACAGTTCCATAATGGCTAAACTGAAATCTGGGAAGTTTGATATCAAACTTCTCAGCACAATAAATCAACACTGAAGCCAGTGTGGGATTTATTGAAAAATGCACCCAGAGGGCATCTTAGAGATGCCCCCAGAATACCAGTCCGACTCCTAGTGGTAGGCTCACCAGTTTCTGCCAGCCTGCCACAACCAGACGAGTTTCTGGCCACATGGGGAGAGTGTCTTTGTCACTTTGTGGGCAGGAACAAAGCCTGTACTGGGCGGAGGTGGTTCTCACCTCCCCCTGCAGGAACTGTACCACCTGGCAGTGAGCCTCAAAGGCTCATGCCTTTTGTTACAACACCCCAGGGCATCCCAGCTAGTGGAGATGCCCGCCCCTCCGGCCACTGCCCCCACTTTTGGCGGCAAGGCTGGAGGAGATAATGAGAAAAACAAGGAAGAGTCACCCACCAGTCAGGTCGGCCCCTAAGGTGTCCTGAGCTGAGATGACCCCTGCCTTGAGAAATCCTCCGTCTTGAGATTGGAGGATTCCCCCAATAGGATTAGGGATGTGCCCCCCTCCCGTCAGGGAGGAGGCACAAAGAGGGTGTAGCCATCCTCCACAACAGTAGCCATTGGTTACTGCCCTCCTGACCTAAACATACCACTAAATTTAGTATTTAGGGGTGACCCAGGACCCAGGAAATCAGATTCCTGCAACCTACACAAAGAAGGACTGCTGACCTGAAAGCCCTGTAGGGACGACCAAGATGACAACTGACTTGGCCCCAGCCCTACCGGCCTGTCTCCAGACTCAAACAACCTGCATAGCGACGCATCCGACAGGGACCAGTGACCTCTGAAGCCTCAGAGGACTGCCCTGAACTGAAGGACCAAGAAACTCCCGAGAACAGCAGCACTGTTCAGCAACATTTTTGCAACTTTGAAGCAACTTTTAAAGAGCTCACTCTTCCCGCCGGAAGCGTGAGACTTCACCCACTGCACCCGACGCCCCCGGCTCGAGCTCCAGAGAACCAACACTGCAGAGAGGACTCCTAGGCGACTGTGACCTCGTGAGTAACCTGAGACGACCCCCCTGCACCCACACAGTGACGCCTGCAGAGAGGATCCAGAAGCTCCCCCTGACCGCGACTGCCTGGAACAAAGAACCCGACACCTGGACCAAGCACTGCACCCGCAGCCCCCAGGACCTAGAGGAACCGAACTCCAGTGCAGGAGTGACCATCAGGCAACCCTCTGCCTAGCCCAGTGGGTGGCTGGCCCGAGAAGCTCCCCTGTGCCCCTCCTGCATCGCCTAAGTGACCCAGGGGTCCCTCCATTGCTTTCTATGACAAACCCGACACCAACTTTGCACACTGCACCTGGCCGCCCATGTGCCACTGAGGGTGTGTTATGTGTGCCTGTTTGGGTCCCCCCAATGCTCTACAAAACCCCCCTGGTCTGCTCCCCAATGATGCAGGTGCTTACCTGCTAGCAGACTGGAACCGGAGCATCCCTGTTCTCCATAGGCGCCTATGTGTTTTGGGCGCTCCTTCGACCTTTGCACCTGACCGGCCCTGTGTTGCTGGTGCAGTGACTTTGGGGTTGCCTTGAACCCCTAAAGGTGGGCTGCCTATGCCCAGGAAACTGAACTTGTAAGTGCTTTACTTACCTCAGAAACTTAACCTTACTTACCTCCCCCCAGGAACTGTTGATTTTTGCAGTGTCCACTTTTAAAAGAGCTTATTGCCATTTTATCCTAAACTCTGTATGTTACTGCTCTAATTCAAAGTTCCTTACTTACCTGTGTGAAGTACCTTGCATTTTATGTATTTACTTCAAATCTTAAATCTTATAGTTCTAAAATAAATTAAGAAAATATATTTTTCTATATAAAAACTATTGGCCTGGAGTTAATTATTTGAGTGTGTGTTCCTCATTTATTGCCTGTGTGTGTACAACAAATGCTTAACACTACCCTCTGATAAGCCTACTGCTCGACCACACTACCACAAATAGAGCATTAGAATGATCTAATTTTGCCACTATCTAACCTCTAAGGGGAACCCTTGGACTCTGTGCACACTATCTCTTACTTTGAGGTAGTATATACAGAGACAACTTCCTACCACATATATTCAGTTTATCCATTAGTGAAAAGTTATTGCAACAAAGTTTTCTCGGCTTCATAGGTGTTACAATCAATAACAGTATTTAACTAAGTATAAAAAGCTGATTTAGTCCTGCTTTTTTGGTTTTTCTGTTTGTCAGTAAGCAAGACTGGTGTCTATCATGTAGAAGGGCCCCCACTGATAAAGGGGGGGTGAACAAGCACTCTAACCATGCCAGCCATCTCAGGAAGTGGGTACGATTAAAAAGAAAACTGACCACGCCTTTGACTGTGGCCATAATCCACTCTTGAGCTTGATTCAAGCTAACTCCTCACTCCAATAAAAGGCAGACTAGAGCTATCAGAACTACTCCGGAGGGAGTCGCAGAGGGAGCAGGAAGGGAGTAGCACCCAGAGGGAATTGCACTCAGATACACTGACTTGTATGATCTTTGGATCTGTGTAGTATTTAGTGCAACTGTGTGATTAAATGTCTTTCTTTCTTGAAAAGACAAGCATTGTGCTGGGCACTAAGGTTATTGTTTCTTTTGGTGGATTGTTGAGTGCTGAGCTCAAGCATAGCCACACTACCTCCCACAAAATCTTGTGAATGCTTGCCCTTGCTACCCTGAGGGTAAAGTGTGGGGGGGTTATACTTTGCTCAGCCTTCAGAGTCATAGTAGGATGGGCTCTGTGGCATAAGTGGCAAATGACCTCAACCTGAATGGGATCTGACAATATCAAAACAATGCACCCTCAAAGGAGGCGGGTCTGGGGGTGCTAAAGAGCCTGGCAGCAAGATGGCCAACGCTTAGCGAGGCTCTGCCGGGTGACTTTGAAATCCGTCACTAATCTGCTGTACTAGGGCATCTACCAAACGGAAACGGTCCTGACAACATGCCTTAAGAGGAGGTACCTCAAATGCTGCCCTTATGTGGCACTAATTTGATTCAGGACAGTGAAATGACGACTGAGCCTGCTAAGGCCTGGTCTGCATCCTGTGTGCTGCCCTCATCTCGCCCCCACAGCGGCAAGCATTGCAGAGAGAAGGATGCCCTGTAAACTCTTGGCCTGTCGGGATATTGGGAGTACCTCTGGGCCCGCGGCTCTCCCCCCTATCAAGAGAGCAGGCCCCAGTGGTCTCACCAGGACAACGCTTCGGCTGAGCCTGGGCTGCCGGCTCCGGCCTTCGGGGAGTGACACTGCCTCCGAGACCCCCTGCATGGCAGGACTTGATGTGACGGGTGATGCTCCCCAGAAGAAATCTGTGATCCTATCATGGAGGGGCCCTGTCAGCCAGCAGGCACGGGACAGAGTAACGCGTTGAGACACTGCTTCCGATACCCCTGGCCTGGCTAGAGCTGCCTGCTGAGAGGAGTGATGCTTTGGCCAGCTGCAGCACGCAGCCCGTCGGATCCCCTAGCCTGTCTCTAGTGGGGACTCTAAGATAACCGTGCTGCTTCCTCTATGGGGAAAATACCTGGAGACTATCATCTGCGGCAGCAAAAGTGGAGGAAGGTAGGCCTGCAGCTCTCAAAAATATCAGCCAGAGCCCAAAACACCCATGAGACCAAGAAGTGCACCAAAGGAGGAGACTCCCCAGGACAACTGTGGCCCATACTCCAGGGCTTAATGTTTACGGGTGGGATGCCCTGTGCAGAGGCCTAATCATGGGGCGTGTGGGGAAAGGGCCCAAGAGAGACACCAAGACCTTGGCCTGCAGGCAGGGCCCAGACTCAGTAGGTGGCTCGAGCTGACAGGCGTGGGCTGTGGCCAATGGAGACTACTTGTGAGGACCTTCTGAAAAGCCACCATCCTGACTTGGGACTAAGGTGCAACACTCAGGGAGGCCACTAATCCGACCTATGGCCCCTGCCCGCTGCATAGAGCAGAAATATAATGGACCCTCCCCAGAACTCTGGGCCTCCACATGTCCCCCTGGCCCACTCCTGCTGGCTCGGGGGAGAGGCAGGGCCCTGAGGATGACATAGGACAGCTGTGGGGCTCCCCAACAGCCTGTGGCACAGCAGTGACGAGAGAGTTCTGCACTTGGCCCTCCAGCCACCCCGTTGGTATACATTGCAGGCCCTGTTGGGACTGGCTTTCTGGTGGCTGCATCTGCTCATGCCCCCCTGCTCCCCAGAAAGGAGCCAGGGTGTGGTGGGACTTAGCGTGTGCCTCCCCCTTTGACCTGCGTGACATGGGGAAACTGGAGGTGCGTCAGTCCAAACTGGCATTCAATAGGAAACGTCAAAAGCGAAACATAAACCACGATGGAGGCAAGGAGGCCCCCATTCCCCCGATTGCAGACCCAAGGCACCAATGTGCAGGATTGCTATATCAAGGAGATGCTGGTAGATGTTAAGAACAGCCTTTGCACTATCAATGCCAAGATTGACCTCCTCACAAGCTGCATTGCCAGCATAAAAGAAAGAGTAGACATACATGATGACCACCTGGATCACCTGGAAAATCGGTCCTGTGAAGCAGAAGACACACAAGCAGCTGCCAGGGAACATCTTCTCCGAATGGACGAAATCTTGGAAGTAATCAAGCAGTAGAATGAGGACGTGGAAGCATGCTCCTGGTGCATTGATCTTAGGATCATTGGAATACCCAAATCCACCGCCAATGACAGAATGGAAGACTACATCCAATGTATGCTAAATGCGCTATTTGAGGATACCCTATCTGCGATCTTCATCATGGAGAAAGGCCACCACACATTAGGATCGCACCCTCACCAGGCGCACCAGCAAGACCCATAGGTGCCAGACTTCGCAGCCATAGGGATTGTTACACGGTTATACTGTTATACTGATTTCAAACTTGCAGTGCAAGCAGCCTGATGTGAATTCCTCCTGGTCAAACTCCTGCTCCCGAAAGCAGAAATCACCTTCTCCTTACTCTAGCCGGTCAAGCTATGGATGAAACACGAAGGAAAACTCCACTACTTCACTGACGCCAAAGCAGCGCTGAAATTCTCTCAACAACTGTCGAACCCCAGGGACAACCCTCGTCCAAGCAACACAGCAAGAAGATGGTTACCTCAGTGATAACGAATAAGACACCCCTGGGACCCTTGGTAATGCCCCGGATCTCTGAGCTCAATGCATGCGACTACCGACATATTCCCTGCCCTGCTTGAGATCCTAAACTCTTTGTCTATGTGCCCACACTGACCCCAACTGGGGTTATTCACACCTTGTCGCCCACTCAGTTGGTTCATAACTGGGAAGTTCACCTGGCTCTCTAACACCTCCTGGGATGAATCCCACTGCATACTTTTGTTGTTCGATTTGGAGAGGGAGTGGGTTTGGATCTCTCAACCATTTTGAGGGGTGGAGGTGAGTAGGGGATGGATATGTTGGTCTGTTTGGTTTTCCCCATTTGATCCCCACATGACACACACCTGACGAGACACCACACCAAAGCACTGCTCCATCAGGCAGGTACGAAGCACTAAGCCCACTTCTACACATCACACAGCCCACGCACTGCAGCATGATGAACACCACACAATGCCTGACCTGGACCCCGCCTATGTCAACAGACACCATTTTTGATGTATGCTTCCTCCAGGAGCTCCACTTAACTCCTGCAACCGCCTCCCACCTTCGGGCTGAATAATGCGCTGAGACTCTCACATCCCTTTACACCAGCTATCCTTGAGGGACTGCTAGACTAATTCAAAAAGGGCTGCCCTGGCCTATGCAACAGTCAATATGTGACAAAGGAGGAAGATATGTACTCGTCACCGGTACACTCCACATGCACCCAGTTATCTTAGTTTCAAAATATGGTTCCAACACGGACAGTCCAGAGTTCTTTGAAGAAGTTTAGAAATTATTGACTCCTACATCCACACTGAGGGCTCGGTAGCCTCCTCATCGACACTGCGGGAAGCCTTTAAAGTAGTAAATTGTGGAGCATGCATAGCGAAGCAGTCGGGCATACTTTCAGCAATACGTGCACACCTGGCTGCACTTGAAAAGGAAATCCACTCTCTTGAGCTGGAATGTTACAGTATGCAAAACATGCACACCCTAGCAGTCAGTAGGGATAAACTCTCGGCATACAACGAGGAGGCTCAGGGAGAAATCCATTACCTCCACTGGGAAGCGGCCGGCATGCTATACATACGAGAACCCCAAGCAAACCTGGCTCCCGTTGTATGTGAGGTAATCAGATTTTGTGGGTACTCTGGTATCAATATAATCTGGGCAAAATCTACTTTATTCCCTCTCACCTCTGCCACACAACCATTTGACTCTCAGTACCCCCGGCAGAGGGCCACTGATCCGGTTCGCTACCTGGGTATATGGTTCAACTGGGACACAGGGGAGCTCTGGAGGGCAAACAATGGAAGGGCTATAACATGCCCGGAAGAGCAGATCTAGACGTGGATTTGGCTACCTTTCTCCAAGGTGGGAACGATTGCGAAAATGGCTGCTCTGCCTAAAATCCTTTCTTTTCACCAACCATTTCTTGACGCCCCTGAGCTCCAATCTGATCTCCTTGGTCTGGGCAGGCAAATAGCTGTGTATCTCGTAGGAGACTCTCACTCTGCCTTTGCAGCAAGGAGGCCTGAATGCTCCAGGCATGACCCTCTACGTGCACTGTGCACAAGCCCAATACCTCCATTTCTAGCTGTACCCCGTCCAGTTCCAGCCTCATAAGGCCGTGGGGCAGATCAGGCAGCACCCCTGTCCCTTTGCCACTGCACTCTACCAACCTTCCAGGCCACCACATGTGGAGATTGCCACGTGGCCTCCTGCGCATGGGATGGCCTGCGGCATCACGCCCAGCTACCCTGCATTTACGCTTGCATGCAAACCCATGCTCCCACCACTGCAAGATGAGTGTGCTAGGGGAAGACACACCGGTGAGGATTCTATACATTTGGGAACCTCTACCCCAATGGTCAATACCTACCCCCACTTGAAGCCGACAAGTGCCCCCCCCCCCTATCCTCCTATACCACCACGTCAGCGCTACTTGTAAAGCATTGCATGACACGTTAATCTAAACACCCCTCTGGTGTGGTGTTTCTTTTGCTTACTCCTCTTGGCAACAAGAACATTTTTAAACCTTTGTGATTTGTCTATACCCTGCCTACCTTTTGCTTTTTGTTACTATTTCAAAATGCTAATACATTTTAAAAAAGAAAAAGAAAGAGGCGGAGCTGCGCAATAGACTTTTCACCAGTAAGTCCTGAAAGATCAAGTGGATAAAATGACCCTCCCGGCAGGCTTGAGATTCCTTCCTGTGACGTATCCCCTCCTGCGGAAGCTCCCACCTTTGGTCATCATCTTCAGATTCTTTTTTCCTACCATTGGATCTGGAAACTTGCTGAAGGATTTCCAATTCAAGGAAGCAGTTTTGGGAACAAATTTGAGAAATTTGCCAAAAAGTTCACCAAAGTTGTTTGAATCACCAACGGAAAGGTACCAAAGGAGAATTTGGGTGCAAAGGGTATCTTTTGAAAATGCCCGTTTAGGGGGCTCCCTGAAGGGCTTGAAGGAGAAGACACCATTCCAGTTTTGCGAGAACTGCCCACACATGTTCTTACAAAAGAACAAGCGCCCGGTCTGCAATCTCTGTCTTCACGTTGACCACCAAAGCGATGATTGCAAAGCCTGCTCAGTCTTCATGTCAAAGACACTGAGGGTGAGAGAGAGATGGCTGAGGTGAGCCTATCAAGGGAAACATCACTTGCAATGTGGTCAATGCAACGCTATGCATTTACCACGCATATGGGTCTAGCATGCATGCCTTTACCACGCATATGGGTAGTGACAGCAGAGAGAGCAGTCTAGCTGTCCGGGCTGAACAGGAAGAAGAGAGAGCAGAAGGGAGATATAAATCGGCTGGGGCTGAGGCTGAGTTTTTTGGGGGGGATTGGGGTAGTTTTTAGGACAGGGCAGGCTTGGAGGGTCAAGGTAGTTTTTAGGACAGGATGGGGTAGGTTTTAGGGTACACGGCGGGGGGTCAGGTAGTTTTTCGGACAGTGCGTGAAAGGTTTTAGGGCTTAGGTTGGGGTAGTTTTTAGGAAAGGGCGGGCTAGGTTTTAGGGTGGGGTTGGGGTAGTTTTTAGGACTGGGCGGGACAGGCTTTAAGGTTCAGGTTGGGTGGTCCGGGTAGTTTTTAGGACAGGGCGGGTAGGTTTTAGGGTTCTAAGGTTCAGGGCTGGGGGTTGGGGTAGTTATTAGAACAGGGCAGGGTAGATTATAGGGTTCAGGGCGGTGGGCAGGGGTCAGGTAGTTTTTAGGACAGGGCAGGGTAGGTTTTAGGGTTCAGGGCAGGGCAATGGTCGTGGTAGTTTTTAGAACAGGGCAGGGTTATTTTTATGGGTCAGGGCGGGGGCTGGGTAGTTTTTAGGACAAGGCTGGGTAGGTTTCAGGGTTCAGGGCAGGGGCGAAGGGGTCGGGGTAGATTTTAGGACAGGGCGGGGTAGGCTTTATGGTTCAGGACAGGGGTCATGGTAGTTTTTAGGACAGGCCCTGATCAACAAGCATTTAACACATACTGTAAAGGGTTCACTATATATTTATTAAACGGTAATCACAGAAGAGGAAACTCGGGGAAAAGTCTTACCTACCCTAATCTACCCTAACTACACATTACCTACAACTTTCCCTAACTAACCTAACCTAAACTTACTTATCACATGTAACGAAACGTTCTAAACATCAACCCCCCCACCCCACTTATGAGACGGGACACATGGAGGACAACAGATACTAACCTAAACACATACTATACTATCCTAAACAAATATATATATATATTTTTGTAAACACACAAGAACCCCAACATATAACCCCACCCACACACCCACCCACACACTTAAAAAGTAAAAATAGAAAGAATCAGGACCCCCCACCCACTAACACTAACTAAACTAACAGCCTATACTAACCTAACACTAAGCCCCCTAAGTATAAGAACAAGGAAAGAGGAGGGAGGGGAGGGAATCATGTCCATATCAAAAGTCTAGAAGTTGGCCCTCCGGAGGGTCCACTTTATGGACCGCACACGCCTGTTCATATGTCGAACATCCCGCTGCAGGTGACTGATTTTCCGTAGCACACGGACCATTTTTCTTTCCATTGCCTGAAAAGCTGCAGGGTCAACTGTAGCAGCTAGGGCAGTCTGGGTACCGGCGGAGGATGTGTGTGGGCGTGTAGAGTCAATGCCTGTGGGCTGCCCTGAAGGTGTTCCACTGCTGGAGCCTGGAGCAACTGCAGACGTTGGGACAACAGTCCCAGGTGTGGGTGGTGCCACCTGGGTGGAAGTGGTGGTTGTGCTGGTGGTTGCTGTGGTGGGCAAAGTTGGGCCACCCTGTGGGAAAGCCCTCCATGCTCCGGACGCCCGTTCATCCCGGTATCTTCGGGCCATCCGTCTGAACCCCGACTCTACCAGCAGGATATGCTGGTACCTCATAGCCCGCCTCTGGAACTCACGAACCTGGATGGGTGTCATGTTCACAGCTGTGAAGACAAAGGCAAACAATTTACATTAGGAACTGCATTGTGTGAAATGGCACAAGAAGTAAATCAGACAGTACATCTACTGTACTTGTAACAGCTCATATCATCATACAGATCATTGAATGTCCCTGAGGAAGTACATGGCAGAGCAGCCTACAAAGGTCATATCACACATAGCACATCCAAACCCTACAAGATGGGTAACAACTGGCATTAATTTGGCATCTGAGTTCTGCCAGTTGTCAGCTAACAATCATGCTGCACATCCTCTGCCAATGCCAGGGCTACAGATGTCAGTGTACGGGATGGAAATCTAAAGCCACATGATCTGCAAGTTGTATTTAGACTTGCTAGTATAGTACTCATGTGCCATACCTGAGTGTGTATACTAGGTTCCAACCAAACATTCACTTATACATGTGTCTGTGTAACATACTGGTAGCATCAGTCTTAGGTACCCTATCCACAAACCCATGCCTGTGTTTGAGGGTGGGGGGGTGGAGAAACAACAAACAATTCCAAACAACATGGACACCCAGGAGTCTATAGAAAGCTGGATATGTATTTGGCTCTACACCCACACCACAGGTAAGGTCTATCAACAAATAGGAGACAGCAACCCCTTGACCAATTCTACTGCCGCACATGTCAGGAAATGCAGACCTTTGTCCACATCATATACTTCCAGTAAGGCATGACTTACAACAGACACAGAGTTGCAAGAACACCCATGATCATGATTTGCATGTACACCTAGGCCATTGCACTCAAGTGCCACATACTTGTAGCACTACATGTGGAACTACATGCTGCTAGGAAGTTCTACCTACATTTTAATAAGTACTTTGGTGAATAGGGAAGCAGAAGTCTGTTGGAAAGCGATTTGCAGTCCCAATCTGGGAGAATGTGGGTCTGACAGGCAGACTAAATCTGAGATGAGTTCCAGTGCGACTCTTGTTGATACAAGTGTTATCCACATGACTCACCCCAGTTCTCATTGCGGGGCCTACAGGAATGACCTACAATTCCTAGATAATACAATAGGATAAGCATTGGCCAACTTAAAAATGGTGAGAAACTGAAATCCCACTCATGGAACAAGACAAATGATTGGCCAGCGCATCACACCTTGCTATGTGTTCAACACACAGGAGTCCATCACACATCACCAGCAAACACAACACATAACAGACATATCAACACTTACTGGAGTGGTCGGGGTCCTCAAATGTAGCCACCTCTCCCACAGTGTAGGGTGCCAGTCCACCTGTAAGTCATGGAAGGAAGAAATGTGCTCAAAATCTGTGCACTGACCAACAATTCCAAAGACAAAAACAATGTGTAAGATGACATAAGTAATGAAAGTCATTCAGACATGATGATACTGCATCTGCTATATCAAGACTAACATGTACATAGCATGGGTCTCCTGTGACAATTACATACATATCTGCACACATGCAGTGGCCCTAACTATCATGTGGTGGCAAACATGCTCATTCATTAGTGAGCAGAAATAATAATGGTGTGTAATCGTCTCATCATGTGAATCCAAGAGAGACATCCAAAGCCTGGTTACTTGAGGACTGCATTACCAGTCAAAAATCCTATGTTGCCATGACACATTTATGACACATAGGTACAATGTACAGAGGGGCAGGGACTTTTGTAAGCCCTCATGTTGTTACAGTTTCTTCATTTGATGTGGCCCAGCAATGGTGATTTGCACCAAACATAGAGATATGAACCCATGTGCATACCTTTGGACTGCCATCCCTAACTGGAATGTGGCACAACAAACTCCAAATACCAGTGTAAGATGTTAGCTGAGGGCACCTTACACCTTTTCCAGATGTTTTCAAATCCAGATCTGACATGTAGCCAAAAAGATGAAGGACCAAAATAATCCCTAACATTCATAGAACTTCCGAAAACGCTTACCTTACACACTCACCAGACACACATGAGACATATGTCTGGACCACATTGCTATCATCAATTGACGTGAAGCCAGCACTCATTTTGTGCATCATGTAGTGTTTCTAAAGTCAGTCTAGCTATTGCGTCAACAAAGGTTGCCAATATTTTAGTAAATCTATACTTCACTGGCAAATGTGACCTATATAGACATGATTGGCTCCTATTTTGTGTTGCTGTCTGACACAAAGGCGGCACCAAATTACATTAAGCAAAAGTATTCTGTAAGTTTGCAGAGCACGTGCTTCCTGACAGCTAGCAATTGTGGTCCTTTACATAGTCCATCAATTACCCTGTATGTTTCCGCAGCATTCCACACAGTCAGTAACTTAGCCGGCAGATATTGTACAAATCATCTGATGTCACTACAGAGCTTTTAATTGTGCAGATTTACAAGATTTGTACTCACCAACAGTGCCACCAATCACTATTCCCAGGTGGTCCAGAAGATCTTGCTCCCTGGTGATGAGGTCAGCCCAGCGGTGCTTCAGCTGGTGGTCATTCCTCTGGCTCCCATACACACGCTGCAAGTGATGCAGCACCTTTACCCACCTGATTTGTCGCGCCTCAGTGTGATACCCCTGTATCACCCTGCCTCGATCATGAGTGGGAGGAAATGGCACACCAGCCATATAAGCCCCCCAAGCTTCTCCTCACCCATCCTGCCAAGACCTCAGCACCGAAAAGGGGAATAGGGGATAAAGAAGAAGAAAGGAGAAAAGGGGGAACGTAGAAGTACAAAAAAAAAGTAAACTTAACAACTAAAAGAGCCCAACTATCCCCAAACTAGCACTACCCACAACAGACTCCCACAAACAACAAATACAATACAATACCGGACAATTGTAAACAAAACACACTCAGACAGTATACAACAACAATATTTATTTCACAAAGTAACAAGTAAGATAGCACACAGGACACAAAAGCACAAAATCACTGGACAACACTCTGAACACAGCCACACAGTCTAGAAGATTCACAAACTACAAAGTGAAAGTACACCCACTGTACATATTCTGTAAACAGGATATCCTATTACATCACTTCCTGCATAAAATGGCCGCCGTTTTTATTGTTATTCGTCATATTTTTTCACGCATACAGATTGTGCGTCATATTTTTTGACGCACAGGAGTGAAAATTAGGCCGCATCCAAATAATAATAAATAGTCTTTGCAATTATTTGGATGCGGCCTAATTTTCACTCCTGTGCGTCGAAAAAAATGACGTACAATCTGTATGCGTGAGAAAATATGACGCATAACGATAAAAACGTCGAAATTTCAGGGCATGAACTGGTTTTGGGGATTTTTTCCATTTTAATGTTATGTTACATTTGGGACACAACTGAGATAGGCTGATTGCACCCACGTTGGTGTTGATGGTGTATGTTCACATGTGAGACATCATACTGCAGCGGACCATGACCCGCTACTTCATTAAAAGGTTTTTGACGCTTGGCTCACACACTAGATTGCCATATGCATGACCTACATGTTTATATTGCACAATTTGGGCATGTTTGGCATCAGGAGAGGATAGCAAGGTGACGCACATGAGTACAATACCTCAATGCCTATGGCTCAATGTGTGTGCAGTGGCTACTAATGAATTAGTCGTCCCAGTGGGTGTGCATCACAAGATGCATTATTGCAAATATGCCTGTATGAATGTGAAGTCAATGTGTCCAAACCTTAGATGCAAGTCATTGTGGAAATGAGAGAGGACGTGTGTTAGTCATACATGTAGCAACCACCGTTGTGTGCACTTCAAAGATTTTGGGTAACGTACACACCACAAATGACAAAGCATGCACCAGATAGATGGCAGACGCTTGTTCATGTCAATGGTCCACAATTTGGCCATCCCATGTCATAGATTTTTGGTAACTGCTTCCTAGGCACTTGTTGGTGAATCCCACAGTGAGTCAGGCACATGCATAGACAAAGTGGGTACCATGTAATTGGCCCAGATAGCCAAAGGCGAACCACATATGTAATATGACACCACAGTTGAGGTCATATAACTGAGCCACAACTCTCCATTGGCTGTGGTGGACCAGCAGACGAGGCAGCACGTGTCCACATTTTTCCAGTGATCAATTGCACAGAGTTGTCTTGTTCATGTGTGTGGTCCAATGTTGATCCTGTATATTTTTAGGGGTGTATGTTGTCACAGTTACGTCCAGATCTCATCATGAGTCAGTGGCAGCTATTCCTGTATCTACTGAGTATCCTTCAGAGATCAATGTGAGTAAAGTCAATGAGGACATGAGAACCTACATGGGGATGGTCCCACCCTGTCACTGAAGACGTGTAATGAGACTGTCAACAGGGCAACCTTGGTGTGCTAAGTGAGATAATGTCTCAGGTGTCATGTTCCGGCAGGTGTCATTACAACATTTGTACACAGGTTGGCCTCTAAAATTCCTGTGCATCTGGGAACCTCATAGCCTCTGTGCTGATTATTCTCGCAGCTTTTCACCACGTACGGCGCATCAATATATTGTGAGCAATGTGATTCAGCGTGTGAACTGTCAGGGTCCTAACATGTGTGGACTTTTCATGGACATTATCAGAGGTAGCTGGTTCTGCTGGAGGCACCGTACCCAATCCCTGCATACGGCCCTGGGACACTGTCACACTTTGTCATTCATGCATACATGAGACCCAGACAAGGGATGGGCCATGATTTTGGTATTCAAAGACAATTTAACAAATATGGTACAATTAAAAGGCAGATGATGCTATACAATGTATTTGGGTATGCATTGATGAAGCACATGACAAAATAACCTCTGAGGAATGAGAGGTTTGGTAAAGCAAGTGTGGTACATATGTAGCCACAAGGAATCTTTAGGGTAACGCACAGACAGGTGCCAGTCAGGCTGACAGGATGCAGGGTCAATCAGGATCCAGCAATTTCACAAGTTACATAATCAGTGGTCTGACTAAGACTGGTCAGAGGAAGAACAAGACAGTTGACATGTAAAACTGTGTATGTCCTGTGTTTTTGAAGGTGACACATGAACCCAAGGGCTGTGTTACACGGCTTAATTACTAGCAATGCATAATGGTGTATGTGACAAAATGGCAACTTCTATGCTGTTCCAGGCATCAGCAGGGGCAGTGCATGTTCAGATGGGTGGTGTGCATGGAGGTGATCACAGGAGTGTGCTGCATCTGTTTCTCACAAGTCCTGTATGTGAGATTTGCATTTAAATGGCCAACAGTACCTTTCACATGGGAAGCAATCTACAGGTGCTAACAGGGCTTAGGAACTACAAGCCAGTGTATTAATTGACCTGACGTCCATGCAGTCAGATGTACTATGACAATGGTACACCATAGGAAAGGGTGTAGCACACTGGATTACTATTGTTTGTCTGTGTGTGTAGAGGAGGGAATATTGGGGTACACATATTACTATTCCAGGGACCTCTTCAGACAGGTGGGTTGCGACCAGGAGCATGGGTGTGTCAGGAGTTAGGAAAGGGCTGACATGTACATGGAATGTCATGTGCGCAATGCTTGTCATATGTGTGGCACTTGTGCTGTCTATGTTCTGCTTATATGGAACTCTAGTCACAGATAGTCCTTGCAAAGATTGGATGCAGTTGGACTTACTGCTGTTAAGGGTCTGGTCATACATTCCTGTTACCAATGCAATAGCACATCAACTGCCTCATGTATGTGGCTTGTTTTCCCCTTATTGAGTGATGGTGTCTTAGTTGTGTGCCATATGTTGCGATGAACCATGTTTCCAACATGTATGTGTGAAATAAGTGTGGTCCTCTGCTATTGCCCTTCAAAGGTGAAATGTACAGGATATATGTCATTTACAGTGTTTGTGTTGTGACTGTTGTATGATACGCATCACAATTGCTCTGGGATTTTCTGTGTCCTGATCGGTATATCAGCAATGCTCCATGAGGCTACACTCTTATTCTGATAGTTAGAGATAAAGGTGAGCAAAAATGATTAGCCAGACCATACTATGGTGATTATTATTGGTGTTTTTTTACATTAATTCATACAGTGGTGATTATTTTTAAAAGAAATTGTTCACGATATGTTGGCGCCTACGCAATCCAGCAGCAGTGTTTTGTTGTTCCCCCTCATGTTGCAGGCCACCATCCTCCTCTTCAGGTATGTGTGGCTCTGGTTCCAAGAGGGGAATGTTCCTTCTTATGCAAATGTTGTGCAGGATGGCACATGTTAGAATGATTTTACAGACCATTTCAGGGGAATATAGGAGGCCACCACCAATGATGTTGAGGCACCTGAATCTCGACTTGAGGATGCCGAAGGTCCTCTCGACTATGCTGCGCGTCCTCCTATGTGCGTCATTGTAGGCACGCTCTGCTGCAGTGCTTGGGTTGCCAAATGGTGTCATTATCCATGGCTGGATCCCATACCCCTGATCAGCTGAAAGAGAAAATGAATGGGATCATGTTGATGTAGCTTGCCCCACTGATATCACCTTGCATGACAGTAGTTGTCTTGTGTTGTCTGTGACTCTTTTGTGTTATTGTGTTGCATCCTAGGCTTGTAGGATGTACCATCTGCATTGTGTGGTTTCCTTGGCTGAACGAGTGTTTGGCTGCTGACCAGTTGTCAGCAGTATGCTTTGGGATTTGCAGTACAGTGTGCACTCCCTAGGATTGTGACTCACTGGGGGTTAGATGATAGTTCCATGCACAGGTTCAATTTGACAGTGTTGTTAACACATTCACATCAATGTACCCTGAACATCCCAATCCTTTAGACTTATGCAATGGATTAATTTAAACATCATTGAGAAGCTTACATTTTGCAAAGTGACAATTAGGCAAACCACCCCAAACGTTGTGATCATTGACGTCTTAACATTAGACTGTACACTAATTTCAGATGTGTGACAGGTTCAAAGATGACCTATGAAACATGGCTAGCGATGTCCCGACCTCAGTGTGTTCCTGTCGACATGTTGCTGTTGTGGTGTATGTGTTGTGTGTCCTAGAGGGTTGCTGTGCAGTGTCTATATAAGTAGGTTTCTGTACTTACCAACAAGTAGTCCATTGTCATACCGTCCATCCTGGAAGTGTTGATTGATGGTGCTGTGACGGAAGATGAATGAGTCATGGACACTCCCAGGATATTTTGCCACGATGTTGGTGATCAATCCTTGGTGATCGACAACGGCCTGCACATTGATGGAATGTGTGTGCTTCCTGTTGCGGTAGAGGTGTTCAGTTGCAGTAGGTGGCACAAGACATACATGTGTGCAGTCGATTGCACCAAGGACATGTGGAAAGCCACTAATGAGGTAAAATCCCTGTTTTGTTTCCTGCTGCTTCTGCAGTGTGTTAGGGAAGCAGATGTGGCGGGTATGAGTCCAATGATGGCATCCAGTGCTTTGGGCAAAAAGGCAGAGAATGATGGCTGTGATATTCCGGCAACCAGGGCACCAGTTCTTTGAAAAGAGCCACTTGCCAGCATGTGAAGTACGGCAAGCAGCTTGGTTTCTGATGGGATGGTGCGGGGTGTCAGAAAGGTGGGTGCCAACTGTGGCTCTATGTTGCGCAGCAGATGCTGAATGGCCTGCCAGTTCTACCTGTACCTCTGGATGATGTCATGTTCCCTGAGGCCATGAATGGTTGTTCTGATGCGGAATATCCTCTCCTGCCTTCTGCGCTGCCTTTGGGGTCCCTTCTTGTATTGTGGTAGCTGCTGTTGTTGTTGCTGGGCTCTGCGTCTGCGTGCACGCTGGATGAGAAGCACCTCCATGTCTCCCTTTTGCTGCTCTGCTGTTGCTTCTGTGTGTTCTGATTAAATACAGGTGTGTTTGCCCCATTTTAACACCTGCCCTGACCCAGGCGTTACATTTTTACGCAAATCGGGCTGTGCGTCATTTTCCGGCTCCGCCTCCCGGCCATGCGGCATTTTTGCCAGAAAGCATAAATACGATGCACGGCTGTTTAAGTCATTTTTTGGACGTGAACGCCTACCTTGCATACGATTAGCGCAAGGCGGGTTGCCGCATCCAAAAAATGATGCACACGGCGGGATTTTGATGGACGCGAGCACGGGCGTCAAAGTTTAAATATGGGGCAAGGTTTGCCCTGAATGTGCGTCAAAATTTTTGACGCACATTCGGCGCAGACAGAGTATAAATATGCCCCACAGTTTTACCAGAATGGGCAAGCTCTGACAGTGAAGATGGTGGGGAAACTATTAAGGAAGATGACATCATGCATCCCCCTCTAATCCCATATATGAGACTTCACATGATATCAATTCAGGAATGGTTAAAGAACCAATGGTCACAAACAATAGGGAGTTGGGAAGATCTAGTGGTTGGCAAAAAGTACGGGAGGAAAAAGCATGAACAGAACAAATATAACTTAAGTCATAAAATTTCAACAACCAACTCCAACAGTAACAGCCAACCAATCACAACAGATGGAGCACATATGGGCTGGGGAGCTCACATGATCTCGCTCAAGGTCAGAGGAGTCTGGAAGGAACTGGATATGATAAAGCACATCAACATCCTAGGAATGAAAGCAGTGTTCTTGGCCTTAAAAGCCTTTCAGAAGCAGATATTAGGAATATCAATATTGATCCAAACAGACAACAGAACCACCACATTTTTACATCAACAACAGGGTGGAAATCAATCCCTCGCATTATCAAGGCTAGCCCAACAACTGTGGAAATAGGCCATACAAAGGAAGATGGACTTAAAAGCACTATACCTCCTGGGGAAGGAGAATACAGAGGCAGAGAAGCTCAGCAGACAGGCGTCATGCTCACATGAATGGGAGCTAAATCAGAGTACTTGAAAGGATCTTTTGGACGTAGGGAACACCGACAATAGATCTTTTCACAATGCCAGAGAACACAAAATGCCAAACCTTTGCATCCAGGTAACCTTACTGCTAATCCCTGGGGAATGCTCTGTCGATAAACTGGTCAGGTACATTTCCTTATGCTTTTCCCCCGACCCCACTGCCACATAAGGTGATCAACAAGTGCAAGAGAAGCAAAATGGCTTTAATCCTAATTGCACGTAGTGGGCTAGACAAACATGGTTTTCTGATCTGATACATATGGTACAGGGGAACATTCAAAAAGTACCAACACAACAAGATCTGCTGTCTATGGAAAAAGGAAGGGTACTTTGCCCAGAATCAGAGGACTGGAGCCTGGTAGCCTGGCTCCGGAAGACTTAGGGCCATATTTATACTTTTTGACGCAAAACTGCGCTAACGCAGTTTTGCGTCAAAAAAATTAGCGCCGGCTAACGCCATTCTGAAGCACCATGCGGGCGCCGTATTTATTCAATGACGTTAGCCGGCGTTAGCCGCCGGCGCTGCCTGGTGTGCATGAAAAAAAACGACGTACACCAGGCAGCGCCGGCGTAGGGGGATATGGAGCTTGGGCGTCAAAAAATGGGGCAAGTCAGGCTGAGGCAAATTTTTTGCCTCAACCCGATTTGCACCATTTTTTTTCGACTCCCAACCCCCATAGAAATGACTCCTGTCTTAGCAAAGACAGGAGTCATGCCCCCTTGCCCAATGGCCATGCCCAGGGGACTTCTGTCCCCTGGGCATGGTCATTGGGCATAGTGGCATGTAGGGGGGCACAAATCAGGCCCCCCTATGCCACAAAAAAATAAAAATAATAATTACTTACCTGAACTTACCTTAATGTCCCTGGGATGGGTCCCTCCAGCCTTGGGTGTCCTCCTGGGGTGGGCAAGGGTGACAGGGGGTGTCCCTGGGGGCATGGGAGGGCACCTCTGGGCTCCTTCCGAGCCCACAGGTCTCTTAACGCCTGCCTTTTCCAGGCGCAAAAAAACGGCGCAAAAGCGGCCGTACGTCATTTTTTTTGACCCGCCCACTCCCGGGCGTGAATTTTGCCCGGGAGTGTAAATACAGCACACATGCCTCGGAGTCAATTTTTTAGACGGGAACGCCTACCTTTACCTTGCATATAATTAACGCAAAGTAGGTGTCCACGCTAAAAAATGACGCAAACTCCATGGACTTTGGTGCTAGACGCGTCTAACGCCAAAGTATAAATATGGAGTTAGTTTTGCGTCGGAATTGCGTAAAAAAAAACACGCAATTCCGGCGCAAACGGAGTATAAATATGCTCCTTAGAATTTGGCCATTTAAATCTGCCAGAAAAAACAATGGCTGTTCTTAGAGAGGCAAGGAAACCAACAACAAGAAAGTGCTACTTCTCAAAATGGAAGTGATACTCCTTAAGGTGCCTCAAAAGGGGAGTATTAAGAAAGAATACAAACGGAGTCAACAGCGCTAAAATATTTAACACACCTTCTGGACTGCAAGCTAACATATGCTTAATTAAGAGTGCATTTAGCTGCAATAGTGGCTTACACAAGGGGCCTCATAGGAAGAAGCTTCTTCACTGCTCCAGTAATAAAACTTTTCAGATAGAGTAAAGAGGATCACTCCACCAAGGAAGGTACCGGGGGGAAGCTTAATGTGGTATTAACTCAAAGGCACCCTTTTTGAATGAATGAATCCAACAAAGAGCTAGTCATCCACTCAGTATTCCTATCATTGGAGATGGAAAATGCCTTCTGTGGATCCAAGCAGTGTAGCTTCTGCTACTCCTTAGAGGTATGTGGCCGAGAGAAGAGCGCAGGAAATGCGATAGACTGCCCCACATGAAATGGTGACATCATAAGAAAGGATGCATAAGTTTTAAGTACCAGATTGTCAGTGAAGGAGGTATGTGTGGAGGCTGGAATGATTATGCTTGCACCTCACTGACACAACATGCTGAAGTGATTACGATGAGAGAAACAGTCTTTGAAGCCTTAATGCACAACTATGTAGAAGCTCATACAGAGCACACATCAAGAAAGTCAGAACTAAAATAAGGTGCCTGTGTGGTGTAATAAAGGGGCGGAGGAAAATGTGTCGAATCCCTTTTAAGAAACACAGCACAAGGGGTGATTTTAATAAAGACGTCTTGTGGTAGCTTGGTACTGACATGAGTCCATGTGGAATGTGACTGTTTCACATTCCACTAGAACCTCTGATTGGCGATTATTCTAATAAGAATGGTATGCTTTGGAATGATAACTGTTGCCTGGCAGATGAAGATGGCTGGGGTGTTTCTCCTGTAACCATCATAATAAACCATCTTGTATCTCCCATGTGCCTGCAAACTGTTATTTTTTTACGGAGAGAAGTGCTTTTCAACGCTGGCAATGAGGGAAACTCTTAAGAGGTGGAAATAATCCATTGTCCAAGAGGAGACGACATCTCAAGATAGTTTCAATAGCAATAAGATGTTAGAAACCTTATGCAGGTGGAAATTATGCTATGACCTCCAAAGTGCTCTGAAGAGGAGAGGTATGAGTCAAGTGGTTGGTTTCACCCCAAAAGCATCAGTGCGGTTTTGCGCATGCCGTTGCTGGCGCAGTCTACAAACAGACTTCTTTTCCAAGGCTATGTGGACAGAGATAGATTGAATGCTTACTAGTTCATTACTGGAGAAAGTAGCCACGGGAGTCCAGCTCGTGGTCAGGTGCGAGAGACATATGAAGTATTGCGCATCGTGCTCTCGGGAATGTAACTGTCGGTCGAGTCCAAAGGAGACAATCGTGCATCAGTGAGAGGTGAAGCTGCATCCTTGAGGGCATGCGCCATAGAATCGAGAGCAACTTTTACTGTTGGTGCCGTAAGTTCATGCTCTCTTGCATGGGTACTGAAAACCAGCCCCACGCATCGTGGGAATCCACACTTTGTGACGTTCGGACAGCCATATTGAATAGTTGGGTTAATTTTCCTTTGAACCTCATTAGCGGTACAATGTTCTCGGCGACAGGCACGCCTTAACCGCATTGGCCTGTACTTTTAGAGTCTCGGCGACAGGCACACCTGAACAGCATTGACCTGTATTATAAAGAGTCTCAGCCACTGGCACGCCAAACATCATTGGAAGGTATTTTCACCACACTGGCCTGTATTTTTAGAGTCTGGACGACAGGTGCGCCCGAACCGCACTGACCTGTAGTTTTAGGCTTTCAGTGACAGGCACGCCATACATCGTTGGAAGGGATTTGTTACTGCCATGAGCAGCTATTGTAAGGTCACACTGCCAAAACTGGGTTCTGTCAAGGACGGCAACAGGCACACTTTTGGTTTAATTTGCCTGTTTGCATATTAACCTTCAGTGACAGACACACTATTAATTTTGATGGTAGCTTGACAGGCGTTGGACAACAATATAGTGGCGCCAAGCAAGCCTTTATTAATGTAGGTGTACGATGTGTGCATATTAACGATCAGAGAAGGGCATACTTTGATATGTTCTGCCAACAGTCATTTTAAGTAAAGAAAAGAAGGCATGGTAAATTTCTACCTAGGAATGTGTTTCCAATAAACATAAAATTTTGCTTGTGCAATCCCGGCGATAAGCACGCCTCACTTAAAAGTAAGTGGTAGCATTAATAAGAGCCTTATATGTGAAGAACAATGCAGAATATCACTGTGCCATTATATTTCCTGTCCCTGCCAGGGGTACTAATAATAAGATGGAACAAGTGGAACAAGGTATTTGAACAATACACCAGAATTTGTGGAGCTTCATTGAGCTCTGAATGTAAAACAGCCCTCTTGTTGCACTGTTTGGGTCCTGAGAGGCAGGAGGTATTCGATCATCTAGTTCAATCCGTGATTAAGAAACAGTTGCCAAAAGGTTCATGGATAGAATTGGCACTGGATATTTTGGGTCCCATTCATTCTAAAGGAGGGTCTGGTTATGTCATTATTTTAATAGACTTAGGCCCGTATTTATACTTTTTTAGCGCCGCATTTGCATCATTTTTTTACGCAAAAGTGGCTCAAATTTACAAAATACAATTGTATTTTGCAAGTTTGCGCGCTTTTGCGTTAAAAATTGACACAAATGCAGCACTAAAAAAGTATAAATATGGGCCTTATTTTCACGATAGCCAGAAGTAATGTCCACTCACGGAATAGACACTAGACATGTGGTGGCATTTCTCAAAGAGCTCATTAATAGAGAAGGGATTTCTGAAGTTTTGTTGACTGACAATGGAGCACAGTTAGGGGATCATTATGACCCTGCCGGTATTATGACAGCCAGGGCCAAAATGACGGGAGCACCGCCAACAGGCTGGCGGTGCCTCCCTGGGTATTTGGACCGTGGCGGTAGAGCCACGGTCGTACCGCCGGGGCCGGCGGTATACCGCCATTTTAGCCCCGGCGGTGCTAATCCGCCAGGGGAGCGCTGCAAGCAGCGCTGCCCTGGGGATTATGACTCCCCTACCGCCAGCCTGTTTCTGGCGGTTTGCACCGCCAGGAAGAGGCTGGCGGTAAGGGGACTCAGGGGGCCCCTGCACTGCCCATGCACTTGGCATGGGCCCCCAGGCAGAGCCCTGTCGCGCATTTCATTGCCCGAATTTCGGGCAGTGAAATGCACGACGGGTGCTACTGCACCCGCTGCACATCAGCATTGCCGCCGGCTCAATTACGAGCCGGCGGCAATGTTGATGTGACATTTCCGCTGGCCCAGCGGAAATGTCAAAATAGGGAGCCAGCCATACCTCGGTATTCTGCTGCCCGCAACCTCGGCGGTCTGCCATGCAGACCGCCGAGGTTTTATTGACCCCCCTTAGTCTCCACAGAAATGGAGGAGTTTTTAACTGAGAAAGGAATTAAACATAAAAAATGCACCTTATATCACCCTGAGGCTAATGGCTTTGTGGAATGGTGTAACAGGATGTTGAAGTAAACCATCAGGATGACAAAGGATAATGCTGAAGAGTGGCAAAAAGAAGTATATAGGTAAGACATGTATTGTTTGACCCCACATTCGGTGACTGGCAAGTCCCAATTTGAGCTCTGCTGTAAAAGAAGAGTGAATAGTGTAATAATACGTTTTTGGGTGAACTTCAAATGTGGGGAGAGAAGGGAGATTACTGTTCAAGAGAGAGAGAGGACAAGAAAATGGAAGATAGGAAAAAAATAGTTTGAAAGAAAGAGTAAGTCACTAAGGTGAATGTATGTGATTTGGTGAGAATCAGGATGCTGGGAAACAACAGGACGTTTTCAGATTGTATACAGGTGATACAACTCTTTAAGAATGAGGTCAACACAGCTGATACTAGGGTATGGAATATTAACAGAGTGGTTGTTATGAACTATGGAGGGGAAGGAAAGGTGGAAGCAAGAGAAGGTAATGAGTGTGGATGAGAAGTAAGGAGTGGTGAGACTAAAGAGTTGGCAGTAAGACAAAGTTTAAGAAAGGTGAAGATTGCAAAGTACATGGAGGATTATGGAATGAATGGAAAAATTATAAAATGTTCATATTTTTTAATTTACAAATTAGATAGTCTTTTCTTTTCTGCTCCTTAGATAGCCTTTAAAGAGCCGATCATTCTTACAGAAGGTGTAAAAAGTCTGCATCAAGCGCCCCACATTGTACACACTTTGCATCTGGCCACAACCTAAATTTGTGCAGTTTGGCAGCTATATAGTGCTTTAGATGCAAATGTTTAAAATGTATTACGTGCAGATTACAGTTGTATGTGAGGGTGTGCAGCTGTGTACAACATAACCGCCAATCCACCACCTCCATTGATTTTTCAAATATGGTATTCTAGCCCCGTAATGATTTATTATGGGTCAGCTGTTTGTCTGCGCCGCATTATACAGTTTAGTGATCAGGTGCCTACACGTATCACTGGTGAGTAGTACCTGCGGTGTATCTAAGGTTGGTGGTTTCCTTAGGAATTGTGGGTAAAATTCACATTGGGCAGCTCTAAGACTTTAGTATGTGAACGTCAGCAGAGGGATGTGTCGTGGTGTATGTGATATGTCTTACAGGGTCATGAAGGAGCCATTAACAAATGCTTCCCCCAGAGTTGAGGCCTGTGCGTGTGAGTAGTCAGAGCGTGGTGTCTTCCCTGGATAGTAAAATTGCACGTTTATATTGTAATGGTAGCACTGGTGCGTATATAGGGCTTTTCCTGGTTCGTTCTCCCAGCGTGCCCCAGGCTGCTGTCATAGAATGCACTGTGTTGATTTCTGTGCATGCCAGTCCATCCCTCTTATGTGGTTAGAAGGCCCGAAGTGGAGTAGGAGAGGCGTTATTGTTTCCCCTCGCAACTTGGGGTACATACTTCTGTTGTACATGCCAATATAGCGCAAAATGAGCCTGTTGACATAAGTAATAGAGGTAAAAGTCAGATGCATTAAAACCACCACTTCAGTAAAGCAATGTGAGTGTATCCCAAATTATGCTAGATTGTTTCCCAGCCCATACCAATGGTAACAAATGTGTCTTAAGTTTTTTTTAAAAGTACACCAGCAAAGCAATGGATATATTGACAAAGAGATATAAAAATTTGGGCAGGACCACCATTTTTATGATTATGATTCAATCCGCTAGCGACAGTAGTAGCCTCATCCATCTATGAACCGGATCTTCCAGGGTTGTGTTCTCGCTGCCATAGTTAGAACTAATTACCAATTAAGATTCCCTGTGGATCCATTTCCTCAAAGATTTTACCGGGTCTGTGCTCCACAATAGTGAAAACGCGAGAGGACTCTCCAGGGTGTTGGGCGTTAGCTGAAATATGACTATATACTCAGACTTGAAAAGTGTTCCAACCAAATGTACTCCTGAATTACAGGTGACAGGTGTGAGGATGGGTCCCTAACATACAGTACCATGTCATCCACATATAAAGATATGATAAGTGGGCGCAGACGGAAGTGCAATGCTGATGTGGTATGTCTCTGCTGTATGACACAGGCCAGCAGCTTGAGTGTTAAAGCAAATAATAGGGGCAACAGGGGGCACCCCTGTTGCATACCCCTCCCTATGGGAAGTTATTCAGCTGTGGGTCTGTTAATGCATATAAGGGCTACTGGGTTTTCGTATAGGAGTGGTGTCCAGCACAGGAAAGCATCTGGTATCCTCAGCCGTGCCATGACTGTAAACATATATCCCCATTCGACAGAATCCAGTGCTTTAGCGGCGTCCAGTAGGACCGCCGCTGCTGGTAGTGAGGGATTCAGTTGATGGAGCAGAGCAAAGCGGGTACACAGGAAGTGTGCGGAGGATCTGGATGGTATCAACCGTGACTGATCAGGTAATACCAAGTTTGGGAGTATGTGCTAAATTCTAGTCGCTATAATTTTAGCTAAGATTTTTGTGTTGATATTTATAAGGGACAGTGGTCTATTTAACTTACAATGTTCAGGTGCTTTGTCTGGTTTTAACAAAGTGACTATTAGAGCTTCGGAGGGAGGAGAGCAGCTGCTGATGTGATATGCCTTCTCATGGCATGTAGGTGTGGGGCCAAAATCTCAGTGAACTCTTTATAAAACTCTCCAGTTAGGTCATCCGAGCGCGGTGCCTTACCATTAGGGAGCTTACATATTGTCTCTCTGATCTCTCCAACTGTAATGAGCTGCACTAAGAATTCCCACTGTCCACTGGACAGCGATGCTAGTGCTGTATCGTTTAGGTAGGCACTAAGTTCAGCCACCGTGGTCGACGTGCGAGTGCTAAATTGACATGAATAGAAGTGCTTAAAAGCTGTTATTATGGAGGGAGTGTCATAGCGTTCGCTCGCTTCTGGGTTAATAATCTTAACTATGTGTTCACAACCTTCCGGCATTCACAGCTTCTCAGGCAAGCTGTGGCCGAGGCGAACGTCCTCCCTGTAGGCTCTTGCTCTAAGGGTGCTTGGATAAAAACGGCAAATCTTGTGCCGCTAGATCATGAAAGTTGGTGAGATGCTCCCTGATGCCGGCTAGTGTGGCATGCCTTGGGTTGCTCGCATATTGCTGTTCGGGTGTGCTCAAGGTATCCTCAGTTTTCTGCCTCTGAGTACAGATTGACTTTAGGACCCCCACCTGTGTACTGATACATATGCCCCTAATCGTGACCATGAACGTGTCCCATATAGTATCCTTTCCTTTCTCCCCACCCCACATTGGTTTTAAAATATTCAGTGATCGCTTATTTTAGCCACTCTCGAAACAGTGTTTAATAGTGCCATTGCTTGGAAACCCCATATGTATGGGGCGTTAATGATGGTGGGAAGCAGTAGCCTCAGCTTCACTGGTGCATGATCTGAAAGTGTCTTAGGCAAGTGCATCAACTCTTCCACCCATGTGCACGTTTCCTGGGAAATCAAGGAATAGTCAAGTCTTGGCTACGACACCTCACTGAAGAGGTGAATGTGCCCTCTTGCAACAACTGGTGGCACAGCCTCCTGATACCTTCTAGTTCATATTTCCCCAGTCCCACCTGTATAACCCCAGTGGATTGTTTTCCATGCCAATCTGTCATGGCTGACCTGTCCAGTGTGTGGTCTAAGTATGTGTTGCGATCTCCCCCCTCCCCCGTATGATATTTATTGGTGTCAGTGTGTGGATATGTAGCCAAACTGTCTTGAAACTCCCTGTATCATGTACACTGGTGCCATACATAGTAATTAGTTATGAGTGTGCCCCATAGACTTCCTTGTGCAATCGCCAGACGACCTTGATTGTCTACAATGGAGTGGGTCATTGTGAACTGCACTCCACTTTTCACCAGTATCATGACTCATCCTACTCGTCGTACTTCAGAGGAGGCCAGCCTACATACTGCCCATCTGTTGGAAAATGGGTTATTGGTAAGGGCAGGTAGGTACCTACACCTAGCAACAAGCCACCAACCTCCACTTAGGTGCAGTTAGGTCTCAGTAAATTAATCCCAGCACAACCCTTGGTAGCTTGGCAACGAGCGTCAAGGCTTAACTTAGGAGACAGTGTGTAAAGCATTCAAATATCACAAAACAGTAATTAAATAAAACACAGGAAACAGTTTAAAAATCCAAAACCACTTTATAAAAATAGTTTATATTTTTATCTTTAAAATGACACAAAAACGAATAAAATCGGATAAAGGGAACCAGAGATATGAATTTTTAAAGAATTATTATTTTCCTAGCGCTTAGAAACAAAAAGCGCCAATCGGGTCATCTGGTTGCAACACCACCGGGGCAAAGTCAAAGTTTCAGGCCGACCGCGATGGAGCCCTGCTCGGCTACAAGTCCGGGAGGCCTCGGTTAAAAAGTTACCATCTGACTTAGGGGGTCATTCTGACCATGGCGGTAATTACCACCATGGCGGAGGTCGGCGGTAGCACCGCCAACAGGCTGGCGGTGCACCGCTGGGCATTCTGACCACGGCGGTTCAGCCGCGGCCAGAAACGGAAAGTCAGCGGTGTACCGCCGACTTTCCGCTGCCCGTCTGAATCCTCCATGGCGGCGGAGCGCGGGATTCTGACACCCCCTACCGCCATCCTGTTCATGGCGGCTCTCCCGCCATGAACAGGATGGCGGTAGGGGGTGCCGTGGGGCCCCTGGGGGCCCCTGCCGTGCCCATGCCAATGGCATGGGCACGGCAGGGGCCCCCGTAAGAGGGCCCCAAAAAGTATTTCAGTGTCTGCCCAGCAGACACTGAAATACGCGACGGGTGCAACTGCACCCGTCGCACCTTCCCACTCCGCCGGCTCAATTCTGAGCCGGCATCCTAGTGGGAAGGTTGATTTGCCCTGGGCTGGCGGGCGGTCTTTTGGCGGCCGCCCGCCAGCCCAGGGCAAATGTCAGAATCACCGCCGCGGTCTTTCGACCGCGGTGCGGTGTTCTGACGGCGGTACTTTGGCGGACGGCCTCCGCCGTCCGCCAAGGTCAGAATAACCCCCTTAGTCTTTATTTTGAAGATTTTCTTCAGCGGGACGAACCTGCCAGTCGAATCCGACCTCCTGGAGCCCTTGTCCGGATACGCGATGCTGGATTCCTCGGTGGAGATTTTTACCTTCGGACTTAGTCGTTTTTTCGAGGTGAAAATCCTTCGACCGGGGTAAACCTGGATCTTGATCCGACGTCCGTGGAGCCCTTCTCGGATACGATGGCTGGGAGGTCCCGGTCAACTTTTTACCTTCGGACTTAGTCTCTTTTTCTGAGATTTTTCTTTACCGGGACGAACCACCAAGTCAGGCCGGGTCGCAGTTGAGGCAAGCCGGCTAGAATTTCCGCGGCGGGTCGGTCCCTCTCTGGAGCTTTTTTACAAAAATTCTCAAATCTTCTCCAAACTTCTGGGGCTTCTCCCAGATGTTCTTTTAAGGTTTTTTTGGGGTCCACAGCTCACCCCAAGGGTCCAGAAGTTCTGTGATGGTCCTTGGGGGGTGCAGACTTCAATTCCCAGAATGCACCTGGCGCAAACTCCTTTTTGGCCACTGGACAGTGGTCAGCTGGTCACTTTTCAGGAGTTGGTGCAGGGGGACTCTGCTACAGGTGAAAAATTGCTATCCAAACAGGGAGTCCCTCCTTGAACCAGTTGAAGCCAGGCAAAGTCCTTCTTGTGGTGAAGCCCAAGTGTGCAGCTGGTGCAGTCCTTCTGAGTGCAGGTTCCAGGTGCAGGCCAGGGGTCCAGCAGGGCAGTCCTTCTTCTCCTTTAGTTCTTTTCTTCTTGACATCTGGCAGGGATCTGAGGTGTGGGGGCAGGTCTGCCAGTTTTATCCTTGCTCCTGGGTGAAAAGCAGGGGGGTCCTGGTTCTCCAATCAGGTACAGGGTCGTCCCCCTGTGATGACCACTTCCTGGGAAGTGTGGCAAAAATCCATCCCAAAAGGCAACATTCTCTAAAAATCCAACATGGCTGAATCTGATTTTTGGAGGTTACATCTGGCTGAGCCCACCCACTGGTGTGGCTAAAAATCATAAACACACCCCTCTCCTGCCCTCTCCTAATCTAATCAAGGGGGCACCTAGTTGTCTGGGGTTGCAGGATGTGGGGGTGTTGCTGGTTGCTCCAAATGTCCTTCTCTGCCTTTGAAGACCAGTTTGGCAGCCCTCCCCCTTCCTGCCTCACCATCTGCTGAGGGGAGATTCTCTCCCACAAGCACATTCCTTTGTGTGAAGCCAGGCCACTTCACACCTCATCAAGGCAGCTTGGCTAAACTGCTGCAGGCTGGCCAATCAGAGCACAGCAGCAAAAACAATGCAGGGCTGAAATTGGCAACTTTTTAGGTAAAGTCTAAAACTCTTTACTTGAACAAGTTATATTAAATCCAACAACTGGAAGTTGTGGGATTTATTACAACAATTAATGTGATACCAAATTCTTGGTATGCAACATTTAAGGAGACTTTAAAATTTTAAATAAAGTCTCCCCATTCTAGCCTATGAAGGCCATTTACTTCAATGAGGGAAAAACGAATTTGGCTGTTTTTACCTCACCAGGGTTTATAAATCTATTTTTATAAAGTCCCTGCTTATAGTTACATGGAACCCAGCCCTAGGGGCACATAGGGCACACCTTAGGGGTGACTTATATGTAAAAATAAGGTAGTTTAAGACTTTGGAACTACTTTTAATTCCAAAGTCGAATTTGCATATAACTTTAATTTAAAAGCAGCCAGCAAGGCAGGCCTGCCTTTAAAATGACACTGGGCACTTCAGCAGTGCACCTAGGTGTGCACCACCTATGCTGTGGTCCCTAAACCTACATGCCCTACCATATACTAGGGACTTATAGGTAGGTTAACTTAGCCAATTATAATTAGCCTAATTTGCATATCCATTTCACACAGAGCACTGGCCCTGGGACTGGTAAGCAGTACCCAGGGCACAGCCAAGAGTCAGTAACCACCAGTACCTGTCCAAAAAGTGTGGGGGTGATCAGGGCAAAAAAGGAGGACTTTCCTACACTGCCCCTCCCAGATGAAAGGTGATGGGTACTAACCTACACCCTGGTAGTCCTCATCAGCTAAGTGGAAAAACCTGGAAAGGCCATCTGCATTGGCATGGGCAGTCCCAGGTCTGTGCTCCACTGTGAAGTCCATCCCCTGTAGGGAAATGGACCACCTTAACAGTTTTGGGTTCTCCCCCCTCATCTGCATCAACCATCTGAGAGGTCTGTGGTCAGTTTGTACACGGAAGTGAGTGCCAAACAAGTAAGGCCTCAACTTCTTCAGGGACCAGACCACAGCAAAGGCCTCCCTCTCAATGGCACTCCATTTTTTCTCTCTGGGGAGTAGTCGCCTGCTGATGAAGGCAACTGGGTGATCTTGGCCCTCTTCATTAACTTGTGCTAACACTGCCCCAATCCCTTCCTCTGAAGCATCTGTTTGCACTATAAACTCCTTGCTATAGTCAGGGGCCAGTAACACTGGTGCTGAACACATAGCCTGTTTTAGGGTGTCAAAAGCTTTCTGACACTCTGGGGTCCAAATGACCTTCTTGGACTGTTTCTTGGAGGTAAGCTCAGTCAGAGGGGCCACTATGGTCCCAAAATTCTGAACAAACCTCCTGTAGTACCCAGTCAGGCAAAGAAAGGCCCTGACCTCAGTCTTGGTTTTAGGAGCCTCCCAATCCAGGATAGTCTGGATCTTGGGCTGGAGAGGTTGTACATGGCCTCCACCAACAAGGTGGCCCAGGTACACAACTGAGCTTTGCCCTATCTGGCACTTGCTTGCCTTGATAGTCAGGCCCTGCTTGAAGCAGGGCCTGAAGCACTTCCTTCAGGTGGACCAGGTGGTTCTTCCAGGTGGAACTAAATACAGTTATATCATCCAGATAAGCTGCACTGAAAGATTCCAACCCAGACAGGACTCTATTCACCAACCGTTGGAAGGTGGCAGGAGCATTTTTCATGCCAAAGGGCATCACCTTGAACTGAAAGTGGCCCTCTGGTGTGGAAAATGCTGACCTCTCCTTAGCTCCTGGACTTAAGGCAATCTGCCAATATCCTGAGGTCAGATCAAATGTGCTCAGGAATTTGGCAGCCCCCAACCTGTCAATGAGCTCATCAGCTCTAGGTATGGGGTGAGCATCAGTCCTAGTGACTGCGTTTAGACCTCTGTAGTCCACACAAAATCTCAATTCTTTCTTCCCACCTTGGGGATTAGGTTTGGGCACCAGTACCACTGGACTGGACCAAGGACTGTCAGAGGGCTCAATTACCTTGAGCTCCAACATCTTAGCCACTTCAGCTTTGATGTTGGCCTTGACCTGGTCAGACAGCCTGTACAGCTTGTTCTTGACAGGCAAGCTGTCACCAGTGTCAACATCATGGACACACCAATTGGTGAGTCCAGGGGTCAGGGAGAACAGACTAGCAAATTGTTTCAAAACTTGTTTGCAGTCTTTTTGTTGCTGATCTGTCAATTTGGGAGAGAGTACCACTTCCTCCACTGACCCATCTTGTGCCTTTGAGGAAAGGAGGTCTGGCAGAGGTTCACCCTCCTCCTCCTTCCCTTCATCAGTGACCATCAGCATGGTCATGTCTGCCCTGTCCTGGTGGGGTTTCATCCTGTTCACATGCAGGATCCTGTGAGGATTCCTGGGGGTGCCAAGGTCCACCAAGTAGGTGACCTCACATTTTTTCTCCAGAATTGGATAGGGCCCAGTCCATTTGGCCTGAAGTGCCCTAGGAGCCATGGGCTCCAAAACCCACACCAGCTGTCCTGGGTGATACTCAGGCAGGGTAGCCTTTTGATCATGCCAGAGCTTCATGAGCTCCTGGCTGGCCTCCAGGTTTCTGCTTGCCTTCTTCATGTACTCAGCCATGCGTGACCGCAGGCCCAGCACATAATCTAGCACATTCTCCTTGGACTCTTTGAGAGGCTTTTCCCAAGACTCTCTCACCAAGCACAATGGGCCTCTTACAGGGTGCCCAAACAGTAACTCAAAGGGGCTGAATCCAACCCCCTTCTGTGGCACCTCTCTGTAGGCAAACAGCAGGCATGGGAGGAGGACATCCCATCTCCTCCTGAGTTTGTCAGACAAACCCATGATCATGCCCTTCAGGGTCTTATTAAATCTTTCCACCAGACCATTGGTCTGTGGATGATAGGGGGTGGTGAACTTATAAGTAACACCACACTCATCCCACATGGCTTTCAGATAGGCTGACATAAAGTTTGTGCCCCTATCTGAGACCACCTCCTTTGGGAACCCCACTCTGGTGAACACACCAAGTAGGGCCCTAGCCACTGTGGGAGCAGTGACTGTCCGGAGGGGTATTGCCTCAGGGTACCTGGTGGCATGGTCCACAACCACCACAATGTACCTGTTACCTGAGGCAGTTGGTGGGTCTAGGGGACCAACAATGTCAATCCCCACCCGCTCAAAGGTAATCCCAACCACTGGCAGTGGTATCAAGGGAGCCTTTGGCTTACCCCCTGTCTTGCCACTGGCTTGGCAGGTGACACAGGAGCTGCAAAACTCCTTGACTTTTTCTGACATTTGGGGCCAATAAAAAATGGTTGACCAGCCTGTTCCAGGTCTTGGTCTGTCCCAAATGTCCAGCTAACGGGATATCATGGCTTAAAGTAAGGAGGAATTCTCTATACTTCTGGGGGACCACTACTCTCCTAGCAGCCCCTGGTTTGAGGGCCCTTGCCTCAGTGTAGAGAACTCCATCCTCCCAGTAAACCTTGTGGGTCCCACTGGTACCCTTGTTCTTGCCTGGCAGCAGTCTGCCTCAGGCCCTCAAGAGTGGGACACTCTCTTTGTCCCTGGCACAAATCTTCTCTGGTGGGCCCACCTGCCCCTTGCAGTTCTGCCAAGTCAGGCAGAGCTTGCAGGGGAAGTGTCCCTCCCTCAGAGTTCAGATCCTCCCCCTCAGGGTTGGATTCTTCCTGACCCTCTGTACTTGTAGGGGCTGGCAAGCCAGACCCAGTGCCCTTTCTCTTCTTCTTGGAGGCTTGGCCATTGTTCCAGGGTCCAAGTGTCCAGCACTTCCCTGTTGTGCTGCCTGTGACCTTGTCACAGCACACACCCATTCAGGGAGGTACAGCATCTGTGCATGGACCCTTCTCTCCACCTCTGACCATTCAGATGCTTCAAGATCATTTCCCAGCAGACACTCTACTGGGAGGGCAGGAGCTACAGCTACCTTCTTAGGGCCAGTCACACCTCCCCATTCCAGACTCACTATGGCCATGGGATGGAGTTTGGTTCTGCTATCTGCATAAGTCACCTGGTGGAAGACACCAGGTAAGACCTGCTCTGGAGAAACCAGCTTCTCTGTGACCATTGTCACACTGGCTCCTGTATCTCTCAGAGCTTCCACCTCAGTCCCATTGACTTTAGGCCTCTGCCTGTACCTCTCCATGATGGGAGGTAAGGTGGCCATAGTTGCAATGTCCACCCCACCCACGGATACTA
Organism: Pleurodeles waltl; assembly: GCF_031143425.1. Lineage (NCBI taxonomy): Eukaryota > Metazoa > Chordata > Amphibia > Caudata > Salamandridae > Pleurodeles > Pleurodeles waltl. Next base: position 502,345,569 of record NC_090449.1, on the reverse strand, counting down.
AGGTGACCTCTGTGTACCCTGATTCCAGCCCTGGGCCAACTTCCACCCCGAACCCTACACTAGCAATCCCCTGGGATTGCCCACCAGTGGGGGGCTTCTTGGAGCAGATATCAACCTGCACATAAAAGAGGAGATGCTAACAGTCAAAACACTTGCCGGCCTTAGCAAGCTCCTGAAACCTTCCTGCTTTAGCAGGATCATAATTCTTTCCCTGATACCCTTTCCCCTTAAAAGTGGAATGGCTCGGGGCTCCCCCACCCTGAGAAGTTTTTGGGGACTCTTGTGAGGACTCTTTGGGCTTTTTATCATCTTTCCCTTGGTTCTTCCCCTGAGAAGAACCATGTCCTCCCTTTTTCTGATCACCCCCTGGGGGTTTCTGGTTAACCCTAGTTCTTAACCAGTCATCTGCTGCCTCCCCCAGCTCTCTGGGGTTGGTCAACCTAGAGTCAACTAGATACTGGCGGAGCTTCTCTTGGACACAATTGGTTAGAAGGTGCTCCCTCATAATCAAATTGTACAGCCCCTCAAAGGTACTTACCTTGTTGCCCTGTATCCAGCCCTCCAGTGCCTTTACTGAAATGTCCACAAAGTCCACCCAGGACTGGGTGCTTGTCTTTTGGGTGTCCCTAAACTTGAGCCTATACTGCTCTGGGGTCAGACCAAACTTTTTAGTCAAGCAACTCTTCATACTGGGGTATGAGTCTGCATCCTCCCCACTCATGGTTAGGAGCCTATCCCTCCCAGAGTTGGGAACTAACTCCCAAAGAAGTGAACCCCAGTACTGAGGCTTGACTCTCCTCATCTGGAGGGCCCTCTCAAAGGCCCCCAGCCACTTATCTATGTCATCCCCCTCTACATAGGCAGGAACCACCCCTTTGGGTAATCTGGGGGAAAAACCCCCACCCAGGGACACCTCAGCTTCTTTATCGCTGCCACCATCTCTTTTCTCTTTGTTTGCCCACTTTTTCTTTTCTAGGGCCAGCTTGTCTGCTTCCAAAGCTATGTATGCTAGCTGGGCCTCCAGCTCTCTTTCTCTGATGGACGGGTTCTCTCCTCCTGAAAGGACCCCCTTCCTACCACTAGCTTTGGGTCTGCCCCTAGTGACTGTATTTACTGAGGACCGTTCTTCCTCATCCTCACTTAGGCTCAGATGCCTTCCCTCCCCTGAGTGGTTAGAGCTAGCATCCTCCCCTTTTTCTCCCTCCTCTGGAGCTTCCTCTGACTCTACCTCTTGGGCCTCAGCCCATGCTGTCAGGGATTTGATCAGGATTTGCTTCCTGAGATCAGTGGTTGCAGGCAACCCTCTTTCAATACACAACCCCCTAAGCTGGACTACTGTCAGTGTGGGTAGGCTAGCCAGATCAAGCTCCATGGTTCCCTGGTTTTGTGTCAACAAAAACTTTTTGCAAAAATTGGAAACAAGAATTTAGAAAAATTAAAAAAATTCAATAATTGAAATTAATCCAAATTATTAAAAACATTTTTTTTAAAATGGCACTAGGACAATTTAAAGGATTTTTAATTCGTTTTACTTAAAACTGTAACGTGATACTGAACACAAGTACAGGATCCCACCGCTGCCACCAAAAATGTTGGAAAATGGGTTATTGGTAAGGGCAGGTAGGTACCTACACCTAGCAACAAGCCACCAACCTCCACTTAGGTACAGTTAGGTCTCAGTAAATTAATCCCAGCTCAACCCTTGGTAGCTTGGCAACAAGCGTCAAGGCTTAACTTAGGAGACAGTGTGTAAAGCATTCAAATATCACAAAACAGTAATTAAATAAAACACAGGAAACAGTTTAAAAATCCAAAACCACTTTATAAAAATAGTTTATATTTTTATCTTTAAAATGACACAAAAACGAATAAAATCGGATAAAGGGAACCGGAGATATGAATTTTTAAAGAATTATTATTTTTCTAGCGCTTAGAAACAAAAAGCGCCAATCGGGTCATCTGGTTGCACCTCGACCGGGGCAAAGTCAAAGTTTCAGGCCGACCGCTATGGAGCCCTGCTCGGCTACAGGTCGCGGGAGGCCTCGGTTAAAAAGTTACCTTCTGACTTAGTCTTTATTTTGAAGATTTTCTTCAGCGGGACGAACCTGCCAGTCGAATCCGACCTCCTGGAGCCCTTGTCCGGATACGCGATGCTGGATTCCTCGGTGGAGATTTTTACCTTCGGACTTAGTCGTTTTTTCGAGGTGAAAATCCTTCGACCGGGGTAAACCTGGATCTTGATCCGACGTCCGTGGAGCCCTTCTCGGATACGATGGCTGGGAGGTCCCGGTCAACTTTTTACCTTCGGACTTAGTCTCTTTTTCGGAGATTTTTCTTTACCGGGACGAACCACCAAGTCAGGCCGGGTCGCGGTTGAGGCAAGCCGGCTAGAATTTCCGCTGCGGGTCGGTCCCTCTCTGGAGCTTTTTTACAAAAATTCTCAAATCTTCTCCAAACTTCTGGGGCTTCTCCCAGATGTTCTTTTAAGGTTTTTTTGGGGTCCACAGCTCACCCCAAGGGTCCAGAAGTTCTGTGAAGGTCCTTGGGGGGTGCGGACTTCAACTCCCAGAATGCACCTGGCACAAACTCCTTTTTGGCCACTGGTCAGCTGGTCACTTTTCAGGAGTTGGTGCAGGGGGACTCTGGATAGCAATTTTTCACCTGTAGCAAACAGGGAGTCCCTCCTTGAACCAGTTGAAGCCAGGCAAAGTCCTTCTTGTGGTGAAGCCCAAGTGTGCAGCTGGTGCAGTCCTTCTGAGTGCAGGTTCCAGGTGCAGGCCAGGGGTCCAGCAGGGCAGTCCTTCTTCTCCTTTAGTTCTTTTCTTCTTGAAATCTGGCAGGGATCTGAGGTGTGGGGGCAGGTCTGCCAGTTTTATCCTTGCTCCTGGGTGAAAAGCAGGGGGGTCCTGGTTCTCCAATCAGGTACAGGGTCGTCCCCCTGTGATGACCACTTCCTGGGAAGTGTGGCAAAAATCCATCCCAAAAGGCAACATTCTCTAAAAATCCAACATGGCTGAATCTGATTTTTGGAGGTTACATCTGGCTGAGCCCACCCACTGGTGTGGCTAAAAATCATAAACACACCCCTCTCCTGCCCTCTCCTAATCTAATCAAGGGGGCACCTAGTTGTCTGGGGTTGCAGGATGTGGGGGTGTTGCTGGTTGCTCCAAATGTCCTTCTCTGCCTTTGAAGACCAGTTTGGCAGCCCTCCCCCTTCCTGCCTCACCATCTGCTGAGGGGAGATTCTCTCCCACAAGCACATTCCTTTGTGTGAAGCCAGGCCACTTCACACCTCATCAAGGCAGCTTGACTAAACTGCTGCAGGCTGGCCAATCAGAGCACAGCAGCAAAAACAATGCAGGGCTGAAATTGGCAACTTTTTAGGTAAAGTCTAAAACTCTTTACCTGAACAAGTTATATTAAATCCAACAACTGGAAGTTGTGGGATTTATTACAACAATTAATTTGATACCAAATTCTTGGTATGCAACATTTAAGGAGACTTTAAAATTTAAAATAAAGTCTCCCCATTCTAGCCTATGAAGGCCATTTACTTCAATGAGGGAAAAACGAATTTGGCTGTTTTTACCTCACCAGGGTTTATAAATCTATTTTTATAAAGTCCCTGCTTATAGTTACATGGCACCCAGCCCTAGGGGCACATAGGGCACACCTTAGGGGTGACTTATATGTAAAAATAAGCTAGTTTAAGACTTTGGAACTACTTTTAATTCCAAAGTCGAATTTGCATATAACTTTAATTTAAAAGCAGCCAGCAAGGCAGGCCTGCCTTTAAAATGACACTGGGCACCTCAGCAGTGCACCTAGGTGTGCACCACCTATGCTGTGGTCCCTAAACCTACATGCCCTACCATATACTAGGGACTTATAGGTAGGTTAACTTAGCCAATTATAATTAGCCTAATTTGCATATCCATTTTACACAGAGCACTGGCCCTGGGACTGGTAAGCAGTACCCAGGGCAGAGCCAAGAGTCAGTAACCACCAGTACCTGTCCAAAAAGTGTGGGGGTGATCAGGGCAAAAAAGGAGGACTTTCCTACACCATCTATTACCAGTAGCCTGCTTTGTACTGCGTGTCAGATGTATCTTCTGCTAAAAGGCAATCTGTTTTTTGTGCTTGCCCAGGTAGAAGATAACCAAAGGGGTTTTACATGGAGTATTGAGTCACATCCCACGTCAGTAGTGTTATGTCTTTCCCGTTCTGGGCCATAGTGTCTCGATGGTGGAAGGTGTGATGTCGTAGCCAGGTAGATATTTTATATGACACATTTACAGTTGTGTGATAAGCAGTGTGTTGGTGATGTCTTGAATAATTAACATATGCCCCTCCCTCTACCCACTTCAGCATCCCAAACTTGCTAAAGACATACATACCCCTTATCCGATAACTGCAAAAGTAAGCACCCAACATTGCAATGCAACACACATATGAACAGTTCACTAATCAAAGCCATTTGGGGTGCATCCTCATGGGGGGGCGCCAGGTTCCCAGATACCGTCCAGTGGTGCGGAGGGGAGATCAGATTGCTTGCTAACCTTCTTGAGTTGTGCAGGCAGCCGGAAGCAGCTGTTCAATGTGGAGCCTTTATTCTACCAATGTATCAACTTAATCCAGCATCGTCAGTGTTCGCGCACTTTGTGATCTGGCTATTTACGTTCGTAGCATTGAGTTCCCTCTTTGTCAAAGTCCGCTACAAGCTGGTTCTGTTTCCATTTGGTGAGAGACTTAAGGAACTCTTTACCTGCCTTGGGGGTTGCAAAGATTTTCTGTCTTCCTGTAGGGTCAATACGAAGGTGTGCAGAGTACAGCATGGCGTATGGGATGTCTGCTTTTTGAAGCTGTAGTTTGATGGGTAAGTTTTCCTTGTGGGCCGCTTGTACAGTTGCCGTAAATTCTGGGTAGAATGATACCTCATTTCCTTGATAGTTTAGGTCCTTCTTTTCTCATGCCAGCCTGAGCACTATGTCTCAATAGTTGAGCAGTTTTGCTATGATTGGGCATGTTGGTGTCCTGTGTGGTGGTCGCACAATGAGAGACCTGTGTACTTACTCCACTACTAGCAAAGGTGACATTCTGTCAGGACCGAAAAGCATGGTGATCATCTGTTCATATAGGTCTCCATTTTACCTGTCTTGGTCGATTCTGGAACTCCAATGATGCACAGATTATTACGGCACAAATGTGCCTCTAAATTTTCATTTTTCACCTGTATCACCACCAGGACTTTCTCCATGTCAAATATATCACACGCATACAGTGTAGGTCATCCTCTGTAGTAGATATCCTCTTTCCTGCTGCTGTTGGGTGCAACAATTGCTTATCTAGTTTTGCTGCCATATGATCCATGGGCAAGTTCAGGGAATCTGTTTTGCCATCTATTGATTGTAGGATTTGTTGCATGGCAAGTAATGTGGTTTCCAGGGCAGTTGCACCTTGTATTTCTGCATATTGATTTGGATCTGGCTGAGTATCTTGCAATGATTTGGTAGAATATATAGCTTCGAAGTTAAGGCGTGTCTGATTTCTATCCGCTTTCTCCGTGCTTGTGGATGTGCTGGCACTTTGCTCTCCACGGGCACTTCCTGTAGTGATTATCCGTGGGCTGCTGTGTGTCTTAGCTGTGATGCATCCTCTATATGTACAGTAGTGTATGAGAGTAGTTTTCACATTATGCATTGCTACTCTGTCTCCCTCTCGCCCAGGGTGTATCGGCGTCAAGTTGAATGCACAGTGTTGCCAGCTGTATAGGCCCAGCTGCCAGAAGTCCATTTAATCTGATGGGAGGCTGCGCCTATTAATGATACTGTCAGATATTGGTGTGACAGCCACTTCTGCCCATGTTATGTACTGGGTCCGGGCTGAGTCCCCTGGTAGAGTGTCTTATCAAGGCCCCGCTCTTCAGTGTGGGTCAGGTAGCAGGTTGATTTATCAGGTGTGCTTCATAACTATAATGGTGCCATTTCCTTAAGAGCACCGCTCAGTCCATTTGCTCTTTCCCACGGGACTCCAGGTAGGGATCAACTCGTCAGGGTCTTGGCCAATGCTGGTGAAATGAAGCAGTGCAGGGGTCTTCAGCGTGGAATCGGTAGCACAGGGACTCCTCAATCCATGCTCAACACCCCTGGGGTTTAAGGTCGGCGACAGGGTATCCCCGCTTGGTCCCACACAGTGTTAGGGTACCGCAGGGCTCTTTCCGCAGCGTGCAGCCTGTAGGCTTTTCATACACATTGGCATCTCCTCAACCCACTCACCTCGCTTGCAGATGGTGAGCTCCACTGACTCTGCCACCACCGCGCTTCTGGCCAATTACACCGCTAAGCAGCTTCTCCACTGCCCATTCAGTCCACAGTTCTTTAGTTTCCCCATGGTTAACCACTAAAGCAGTAGTCTCCACACAGATTGGGCAATGGGGTTGCCAACGTACCTGGTCTCCGATCGGCACTTTCTGCTGCGCACTCATCTGCCACGGAGGGTGGCGGCATGGATCCCCGTCTCTGGCCACAGCGCGGCCCACGTGGTCAGCAAATGCATGCCTTAATCCGTGCTGGGAGCTGCCAGAAATTTACCCCCAGTTGGCCTTGCAGCATTCCCTCCGCTGCCCTGATGTATTTTCTTTATTTTCTTGTCAGTAAATCAGTCAGATGGCAAGATATGAGATGGGATTTATTAACCTGGCCTGCAGAGCTGCAGTACAGTGCTGCCAACTTGCCGTGGGCTCTCTAGCATCCCCTGGAATCACCCAAAGTCTGAGCAGATTGCTTTTGTAACTACTCTTCTAAAAAAACAGAAGCCTCTCATCCTAGAGTAGAGAAATCCATCAATACTGTGGCTACGGCTGAAGGAGGTTGGAAGGAGTGTCACAGGAAAGGTTTTCCTCCATACCCCACCAGGCCAGCTCAGCTGCAGTCTACCCAGAGACCTTAATCAAGTTCACAAGGTCCCCACTGTGCTGGAACTATTGCCTGCAAATACACCACTGGGACGCACTCGTATGCCAACTGGCATGCATGAGCAGGAGGATGCATGAAGCCAGCGGACTGAGCAGGCAAAGGACACACTGGAATGGAATTCAAGCACCTTTCTGGAAATGCAGGAGCTACAACTGGATGCCCCGCATCCTCAGTGTTCATTAAAAGGCACTGCCTAAGGTAGTTTCCAGTGCTACCCTATGAAAAGGAGACAGACAGACCTCGAGATGAGATTTGGGCATGTTAATGGAAAAGCCCAGGCCGTGCAGTAAGGATGCCTTCAACTGCAGGTACAACCATACCATCTGCGAAGTTCTCCCCTTTAGAAGCCAGTCGTCGAGGTAGGGAAAAACTGGAACTTGACCTCCTGGGATGTACTGCCAACAACTTTGTGAAAATTCATGGGTTTGATGTCAGGCCGAAAGGAAGAACCGCAAATATTGTGTGGCACCCACCACAAAACCCTGGTACTTCCTATGGGACTTCAAGATCAATAAATGGAAATAAGAGTCCTGTAAATCTAGAGACACCACCCTGTCTCCAACCTCTGGCCTCAAAAGAACCTGGACAAGGGACAGCATCTTTAACAACTTCTTGCGCAAGAAGGCGCGCAAGTCCCTGATGTCAAAGATTGGACAGAGACTGCTGTCCTTCTTTGGAAAAAAAGAAGTAAGGAGAATAATAACTTTGACGATTTCCCTGCTCTGGCACCATCTCAATAGCTCCTTTCCAAAGCAAAGCTGTAACCTCTTGCTGCAATAGGAGGTGTTCCTGCAAAACATTTGAAAGAAGCGTGGGGATCTGGCAAGGAGACCATTGATGGGATATGGCATACATTTTTTCCACAATTTGAATGACTCACTGGTTCAAGGTTATGGCTCCCAGGCTTGTGTAGAAAGGGACACCGGGCATCACATGAAAAGAGAATGGAGTACTATAGTTGTTTCCCTGTAGTACTGGAGGTGGAGGAAGAGCTTGATTGCCTTAGGTGCTGTACAGCCTCTACCTTTTCCACAGCCCCAGTAATGTTGCAGGATGGGGTTCTGAGATTACTGCTTAGCAAGGGCTGCTTGGTGTTGAATGAAATTGAGGCCTCTTCCAAAGCCACAAAATGTTTGAAACCCCAGGGAGCAGGCCATTACAGAACTCCCTTAAAAGCATTTCAATGCTGCGTCAATTTTTTCCCCAAGCAGATTGGTACCTTCAAAGGAAAGGGCTATCAGTGTGGATTGAGCATCTAAGGAGAAACTGGAGGTTCTCAGCCAGGCATGTCCCTCACAGCAATGGATGTGACTATTTTCCTGGTGACTGAATCTGCCATATCCAGGTTGGACTGAATGACGTGCCCTGACGCTGCTTGGGCATTTCTAATTAGGTCTTGGAAGAGCGGGACTTAGGTTCCAGAAGGAGATTAGGAACTAATGTTCATGCCACGTTCCAGATCATATGTACATAGTTCCCTAGCAGCAACGTGGCATTCAGTGATGTTAAGAATATGCTGTAGGCAGTCAACACTTTCTTGGCCCAAACATCAATCTTTTTAGATGCCCTATCTGCTGCAGCAGACAGAAAATTTCCAGGCATCTGGAGGGAGAAGAGGCTTGAATCACGTGACTTTCTGGAGAAGGGTACTCAAATAAAAATGAGTTGTCAGCCGGGTAGGCCTATGTCTCCTGGCAAGTGTTCTATTGACCAGAGGAGAAGATGGTTTTGTCCAAGCAGCATTAGTAGGGTCTATAAGAGCCTCATTAAATGGGAGCAGTAGCTCCAAAGTGCAGGTAGAAGTTGGAAGAACCTAGGGCCACATGTAGGTAGGTTCCAACTTGCGACTTGCAAATTGCAAGTCAGAGCAACTCGCAAATTTGCAAATCAGAATGGAGGATGGTGTCCCTGACACCATCTGCGACTCGCAAGGGGGGTCGCAAAGGCCCACCTCATTAATATTCATGAGGTTGGTCGCAATTTGCGACCCCCATGCGAGTGGCGGCATTCACGGGGATGGTGGCCTGCTGTGGACAGCAGAACACCATGTCTGTGACTGCTTTTTAATAAAGCTGTTTTTTTTTTTTGTAACGCAGCCCGCTTTCCTTAAAGGAAAACGAGATTCATTACAAAAACGAAAAATGAAACGTTTTTGTTTCATTTTTTCAGAGCAGGCAGTGCTCCATAGGACCACTGCCTGCTCTGAAAAAATGTTTGCAGTTCCATTCATAACGGGGAAGGGGTCCCATGAGGACCCCTTCCCTTTCGCGAATGGGTTACCGCCCATTTCAAATGGTCGCAAACTGCGATTGCTTTGCGACTGCGTTCACGGTCACAAAGCAATCCTGCATTGCACTGTGACTCACAGTTAGGAAGGGGACACCCCTTCCTAATTGCGACTCGCAAACCAGTTTTTCGCAAAACGGGTTTCGTGCATCGCAAAGTGCATTTTGCACATTGCAAACAGTGATTTTCGCTGTTTGCGACGTGCAAAATGCTTCCTACATCTGGCCCCTAGTGTAAGGTGTTAGCCTTAGTTTCATCTATTGCAAGAGGTAACTCAAAAACGTCTGCTGCTTTCCTAATGATGCACTGATAAGTTGCTCCATGGGGTGAAGGGGCCCTGATGAATTCAGGAACTCCATCTCTATGTTAGTATCAATGCCACTAGCTGTAGCCTGAGAAGTCCCTCCATTGGCTTCAGAAGGTCCTCCTGTTCAGAGACCATGCAAACAGGTAATAAGGAGTAGGATGTTCTTGGAAGCCTCTCCTCAAGGGTACGCTGTGCCTCCCTTCTGGACCTTTATATAGGTGCCAGAGGTTGAGACCCTAAAGCTGCTGGCTTCGAAGTTGGCACTGGCACCCACAACATCCGGGTTGTGGCATAAATTGGCATCAGTCATGCCACAGGTGGTGCGGGCCTTCGCTGAAACAGCATTTTGAGTGGGAAATGGTGTTGAGAGAAGACCAGCTGGCATGAACCCAAATGATATCCCTATGGGGACCATAGCACTCACGGAAAAAATGAAACATGAAGATGAGGTAGTTGCTAGATCAGCTTTGGGTGTTGGCAAATCCAGGTATAATTTCCTTGGACCGAGGGCACCAGAGACTAGAGAGGCCTCTGTGACTTACCCTACTTATTCTTACTTCCATCCTTCTTCAACGAACCTGGAGACTTGGTACGCGTAGTGGACCTGTCTATATCCACGGCCAAGGACACCAGAGGCAAAGAGCATGGCCTCCCTTTCTTTGGTGGCATTTGGAAGCATCCTCTGGCAAGACTGGCAGGATTTGTAGTCGTCATCAGTGCCCAGGGACCACAGACAGATGCTGTCGGGGTCAGTAATCAACATTTGCCGTAGACAAGCACCACAAGCCTTAAAAAACTCATGTTTTGGGACAGATTATTGCACTTTTTGTGAGAGATATGGAGGTGAATCGAGCACTGGAACTACTTTGAAGGTGTAGAAAAAAGGGAACTGACGACAGTGCAGCTACTCTATGGGGTCGGCAACATCACATCTGGTGTTAAACAAAGCTGGTGCCCCCTTACAATCAGGTTTGACCTATGAAAAAGATTTCTGGACAAGTCTGGAGGAGTATTCAAGTGGTGAGGAATCTACAGGCAGAATTATCCATTTTAAAGAGGGGTGATCTCAGGTGTAGTGCTTAATGGACAACTGTTAGGGCCTCAAAGCCAACCTAAGATCGAATGAGTAGTCCTTGTAGAGATTGCAGTACTGGTCACATATGCTGCCTAGCGGTTTTTGTAAGTACTAGAGTCTCCGCTTTCTGAGCAAGCTGCAGTTGGCATAAGATTTTGTCAGAAGATTCAAAGTAGGCATCTTTTTTAGAAGGAGAAGGTGGATGAAATCGGTGCAGGCCACATTCGTGGTTTGGTCTTTCAGGGGCAGCAAGCTGTTCAAGTGAACTACTAATTTCTGCAACACAGCTGAAGTATCTGGGGGAGGGAGGAGGAGGCTGTACATTATATATGTCCATAAGGTTGTGCCCATTCTGCAAACAAATAAGGGTCTAGCCAAGCTTGGTTTCAGATCTGCTAAGTCAAAGCAAAATCTCATACTGGGGTCTCTGTCGGTGCTGCCCTTTGCTCCAAAGAAAACAATATTGGGGGGCAACCACAATGGAGGCAGAGTGTGTAGTACTGGCATGAGGTTAACTAGCATTGGGGGAGGTCTAGCTGGTGGAAACCATTCTAGAGGCCTTGACAGATCCCGGAGGTTAAAAGGCACACCAGAGGGATCTAGAACAATCATGAAAAAAGAGGGAGTATGGTCTTCTTGAGGGTTGTGATTCACTGCCGAGCTGGTGATGGTATTTGGGGTGCATCAGCTCCTGGATTGGAACCGAATTTAAGTTGAACACTGAAACTGGAGCCAGGCTGCAAGCGCTCTGACTAGGAGACCTCTCTTTGGAGCAGAAACATCAAAGAGGCAATCTTCCCATTCGTACTTCTTGTGTTTTCTTTTTGACTTTTCTCTCATTTTAATCTTAGACTTACCCGATGATGGTGAACAAAAGTGGTAACAACCCACTGCCTAATTTCAGCTGGTGGTCTCGGTGCTTGGCATAAGCACTTTGTCATAAGTGCCGATGTTGATGATTGTCTGCACACAGGTACAATTCATGGTATTAATACAATTAATGGTATTAATTCAGTATACATTAAAATGACTATCACCTGCTTCCCAAGGCATCCTTATAGCTTTGGAAGCCTGTAGTAGTCCAGATGGTCACACTTGTAGGAGTGTGATGGTTAGTAGTTGTGTTGTTACTGTAATTGCAGCGGCAATATGTGGTGTAAGCTGCAGTGGCCTCCTGATGACAGCCTGGCACTTATTATTTTACAAATGAAGCACTGCCTTGTGGCTTGGTAGTTGGACTATGCTCAGGACTTGCTCCTTGATGGCCTTCAGGTGCATCAGAGAGCATTTGTTGCAAAACTCGAGTTGTATTTGGTGGCGAGGTATCAAAGATCGACTTGGTATGGGTCAGTGACAGACATCTGCAGCAAGATTTCACCTGTAGGTTTCGCAAGGGACGTACAATATACTTGCAAAATCTTGGGGTGAAAAAACTTGAGAAAATCGAAAATCAAACAAAAACAGTTTTGTTTGGAATGGCATTGATAAAGAAAATCTGACGTCAGAGTGCAGCACTTTTGTCTATTTGTAAACATGCCCAGAGTCTAGACTGAGGCTGCCATCTGCCGGCAGGAGCTATTGTAAGAGTTTCTGTATTACCAGTCTGGCATCTGGGTGGGGTTTGATAGAGCGTTCCGTACTAATAAATTACCTGTATTTGGACGCTCTTGGGTCGATGAATCTTTTGACCAAGTGGGACTCTCTTCACCCGAGATCGATCAATTTAATCTGATCAAATAATCAATAACGAACATAAGCAATGCCCTGATCAACATAACACTTCACAATTAATCCAGAAAACATTTCGGCGAACCATGACCTTTCGGCCATGAATAACCACACCAGTTTATTCAAAGTTAATGAATTTATTTCCCTATATTAACAAAGCTTAGCACAATATAAATGTGTCTTAACACCAAATGATATATGTAAATGAACATTAATAGCGGAAAAGATGCAATCTATGGAGCATTTGAATAACAATGCATTCGATAATAGCAACGCAAATCACTAAAACTATAATCTGTAATGAGCTAATGGCATACATTAGTCAGCATAACAAGGTCTCAAATTGCATCGTGCAACAAAAGGAATCCTCATCTAACCTCAAATTAGCATCGGCATGTGGGACTTCATGCAAAAACAATTTAGTAACATTGATTTGGAAAACTCCTAACTAGGGCTCTTATCAAAAATCAGCAGTTGGTTACCTAAAAGAAACACAATGCAATTGTACATTTTCCTTTCATATTTACCAAATTTAATCAGCATTCAAGGAAGTCTTCGTCTCACAGGTACCGTTTCTCGATCAGCATGGGACGGGGCAAAGGGGCAGGGTGGACGGGGCAATTGCCTCACAGCGGCAAGATAAAGGACGACTACTTCATGCAAAGGGGCAGATCAAAGTTAAAGTCTCTAGGGCGAGATTTACTTAAAGTCTCTTTCTCTCAATTAGAGAAAGCATCAAAGTCTCATTCAAAATGGCATCGAACATCAATTGGCATCGTAGAAGATGGCAAAATGACGAAGTCGGCAAGATGGGCCATAATGGCTGCAATGTCTAATGTCCTCAATGGGTGCAATGGATAAATGGACTAAAATGGCTAAAATGGCGAGTAATGGCTGCTTTCTTCTTGTGCACCAGGTTTTTATAAACAACAGTTCAAGTCCAGTAGGGTCTTCCATTGGAGGGTTCATAGGTTGGCTTCAAATTGTCCAATCAAAAACAACAGTTCTCAAGCTTCTACCTAGGCATACATTATCCTTGGAGTCGGGTACGTAAGTTGCAACATATTTTACCAATTAACTCACTTTCAGAGCTTCCATTGTCCGCACCTGCAGATTGACCTTGGAGCAAAGAAGAAGATGCCAGGCTGGCACGAAACCTTAAGATAAGCATGTGAACCGATCTCACTGGAAAAGTACAGCTTCATGCAGAAATACACGTTTATTAGCACATTAGAAAAACACGAGCATCTAAACCGTGAGACAAGGCACTAGGCCGAAGCCTCCACTAAAGTTATGCTAAGCTAAAACATTTCAAACAAGCAAATCATGGCACACGTTTACGGTTATGTCAGATTAGTACAATTCTAATACATCACGTTATATAAAGCACGCTTCTAAATGTTGGCGAACTACTCTGAGGGCACATTTGTCCCCGTACAATCTTTATTAGTTCGGTTAAAGTCACACTTGATTATTGCAGCACTACGTTTATGCACTAATAAATGTAAAACCTTCATTTCTGCGTCATCAGGTTCAAAAGGTGAGGAGTCTGTGGTTAATTGTATTCATCAAAATCTGTGTTTCTGAGCCCTTGAACCTCTTGGAGCAAGCCTCAACTGCTCACATTCGCTACACTGATTGCCTAAAGGAAGCCTCTGGGCTATTATATATGCTGTGCACCTGTACTGTGGACCGGGGACACTAGTGGTAAAAAAAAAAAAAAAAACACCCCCATACTGTATACTGCCCAGTAACCTCTGACAGTTCCCAGAGACCCAAAAAAGGCTGCACAAAAGAAAATGTACATTCATATCCCAGACATAGTAAAAATGAATCTACCCCAGTTATAAGAACTATGCTGACCTTTATTGGGTTGGGGAGGGCGTGTTTATATGTGGTCTTTCCGGAAGGATATAGGTAAAAATGCCTGTTACCCGGAACCAGAAGCTCACTGCCAATTCATCAGCTGCTGCATAGCCTGGCTGAGAGAGTTGTAGCCTCTCTCACTCAGTAATGGGGTGCAGTTTGAAAGTACAATAGGAAGCGTAGTGTACCAATGTAAGGGAACACTATGCAGAATGTCCAGGGCGACCCTTATTGGCTGACGGGGGTTAAATAATAATCCTGAAAACTCTTTTGTGGTAGTGTGGGCGAGCAGTTAGGCTTATTAGAGGACAGTGTTAAGCATTTACTGCCCACACAGAGCCAGTAAGTGAAACACTCACTAAATAAAGAAATACAACACCAATTTATAAAAATAACACTTATTCTTATACGAATTTAGATACCAAGATCATCAGAATCATGCAAGTACTTTTCGAGGTAGGAATGTTTATATGTTTCAAAAGGTGATATTACTGCTTCAGAAATTGCACTGTTATCCTGTGGGGAAAAACATGTATACATTTGGACCCTTGTCAGCAACTTACAGGACTGTGCTTCAGGAATCAAGCTGTGTGTGGCAAATTCCAAGGCCACACCAACAGGTCAACTCGAGGGACTCTGGGCATCCACGTGTCTCATTCACTTCAAAGGGGAATGGCCCAATCACAAAGAGGCTGCAAGGTTGGACTGGGGGCACAGTCTCGGGGGAACCCACAGATAGGCTCAACCCTTGAGATCCTTGGCCACATTGGGACACTGTTGGTCCACTTCTCCTCGGGCTGGAGGGCTTGAGTTCACAGGTGTCTTCTTATTGTTGGGTTTGTGTGCTGGAGTCACTCACAGTTGGAGAGAGGCCTGCAGAAGGAGGCTGCAGGCAGCAACTGGAAGTCTACTCTGGCCAGACCCAAGGATGGGCTAGGCTCCTGGAGGTCTCATGACCCCATGGGCACCATCACCTCCCTCAGACTTAGGCTGTGGGTGCAGAGGCATTTTGAGGTGTCGGGTGGTGGCGGCCAGGGACTCACTCTTTGTCTTGGGTTTTGCAACAGGGAGGCAGGCAGGTCAGCTTGGCCCCTTTTGATGTGGGTCTCCCGGCCCTTGAAGTCCCTCAGTGTGCAGGTTGGTTTTCCTCAGCGTTGGTGCCCCGGCTGGACACAACAAGCCTTCGCTGCTCCAAAGGGTCTGGTACCCTCGGTGTTGGTGCTCTGCAGCTCCAGTCGGTCTTGGGCCCATATTTATACTTTTTGACGCTAAACTGCGCTAACGCAGTTTAGCGTCAAAAAGTTTTGCGCCGGCTAACGCCATTCTGAAGCGCCATGCGGGCGCCGTATTTATTGAATGGCGTTAGCCGGCGCAAGCAGACCGGCGCTGCCTGGTGTGCGCGAGAAAAACCACGTACACCAGGCAGCGCCGGCGTAGGGGGAAAATGGCGCATGGGCGTCTTAAAATGGGGCAAGTCAGGTTACGTCGAAAAAATCGTCGTAACCCGACTTGCGCCATTTATTTTCGACGCCCATCCCCCATCAACATGACTCCTATCATTGTAAAGATAGGAGTCATGCCCCCTTGCCCAATGGCCATGCCCAGGGGACTTCTGTCCCCTGGGCATGGTCATTGGGCATAGTGGCATGTAGGGGGGCACAAATCAGGCCCCCCTATGCCAAAAAAAATTATTTAAAAAAAATAAAAAAATACTTACCTGAATGTCCCTGGGGTGGGTCCCTCCAGCCTTGGGTGTCCTCCTGGGGTGGGCAAGGGTGGCAGGGGGGGTCCCTGGGGGCAGGGGAGGGCACTCTGGGCTCATTTTGAGCCCACTTGTCCCTTAACGCCATGCCTGACCCAGGCGTTAAAAAGCGGCGCAAATGCGCCGTTTTTAGCCACGCCCACTCCCGGGCGTCTCTTTTGCCCGGGAGTATAAATACCACGTAAAGGCCTGGGAGTCATTTTTTAGACGGGAACGCCTCCCTTGCATATCATTAACGCAAGGAAGGGGTTCACGCTAAAAAATGACGCACATTCCGGGAACTTTGGCGCTATTCGCCTCTAACGCCATAGTATAAATATGGCGTTAGTTGGCGTTAGTTTAGCGTCGAATTTGCGTCGAAAGAAACGACGCAAATTCGGCGCAAACGGAGTATAAATACGGCCCTTAGTGTCCCCACACTTGGAGAGAGGACGGATCTGACCTGTAGGAGCATGGTGACCTCTTCCTGGGCGGCTGCTGCATCAGTAGTCCTGGTAAGCGGCAGGACGGTGAACTTGACCTTGCTGCTTGGTGGCTGTGGCTGCAAGGTAGTAGCTCCTCTACTCTAAAGGAGATTCTCTGGTAATTGGTGAAGCATTGGCAGCCCTCCGAGTTTCTGAGTCAGTGGCAGGACGAGTCTGTTTCTTCCACAATTGTCGGGGGCAGCAGACAGGTTGGCGCTAAGTCAGCTGTTGCTCCTCTGTTCTTGGGTCAGTGCTCTTCTTTTTCAATTCCTCTTTGTCTGTTGAAATCTGAAGTCCTGGTATCCGGGGGACCCCTAAATACTCAATTTAGGGGCATTAAGGGGGGGGTGAAGGGTAGTAGCTTTGGACATCACCTTGTCACAGAATTCCTAATTCCACCACACACAAGATGGTAGAATTCCTAACTTCATGTTCACTTCAGGCAGGTCACCCTAGAGGTGTGTCCAGCCTGGCAGTGCAACATGCCTCCTGTACAGCTAATTTTCCTGCCTGTCCTGGTGCCAAATATGCCTCAGGACAGGGGGGTTGCCTTTCCCAAGTCGAGGGAAACTGGGCTCAATACCAAAGGCGGAAGGGACTTTAAAGGCCCTGGACTTGGTATGCAGATTTAGTAGCCATCCTGTTGGCGGAGGTGATAACACTTCCTGGCAGAGCAGGCATGGTTTCTGACCTCAGGGAGCAGGGGCTCTCACCTCCAGGGGGCCAGAAACATATATGTGGTGGCAGGCTGGTTGAAACCTGTCAGCCAGCACACTAGAGGACTAGTAGGTTTCATGGGCCATCTCTAAAGTGTCGCCTAGGTGCATGTCATAATAAATCAAATGCTGGCATCAGTATGGATTTATTGAGACAAGGTGTTTGATACCAAACACCACTATTTTCTGTGCAGCCAGTGTAGAAAGCTGGCTCTCTGTATGGCGCACTAAAAAGAAGTACACCGTGCAGAGAGTCAGTGGATCACCAATTGGTTTGCAGAGGCAAAAGTAAATAGGACTAACGCTCTGTTTTGTGGCAGTGTGGGCCAACAGTTAGGCTTATCGGAGGATAGTGCTAAGCATTTGTTGTACTCACAGAGGCAATAAATGAGACACACACTCAAAGAGTTAATCTGAGACCAATTTAGAAAAATAACTCTTCCTTTTATATATTTTTCAAACCCAAGAACTTTGTAATCAGATAACCAATTTTTTCAAGCATAAATACTTTTCAGATTCAAAAATCGACCCGTGCAGTCGTTGCTGGAGGTGTTGGGTTTTCTCTCACCACAAGGCTGTAGGAGAGGGAGCCTGCGTGTAGAGGCTGCAGGCAACTTGGACGAGTCCACATGAGGTAAAAACCTGAGTGAATTCGGACTTTAGACAACTGAGGAACTAGGCTTGCACTATTAGTTGGCTTCACCACTCGAGCGGCTGGGAGACGGAGTATAGGTACACTTACCTGTAATTCCTTTGATGTGGGTGTGACTACAAGGGATACCCTCCCTCCGGCAACTCCCAGACTAGAGGCTATTTGCCTCATGCCCCGGGGCCGACCCTAATAATAACAAACAGTTCAGGTAGGCCCATTATTCTATTTTTCACTACTGATCAAGCATGTTGTCATGCTTTCACCCTTAAGGGATCCATGACCCTGATGAATGCCCCTTCCAGCACGTAGAGTGGGCAGAAACATGTTGGTCCTTGTTGTTTTTTAGACTTCGTCAGTCATCAATCTTAACTAAGTCCCGAATTTAAGTTTTAATCTTACCTACATGCACCTTGATTAAAGTATTCTTCTAACGGTGATAGGTGACTTGTAAGGTAATTTTATTCACACCCTATCTGGATCCCTGTAGAATATCCAGTAAGACTTACATTTCAGCACTCACTATGTAGTTCTTTTGATAACGAGGTTGAGTCCACCCAGGTAGTACTATCTTACCTGGGTGGGGCTAGGTGGTCAAATGATGAAGCAAGACACTATAATGTGTGTGAGACCACCTAGTCCGTAAAGGGAACTCGCTCTTGTGGATATAGCTATAATCACATTCACCCTACACTCAGCCCTTCACCCAGTCATTACGCGCTGACCCAGCGCCTCACAAACAGGGTTCTTTAACCCAGTTCCCCCTAACCTATCGCCCCACACTTTTTGTGGTTTATTGGCTTCACCTTGGGTCATGGTCGTCGGTGCAGAGGTCACTTTGCAGCCCTTGGAACAGCAAGAACTGACACCCAGAGTCCTTTCTTGAAACCTTGTTGCAGAGCAGATCTGCTGCTCACGGGAGTCTGAGTCTTTGTGGAAAATCAGGCAGTCCTCCTGAGTTCCCTTGAGGCTCAGCTGCAGGATGGGTCATTTTTTGGGGCAGAGTCCATTGGGTCAGAAGGTGGGCCAATGGGGCTGATACCAAGCCAGATGCTTCCTCCTTCATCTTCTACATCAGCATTGTGCCTAAACCATTTCCCTCATGGCTCACAAAAGCACTTGTGCATGCCATATGCATTGCCAAGCAGTTTTATCTTTTTCAGCAAGTGCTTTTTATAGCCTTCTGGTCCTGCATGGCAGGTGCCTTTTGAGCTGGGTTTGACAATGTGCAGCTGCCTGCCTATTCAGAATGAACATATCAGGTCCTTAAAAATACGGAGTTCATTAGAGGACCTGGATGTGCTGCATGTCCCCTAGTGATGGGCTTATATCTCTCCGCCTGTGGACCACGCCATTCATTTTGGCAGGTAACAGCCCATTTAGGGAGAGTGAGCAGTCTTGCGATTAGAAGGATCCACAAGGCACGAACAAACACAGATCCTTATTCTTAGTAACTGCATCTGTCAGAGACCTTATGTGACCAATACGAACACAAATATACATACATGAAGAAGAGTAGCTTTCTTGTCATCCCATTTCAATCATTGGCTTCCTTTTATTTTAAATAACTTGCCATTAGCTGATTGGGTTTTCCCTAAAGCCAGGGTATTTTTTGGAAGATTACATGGGATTTAAGTGCCCTCTGTAAATTTTCCACTGTTTTGCACCCCCTAGTGCAGGATAATAACAGTGCTACCCCATCTCCATCATCTGATGGTGGCACACAGGTAGTTTGGCTTTGCCTATGTTTGTTGAACTGCTTGAAGGTGGCCATGGTGTAAATAAGTTTCTTATATTCTCTTCCACTCAATTACAAGTTTCACACAATTGTGCATGCAGGGTGCCATCCCTAGGGCCAAAAATTAAAACACTGTCAAAGCAATAGGTCAGCTCATGGCACCAAACGTTAGACCTATAGCCCTTGCCAGTGTTTGTTTTATTTCAAAACACTGTTTCAGCCCACTAGGTAGATAAACCTGATGACTGTAATGGAAGTTTTCAGACGCACATGTTAAAACAAAACATCTGCTCATTACATGATCTGCACTGTATTGCCTTTTCAAACTTTAGTTCTCATAGATGATGCCACAGTGTCTCTGCCTTACTTTTCCTTCTGCTTCTGAAAGGGGAGAGAGTCTTTATCCTGCCAGTGGTCTGCTGCATTTACTATGAGAGTCAGAGTGCTGCAGCTACTGGTGGGTAGTGCATTTCACAAAGAGAAAATGGGGAGAGCTAGTCATGTGGGAGATTTATCTGGTCCTGTGCATCATACTCCCATACACACAACAAAACAGAAGAATGCACAGATCTACAGGAAATGTGAATCCTCACTACCAATTCGGGGAGAAGTCAGCTGGTCCCTACAAGTATTCAGTACTTGGAACAAGAGCCCTCACTCACCTCTCTGTGACATGCTTTGCTCCTTGTCAGGACAGCACTGCAATGCCTGACTGGCCCCTCAAGGGGGCTCTTTGCCAGAGACCTTTTAGAAATAGTTGCCGGTAGTGAGTGCAATAATGTGGGATTGGTGAAGAGGCTGTTAAAATTGACTAGAGGGATCCATAAGACAGTCCTTTATTATGAAAGTGGAGCCTCGTCAAGGTTAAAAACAACAAAGGTGGGGGGAAGGTGAGTATAATGACCCAAATCCCCTACAAGTAGAATAAGGCGGGTGGTCATGTGCCCCTACTCTAGGGACTGACTCACGGAGTACAGTGTTGGTAGTCCCCACACTGCCTATAACAAACTGGTCAACATGTTTCTCGCTTTATTAGTCATAAGGATCTATATGCAATTTGTCAGGACCTATATAAAGAACAACCTAATCCTCACTGTCATGTGGACACATACCATGTAATTCATCGATGATATGGTAATCTAAGCAAGAACTTGGAAGTAAAACAAGAGGAACTTGTTATTCATACAGTACAATGACAATACATAATACAGTTTATTAAGTGCTAATTGGTGTCAGGCAACACAGTGGACCCACATCAAATAAGTCCCAAATGCTGCATTGAAAGGGTGAATATCTGAAACAGGACAAAGGCCTCTGCCTTTCTTCAGCTCAAGGAAGTCTCACAAGTAACAGCTTTGAGTTACTTTTAGGGTACTTTCCAGTGCAAAGCAAGTTTTGAACTGGATTGCAAATAGGTAAAACAAAAATTTGCATCAATTGATGTCACTTTTGTGATGCAAACACAGTGTAAAATGTTAGTAAATATACCCCTCTGTTCCTATTTTTGAGGTTGGAACACTCTCTGTGTCCCCCTTGGTCAAAAGGTTCTGTACTTCCTGCAACAAGTCCTCTGTCAGTCATCTGATGGAAGTGGAAGGTGCAGCGTGGTAGAAAGAAATGGGAAGGCATAGCCCTGCTTGACAATTTAGAAGACCCACTTGTCTAATGTAATGGCTTACCCCCTGTGGAAGAAATGCCAGATTCAGCTCCCAAAAGGGTGGCTGTGTGCCGTGAAGGATACACTAAAGAGGTTTTGTAGCTACAGCAGCTGGGAGGGGGGACTGAGTGGCCCATTGTCCCTGATGTCATGGGCGTTTTCTTTGCAAGCCACTACCTCAGCCACAAAATGGCTGGAGAGACCTGTTGGGCTGGCGAGGAGGTCTGACGCTGATAGCATTGGAGACCCCTACTGAAGCTTGAATCTAGCAGAATTGAAGATGGAATTATCAGGGGGCAGACCGGCCAGAGGATTGTACTGCAGCCCTGCTCTCTGTAAAGCATTCCAGGGAAAAGTCTGCTTTCTTGCTAAAAAGACAGGAGCCATATGTAACATGTCAATCATCGATGCTTGGACATCCCCGGAGAAGCATGTAGACTTCATCCAGGTCTGGTGCTCAAGTGCCACACTGGTACCCATTGTCCGACCAAAGCAGTGGGTTGTTTCCAAGCCAAAGCAAATCTCACATTTTGCTATGTCTTGACCATTCTGGATGGCTTGGGTCAGAAACGGCTTGAGGTTGTCCAGAACTGCATGTAAATTTCTCCCATAGGGCATGAGATTAGCAGCCTAGGAGACAGCTGATGTTTACTGATTGTAATGCAAGACAATGATCAGGTGGGCTTATGTGGAAGGTGTTGGGATTTACCTTACTGATGGACACCGGAACCATAAAGCTCTCTGGCATGGGTTGTTGTGTGAGAAAGAGGGGGTAGCCTGGTACTGGTCGATAGTTTTAAGCAACCTGCTTATTAACTGGTGGTCCCATACAAGGTTTCAGGTGATGGCCTTGTTAAATTGCAACAGAGGTTCTGTAGACGCTTGACCACACTGAAGTATCTCTGACAGAACATTAGGGAGTTGTAGGTCTAGTACTTCTCCCACCATCTGCATAACTAAAGTGGAGAAGGTGCATCATTCAGAGGCAGGACGGGAAGGAGAAACCAGGGCAGTATCTGGAGACATATCCAGACCACTGGCATTTTGTAGGTCGTCACACTAGTTTTCCTTATCATATGAGGAGACATAAATCAACTGCTCCATCGAAATTGTCAGAATCAGTGCCGAAATGATTGTGCAGTCTGTGCCCCCTGGTGTAGTAAGGGGAAGGTATCATAAGGGTTGCCAGGTGGCTGCACTCCAGGGGGAGCAGGGTGGGGCTCAGTCAAGGGTGTGTTGTTTTGTGCTCAGAGTCACAAAGCACAGCGGACTGGAAATCCTCCTCTGGCATTGTCTCAAATGGAATCAGTGTAGTGGGTGGCCCCTGAACCAAAAGTTGGCACCCGAGCCAGTGCTTAGCCCATACAGGGTTTGAGGGGCAAAAGTGATACCAATGGTGGGCACCCCGGGGAAGTGAGATTAGAAAGCCCTGTGAATTCCTGGGGCCCTAAGGGAACCAAGAAAGTGGCAAACATAAGCAGCATGGCCTCCCTAAAGGCTTCCACTTACCACAACATCGCCAATGGACCTGGAAATTTGGAGTGCATCAGGACAAGATTAGGGATCAGCTCTGATGGAGATCAGGAGTGATAGTAGGTGGCATGTTGGCACTTAATCCCTCTGAGGAGTCTGAAGGTGGCAGAAGGGGCCTATTCATGTTTTAATTTCTTATGCTTCTTCTTTGATTTAGCGAAAGACTTTGACCACAACAACGACCTGCCACAAGAACAGCTTTGAGAGCAGAAACAGGATTTCCCATTCGACTTCAACTAGTCACAGCATAGAGTCTTTGATGTTTGGCAACATACAGCTTTGGCTAGTGGTCCAATATGGCATTCTGTTTCATCTGGATGCAGCCCTCATAGGCCTTGGAATTGTGGTCTGACCCCCAGCCACCATATGCAAGGTTTGGGAAAGTCTGTCACAGACATCGATTTGTGACAGTCCCAAAAGTGATTGACCCTGTAGTTTTAGGAGACTATGTTTTTCTTGCAACATTAGAAAATATTTTCGAAGACTCTTAAAAAGACTAAGAAGTACCTCCTGATCCATGTTAACAGGCACAGAAATATAGAAACTTGTGTGAGTGCATGGGTGGAGCTTATATGCGGCTCTGCTTGTTATTTTGGGAGTGGAACAATGATGGTGCAGAGCCACATAACGCCACTTGTGGACGTGCAGGAGTACAACTCTATAAGTTTCCAGATCCAGTCAGATACTTCTCACCACAGATTCCTAACCTTGTGAATTTTTGTCTATTAGAAATGATCCAGGTACTTTTTCAGAAATACCCATCACCAATACTTAAGTGTTGTTTGAATGGGTGGTGTAGAGATGGCTGTCATGCCTTTCGTGGAATGTGAGTGGAAGCCTTCTGATGAAGGCGAAGTGGGAACTCCTAGCAATACTGGATTGCAAGATAAAGCCACCTGGAAAGTATTTGCTTTCTAGCAGACCATAATAGGTGAGCCCTCTCAAAAGGTGGCTCTCAACCCTAATAGTTAGAATAATGACCATAGAATTCAAAGATCTTCAACGCCATAGAGGTGAAAACATTTCCTTCCTTGGACGAGTAGGGAAGTGGCTAGACAGATGACTTGGGTCATATAACATCTGTAGCAACTTTGGTAGAAACGTTTCTCTCTAAGAACTACCTTGTCCTTTAAAAATACTGTGAAGGGATGGAAAGCCGACAAGGTCTGAAGGTAACTTATCTGGCTGACGTAACAATCAAGAGAAAGTGCTTTTTTTGTTTGTTTTCCTAGTTAGAAATTTAACATCACAAGAACTCAAAGAGGTAGCCCAAGAGAAATGTCTGCATCAAATTTAAGTCCAGCTATATAAGTGAAAAAGTGGGGTTGCTGAAATATTGTCAAGACACCTCGGTATTAAAACGACTACAGGCATCTTACAAAGTGAGCCATGGTCAGGGGAGAAAACTCCAGATAAAATAACAGTAATAAAGGATGTACCACTGATCAAACTTCTCTACCGAGCAAATTAAAGTACATACAATTCTGCAGCCTGCATGGGGTCCCAGGACATTTCACCATACCAGGCATTAAATATGCATATGAATTAAGGGCTTCATTTACTAGTTTTTGCCGCAGGGCAGTGCAGGAAGTCACTTTGCTGCGCTGCCATGCGTCAAAAAGAAAGGTCAGGAATTCACCGTATTTATGAAATACAGCACGTTCGTGTCCCTTCTGCCTGCGCCAGTGCACAAATTGGTGCCTAGTGCCAATGCAGGCACCCCTGCAGATTGCTGTAAGAGTGTCTTTGTTGGCACAATTGTTTTTGTACAGGAAGGGTACACCTTCCTGCATAAAAACATTCAGTGGAAGTGCTTTCCTCTTGCTATATGTGCTGCAGAATGCAGCACACATTGAGAGGAAAAAACGAGGAGAAATAAAGTTATTTCTCCTAGTTACACTTCCCCTGGGAGGTGCACAGTTTCAACGCATTCCCAAGTTTACAGATGCTTGTAAATCTGGGAATGTGTCAAAACCCATGGGTGTTGCATGGGAAAACCCACTGCATCACCCATGGAACGCCTCCTTGACAGAGTAAGGCAAACTGCCTTGCCTTACTCCATATCTATGAGACCAGGCAAAGCCATGCAAAGAGATCGTAGATATGATTGAGAGGCCTGTGCCACCATAGCATCATAAAAAGTGATGCTCTGGAGGCACAGACCTCTTGAGGCCCTAAGTGCACAGCTTAGGTGGACGGCCAGCTGCCAAAGAATAGAACATCTACCACATGAGAAGGTAATTCAAATGCAGATAATCATCCTTCCGAACATCCAAACTTGTAAACATAATTAAGTCAGATTAAGATGGAATGTCTCCTGCTGATCTGAGATAGAAGACCCTTTAAAAGAGTAAGCCTACACAAATAAGTTAGATTGGGCTGCAGCAGAGCTAGTAACTAAGGTCATCAGACCAGGTAGGCACTATTGAGATAATTTTGGTTTCATATGGTAATCCAGAAGATCAGACAGTGCAAAATCAGAGGGACTAGAAGAAATGCACAATGAACATTAAAGGTTTACAGAAGGCTGAATGAGTCTATGCACCTACCTCCATGTTCAAGAGCAACTCGCACATTTGTCTGTCAGTACTTGCAGCTGCTTCCCTTGGGTGGAAGGAAGAAACTTTCAGCACCAGTCCCACAGCTGTCCATTCTAATAAGTTGACATAAGTCTGGCTCTTCTTTTGTGACCAGTGTGTACTACATGCCCACAGACCAAACTGTGCTCCACAACTGTTAGTAGGCATTTGTTCCCTTTGTGGGGTGAAGCCAAGGAATCTGATGAGGTTGGATGGAATTGTCCACCGTTACAAGGACCTCAGAACCGAAGAGTACAGAGGAAGGTGCCTGTAAAAAAGGATTCTACCATTGCCTGCATAACCATTAAAGTGGTCTTGTGCAGGCACATGTAGGAGACCTGAAAAACACTAGTAGCTTAGGCATAGAAGTCTTAGGATTGCCCATGCTTGTGGTGTTTGCGAGAAGAAAAAGATCTTTATCATTTCTCATTTGTTGAATTACTCTAGCAGAAGAAAGGTGTTTATCTGATCAAATTCAGTATCACTCCAGTAAGCAGGATGCACTGCATTGGAATCAGACTGGACATCTTGTTGTTTGAGAAACTAAGGTTATTATCAGTGTTAATGCACAAAGATTGCTCTGAATGGTCTGTGGAGTGTACAGAGTCAACCAGTCATCGAGGTTAGGGTAAACATGGATACCCCTGCCTGTGCAGTGGAGACACTATGATCACTATTATGTTTGTGAACACTCTCCACGAGGCAGGAGACATTTGAGGATTGCCAAGCAAAACTACCACTTTTCCACTATATCTTTTGTCCCAGATGGAGAAGCGCCTTGACTGGGAGAAAGGATGCAATGGCACACCGTTGAAAATTCTAGAACAGTCAATCCATCTATCATTTCTAAAGCACGGCTAATCAACTGTAGGGTCTCAGGGTACCGTTTGTGGGCATGCTGCTCAATCAAAGAGCCAGGTCTTGAGGTCCTCCCTGAACTGCTTGAGTGATGCTGGCTGTCTGAGTTTGAGAAGTAGCATGTTCCATGTCTGGGGTACGAGGTAGGAGAAGGAGCTTCCTCCTGCAGTGCTTTTCTGGATCTAGGGAATGGTTGCTAAATAGAGCTGGGACAAACTGAGTTGTCTGTTAGGTACGTAGAAGGCGAGGCGGTGGTTGAGGTATGCCGGACCTATGTTGTATAGTGCCTTGTAGGTGTGGATCAGGGGTTTGTATGTGATGGGTTTGTCGACTGGGAGCCAGTGTAGGTCTCTGAGGTGAGAGAGGATGTGGCAGTGTTGGGGGATGTCCAGGATGAGTCTAGCTGCTGCTTTCTGGATTCTTTGTAGTCTTGATTGCAGTTTCTTGGTGATGCCAGCATTGAGTAGTCCAGTTTGCTAGTGACAAGTGTGTGGGTGACTGTCTTCCTTGTGTCAGTGGGGATCCACTTGAAGATCTTCCGTAGGATTTGGAAGGTGTGGGAGCATGAAAAAGAGACGGCCTTGACTTGGCGGGTCATGGATAGTGTGGAGCCCAGGATGATGCCTTGATTGCATGTGTGGTCCGTGGAAGCATTTCTCAGTGCAGTGGGTCAATAGGAGTCATTCCAGGCGATAGGGGTGGGGCCGATTACAAGGATCTGCGTCTTGTCCAAGTTGAGTTTGAAGCAGCTGGCTTCCATCCAGGTGGCAACTGCTCTTATCCCATTGTAGAAACTTCTCTTGGCCTTGACAGGGTTGTCAGACAGGGAGAGGATCAGGTGGATAGCGTCGGTTAAGAGACAATGTTTAGCCCGTGTTGTTTGGTGATATTGACTAGCGGGCCATGTAGATGTTGAAAAGCGTCGGGCTGAGTGATGATCCTTGGGGTATTCCGCAACATGTATCTTTGGTTTCTGGTTTGAACGGTGGTAGTCTGACACTCTGTGCTCTTCTGGTGAGGAAGGACCTGATCCATTCCAATGCTTTATCTTGGATGCCGGCGTCGTGGAGTCTGGCACAGAGGGTGGAGTGGGAATTTGTGTAAAATGCAGAGGAGAGGTCGAGGAGGGTGAGGGCGGCTGTGCCTCCGTGGTCTAGTACGGCAAGCATGTCGTTGGTGGCTGCTAGCAGTGATGTTTCAGTGCTGTGGTTGGTCCTGAATCCTGATTGGGAAGGTTCTAGGATTTGGTGTGTCTCAAGGAATTTGGTGAGTTGCTGGTTGACGGCCATTACTATGGCTGGGAAAGGGAGCAGAGATGGGTCTGTAGTTCTTCAGCTCCTGGGACAGCGGTGGGTTTGAGTACGGTTTTGTAGGATCGGTTGATAGTTCAGCAGAGCTCAGGTGCTATGGTGGTGCTTGCCAGTTTGAAGATGTGATGAGGGCACGGATCAGAGGGTGCTCCCGAGTGGCTAGAGTTCATTTGTCTTTGGGTGTCCTCTTTGGTGATGGGGGTCCAGGAGTACAGGATCTGGTGTGGTGCTAGGTCCGTGGTGGTATTTGTGAGCAGTGCAGGAGGGTTTTGGTTCTTGAAGCCTTTGTACATGTCCTGGATTTTTTGGTGGAAGAAGGTGGCAAGGAGTCACAGAGGTCTTGGGAGGGAGGGATGGATGAGGTGTCTGACCCAGGTTTGTGAATTTTTTGATGATGGTGAAGAGCTCTTTACTGTTTTGAGCGCTGGTGCTGATGCGTTCTTGAATAGCAGCTTTTTTTTGCAGCTCTGAGTTCTGGCGGTGCGGGATGACTGCATTCTTGTAGGCTATGTGGTCTTCGGTTGATTTGCTGTTCCTCCATTCCCGTTCCAGTTGTCTGCAGGATCGTTTGGACTCTTGTAGGTCTGTAGTGAACCATTTAGGTGTTTTGCTATGTCGGTTTCCAGCCGGTTTCCTAAGGGGAGGCTACGCTGTCGGCGCATTCCGATAGCCAGTGGTGTAGATTGTGTGCGGCTTCATTAGCGTATGCTGTGTTCGGTGGGGTGGAGGGGGGTGGATGAGAACGTTGG